>NC_139563.1:11187790-11840329 GCF_965112155.1 Podarcis liolepis | reverse complement strand
TTTAGGTCTGCATCAATGACTATTCACTGGGCATGAGCTAATATTTACCATGCCAACACCAGCTGACAGATGACCACAGAGCAGTCCATCGTATGTGCCTTTATCAGGCTCGACAAGGCACAAAAGCATGCACTGCTAGTGAGAAGAGTGGATTATTATAATTTTAGGGACCCAAGCAGAGGGGCAGGGGGGAGGGAGGAGCTGATCAAATGCACAGTGCAGTGCCCAGGCAAGATAACTATCCAAAAAGTGCCATTTCCTCTGTTTGTTGTCTGCCCATTATTTGTATTGCTTTTCCTCCTAGTGCTTTTATCTTCATAATACAATCTGCCCTGGGCAAAAATAAATCTCTTAGTGGAGAACAAAGGACCAGAGGAACACACGTTAAAAGCTCTATAGTCACACCGTTGACAATTATTTTTATCAATATTTTAAGAAGGGACTTTTTGCTCCTAAATGCAGAGTGTTCGTTTCCTCTTTCTTCTCTTAAAAACAAAAGATTATTTCATTTCTGCTCTGCTCTTTCCAAAATCCAATTGTGAGTCTTAAATAACTTTGCACAAGTGAAAAGCTGTTTCTGTGCCTTGCGAGAAACATCTCACAAAATTACAGCTCTTCTATGGGTGCGTAGTTCCATCAGCCCCCTGCTGTTTCCTGCAGCGGAGAATGAAATGGTCAAGCAGAGATCCTAAGAAGAGGGAAAGGGTTTTACAGAAGGTCCCAGGATCAACCCCTGGCTTCCCCCAGTAGGGTTACCTCAAACCCTGTACAGCTCCTGCCAGTCAGTGTAGACAATGCTCAGATACATAGACCACTGGGCCTGGCTTGGTATGAGGCAGCTTCCTGTGCCCTGTGCATCCATCCCTGTGGGTCTCTTTGAAAGGCAGCTGTCAGAGAGGCAGCTAGAGCAGGGTTTACAGGTAGCATTTCAGGTACCAGATCATGTCAGGTAGCATTTTAGGGAATGCTTTTAATATGTTTAGGGAATATGTTTAAGGAAGCTTTTAACATTTGATGAATTATTGTATTTTAGTATTTTACTGGAAGCTGCCCAGAGTGGCTGGGAAAACCTGGCCAGATGGGTGGAGTACAAATAAATTGTTGTTGTTGTTGTTGTTGTTGTTGTTGTTGTTGTTGTTGTTGTTGTTGTTGTCGTCGTCGTCAAAGTGATGGGCTCTACATGATGGGGAACTCCCTAGCCAATCACAGTGGGGTTTCCTGCCAGCGCCAGTCAGCTGATCTGTGCTGAGAAGGAGCTGCGCAGGTCAAGGAATAATCAAGAGTGCACTTTAACCTACAAGTTGTGCCTTCGCCATCTTTACTTGCTCGACACCTGGTGTCAGGTGTGGAGCAGGTGAGCATGGTTTGGGGGGGAAACTGCCTTTGGACCAAATTAAGATCCCTGCTGGGATTAATTTGGTCTTAATCTGACTTTGCTTGTGGATCTCATCTAGGATGGGGAAAAGTCAGTGATACTCACCCTGACTGGGTGAAACAGGTGATTCCTGTATAAGGTGATCCTTTTGCCTAAATGTGCGGTGAGCCACTCAGCTGCTTGTTGAACTTGATCTAATACTGAACTGTTTACTGAGCTGATCAGATGCTGTGAGGGTGCAAATCAGTTTGGGGGAGCCCTTACTCAAAATGGCCTTGAGTTCACTTGCAGAAAGATGGTCGATAAATTCATGTTAAAATTATCTGATGTTTGAATCCATGGTAGCAGAATTCATTTCATTAGCAATCAAGGGGCTAAAGGAACAAAAGCAATAATAAGTAATGAAGTTGTTTCCATTTACATTGGAATAATTGAAAAAAGAGCCTGGAACTTTGCCATTAAAGTCTGTGACAGAAAGCCAATGACAAGCTTGGATTCTAGTAAATGACAATATAAAGCTTAACTTTTATCCCTTGACTTCACTTGGCCTCTGAACAGCAGATATTTATGTGAGGTGTGCGGGTGCAAAAATGCCATTTCACAATACAAATTGAAATAATAATTTAGACTTCAATTTAAAAAGAGAGAGGGAAGCACTATTAGACATGGGATTTATTGGCAGTACATAACCATCTCAGCATATCTGATGAAGCCTTGTCTTTTGAAGTCAGGTGTAATGGGATTTTCTGAGGGAAATGGAGCATCAATAATTATTTCAGCATGTATTGTGTGACACTTTATCATGGCATTCAAATAAAAGTCACCATGCTCTGAAAGGTATGATGGCGGCACTAAAGGCACGCACCCTTCTGCTGAAAGAACGTGGAAGGGAGAGATTGTCAAGACTCCAGATTAGATTTTAAGAACGCTGTTTAAAATTTAGTAGAATTTAAGGCCTACTTCCCTCTACCTAGAGATGGCCATGTGAATTCCCTTGTAAAAAGAAAAATGCAGATTAATCAGCTACATTCAATCAGGCTGTTATCAAATGGTTACAAAGGACAAATAATGTTCATGTATCTGGAACCATGGGCTCCTGATACATGAACATTAATCTTGAGTTCCATGATCACTGCAGATGGTGACAGCAGTCACAAAATTAAAAGACGCCTGCTTCTTGGGAGAAAAGCAATGACAAACCTACACAGCATCTTAAAAAGCAGAGGCATCACCTTGCCAACAAAGGTCCGTATAGTTAAAGCTATGGTTTTCCCAGTAGTGATGTATGGAAGTGAGAGCTGGACCATAAAGAAGGCTGATTGCGGAAGAATTGATGCTTTTGAATTATGGTGCTGGAGGAGACTCTTGAGAGTCCCATGGACTGCAAGAAGATCAAACCTATCCATTCTAAAGGAAATCAGCCCTGAGTGCTCACTGGAAGGACAGATTGTGAAGCTGAGGCTCCAATACTTTGGCCACCTCATGAGAAAATAAGACTCCCTGGAAAAGACCCTGATGTTGGGAAAGATTGAGGGCACAAGGAGAAGGGGACAGCAGAAGACGAGATAGTTTGGCAGTGTTCTTGAAGCTACCCCACATGAGTTTGACCAAACTGCGGGAGGCAGTGGAAGACAGGAGTGTCTGGCGTGCTCTGGTCCATGGGAGCATGAAAAGTCAGACATGACTAAATGACTAAACAACAACAACATCAGGAACCAACACCTAGAGATTTATCAGTTTGGGTCATTTTGGTGCTACATGATAGATAGCTCAGTCAGTAGATCACGAGACACTTAATCTCAGGGTCATGCGTTTGAGCCCCACAATGGGCAAAAGATTTCTGTGTTGCCAGGGGTTGGACTAGATGACCCTTGTGGCCCCTTCCAACTCTACAATTATATATGATTCATTGCATCTGTAGCATGGATATGGGGACCCCACCCACCATGTGCATATTTGTTCTACAGCTACAGAAAGGTTGCACAACCTTCAAAGAACTAAATTAAAATTTAAAGAGCTACATTCAGATTTAAAGCTCCACGAAGTGGAATTTCTGTAGGGAAAGGGATAGCCTAGCCAGCATTTTCTAAAGAATATCAACTGTTCTCATATTAACTGTAAGCCCCCTTAAGAACACGCCATTTTGAAAGGGAGGATGTAAAGTGCTAAAATAAATACATAAATAAATAGCCCCTCGGGCTATTTATTGATTTATTCATCGGGGTAGGGGAAGTCATGTTTACCTTAAAATAGGAACTTGAGCCTGTTTGACTGCAGCGCCTTGTATCAGGCAATACAGCACCTTCCTGGTTGTCAAACAGTCGTTTTCACTGAAGCTTGTCTGAGTCAGCAGCATAACTCCTCCTCCTGTTTATCTGCATGATTATTTTGGAGGTTAAAATAACCTCCTACTGATTGATAGCCTCCACAGTGGTAGGCACTGTGGAGGCTATCAATCAGCAGGCAGCCATTTGGGCCTGCTGGCAGTCACTGTGGAGGGAGCTAAGGTGACTGCAATTTTCAAAAATGGGAGGGGATTAGCATTGGCTTCAAATGCATTGGCTATGACTGTACAAACAAAGCTCAGAGAAGTATGTGTGCATGTAGATTGATTATCATTACATAGTCGGCTACTCAAATGACCTTTTTTATTGCTGCATTCTAAGGCAAGGGACTTAAACCTGCTGGACCTTTCGATGTTTACATAAGAATTCAGCCAGGATTTCTGTGTGACTTCATATTGTGGATTTGGAAGCAATAGAATAAATAAAAACAGACTCTTCTTGAAATAAAAATTGTCCAGTCCAAAAATATGGTTTAAAAGCTTTACTAACTGAACTTGCTTCAAAACAAACATAAAACAAATAATGGTACATCCAGATAATTGCATAATATCATGTACTGATCCCAGCACAAGCGAAACATCTTAGAAATATGAAATAACTTCATCCAGAGCTGAAATCAAAACCCTGCTTCTCCAACACAGACTCCATTAGCTTGAGGCTGTGTTCTCCTGGAGAATCATTTGCGCATCCTTGCTTCTCTAGTGCTTCAGAACAAAAACCTAGCTGATACTCCCAAATTGGAGACTTGTAACTGAATACTTCATGTGATCTAAGTTAAACACACATCTAACAGAGATATAATCACACTAATCATGAACTTGTTAGGCACTCTGCTGTTCTAGTGTTTAGATTCAGTGCAAGTTTCCATACCATGCTTTCAGCAGTACACATACGGAGTTATTTTCCATTTCAATGTACAATTATACTTAACACTGCAGTCTTTCATTGGTGCCTTTTTTGCGCAAGTTATACACATTTCTCACACATCGCTGTTGTTTGCATGCCTTGGCTTGATTCTGCAGGTCTTGGAGAGGGCCCACAGCTTAGGGGCTGGGCATCTGTTTTGTCTGCCCAGGGGGGTCCCAAGGTTTAATCCCAGATCTCTAGTTAGAAGGTCTCCGAGAGCAGGTATGGGAAAGCCTTCACTCTGCTTGGGATCTTGGATAACTTCCCGAAGCCAGGGAACAGTAGAGAGCTGAATGGAACAATGATCTGATAGTATAAGGCAGCTTAATATGTTCACATTCTGCAAGAGTATTGTGTCCTTTCCTTGCAAAGTACACAATCAATCAAGTTTACACAGTGTACAATAACTTGCCTGCACACCCCTGGCTGAAGATTTAGCCATATATCCCCAGCCAGAGTGAGGATCTATTGTTAGGAAGCCATCTTTCATACCCAGGAGGCAAATGAATGAAAGGAGCTGTGCGCTTTTTATTACACCTGCAGAGGCTGGAAGTGCAGCCAGGAGACAACTGTCCAGAATGTTCACGATTGCCAGTTTAAGCAGCCTTGGAGGTGTAATACGCTTTTATGCTCACCCAACTAGAAAGGATGCATTTTCTGGCACGATGGAGAAGTTTCAATGTTATTACAAGCCCTGTGAGCAAAAAAAAAAGGTGTTAAGGTTATACAGTTTCAGAATCTGAACTGATCGAGCGATACTCCAGGTATTCAGGGTTGAAATGCAAGCTGCGCCCACCTGTGTTGTCAAAGATCAAGGTATGCTTAAGCAAGCATGCTGAGATCCGTCTCCTTGTCCTTAAAGAAGCTGGCCATCGCAGAAGATACTTTAAATTAGCTGGAGATTCTGTACAAGCAAACAGCCCCCTGCCAAACTCACACACAACCCAACTCTTTTCTATGAAAAAGTTTGTTCTGTTTGGTAGTGATCAAAGTCTAAATAGAAAAACAACAAATAATCTCATGGCATGTTAGCCTAACGCATTTCTGGAGACATGGGCTTGAGTCCTCTGATCCTTGTAGTCTTATATGCTAGCATGTATGAGATGATAGATAGATAGATAGATAGATAGATAGATAGATAGATAGATAGATGATAGATAGATATAGATAGATGATAGATAGATATAGATAGATGATAGATAGATAGATAGATAGATAGATAGATAGATAGATGATAGATAGATAGATAGATAGATAGATAGATAGATAGATATAGATATAGATATATGATAGATAGATAGATAGATAGATAGATAGATAGATAGATGATAGATAGATAGATGATAGATAGATAGATAGATGATAGATAGATAGATAGATAGATAGATAGATAGATAGATAGATGATAGAGATAGATAGATAGATAGATAGATAGATAGATAGATAGATAGATAGATAGATATAGATGTACATACATACATACATACATACATACAGTGTGTTTGTTGACAGTGCTCACCAGCACCTGTCCTTTTGCTGTCCATGTCAGCCATTTTGGGCAGGCACCAACAGCACTTTTCATAGTATGAGTAAAGTACTGGCACCTCTTTTTTTTTTTTTACCAAAAAGCAGCAACACACACACATCACACAGATAACAAACAATTCTATAGGGAACTGGTGCTGTAGACACTGGTGAAGAGGTAAGGCCTCTAGCCATTTTCACTAAACACTGACCTTTCCTAAGCTGGTCAAATCAGAAGCCAGGGTGGCTTTTGTAATTCTGGGACTGTCCCTGGAAAATTGGGACACTTGGAGGGTATGCATTAAACACTTTATGCTCTAAATAAACTGAGTAGGAAAGGGGTTTTCTTAACCCGGAACTCTGGAAAAGCAAGACCCTTCAAGTGTCCCTATTTTCCAGGGACAGTCCCGGATTTACAGAAGCTGTCCTGGTTTCTGAATTGATCCTGGAATGTCCCATTTTTCCTTAGGACACCCCTGTTTTCATCAAAGAAATGTTGAGGGGTATAGGCATTATGCAACCCCCGAGCCAAGGAGATACAACCTTTGGAAGACATCTGAAGGCAGCCCTGTGTGGGGGAGGTTTTTTAATGTGTAATGTTTTATTATGTTTGTATATATGTTGGAAGCCACGCAGAGTGTCTGGGGCAAGCCAGGCAGATGCGTGGGTTATAAATAGTAAAATGATGATGATGATGATGATGATGATGATGATGATGATGAAATAGGACGTCCCTATTTTCACCAAAAAAATATTGGTGGGTATGGAAAAGGCTGACCACTGGAAAGCAGGAAAACTGATGATCTGCTGGAAGACTCTGCTGGAGCTGTGCACACACTGCTGATCACACTGGTCCATGTGTGGTGTAGTGTCAACAACAGATGAAGGGCCCAAGTCTAACAGGTTATGGGCCAAATGACTTCTACAAATCCTAACATGGTGGTCTTTAGAAATCGGTTCCTCTGCATTTTATCTAAATCCCTTTTTATTGATGAGAAAGTGGCACAAGGATGATATAAAAATAAGACAGTGCTAATCTATTTAATAAGTAGATAAAAGAGGCCAATTATTAGCTCCCCAAGAACCGTTCATTTCATCACAGTGGCGAGAGCAGCTGCTTTGATGTTTCTCTGGCTTGTACCTTAATTGCCAGGCTGTGAGAGAACCAATTTAGGTGGCTGAGTTCTTGTTTCCTAATGACCTTTGCAAAGATTCTTTACTCTGATTAATGTGTCCATCTTTCAAGATATTTCACTACTGTAAAAAAAAAGGAAAGGAAAGAGGGGGAAGGAAAGATTACTGTGAAGCATGATAGTGGATATAACTCAACAGTCACCCGCTGCAGGCAAATTGGATGGAAAGATAAGCACATTCTCAAGGACCGCAAGAGGGTGTTAAAACCAAAAACGAAGATAAATGGAAGAAAACTGTGTAGCTGGGAGGTGAGTTGTCAGCACACATAGTGCCCCTTGCCTGTGAAATAACAGAAAAACAATGGGAAAATAAGTCCAGGGGCATAAAAGTTGTCTTTGAAAGGCTGGAAGGAATATTAATGTGTCATGGATTGAGTTTCTCTTCTCTATGGAACTGGTGGGAAATCTCAGGCACAGAGGCAGAAGGCAGCTCTTCAGTCCTCTTCCCAATCCATCCCCTCTCCACACTTCATGTGCTGCTTGAATGATTGTATTGAGCTGGAAATGTCCTTAAATTGTGAGATTGCCTCTTGCATCCCTTGATGGTGGAATGTGTTGTGTGTGCATGTAGAAAGCGCTTGTTGGCTGTTGCAAGACTGGAAAATAACTTGCTGCACAAAGGTAAGAGACACACCTGTTTCTCTGCCAACTTATTGGGATTTTTGCCTCCAGCCACATCCACGCTTGACTTTGGCCCCTCCCTCCCTATCATGTGACCCCAGGAAGATTTTACCTTGAGGTAAAATGAGTTCCCTACTGACTCCCTGTTCTACACCAGTCATTTGCTCCTGGAGAGATGAGCTTGGAATTTGAACCACATAGCCAACTCCCAGAGAACAGAAATGGATGAAAAAGGAACTGAAGAGCTGGGGCTGATGGGAGTTGTGGTTCAAAACCTCTGGATGGCCCCTAATTGCTGAAGGCTGTCCCACACTATCTGGTACACTGAAACAGAAGTTGCAAGATCCTTCTATATAGTGAGAAGGTGGGGAGGGGTATTACTCAGAAGTAAAATTCTGAGTAATACCCCTCCCCACCTTCTCACTATATAGAAGGATCTTGCAACTTCTGTTTCAGTGTATCTGAAGAAGTGGGCTTGCACACGAAAGCTCATACCAAGAACTAACTTAGTTGGTCTTTAAGGTGCTACTGGAAGGAATTTTTTTGTTTTGACTATGGCAGACCAACACGGCTACCTATCTGTAACCACACTATCTGGGTGAAAAATGGCCAGGTGGCAGCAACCCTATGTGAAAGGGAATTACCCCTTTGGCATTCCAGATTCTGTGCACTTCAGTAGCAACATATAGTATTCAGACAGGTTGTGAGAGTAACTGAACACACCTGAAAAATGGGGCATGCAAAGCTGTGTACATTTTTAGTACCAAAATTATGATGATGATAAATTATCTTGAACTTTGAAAACCACAGTACTAACTCCATAGAGAGACTGAGACGTATCTTGCAGTGGAAGGAGTAAAGAAATTCTAAGCTAAAAATGCTTCTCTCGGCATCTGTATGACATCTGTTCAAATCTGTGATGGTATCTTTTCTCCTATTGTGCTCTCTGTTCAAGACCAATGCTTTTAAGCAAGGGATGATATTGTACTCGTTGACTAGTGTCAATATTATCATATCTATTTCATAGAAGAGGAGCATTCAGTAGGCATGGACTCTCCTGTAGTTTTTGACAGGATTGCTTGTTCAACCAGCATAAGAAAGAGCAGAATGGGGGTGTATAATAGGCAGAGAGAGTCAAAGACTTTAATGACATTTGAATCCTGTCTTGAAAACAACAGGGAGTTAGGAAGCCAAGAGACAGGAAGATGATCCTTACAGGAGAGGAAAGATTTCTAAGGGCAAAAGGAGCGAGCTGGTTCCAGACTGGGGATAATAATAATAATAATAATAATAATAATAATAATAGTCAGTTGAAGCTAACTTTTCACATTAAAAAAAATACCTTGGCATATGGTTTGGCCCTTAGGTGGTCTTTGAAAACCTACCAATTCAAAGAGGACCTCAATGTTTACTACTTTGCTGTTTTTAGAGTTGTTTTTATCTAATGTTTTATAGTTTTAATTGTAGTACTGTGAATTGGATACTGTTTGTCATATTTACACAGTTTTAATTAGTAGATTGATAGTGTTTTATAGGTATTCATATTTTATGAAAAGCAGAACATATACTGAAAGCAAAACATAATACAAATTGAAATAATGATAATAATGATTATGATGATAAAAAGGCATATTATTATATAACACAATACATGTACAATTGGAGAGTCTGGATATCTTTTTTTTTTAATATTCAGAGTGCTATCAAAAAGTTTGAAGTGTCACAGGGGCATTTGCCCAAAGCTTAAGTTCTGTTAGCTTAACTTTCAAGCTGAAGTCAACGCTCGGATAAACTTTTAATGACTGAACAGATTCAAATTCAAATGCTGCTATCATTAAAAACCAATAATCTAACAAACTAACATTACACTGCAAATTTGTGACAGCTGGTCATTAGGTATTTAATTACTGTTCATTGAATTAGTGCATCCAGTTCCCAGTGAATATTAGATCTTATTAAATAATATACTTTTTTTTTAAAAAAAAGCAAAACTAAAATAAGTGTTGATCAAACAGTTCCGTCCCCTTGCAAAATATGCTTATGAACCAAACATAAGCTTTCAGGGAAATGCAAGCAACCCGTTGAAAAAATGTTAGCTTTGAAAAGAAAGGGGGTATGTAAAAAGCCCAAGTATTTTGCATCTAAAACTATAAATGTGCTTTAGCTGCCATGGTGACAAAGTGTGCATTAGGTCAAACTGTGCATTAGATCAAGATGGCTAGGGAAGCATGAATGTAATGCCATCTTTTTAAAGGTTTTGCATATAGAAGCCTCTGGGGGTCTCTGTTCTGGATCAGGACCATAGTGTGGAGAGAGGGCTTCATTCATTCCCCAATTGATACCCCGACTCTGGAATTTGCTGTTTGCCCCTTTGATAAAAATATATGGACACAGAGACCCACTTAGCTTAGGCAGACATGACCTCAGGCACACCTGCTTTCTCCCACGCCTAACCAAGGTGAAGAGAGAAGGTTCTACCTTCTCTGCTTTCTCCTCTCCTCTCCCATTGCATCTGCTGCAATGAAAAACACAAAACAACCCACAACAACTTCAAGCTCTTCCATTCTGTTCAAGCTTTCCAGTGTCATTGTCAAAGGAGTGATGCACAGCCCACAATCCCCTTAGTGAAACGAAGATGGACCAGAATATTGCATGACCTTTTGGCAACCTATAGGGTGACTGAGCCATTCAGAGTGAAGGAGCCTTAAGGAAAGCCATAAGATGTCAGGGACACGCCCAGCAGAGAGGAATCTCCAGAGAAAGAGGAATTGGCTGCACCTGAGTCGCCAAGAAGTAGGCAGAGCAAGCGATTAGAGCAGAGCCGGGCCAGCAGGGGGTGAGGACGTGGCGTATATCTGGCCTTGGGAGGGGTCAGAAGCCAGTCGAGTCAACTGACTCCGATGGCGAAGGATGAGTTGTGGAAGCTTGGACTGCTGTAAGCCTGTTATTGAGAAATAAACCTCAGCTACTTAAACTGCCGGGACGCGCGTAGCACTGTGGGTTAAACCACAGAGCCTAGGACTTGCCGATCAGAAGGTTGGTGGTTCGAATCCCCATGACGGGGTGAGCTCCCGTTGCTCAGTCCCTGTTCCTGCCCACCTAGCAGTTCGAAAGCACGTCAAAGTGCAAGTAGATAAATAGATCAAAAAGGGCAAAAGAGAGGACCCAAATAATTACCGCCCAGTCAGTCTGACATCAATACCAGGGAAGATTCTGGAGCAGATCATTAAGCAAACAGTCTGTGAGCACCTAGAAAGGAATGCTGTGATCACCAATAGTCAGCATGGATTTCTGAAAAATAAGTCATGTCAGACTAACCTGATCTCGTTTTTTGACAGAATTACAAGCCTGGTAGATGAAGGGAATGCAGTGGATGTAGCTTATCTTGATTTCAGCAAGGCATTTGACAAGGTGCCCCATGATATTCTTGTAAAGAAGCTGGTAAACTGCGGTCTTGACTATGCTACCACTCAGTGGATTTGTAACTGGCTGACTGACCGAACCCAAAGGGTGCTCATCAATGGTTCCTCTTCATCCTGGAGAAGAGTGACTAGTGGGGTGCCACAGGGTTCTGTCTTGGGCCCGGTCTTATTCAACATCTTTATCAATGACTTGGATGATGGACTCAAGGGCATCCTGATCAAATTTGCAGATGACACCAAACTGGGAGGGGTGGCTAACACCCCAGAGGACAGGATCACACTACAAAACGACCTTGACAGATTAGAGAACTGGGCAAAAACAAACAAGATGAATTTTAACAGAGAGAAATGTAAAGTATTGCACTTGGGCAAAAAAAAAGAGAGGCACAAATACAAGATGGGTGACACCTGGCTTGAGAGCAGTACATGTGAAAAGGATCTAGGAGTCTTGGTTGACCACAAACTTGACATGAGCCAACAGTGTGACGCGGCAGCTAAAAAAGCCAATGCAATTCTGGGCTGCATCAATAGGAGTATAGCATCTAGATCAAGGGAAGTAATAGTGCCACTGTATTCTGCTCTGGTCAGACCTCACCTGGAGTACTGTGTCCAGTTCTGGGCACCACAGTTCAAGAAGGACACTGACAAACTGGAACGTGTCCAGAGGAAGGCAACCAAAATGGTCAAAGGCCTGGAAACGATGCCTTATGAGGAACAGCTAAGGGAGCTGGGCATGTTTAGCCTGGAGAAGAGGAGGTTAAGGGGTGATATGATAGCCATGTTCAAATATATAAAAGGATGTCATATAGAGGAGGGAGAAAGGTTGTTTTCTGCTGCTCCAGAGAAGCGGACACGGAGCAATGGATCCAAACTACAAGAAAGAAGATTCCACCTAAACATTAGGAAGAACTTCCTGACAGTAAGAGCTGTTCGACAGTGGAATTTGCTGCCAAGGAGTGTGGTGGAGTCTCCTACTTTGGAGGTCTTTAAGCAGAGGCTTGACAACCATATGTCAGGAGTGCTCTGATGGTGTTTCCTGCTTGGCAGGGGGTTGGACTCGATGGCCCTTGTGGTCTCTTCCAACTCTATGATTCTATGAGATACCGCTCCAGCAGGAAAGTAAACGGTGTTTCCATGCACTGCTCTGGTTCTCCAGAAGTGGCTTAGTCATGCTGGCCACATGACCAGCTGTACGCCGGCTCCCTCGGCCAATAAAGCAAGATGAGCACCGCAACCCCAGAGTTGGCCACGACTGGACCTAATGGTCAGGGGTCCCTTTACCTTTACCTTACTTAAACTGCCAGCGTTCCGTGTCTTGAGTGGGAGAAGCGCTAAACCTGACATAAGGTTACCCCATCTCCCCCACCTGCCTCGGAGGAGGCAGTAAAACCTGTCACCCAGGTCAGGGAGGCGTGAACTGATGGGACTAGCTCAGCCTTCTTGGGAAAGTGCTAGGTTGCTTGCCCAGTCTAAGGATTAGAACCATTTGCCATGTTAAGTTGTGCCCACCCTTTCCCCTTATAACAGGGTTGCAGGGTGTGTGTTGCTGTTGGATCAATGTCTGTGCTTGTGTAGCCACGGGCAGCACCTGCTGTGCCGTTGAACATCATAGAATCATAGAATTGTGGAGCTGGGAGGGACCCTGAAGATCATCTCATCCAATCCCCTGGAATGCAGGGATGTGTAGCTGTCCCATGTGTGGATGTAATCCACTGAGAGCAGTCAAGTACAACATTCCTTGTTTTCCTAGAGTGGACATGCAAGGGAATGTTTGGTCCAGCCAGTCAAAACTTCCTGTTCCTCCTGGCCTGGAGCATCCTTCCTTGCATGTGACTAGTGGGTGGGTGTGACTTTTCCAAACCTGGTAAAAGGACAAGGCATGCTGCCACTCTCTCTCTTTTCCATCTTCTTTTCGTCCTGCGAACTTCCTGGAATGAACTGCTGGCTGCCTTATGGGGTAAACCTGTTAGTATAAGTTTGTAACTTTAAGCCTAAAGCCTGCCTTCAGGGATCACACTGTGCTCTGCCTGATCGTGAGAAAACTTTATTTTTATTGCTTATGAATAAGACGGTGGTGTCTTTAGTCTTTTAGGAGGGATTTAGAAGGGAATCTTACCAGGAACATACAATTCAATCTGAGGGAGATTGAATTGCATAATAGTAAGAGGTTCTTACGAGCCTGCAACCAGATTTCTGTTGTGCGTGAGAAGGGGCATGTAAACTCTGCTAAGTAAAGGAACTTCCTAGTGCAGGTTGGGAAGGGTATTAATAAACAATATATCCTCTCCTGCCACCCTGAACATTCCCACACCATACAGGGATTCAACCTGCAACTTTGGCATTATCAGCACCACGCTCTAACCAACTGAGCTATGCAGCTATCCTGTGCTTCACTTTGAGCAATAGAGATTTTGGTAGAAACCTCACCCTGAGTTTGAGTTCTTCATGGAGCGGAAGCCAGGACACAGACACTGGGAGTCAGCATGGAGAGAGCCTGTGTCCTCCAGCCTTTGACAGACCCATACTGCTCCTGTTTTATCTCCTTCCTCTCATCCTCATCTACCTGGGGCTGCCAAACCACACCAGATCCTGACAAAACAAAGAGGCCCATAACACTGCCAGTGCAATGGGGTCGTGCATGAAGCCACCTTCCTGTAACTGGTGTCACCACTGCTTACCAGGATAGTGCAGGGTTGATGTTTTGCAAGTGCACTGGTGCAGCCAATCTGGGGCTCCTTCCACTGTGCCCATGCTGCCCCAGTTTTGCCACTACCCTGCCTGCCCCTGCACTGTCCCAATTTGTGGCAGCCATGCCGGTATTGTGTGGGTGTGACCCCCACAGCACCACCCCACTGTGCTGGCCGTGCCTGTTAACAATTCTTATGAGCAGCAGTATAATACTGGACTTTTTTTCTTGCATGATTGTTAGCTGCCAAGGTAACATATCTGTGTTGAAGGTGTGGGGTATAAATAGTGCAAATAAATTAAATTCATTTATGTGGGGGTGGGAAACTAAAGAGGGAATGGGGACAGAAGTGCTTGGAAAGGTTATTGGTGGGTTTTGGTTTTCCCTGGGAGTGGGGACTAGCCTTGCCTATAGGACTAGGGAGAATTACGTGGAGGAAATGACTATTTCATTTGCCAACAAAATAAAATGAAATCCGTCATCACTAGAGAAAGCAGAACTTTAATCAATGGGCAAAGGAGAGGTACTTTGGCTCATGAAATCAGGTGGCTTTCAGAAATAATGCAGTCCTTCAATACCCCTATTCATAAATGTCACACATTCCTTCTAGGAGAGCTAAGATGCTACTGAGCCTTGAAATGATGTTATTGACTGTGGTGTATTTCTAATGCAATGCTTCACAAATCAGGATGGTGTGCGCTTGAACAAAAGCTTCTGGACCAATTTCTTGACTCTCACTTCCAACTATTTCACACTTTGCTCCATGCTCTGAACTCCAACACTTGCACATACTGTTGTGGTTCAGCGGCTAAGAGGGCTTCCAAGTTTAGGCTGAACCTCAGCCCTCCCTCTGTAATGCAGCAAAAATAACACACAGTTGTTGTGGGGATAATTGTGGGAAATGCCATGGAAATGTGAAATAAATGTTTTTAACCATTATTCATTCTACATGCTGGTGGCAGGAGAGGTGAAAAAGAGGTGACAAAATGTAACTATTTTTTGGATATTAAAATAACATTTGGCATTTTAATGGAATTTTTCCTAAGTGCTCAGAGTGTGATGTGTTATTTCAGTAATTGTTAACAACCATGTAACACGATAGAAATACCAGCGTAGGTTACCTCTCCTTCTACCAGTATATAGTAGAATTAATAATCTCAGTTTGGCAATGAGCTCACTTGAATGGCTGTAAGACAGCCTTCCCCAACTGCTGCCCTCCAGATCTCACTGGACTTCTATCTGACTGTTGACCGTGGTAGCTGGGGCTGATGAGAGTGGTTGTCCAAGAAATCTGGAAGGCACCAGGTTGGGGGAGACTGTTGTAGTCTAGGCTCTGTTAGAGGTGGGAAAACAAGGCCAGGAGAAAGTGTCTACAGCAGCCTTCATCAATCTGGTGTTTTCAGATGATTTGGGCTACAGTTCTCATGAGCCCCAGCTGCCACGGCCAGTGATCGGGGCTGATGGGAGCTGTAGTCTTTAACATAGGGGAAGGTGAAAGGGGGCCTTAGTAGTTGCATGAGAGAGGAAAGAGAAGGTTTAGGGTCTTACAGGGGCAGAGATGAGTGGTGGAAGTTTGGCCAACAGAGTGAGCAACAAGGAGGAGCCCCATAGATATACACACATGTACAGTAAAAGCATCCGTATTTAGTATATACTATCCAGTTTATTGGCACCTGCATGACAGCAATTCCGGGCACAGTTACCTGGGAGTAAGCTCCATTGAACTCAGTAATACTTCTGACTGCAAAGCTTTTAAGTTGCAAAACACACTGCGCTTTAATAAAAGATTTTCAGCCTGATGGAATTTAGCCTTTAATTAATTAGCAATGCAAAGCAACTTGCATAGACGTTTTATAATTTAAACTGCTAGCATGAAGCAGGAACCGCATAAAAGAAAAAAAGTATCCAGCCTCAGCTTGATAAATCTCCTCCTTTTCTGACTTCCTCTGTGCTAATGCATCAGAAACACAGGTGCAACTGGCTTGATGGGACATTGCTGCAGAGCCACTGTCCCAACAGCAGTGCCATTGCTAGTTACCTGGATGGTGCAGGCTGTGATGAGTTTGGGCTGCATGGATTCACCAATGGGAGTGCCTGATTGGCTCCGCTGGTGCACCTGTGCAGCCCTGAGCTCACCAGCACTTTATCCTGCTTACACGCTGTCCAGGTAAGTGGCATTGATGTGACTATCAGAAGGGTGGCTCTGTGGCACTAGCTGCTCCTGCACAAATCTTACCATCTCATTCATTTGCCAGAGCAATCCTATCCTCTTGCTCCAATAGATGATATTATTGCTCCTAATTTGGAAAAAAACAAAAAGTCTCAGATCTGTGCTTTCTCTCTCCACTACACTAGTGGAGGTTTGCTTGAGAGATCATTAAACATTGGAGTAATTGAAGAAAATAGACTTACGGGCAAGGATGTACCAAGAAACATGTTGCTTAGAAAGATCATGGAGATCCTTAAAGTTGCCAAGGAACTCATGAACAGGCAAGGAAGTAAACGGGGCGGAGGACCAATGAGAGATTAGGCATGATCAAAGCATCAGGCAGCTTAAGGGATTTAACATAATAGAGAACCTTTTCATGCTTATAAATAGCTGTATGTAATTGGCATGCTCCAAGCTGGAGTAAAGGACTCTGAAACCAGGACTCAAATAAATCCCAGCTTGGTTGTGCACTAACTGAATGGCCTTGGGCAAGCTACTATCTCCCACATACAGTGCTCCATTTGTAAAATGTGATTAAGAACGCCAGATTTCCTACATCATAAAGATGTTGAGAGGTTAAATGGTGTCATACTGGAGGGCTCCTGGAAAGCTGCTCCATGGTGTTGGTTGCAGTCTGAATTTGGGAGGGGAGAATCAGACGAAAACATTGGAATTTAGTTTGCATTCACTGAATGCTCAGTGCAAGGGGACACAGAGGTTCATCTCTGGGAGTCTCGTGCAGGATTAGCCATTGTGCTGCCTGGTCTACTTGCTTCCAAACTGCCCTGCCTATATTTTTTCTAAATGTTGTTGTTTAGTCGTTTAGTCATGTCCGACTCTGCATGACCCCATGGACCAGAGCACACCAGGTACTTCTGTCTTCCACTGCCTCCCGCAGTTTGGTCAAACTCATGCTGGTAGCTTCAAGAACGCTGTCCAACCATCTCGTCCTCTGTCGTCCCCTTCTCCTTGTGCCCTCCATCTTTCCCAACATCAGGGTCTTTTCCAGGGAGTCTTCTCTTCTCATGAGGTGGCCATAGTATTGGAGCCTTGGCTTCACGATCTGTCCTTCCAGTGAGCACTCAGGGCTGATTTCCTTAAGAATGGAGAGGTTTGATCTTCTTGCAGTCCATGGGACTCTCAAGAGTCTCCTCCAGCACCATAATTCAAAAGCATAAATTCTTTGGCGATCAGCCTTCTTTATGGTCCAGCTCTCGCTTCCATACATCACTACTGGGAAAACCATGGCTTTTACAATACGAACCTTTGTTGGTAAGGTGATGTCTCTGCTTTTTAAGATGTTGTCTAGGTTTGCCATCGCCTTTCTCCCAAGGAGCAGGCGTCTTTTAATTTCGTGGCTAATTTTTCTAAATTTCGTGGCTAATTTTTCTAAATAAGGAGGTGTTAAAGGACACCAGCAGTCTGCAAAAGTTGCAAGAAGCAGATTCCAGCTAAGCATCAGAAAGAACTTTATGGCAGTAAGAGCTGTTTGATGGACTGCCTTGGAGGTTTTTAAGCAAAGGCTGGATGGATTTCCAGAATATTGGCCTTGTTTCACCGTCCTGGGCTTCATCAGACCGCAGCTACTACTATGCCATAAGATCCACTGTCCTGTAACATCACATATGAGCTTTAACTACTGATGAAGCCCAGGACAGCGAAACAAGCCCAATATTCCGGAAATCCTTGTCTTAGACTCTGTGAAAGGATTTTGTAGAACTATAACAAACTTTCATGTGGATGGTTTGGACTTTATGAAGAGACAGGTGGAATAGACACCATTACACAGATGGACCTTATGCATTAACTGACTAGAGAATGATCTGATCCACTGGGTCTTCTGCTTTGTTCGTTTATTGAACTTTATGAGTTACATCTGCTGAAATTTACAACTGGATACAATGAATAGTATACCTTATTTATCTAAGAACACAGCCGGTTATGTCCTGTTTATTTAGGTGAGATTCCTGCATTGCAGAGTGTGGGATCAGATGACCCTCAAGGTTGCTTCCAATTCTATGATTTATAAGGCCACCCTGAAATTCCCTATCACTTATGGGAGTGCAATGTGGCACCCTTTTTGCAATACAGTGGTACCTATAGTTACCAACTTAATTCGTTCCGGAGGTCCGTTCTTAACCTGAAACTGTTCTTAACTAGAGGCGTGCTTTCGCTAATGGGGCCTCTTGTGGCCGCTGCACCACTGGCACACGATTTCCATTCTCATCCTGGGGCAAAGTTCTCAACTCGAGGTAACTCTTCCCGGTTAGCAGAGTTTGTAACCTGAAGCGTTTGTAACCTGAGGCGTTTGTAACTCGAGGTACCACTGTAGTAGGAAGTGACTCAAAGCCAGTGTTTCCAGAAGGAGAAAAAGTAGCTTGTCTCTATTCATCCCAAGAAGATAGTTAGCCAGGACAGAATGGCAAAAGCATGAGGTAAAGTATGCAGTATGTTAAAGCCTGTTGAAATTCCGCTTACATTGGCAAAGGGATTTTAGGTCAGTGATGGAGGATGTGCTTGGCATGCGGAAGGTTCCAGGTTTAATCCCCAGCATCTCCAGGTAAGACTGGGAGAGCTGCTGCCAATTAGGGTAGCACAGAGTTTCCCCAGATATGGGTCTCTAGCTGTTTTGGGACTACAATTCCCATCATCCCTGACCACTGGTTCTACTATCTAGGGATGATGGGAGTTGTAGTCCAACAACAGCTGGAGACCCATTTGTGGGAAACCACAGAATACTGAGATAGATGGACCAATGGCATAGGAAACATTCCGAGAGTTTTATTCCCCCCCCCCCGCCGAGTTTTTTAGTTTTGAAAAACTTAGTATTGTTCATTTTTTAAAAAGTTTGAAAACCGTTTAGCTGTAAGCATTGTGGGCTACGCACACAAAAACTGCTTGCTATTATACTTTCTATAAAAGATGCTGAGAACTCCATAATATGCTACAGCAACTTTTCCACCCTCACAATCACTAAGCAAAAAAGTTAGTTAAAAAGGCATGAAATTGCTCTATTAATACTTGGGGAGAAGGAAAGACATCACACACACACACACACACACACACACACACACACACACACACACACACTGAATAGAGAATTAATATGGTGGTTGATTTTCTCTGCTAAATTATTAATTGCTGAAAACTGGAAGTGTGCAGAAAAGTTTTCCACTGATGAATGGTTAAGAAGTAATTGGGATTCAATCATAATGGGAAAACCAAGCTTCTATATTAAATTGCATTAGGGGATTTCGTGTAAAAGCTTCTTTGCAGATAATTGGTTACCTTCAATTCTATAACCTGTTCTATCTTTATTCTGCATTTAAATTTTAATGCTTTCGTTTCATTTAAGACAATGACATTCTTTTATTTATTTAGCTAGTTAGGTGGGTAAAATATACAGCAGCGGACATCCCATAATAAAGGCATAAGTAATGTACATAACATGACCCGGAAGCTGTACGCCGGCTCCCTCGGCCAATAAAGCGAGATGAGCGCCGCAACTCCAGAGTCGGCCACAACTAGACCTAATGGTCAGGGATTCCTTTACCTTTTTAAAATGTACATAAAATAAGTGGGAGTGTTGCAGAATGTTTCTGATTACTCCATCCCATCCCTCTTCTTTCCCCTTTTCTACCCCCAAGAGTCAATCAGTCTTTCATTGCCATTGAGCCTACTCAATCTTCATTGAGCTATTTGGTGGGCTTTTTTATGATTTCAATGCTTCTTTTATTGTATTTCTGCCATCATTTGGCAGCACTGGGCTTGAGCTGAGCCTGATTGCCCTCCACCTTCGTTCCCAGCCAACAAGAACAATAGGACAAAACAGCCATGGTTCCACCATTCTCTTACAATCCTGCTCTGCTTAGCCAGGGTTTGCATTGCTCGAACACACA
Organism: Podarcis liolepis; assembly: GCF_965112155.1. Taxonomy (NCBI): domain Eukaryota; kingdom Metazoa; phylum Chordata; class Lepidosauria; order Squamata; family Lacertidae; genus Podarcis; species Podarcis liolepis. The sequence continues at coordinate 11,820,149 of NC_139563.1, read as the reverse complement.
GCTAACCCACTGGAATTACCATATTTTTTGCTCTATAACACGCACCAGATCATAACACGCACGTAGTTTTTAGAGGAGGAAAACAAGAAAAAAAATATTCTAAATGAAATAGTGGATATATGATTTTTGTGGTTCATGCTGTGGCCACAAACATGTGATCTGACAGTGAGTTTGGAGTAGCCCAATGCAAAAATCCTGAGGATCCATGTGGGATCCATGCTTTGTAACCACGGAGGAGGGAAGGAAGGGGAACCATGGATCCTCTGCTCACGACTGCAACAGATCCCCCCACCACCACCTGCAGATATTCGCTCCATAACACGCACAGACATTTCCCCTTACTTTCTAGGAGGAAAAAAGTGAGTGTTATGGTGCAAAAAATACGGTACATCAAGTTGTACCCAAGGAATGTCTATACACTGAGACCAGTGCCACCCTTTCTTTCACTAAGGCCACATCTGCCCCAAACATTTAAAGCACTATTATACTATTTTAAACAGGAATGGTTCCCCCCAGAGAATCCTGGGAACTTCCCCTCGTAGAGTTAAACCAGAGTGTTTTAACAATAAATCACAGGCCCTTTAAGTGCCCCTGTTTTCCAGGGACAGTCCTGGATTTACAGAGTCCGTCCTGGTTTCTGATTTGATCCCAGAATGCCTCGTTTTTCCTTAGGACATGGACACCCCTATTTTCATTGGAGAAATGTTGGAGGGCATGGAGTTACTGGCGATACCAGTGATACTGGTGAAGGGAGGAGCTTCAGAATGGGCAGCTCTGACATGACCTAGTCATTTAAGAAATGATGCCACCACCAGAAAGGCAATGTAATGAACGGCGCCTGTGTTTTTCGTAATTATATTTCATTTCTTTTCAGGCACGGGATTAAAAACTTGGTTTGGCGTTGTGCCAGTAGAACCCAGCCCTTATGCAGACAAAACTTTTTACTTAGCACAATTGGCCGTATTTTATCATAATGATTATTGTTGCTGTTTGTTAGCTTTACAGCCCCTGCAGCATTCCAAGATCCCAGAGTGGTGTGGGTTTCATTAAAAATGATAGATTTACATCAAAAAGAGCATTCAATTCAACAATATGAGTTAGGGACCACATTAAACAATGGCAGGTCATTTCTCAGCTCTTTGTTATTTTTTCCTCAATAAGGTTCCCTCGGTCATAATTTTTAATATGCTGCCTTTATTTATTTGCCTTCTGATGCATGTCGGCATCTCCCGAGATTTATTTTCAATTCAGGTGGGCATAGGGTGAAAAATACTTTTACAATTAGGTCTTTTCAAAAGCTAAAATATTAAAACCAAGTTCCAAGAAGAATGGGAAAATGATGTTCACAAATAAACGCTCCTTGTTTTCTCAAGGACTCATCTGGAAAATGCAAGAATGTTGAAAACGTTCCAAAGCCGTAGCTAGAATGTTGCTATCTAGGTTTTATGGCCAATAAATCATTCAGTTCACAAGACTCATATTGCAGCAGTTGGACAGTTCTCTATTCCCAGTACCCACAGCCCCCAAGTCCTGACTTGGTATCCATTCCCATATGCATGTTACATCATTCTCATATACAGTGGTACCTCGGGTTAAGTACTTAATTCGTTCCAGAGGACCGTTCTTAACCTGAAACTGTTCTTAACCTGAGGTACCACTTTAGCTAATGGGACCTCCTGCTGCTGCCACGCCGCTGGAGCACGATTTCTGTTCTTATCCTGAAGCAAAGTTCTTAACCTGAAGCACTATTTCTGGATTAGCGAAGTCTGTAACCTGAAGCGTATGTAACCTGAAGCGCATGTAACCCGAGGTACCACTGTAGATTGGCATAGAGATATCTTGAATGTGTGACTGGACAGGACTTTAACAAGGGATAGCAGGCCTTGAACAAAACAAACTACCTTTATTATCGCTTCAAATGCAATGGCTGGTTGTTTTGATCACTTGGTGATGAATGGACTGCCTCAAATGGATAGAATAAAAATATATAAGTTGACACTATAATGTTATAAAAGCCTGGCACATGGATTAGTAATATTATTAATTAATTAATTAAATTTGTATACCACCCTTCATCTGAAGATGGCAGAATACCTCTCAACAGAGAAACACAAAATGAGAATACAACAAAAAACCAATAATCCCCTCCCATAAAGACATTAATAAAGCCATTGAATATTAATCAGCTGTATTATTTTTTTACCACTGCAATGAATGACCACTACTGTCACACATTAAGAGTTTCCACACCTCTTTTCCACATTCCTGATGGCCACTAAGTTGGAGAATTCCAATACATACTGTAATACATAATGCAGTGATCCATAGGGAAAGTCATTCTACACATTATGGCTGGGACAGGGATCACTGACTACAAGAATGATTTATTTGGTAACATCCCTGTTAGACCTCTGCTCTAGCTCTGAAAACCCAAGAGAACTAGAAAACTTACCAGCTACAAGGCAGGGACATTTATTGATGTAAGGTTCTATTTTCTGGACCACTAAAACCAACCTAATCCCATTTTATTCAGACTTCCACACTTTCTAAATCCAGTTGCAGCCCTTTATTACACAAGCACACCCAACCAAGACTGATTCTAACAGCTCCCTTTCCAGCAAGAAAATCCTTATGTAGCAATTTTTTAGTTCCTTGAATCTGGAAATCTTCACTTTCTTCCATCCTGTGTACTACTAAACTGTTAGATATACTGAACTTGTCTTGATCTTATGTTCAGAATCAGAGGAGTATGAAGGTTTGCTTAACAAAGTCACACACACACACACACAAGCAGACAGAGGATATACCAGTTCCCTGCTAACACTGACTAAACCATAAGGATCACACAGTCCCCTTCGAGGAGTCCAGACTAACCCTTTTAGAGTTGTTCCATCTTACAGGCAGTGGTGCAAAGTTTCACCACCAAAAGGGTCTTACAAAGGAAATCACTGTTAGTTTCTGTTCTTATCACTGTGCAGCTGCTTGGAGTCACAAGGCTCTGTTTACATTCCAGAGACAGTCCAGACTGTTGGAAGTCTCACGGGAAGGGAGACGGGATGTGACGTTAGTGGTTTCCTGTTTCTTTTGTTCCTTTGTTCCTTTGTTCAGTTGCTCTCTGCTTTTCGTAGCGAGAGGATGTCTTTTCTGTCTGTCTTTGCAATGTAGCCCAAAACTCTCATCACTTCCGCATGCTGCTGGAAACTCTGCTTAATGGAATGTGCCTGAGGCCTCATCAAAGGCTCATGTCATTATTTGTTGGAGGCGATTCCGGAGACTCGGCTGGAGGAAGATGAGCCTTATCAGCTTGGCCGAGTGGAGATTCCAACAATCACAACACAAGATACAAGCAGCAGGTAAGCCAGGGCTGTCCCAAGACATTTTGACACCTGAGGCAAACCACAAAATGTTGCCCCACTTCCCTGCCAAAAAAAGAAGGAACAAGAGAGGAATAAAGATCTACATCAGATCTGCTGCCCAAATGGATCTTGCTACCTGAGGTGGTTACCTCACCTTGCATCATGGGTGGGCTAGCTCTGAAGTAGACAGACTGAAAAAAACAAATAAATAAATATCCAAGAAAACACAGTGGTACTCAAGTATATAAGAACAACACAACCTCGGCAAGACTGAAAAATTATGCAAGGCTGTGTATTGGTGAAGTTAGTTTTCTGTGGGAAAAAATGTAAGTCCCTCCTGTTTGTTGCCCTATAACATTCCAGACAAGAACATGGTCTAATGCAGAATATGTCCGCATGGTGGATCAACACCTAACCATAAAATAACCCTATGCTCACTCCTATATTTGCCAAAATCTAATACAAAACACTGAATGGCAGTTGTGCTGTTGAAGCTAATGATTGTTTTAATGGACTTTCATTTTGTAGTCACTTACAAATGCAATGCTAAGTTCCCTCATTTGGAAGCTGTCAGTCTAGGAATTTAATTAGAATGACATCCATGAGTACAAGAACACTGAACAACAACAAAAATGACTGGGAACAACTCTGCAAAGTCAACATAATTCCATTTATTTTCCTAAGGAATGATGGAAGGACCAAAGTCAAGGTTAACCTCATTTGCTGTGTATATATCCATTGCAAATGCAAAAGATCAGAGCCATAATGTTCATGGTGCCCTTGTGGTTGCATTAAAATTCTTTGCAAGGTGTTGATCAATAAATTCTGAACTTCCAGGGTTGCCAAACTCTGTGTGAATAAGAGTGGGGGGATGTGGGTGTTCATTCCTCTAAAGATTAAAATTAGGTACAGAAAAGAATTGCTATGTTAATAAAGAAAACCGTAATCAAGTTTAAGGAATTTAAAGATTAACAGTGACCTACATTAAGCACTGAATGCTTAAGATAACAGTCAAGGAAGATAAAAACCCTCTAAGTTCAGCATCACAGTTCATGAATAACAGTTAGTTTGACATGTTTTTTGAAGAACTGTTAAGTATACACATCTTCTCAAGAATACAGCTTTTGAGAGATCAGGTGGTGTGGAACCAGGGATGATATAATTACTGGCCTTGTTTGCCACTGAGTACTTTTTTTCTTTTCTTTATAGGCCTACAGTCAATCAGATGGGTTGCAGGTCAGTCCTCTTCAACCATCCTGTATCCACATTGTTGCAGGAACTGAAACCCATCCTTACTCAATGCTGCTGTGGGACCATTCAGAATTTGCACTGTATCTAAACCAAAGTCTCAATCAGAGGAGGTGTGAGTGATTTTCTCTCTGAAGTGTTTAACAAAAGAGCTACAGAAGACTGCTGAAGACTTAGCTGAATCTTCCTGGGAATCAAGGTAAAAAGGATTGCTCAGAAAAGTTCCACTGGACTGCACTCATAGACACAATGGTGGTGTAAAAGTAGTAAGTCTTCTTCGCCACCATTGCCACCACTGAAAAGACCTTCTCACAGGATCTAGCCAATATTTACGACTCAGCAAATAAAGTGTTTACAATGTGTTATAAAGTGCAATGTACAAATGTGGTGATACAAAATCCAATACATTTTTCAAAACTTTTTTTTAAAAGCATTTTCACAGCGTTTTTATATGTGTGTAGATTCCACCTTAGTCAGACTCATTCCCAGTTTTCCTTATTTGCTTTTTTTGCTTGTCTCCCTAATTTGTTGCATTGTCCCTAAAGTCCCCCCCCCAAAAAAAACCAGGGAGTCTATTGCATCTGAGTGAGCATTTCAATTGGCTGAGTCTACTTTGATGTATTTACTTATTTATGTAATAGATTTATATCCCGCTTTTATCACAGAGCAGCAAAATTCACAAATTAAGTAATACATGAGGCCACCGCCTTGCTGAAGCTAAGCAGGTCATCATCTCATCAGTGCCTGGATGGGTAAGCACCTGCACATCAGGTTCCCTGGCAGAAGAAAGGCAGCACCTGAATTTTAAGAAAATAAATAAAAATTATACATAAACCAGGATGCAAGTGGGATTAACCATGTTGTTGACAGGAACACCAGCCACCATCAGGAAATTATCCCAGAGCAACCTGAAATCCGGTTTGATGTGTTGAGCAGTGGGGGCAGCTAGCTCAAAAAATCAGGAGACAGTATCAGACGATGATCCATCCTTGACATTGCAGAAATCTCTCCCAAACATCATCATATTGCCCAGACCAGATGAAGAACAACATGGTCAGCAACTTATGTAGACTAAACTCAAGGTGATCTGAGATAGACCCATAGATGTCATGGTGGCCAAGAAGAAAGCCTATGATCCTCCAATCAAGGGGTTTTGCATATATGTTTAGGTCCTCTGAGACTAGCAGCTTTGTCCAGCATTTAAGGTATGTGAGGGAAAGACCCCTATGAAGAATAATCCTACGGGAACAAGTCTATTTCATTTGCTTTCATTAGCCTATGTGAAGAAGCAAGGAGTCCACATGGCTACTGAATTGTGTAGATCAGTTTTCCCCCAGCTAGTGCCTCCCAGATGTTTTGGCCTAGCATCCTCATCAACTCTGTACTCCAAAATATCTGGAGAACGTAAGGTTAGCAGGAGGCTGATGTAGATTAATCACTCTGAATGTCCCTGTTTTAAACCACCTTTACTACTGCTGGCGCATAACTGTGCCGGTATAATAATTTAAATCTGCTTTAGATACTCATCTAATGGCATGGGCTGGTACTACAATTATAGCACTAGATCCTAAATATCTGTCTGTACAGTGAATCACATAATCAGGATTTAAAGACAATACAATTAAAAATTAAGACTATAATCCGTTCTGCACCATGACAGGATTAAAAATTCTGATTTCTACACCTAATTGGAGGGATAAATGTGAGTTATCTACCCAAATGCAGGTATTTTTCTCATTATCTAGTCAGTGAGAGATAGCGGTTAGCTGAGCTCATATTATTTCTCTTGTTTACAGCAAGGTTTGGAGTAGGAGAGATTGTTATTACAAACATTAAATAATACTTCTCAGGTTTTATTGTTAACATAAACTAGCCCAGGTAGTTGAATGGCACAATGCACATCAGTTAAAAATATTCACTATAAAAAACCACAGTGGAGTAATTTATCAATTGTTAATGACTGATTTTATTCTGTCAATCAACGTAGGTGATATGGTCTGTTGGTTTTCTAATTAACAGTTTAATTTAGAGACTGAGCATAGAATTCTGCTTGTCTGAGAGCATTAATATTTCTAATAAGAGGCATGGTGTGAATTACATTGTTAGTTTTCAGCTTAGAAGAAAGAAGTGCCTCATCAGGCAAACATTTTAGTGTCATATCTGGTCCGGTGAAACCACATTTCAAAGAGGAATTCAATGTGCAGTGTAAACAGAAGAATGTTGCCTATGTGATGCAGAAATTTCTTTGGGCTGCTCAGCGCCATCCTTAACCAACCAACCCAATGACAAGCACAGTAGTGTTGCATGAAAATTCCTAATGATAGACGAAGTTTGGCAGGTAAGTTCTCATCAATGAGTAGGCCTCCCACCTCTCAATACCCACAATGCACTGGAACTGTTGTAGAATCCTAGCCAACAAGAAGAATTCCATGTCCTGTGCGTTTATAATTGGAGTTTGGTTTTGATTTAAAACGTCTTGATCTTGCATTTTTAAAAATTTATTTTTAATAACATTAATCCTCCAGAGAACTGAGCTATTGGCTGCTATAGAAATGTAATAAATAAATAAATGTCTCATGGAATTGTGAATATCATCTTGGGCCTCGTGTTTTACAAGGTCAAGAAGCAACCAATTGGCATGTTATCATAACTGTCAAACAGAATGCGGATATTCATTGAATGTGATTATTCATCAGACATAGCTATGACCTTTTAATGTTTTAGTTCTATGCTTCATACATAAGTATAGAATGCGGATTCTGAGACATAAACAGACACTATTGCACATAGATATCTGTGAATATTTGTAGATTAAATGCCTCCTTGATACCCACACTCCTTTCTCACATATGCACATTCTTGTGCTACTCAACACCTCAGATGTACTCAGAAAAACCCTCAGACATACTCCAGGAAGTGTTGGAGTGTCTCAGACTGAAAAGGCAGTCTGACAGTATATTTGAAGGCATTCCCATACATTATTCTAAAAGCACCCTTTGCATTCCCAGGGCACATGCAGATCAGGTTGGTTCATACTGAAATTCATAAAGACCAAATTCATCAAGCATCTGTGTGTTCACCTTTGTGCCGTTATGCTTGTATCCAGCCTAAATATTTAGTCCACAAAAAGCTCTGCTGGTCTCCTAGCACAATGCCATTGAAATATACTTGGAGTTGAGAGTGGATTTCATGCTCTTTATTCAGCTCATAGTGGTGAGGAGGAATGGATGTTCCCCCAGAATGTCGGCTTTATATACATTATTTACACAATGGGCCCCACGTGATTGGCTAATTCCGGGATTCTCCTGTAGGCCAATCAGGTTGCGGATTCACTTCTACCTGGAGCTGGATTGTGTGGCTCCTGCGGACCAATCAGACTGCTGCATTCTGAATCCTATTGTTCTAGGACCAATCAGACTGCTGCCTTTTGCATCCTATTCAACTCACTACATAACAGCCATTCACCCATAGGAAATATTAATTCCATCCTCACCTGATCCTGCCACCATCCCAATCCCAGGCTGGACAAATTAAGAAGCACAACACTTTTTTATTACAAGCATCGTATCAGGGGAAAGTGATAATTATAAACTGTGTATGAGTTAGTAAATTACATTTTGTAAAGCTCCTTCACAGAAGAGGGGAGGTGTAAAAGCTGAGCTAAAGCTCATTCAGAATGTAATTCTGAAATACCAAGGTGGAATTTTACTTAGTGCATGACTGCACACAGTTTTTATGAAAAAGCAATAATTATGTCAACGCATCATGTGCAATTATATAAGCAAGGCTGCTGTGCTCTGTCTCACTTAAGGCCTCATGCTTAACAGCTTTCTGTACTAACAACAACAACAACAACAACAACAATGTATTCATCTAAACAACTGTCACCATAGTATTCAGCACAGAGGGCTGCTTTAAAAGTGACATTTCCCCACACTTGTCATGCAGTGTTTGATCCAAAGCACACGCCATGTTGGAAGAATAGGGTAAGAGAGTTTATATTGCCACCAGACCAAGGAAACGGCCGCATGAATGGGCTACCTCGGATGTGTGTGCAGTGCTTGTGAAGAGTCTAAATTAAGAGCTGAAAGTCCCTGGATTCACATTTCAGCCCACCCACAACTTATACAATGGCATTAGACAACCTGCTATCTCTAAGACTTAGGTGGCATATGTCATTTTATGTATAAAGAAAGGCCTTTGATGCTGATTGATTGATAGGAATATACCAGCATTACGATGGCACTTCTCTACAAGCTATTAACCTGAAATGTTCTCCCTTTCTCACTATACGAGAATATGGGGGTCACCCAATGAACACAAAGTGCTTTTTCACTCCACACATAGTTAGACATTTGGAATTTGCTATCATAAGATGTGATGACCACCAACTTAGGCAATTTTTAGAGGGGATTGGACCTTCCATAGATATCAGAAGGCAGGCCTGCCTGGGGAAGTTTTCAATGTGTGATGTTCTGTTCTGTTTTTGTATATTTTGTTGGAAGCTGCCAGAAGTTGCTGGGGCAAACCAGCAGATGGGTGGGATACAACAGCAACAGCAACAACTATTATTATTATTATTATTATTATTTTAAATTAATGAAAGATAAGGCTATGCCTTCCTTGTTAAAGGTAAAGGGAGCCCTGACCATTATGTCCAGTCGTGGCTGACTCTGGAGTTGCAGTGCTCATCTCACTTTACTGGCAGAGGGAGCCGGCGTACAGCTTCCAGGTCATGTAGCCAGCATGACTAAGCCGCTTCTGGCGAACCAGAGCAGTGCACAGAAACGTCGTTTAGCTTCCCGCCGGAGTGGTACCTATTTATCTACTTGCACTTTGTCGTGCTTTCGAACTGCTAGGTTGGCAGGAGCAGGCACCGAGCAACGGGAGCTCACCCTGTCACGGGGATTCAAACCACTGACCTTCTGATCGGCAAGTCCTAGGCTCTGTGGTTTAACCCACAGCGCCACCCATGTCCCTGCCTTCCTTGTTAGGAGACCCCTATTCCTCTTATGGAACTACAGTTCCGAGAGCTCCCTGGGAAAAGGGATTTATTGTTTGAGAATTGTAACCGTGTAAAAGGAATAGAGCCTCCTAACAACAAACTACAGTTCCCAGGATTCTTTGAGGGGAAGACATGGCTGCTTAAAGCAGTAGACTAGTACTTCAGTTGTGTGGTGCCAATGTAGCTTTAGTCCATGAAGCTCAGTATTGTCTACACAAGGGCTGGGGAACCTTTGGCCATCTATATGTTGCTGCCCTACAACGTTCATCATGCCTATTGGCAATGCAGATTTGAGCAGATGAGAACTGTAGTCCAAAAAAAGCGGCAGGTCCAAATGTTCTGGGCCGCACTAACTGGGTTCAGGCATGAGCCTTGCCCAGCCCTTCCTGGGATTGAACTTTGGACCTTCTGCATTCAAAGCAAGTGTCCTGCCATTGTGTTGTGCCCTGTTCTCATCTGGGCATGCAGATTGCAAGCTAAATTTATTAGGGCAGAATATGAATGCTGGCCTATGTCACAGGGTTATTTCAAAGTTTACTGCTTTTAGAGGTTCTGATATGACCTACTTCAAACACTTAATTCATAAGGCACATTGGTTCCACATATGTTAGGATAATCGCCTTTTGTCCACAAGAGCAATTCTTTAAAAGAAAAGTGTAAATTAAACATGGATTGCAAGAAGGAACAGAGATTTCCTTGACCACGGAACGTATTACTGAGAGTCTAAAATAAATTTACATTTGTTGCTTTGTTGTTCCAGAAATTAATAAATGTTTCATTAACACTGTTACATTTTTGCCTGGCTCAAACATAATTTGATAATTTACCTGCAGTTGCATACTCATTTTTCTATTGATAGTATTTCTCAGTGCTATTTTTTCTGGAAGAAAAAGTGCCAGAACTCACCGTGTTCTCTTATAATGGCAATGGTGCCCACCTGAGAGGTGCGGGAACAGAGTTCCAGTGAGTTCCAGCTGGGGGAAAAGCTCTAGTATTCCCACATATTTAGCATTCAGAATTCTTGTAATCATATAAAATGAAGCTGATTGTGTCTATTATTTATTGATTTCACATGTGTTGCCAAAAAAATCAAAGGTTTCAAAGATACATGCATTCCAGTAATTCTGTCAGTTATATGAACAATATTATACCAGGTGCTTAATTAATTTATATTTCATTTATTTTTCAATTAAACTGTACATGTTCAGACACAACAAAGAGTCTTGTAGCACCCATTCCTATGACTACGCTGAAGTAAGTCCCATGGGGTTCAATGGGGCTTACTCCCAGGTAAATAGGGTTAGGATTGCAACCTTTATTAGGGATCAGGTGTATGGAATGTAAACCATGAAAATTTATGCCGAAATAATATTTGTTAGTCCTTATGGTGACACAAGATACTTTGTTGTTTTTGTGGCAGCAAACAGACATGGATACTCCATTTACAGAAAATATGCAGACACATAGCTGTAGTGGGATTTGTGCCGCTACACAAAATGGATTATGTGCAACATGTTTTTTATTATTTAAAAAACCCTACAAAACCCAGTTAATGGAAAAAACATAATTCAAACACAGGAAATACGATTCCAGGATTATAAATATTAAACAATCCTAATACTGAAAAACTACACTGTGGCCACATTCACTCCACACATTTAAAGCACATCTTTTAACATTCCTCAAATATCTCTGGGAGTTGTAGTTCATTAGGGGTTCACAGTGTTGTTCAGAGACCCCTATTCCCAAAGCTACAGGGCTTTAAAGAAACAATCCTTCACAGGGAACTCTGGAAATTGTAGCTCTGCAAGGGGAATAGGTGGTTTCGCTTTCAGCACCCTTAACAAAGGACAGCTCCCAGAATTCTTTGGGGGAAGCCCCAGCTGTTTAAAGCGCCATCATAGTGCATTATACTCATTAGTAGTATTCATTATGTTTGTTCAGCAGCAACATTGCGAGGTAGACCCATAAAATGATTGCCAATTTCCAAGTGGGAAACTGAGGCTAAGAGATATCCATAAAAAATTAGATCACAGTATCTTTGTGTTTCATATTCGATCTATATATCGAATGGGCTGTACTACATAGATACAGTGGTACATACGCTTCAGGTTACATACGCTTCAGGTTACACACTCCGCTAACCCAGAAATAGTGCTTCAGGTTAAGAACTTTGCTTCAGGATAAGAACAGAAATTGGGCTCCAGCGGCGCAGCTGCAGCAGGAGGCCCCATTAGCTAAAGTGGTCTTCAGGTTAAGAACAGTTTCAGGTTAAGAACGGAACTCCGGAACGAATTAAGTACTTAACCTGAGGTACCACTGTATTGATACACAATTATGTGGATATGTGCTGGAAGAACAGAACAATGTTTGCGGGGGGAAGTGAGGGTTGATCACTGAAGCGCTGTGTATGCATAGTTTAAACTCTGTTCAGGCCGAAGGGGGGGATTACTAGAATGTTTTACATAATGTCTGTTTCAAACAGGAAGGCAGAAATGAGCACTCAAATGGCAAACTGTGCACACCAGCAGATTTTATGCCTCCTCCTCCAAGCTATGCAGAATTGTTGCTCTCTCAAGAACTGCTGGCAATCATTTAAATAGATTCTGAAGCACCCCCTTTCAGTTTGGCACATTGATTATTTATTACCATCCAGCCATATATTAGCATAAGACAATGCAATTTGGCATATAACTTAAATGGGATATATTTCAGTGAGGGCTTATAAAGATAACTTCATTCACGGGGCAAGTGATAAGAGTTCCTTGAATGAGTGGGATGAGATAGCTTGGCTTTAGATAAAGAGCTCTGAATCAGGAAGCTCCGTGGGATAAGATGGTGAAAACAATCTGCTTAAATGATATAGCATTTTGCAAAGGAAGCCAATCAACATTTGCAGCAGAACGAGGGGGGAAATATTAAGCATGCAGACCTGTGTTCTTGGATAGTCACTCAGCTATAATGAGCTTGAGAAAAGTAACCCGTTGCTTTTTTTTGCCAGGGTTGGGAGTGAGATTTGACATCATATAGCCAAAGTGTACACTATTGACTAAATGAATTAGCTTGCATTTATCTCCATAAATCAAAATGAAAAGCCGATTCAGCCGTTCCACTGAAAAACACTGTTATGAGCTGACACTAGAAAAACATTGGTTCTATTTACAACAGGGGGAGAGGTTCACCCTGGTGTATACATGACCAGAACATAACCAGATAAATTATTTGAAGACAAGTATCTCTATTTCCAACATTCAGAGGTGAGCAATTGCCACTCCTTATGTTCTCAAAATCTTATCCGTGCATAACAAGGAGATTTCAGCAGGCATGGAGGAACTGGAAGGTTTGCAAAAATGCACAAGTACTCATTTAACAGATTGCTATCCTATCCTTCCTTCAAAAAGAGCCCAGGATGGAAAAGACACCAGCCTTAAAATAATACAAGAAAAAGTAAAGTAACATCTCTAAAAACAACAAAAAGCAACCACGTACTCTCACAGCTAATAATTTCTAGATTTCCAGGAATGGAAACTCAGTCATCAAATGCCAGGGTAAACAGGAGTGTTTTAAAATCCCTCCTTGTAGTTAATAAAGAGGGGGACAGGTGCAATTCACATGGGAGGTCATTCCACAAATGGGGAACCACCACCAAGAAGGCCCTGTGCCAACCCTCAAGCGGGGGGGGGAGTGATCCCTAATTAGCTCACTGAAGATTGAGTATGATCGGTGGCCATGGAATGCTGCCTGGCTGTTTGGAGGGAAACTAGCTGAGAGGGGTAATGGAATGGAACATCCTGAAAGAAAAAATGGCTCCTGGGAATACTCTGTAGCAATATCCTGTACTGCAATACCTTGTTGCAGTTATAGTCCTCATTGCAATTCAAACCCTAAACATGGAACATTCTTCCTATATCCATGTAAAATATAATCTCGGCCAATTTTGTCTCCCATTCTCAATTATTACTGTTGTGCACTGATTAAATGGCCAGTGGAATAAGGGTTGCTATGCTTAAAGTTGTGTCAGGAAAATATTATTGCCTAGGGTTGCCCTATGTCCAGAATTTCCTGGACATACTCGGAATACCGCAGTCAAAAGCAGTGTGGGCAGAAATCGACTAAATGTCCAGTGTCATTTTTGCCAATTTTCCTTTTGCGGTTTGGCCAAAATACCCTAAAAACTTTTCTGTCCAGATTTTTGCTATGGATGTTTTATGATGTTTTATTATACTTGTAATGCCTAATAAAAGTTTGATGATGATGAAGAAGAAGAAGCTCTTTTTGAAATATGGCAACCCAATTATTGTCCTCCTGGGTCTTTTGCCCAGACTGTGGACTGTATGGTGGATTACTGCCCATGCCAATGCATTTACTTACATGTACACTAGAGACTAAATGACTCAGAAAAATGATAGCTGTAGCAACTGACATCAAATATGAACAAGGTTTCCCCATGAAGAAAAGCAGGGGCATCATATTTTGTTGTTGTTTAGTCGTTTAGTCGTGTCCGACTCTTCGTGACCCCATGGACCAGAGCACACCAGGCACTCCTGTCTTCCACTGCCTCCCGCAGTTTGGTCAAACTCATGCTGGTAGCTTTGAGAACACTGCCCAACCATCTCATCCTCTGTCGTCCCCTTCTCCTTGTGCCCTCCATCTTTCCCAGTATCAGGGTCTTTTCCAGGGAGTCTTCTCTTCTCATGAGGTAGCCAAAGTATTGGAGCATCAGCTTCAGGATCTGTCCTTCCAGTGAGCACTCAGGGCTGATTTCCTTCAGAATTGAGAGGTTTGATCTTCTTGCAGTCCATGGGACTCTCAAGAGTCTCCTCCAGCACCATAATTCAAAAGCATCAATTCTTAGTAGAGGATATATTAATTGGAATTCATCCCTCCAGGTGCACATGTGTGATTTGAACAATTTCAAAATCCCATCCTTGGCAGCAAAAAATTATAAGCATGGGAAATATGTTGGAAAGCCTTGTTTTGAGCAAGTCCAGCTATGGGGTAATCTGTCTCCCATTTCCTACCCTGCTTAACAAGGAATTAGGCACAGTGGAGTAGCTAGCCACTCGGGCGCCTGGGGCGGCGCATGTGCTCTGTGCCTGGGGGCGGGACGAGCCGCCCATGGGGGTGGGGCAAGTCGCTTATTGGGTGTGGGGAGGCAGCGGCAGACGCAAGCCCCACACTGCCATTTCGGGCAGCATAGAGCATGGAGGCGTCCCAGCCACTGCGTCCTCCCAGGAGAGACGCGTGGCTTGGGTGCGCTGCAGGCTCCATGGTAAGTGCTGCCTCCATAATGTGGCCCTAGCTGCCCCTCGCTGCCCCCCGCCACCCCCTCTGATCAGGCAACAACTTGGGAAGTAAGTTTTAAAATATAATTTACTTACTTATAATCTCACATTAGTTCACAGCAACGGCAGCAACAGTAAAAACTATGCAGGCACAGTACTTATATTTACAGTATAACCAACTTCAGGAATGTACCTAAAGCTGGAGCAAAAGGAGGCATGTCCAAGGAAGAGAGAGAGAGGGGAACATACATCACACAGAGTCCTCTCTACCAATTGTATTTTTATGGTCTGAGTATTTGCCTCTCAGCAGTACAGCTCTGTAGTTTTAGCCCCTTCTCATGCTAACTAGCAAGAATATGCATTTGTTAGGTTTGGCTGCCAATCTGCCAGCCATGTCTGTTGCCATTAAATAAGGACATCTGGAGCATGTAACATCCTTAAGAGAAATGATGCCTAAATGCATGCAGCTGCAACTTGTTCACATTCTGCCTCGATCATTTCACCTTCCTTCCTTGCTTCTAACCCCTCCATTGTATTTACTGCCTCTCCAGTGGGGCAGCATGCCTGAATTTGTCTTGCTTATAGAACTCTGCAAATATATATTTTTTAAAAACACATGCATCAAGCATTGCATTATAATGAGGCCATTGCTCTAGTGTGTGCATGTGTCATCAGTAGCTATATCTATCTGTTAGAGAGGACTACCATATTTTTTGCTCTATAAGACTTTTTCCCTCCTAAAAAGTAAGGGGAAATGTGTGTGCATCTTATGGAGCGAATGCAGGCCGCGCAGCTATCCTAGAAGCCAGAACAGCAAGAGAGATTGCTGCTTTCACAGCGCAGCGATCCCTCTTGCTGTTCTGACTTCTGAGATTCAGAATATTTTTTTTCTTGTTTTCCTCCTCCAAAAACTAGGTGTGTCTTATGGTCTGGTGCGTCTTATAGAGTGAAAAATACGGTATCTATCCAATGATAAGCAATGCAAATGAATCAGACTGCAGAAGAAAATGGCAATTCTCATCTGCACTTGCACTCATTTTCCCATTAAATTTTGTTTAACAAACAGAGATCCCTTGGGGGATATTAGCTGCTGGGCCACTAAGCTTCTCTCCATTTATTCTTTTTTTTATTCTTTTTAAAGCAAAGCCCTCTAAACAGTACTAAAAGCTAATCTTTATTTTTAGCCCAGTTTCCTAAGTGATCTTGAATGCGTTATTTTTACCCTTGCGGTCTGGATTACGTTTAGTGTTATATTGATTGGGAAGGGTTTGATGAAAGGCACTTGTGGGCTGCGGGTATTCTTTACCTCTTTGTCATTGGTACATCATTTTGCCAACACTTTCAGCAGCTTTCTCCTTTGCTTTGGTTCCCAGAAAAGCCCTAAAATCAAGGTTTCTATCCTTCCACTTAAAGAAAAATGCAGCTATTTTGCATACTAAAGAAACACCAGCTGTAGATCGTGGCATTATGACATTAAAGATCATTAGATGTGGCCTGTACAAATCAAGTGCAGCCAAGCAGGTTCTCCTCAAAGAGGTAATGAGTTTGTACTGCACAAATTAATTGCATGGCCATCGTGGTGGTAAGTGTTTTGAACAAGGCCATAGTGGTTTGCCCATATGTGGCTCCAAAATGATCCATCCTACTTCTGTTTTTTTTAAAAAAATAATATTTCTTGAGTTTCCAAAAATTTAAACACTACAAACAAAAAAGGAAAAAGGAAAAACAAATGAAAAACAACACAATACAATACAAAAACACTACAAAACACTAACACATAAGACAAATAAAATAAAACAAGGACCATTTAAAGCACATTAAACAATTTCAATGTCATATCTTTCGTTCGCTTATTTCCACGACTTCCTCACACCTCCCTTTTTGTATTCCACATCAATTAATTATTTCAGCAATTCCTTTCCATCTTCCTCTGTTTTCTATCCTATAATTATCTTAACACTTTCTAACCTTATTTTGTTCCCTTTAATGCTCTATTAATCTATTTATACTTAATTCCTTATAACATTTCTGCTAAAGCCATATAACTTCATTCCAACTTTGTTCTAACATTCATTAATTTTGCAATATTTCTATAAATAGTCTTTAAACTTCCAGTCTTCTTCCACCAGCTCTTCTCCCTGGTCTCGGATTCTGCCAATTCTCTCAGCCAGCAAAAAGCAGATGATTCACAACAAAATTTAGGGGTCTGGCAGGGCAAGTCCACCTCCTTCTTTAGCATCTGTTAGTATCTTAAATTTTACTCGAGGCTTCCTGCCCTGCCAACCAAATCTAGAGACGTCCCTCCGCCACCTCCTGAGACAATCCCTCCCATCCAAAGCTTGCAATGTTTGAAACAAAAGCAACATCCCCGACATCACAGCAACCCTCGTCCCCACCACAGCAACTCAGCCCAACAATAACAACTTCCAATTTAACCCTATTTCCAAATCCCCCTTCTCTTCAAGCCAACATCCTTCACAGTTGCCCTTGAATAGATTCACATTTCTGGCGGTCATACTAACCCCCAAATACCTCTCTTTCTCAACCAATGTTAGTCCTATCTCCTCCTGAAACTCTATCAAGCTTTCCTTTTCCTCAGGCAGGGCTCTGATCCTCAATTTCATCTGTTTCTCTTTAAGTTCAGTCATAACAAGTCAGCTTGTATTCATCAAGTTGTCCTTGTATGGATGGGACTCTCTCTCTCTCCAGTTGAATTACTTTAACTTCAGCAGCAAGGGTTTCCTCCTTAACTTCATCCGCAGTTTGCCGTATCAGGGTAGATTCCTGTATCAATTTCTGGGTGGTTTCTGTATTGGTATTCACCTTTTGTCCCAGGTTATTTAAACTTTCTACCATTAAGTCAATTTTAATATTTGCAGCATCCACTTTCATATTTATCACATCCGTTTTCTTGTGAAGCTGTTCCAGCGAGTCATTTATTTTCACTAATACAACCGCTAAGGCCTCTTCTGGCGACATTCCGTATTTTCCATCTGCCATAACACTCAATAGATTCAAGGTCAGTCTCACGGTTTTTATCTTACAGCTGGAAATTTCCCAGCCCAGATCTTATATAGCCGCCAGTTTCAAGAACTTCCACTAGAGGGAAACAGTTTCTATTTGTATTGATAAATAATATCCTCTTATAGGCACAGTTCAAACGACCCAAAACTAATTTCAATTTTCAGTTACTTTCACTGCTGGAGACAGTAGAAACAATGTGTCTTCTCTTATGCTAACTGTCAATGAACGATCCAAACACTGTCAATAAACATCCCACCAAACGTCAGAACTACTAGCAGCCCGTTCCCAGGGTCTGAGCGGCGGTATTTTACCTCTCTTGGTCTCTTCCGCAGGCAAACTCAGTCCACAACTCCCCCCCCCTTCTCCTGCCTCCAAGGGGGGAGATTGTATTCTTTACTTATGGAAATTTAGTCTTTTACAAAAAGCTTTCCAAGACTTCAGCTTGCAGCCTCAATTGCTTCAGTCTATTTACAAAAGAGGAAGGCGGACTTCCTGTATTAAACCTTCCCCGTTTCGATGCCAAATTAGATGTTTTAAAAATCCAATTTTCCCGATTAAGCTCTACTCACGGGTAGTTGCTTTAGAGTCAAATTGTCCACAGGAAAAAGTCAGTGCTCTCCGACAACAGCTATGCGGCTTCGCTCCATGGAAGAAGCAGGTGATTCGAAGCACCGCGCCGCTCACCACACATCCCTCCAGATCCCCGAAACCGGGTTTCCCTGCGAGTGGGGGAGGCGCAAAAGGTGCCCGCCGAATCCCACACTCACAGGCTTCTCCCGCCTGTGATTTTTAACGGGTCTCCGCCTTCGCCGTGGCGGCCAGACCCAGATTTCCACGGAGCTGATTCCTCCCAATCAGAGGAATCCAGCCATTGCCGGAGGCGCCTCCCCGGAAGCCTTCTGATCCATCCTACTTCTGAACAAAGGGCAGTTTCAGACACATGAGCAATCTCCAGCAAAAAATAAATAAATTATTGTACAGCTTATCTGATCTGGTGAGAAACCTTGGAGAGTGTCATTCGGATTTCAAATAGCAACACTAGGCAAAGCCATTGACTGAGGTTACTACCATTCAGTGGTAGAACATTGCCTTTGTATGCAAAATGTCCGAGTTCCTTCCCTCGTGTTTCCCAGCTGAAATTGTTGTTGTTGTTTAGTCGTTTAGTCATGTCTGACTCTTTGTGACCCCGTGGACCAAAGCACGCCAGGCACTCCTGTCTTCCACTGCCTCCTGCAGTTTGGTCAAACTCATGCTGGTAGCTTCGAGAACACTGTCCAACCATCTCGTCCTCTGTCGTCCCCTTCTCCTTGCGCCCTCAATCTTTCCCAACATCAGGGTCTTTTCCAGGGAGTCTTCTCTTCTCATGAGGTGGCCAAAGTATTGGAGCCTCAGCTTCACGATCTGTCCTTCCAGTGAGCACTCAGGGCTGATTTCCTTCAGAATGGAGAGGTTTGATCTTCTTGCAGTCCATGGGACTCTCAAGAGTCTCCTCCAGCACCATAATTCAAAAGCATCAATTCTTTGGCGATCAGCCTTCTTTATGGTCCAGCTCTCACTTCTATACATCACTACTGGGAAAACCATAGCTTTAACTATATGGTCCTTTGTTGGCAAGGTGATGTCTCTTCTTTTTAAGATGCTGTCTAGGTTTGTCTAAAACCCTTGCTCACTGGGACAAGATGGTTTGAGCATGTTCCTCTGATCCTGGCCCAACTGCACTGGCTGCCAATTAGTTTCTGGGCCCAATTCAAAGTGCTGCTTTTGACCTATAAAGCCTTAAGTGGCTCAGGATCGCAATACCTCAAGGACTGCCTCTCTCCATATAAACTGCCCTGGACTCTGTGTTCATCATCTGAGGCCCTTCTTCATGTGCCTCCTCCACGTGAGGTCTGGAGGCTGGCAACACGAGAATGGTCCTTCTCTGTAGTGGCTCCCCATTTGTGGAATGCTCTCCCCAGGAAGGCTTGCCTGGCACCTTCATTACATATATTAAGGCACCAGGCAAAAAAACAACAACGTTCCTCTTCAACTAGGCCTTTGGCTGATTAATATTCTACAGTCTTTAAATGTGTCTGTGGGAAGGGGGTGTTATTGTATTGCTGTTTTGTTTTAATTATTTACTTGTTTTTATTCTGTATTTTATTCTGTGAACTGCCTTGAGAGCTTATGATGAAGGGCGGTATATAAATCAAATCAATAAATAAAACAACAAAACCCTGGAGAACTGCTGCTAGTCAGGCAATACTGAGGCAGATGAACCAATGATCTGGCTCTTTAGAAGTCACCTAGCTTCTTGTGTTGCTAAGATCTGTTCCTGTTTATAGGAGGCATGACTTTACCTTTTAAAGGACAGCAGTGCCAGGAATTAAGAAAAGTTCTGCACTTATTATAATGTTGTCTAGGAAAGGAATCAAAAACGTCCATCTTGCTCATTTCTCAGATGCTTAAGGGAGACAGTAAAAATTGTCAATCAGCAAGTCAAAGATGGATGGTAATGTTAGGATATTTCCGTTCCACCTTAAAGGGAGCAGGCTTTGTGAGTAACAGAGTCTGCGCATGTCCTAGTCACAGGATGTTTATGTTCTTGCTGAGATTCCTTTCGTTTTCTCAGTTGGCCGAAGATGCTGACACAGAACGGTCACGTTTTCTTTTGTTCTGTTAAACGCTAATAAAGTCTGAAAATTATGCTCTTCTGCGGTGCAAGCTTTTGGCTGTGTTTCTGCTGATAAACAGTGTACACCCAGCCCTGGAATGTGGCTAGGAATTTCCAGAGGCTTCGTGTCGCTAACTGCTGGATCTGCCTGTCTACGGGAGGCCGATGGATCGTCCAGAACTCCGGCTTGGGGGCTCATGATGGACACTATCTCCCTGGCAGTTTCCCAACAACAAGGTTATGGGCCCAGATTCACGGCACCTACAGGAGAGTAAAGCTGCAACAGACTGCGTAAGAGGTATGAAGGGGGGAAAAGCGAAAGGGACGGACGCTTTTTCTGTTATACCTCGGCAAAGAGCCTTTGAACTCCGGCAAGGCTTAATTGGCCTGGGAGCCGAGCCAAAGAGTTCGTGATTAATGGGCTGCCAAGATAAGGAGTCTTTTGAAGGCATAGAAGACTCACGGCTAAAAGCCAAAAGCTGGAAATGGAGTTTTTCCAAGCTTCTGGAGATGCTCAGTCCCTTAAGTTACATGGGCAGAATTATGAACCCTGGGCAAAATGGTGTGAGAGTTTACTGCGTCAGTTTGGGGTGTGGCATGTTGTTTCTGAAACCCCCCCAGTTCCTCTGACAGAGAAATGGAGATCAGCTGATTCGAGAGCGATTGACATAATAGTCCTATCCGTATCTCTTGAGGAAATTAAGACGCTGGCTGGCAACACCACTGCACGTGCAATGTGGTCTGCTTTAAAAAAAGCTCACAAAGCAAAAATCCCAGCCCAGAGTTTGACTGCATCGGAGGTCCTAGCTGTTTCCCAGAATGCGTTTGAGTGCAGGGATGCTGAGGGCACCGGTTGCAAGCTGCAGGGGGAGCTGACCGTCACGTCGTCCCAGGCAGCATTCCAGCCTCCAGGGGGAGCCAAGGAGTCGGCAGCTGAGAGCTCTGGTTCTCATGGGAACCAAGGCCATCGCCTTTGCAGAGGCCGGAAAGGCAAAGGTAAACAGAGCCACAGGCAGACACCTGCAGATGGCCAGGAGCAGAGGGAGGGTGAAGAGCCCGCGCAAGGGAAAAACAAAGCGTTGTTTACTGGCACAGCTTCACCAAAGGCTAAAGGCACGTCTGCAGATGGCCAGAAGCAGGGGGGCGAGCTGCAAAAGCCCACGTCAGTGGAAAGCAAGGTTTTGCTTGCTGGCACAGCTTCACCAAAGGCTAAAGGCAAGTCTGCTGGCCAGGAGCAGCAGGGGGGCAAGCTGCAAAAGCCCAAACCGCTGGAAAACAAGGGTTTGCTTGCTGTAAAGACTGCTCCAACAGCCAAAGGCGACTTTGTTGTGGATTCAGGCTGCACCCGCCACGTTTCCAAGGACAGGCATCTCTTTATCTCCTTCAAGCCACAGGAAGGTGAGATCCACCTGGCTGATGGAAGGACGTTGCAAATTGCAGGAGAAGGGACTGTGAAACTTGCAAGTTTGCACACAACCATCAGTGGTGTACTATATGTTCCAGGCGCTGCAAGCAACTTGTTGAGCGTCCCGCAGCTTACTGGGCGTGGTTTTCAGATTTCCTTCAAGAGGAGCGTCTGTGTCATCAGTAAAGGCAAAGAGGACTATTTGCATGCAAAGTTTATGGATGGTTTGTTCCATATAACTTATGATGACACTGTTGCTGTATCTAATGCTGATTCTTGTTGTGTTGCACAAACTAACAAAGTTCTTCATGCAGGTTGCATTCATGATGCACATCGAAGGTTTTGTCACCTCTCTTGGAAGGCACTGGCCAAGATGCCAGAGGTGGTTGAAGGTTTGAACATCAAACCTTGTAAATTTCACATGAAATGTGTATCTTGTGCAGAGAACAAGGTGAAGGTTGCTCCAAAAGGCAAGGAGTCTAGCAGGCAGGCTTCCAAGCCCTACCAGCTAGTGCATGCGGACCTGGTTGGTCCACTAGCGCCCTCTTTAGGAGGAGCAAGGTACTTCATGATTCTGATTGATTCTTTTTCCAGGTACATTCATGTGTATTTGCTCGAACAGAAATCGCAAGCGTTTCCGAAGTTTAAGGAATTCTGTGCTTGGTTGGAGAATGTGCACAGTAAACGTATTTCTTGTTTATTTACTGATCGGGGCGGGGAGTTTACTTCTCAGCAGTTTGAAGCTTTCCTGACTGAGAAGGGAATCCAGCATGACATGTCAACGCCCAGATCGCCATGGATGAATGGGCTTGCGGAGAGAGCAAATCAAACATTGCTGCAAGGAATCAAGACCTTGTTGCATGATGCCAATCTCCCTGATAAGTTTTGGGGGGAGGCTCTGGGGAATTTGGTTTATACCGTTAATCGCAGATTGTCATCACCCATTGGTTGTACCCCCTATGAGAAGATGTTTGGCAAGAAACCCAACACCAAACACATGAGAATCTTTGGTTCAGACATGTGGGTACGCACACAACAAACCAACAAGCTTGGGAAGCGTGGGGCACATGGTTTGTTTATGGGGTACGAAAAAGGTGCATACAGGGTATGGATGACTGACTCTAAGTCCATTAAGTTCACAAGGAGTGTTGAGTACAATCCTAAGTGGGGGGAAAATGTGGGAATTTTCCAGAGTTACCCAGAGGAGGATGAAGGTGATGTCAAGCAAGCAGCTAAAGATGAGAAAGCTGCTGATGATGAGGATGAGGATGAGGATGAGGATGATGAGGATGATGATGATGATGATCAGAGTTCGGATTCCAGTTCAGTGGGCGGCGCTGCTGCTGCTGCTGGTGTCAGTGACAGTGATGACACAGCAGACTACAAGAGCGCACAGGCCTCAGTCAGACCATCTGATGCGTCTGACAATGAACTGGAAGAACCACTGTTCACCATTGGTCATTTTTCTCCTAAGAAAGAGGAGATGAGTCCAGAAGACTTGCGTCTAGTACGCAGATCTGAAAGGGCGACCAAAGGCAGACCTCCAAAGAGGTATGCTGATGAGTTTGCTAAGACAGCAACAGCTGTTCTTAGTAGCTCAGAGAAGGTATGGGAACCTTCAAGCTTCAAAGAGGTTCAGGAGTTAACCTCTAAAGATGCTGAGCCTTGGCTTAATGCCATGAAGGCTGAAGTTGATTCCTTGAACAGGAACCAAACTTGGGAACTGGTACCGGTAGTCCCAGGAATGAGACTGGTTGGCAGCAAATGGGTCTTCAAGGCCAAGACAGACCAGAATGGCAAGGTAGTCAGACACAAAGCCAGATTAGTTGCCAGAGGTTTTTCACAGGTACCAGGACAGGATTACCACGAGACCTACTCACCCACAGTCAAATATGAGAGCATTCGGCTGATGCTCAAGGTCGCTGCGGAGGAGAAACTGCATGTCACCCATCATGACATTAATACAGCTTTTTTGTACGGGATTTTGGGGGAGGAGCTGTTCATGCTTCCACCTGATGGGATGCAGATACAGAAGGGAATGGTCTGTAAACTGCGGAAATCCTTATATGGTCTCAAGCAGAGTGCCAGGTGTTGGAACACAAAACTCACTGAGACATTGCTTTCTCTAGGTTTTCACCAGGGCAAAGCTGATCCATGTGTGTTTGTCAAGGAGGAGGGACAAAACAAACTGTATTGTTTATGTTTTGTTGATGATCTTCTGATGTTTTGGAAGAATCAGGCTTTTTACCAAAGCACCCTAGCTCAGCTGAAGGAGCACTTTGACATGAAGGATCTTGGTGAGGTATCCAACTATCTTTCTCTGCAGGTGGAGAGGGACCAAGCAGGTAATTTTCTGGTACACCAAACACAGAAAATTGCTGATGTATTAACCAGGTTGAATTTGGTTGATGCAAACCCAGCAGACACACCGATGGTGACAGGTTACCAGGTAGACAGTACTGCTGAAGCGTTTTCAGACACAACGCTGTACAGATGCATTCTAGGCAAGCTGAATTTCATTGCCAGATGTTCAAGACCTGACATAGCTGTAAGCTGTAATCTGCTTAGCAGACATGCTAACAATCCTACGGTTCAGGATTGGAAAGCTCTGAAGCGCATAGCCCGCTATTTGAAAGGGACTATGCACTACAGGCTGAGGTTCACCAGTCAGAAGACTGGAGGTCTTGAAATCTTTGCAGATGCAAGTTTTGGAAGTGACACCACGGATGGTACAAGCACTTCTGGTGTGTGCTACATGTACAACCACTGCCTGTTTGACTGGTTGTGCAAGAAGCAAACAACAGTGAGCCTAAGTTCCTGTGAAGCAGAACTCAATGCTCTGTCATTTTCACTCATGGATTGTGAATGGTTGATGCAACTGTTTAAGGACATCAGAGTTTCTGTGAAATGTCCTATACAAGTGTATCAAGACAATAGATCGTGTTTGGCTTTGCTGAACTCCGAGAGTTGCAAGCAGAGAACCAAGTACTTGCAGATTAAGCTACATCGTGCAAGAGAGTGTATTCAGAAAGGACTGATTCAGGTGTCCTACATGGCAGGAAATGAAATTCCTGCTGATCTGTTGTCTAAGGTTGTTAACAAAGAACAACATAAGGTTTATGTACAAAGGTTGCAATTGAGTGAACCACAGGTACAACAGGTTACACGGAAAGGGGGAGGATGTTAGGATATTTCCGTTCCACCTTAAAGGGAGCAGGCTTTGTGAGTAACAGAGTCTGCGCATGTCCTAGTCACAGGATGTTTATGTTCTTGCTGAGATTCCTTTCGTTTTCTCAGTTGGCCGAAGATGCTGACACAGAACGGTCACGTTTTCTTTTGTTCTGTTAAACGCTAATAAAGTCTGAAAATTATGCTCTTCTGCGGTGCAAGCTTTTGGCTGTGTTTCTGCTGATAAACAGTGTACACCCAGCCCTGGAATGTGGCTAGGAATTTCCAGAGGCTTCGTGTCGCTAACTGCTGGATCTGCCTGTCTACGGGAGGCCGATGGATCGTCCAGAACTCCGGCTTGGGGGCTCATGATGGACACTATCTCCCTGGCAGTTTCCCAACAGGTAAGTGGTGAAGAGTAATCACCTGATAGAATGCCACATTTCTGCTCTTGCTGTTCAAAATTAAGCTGTGTTCTGACAGAACAAAGTTTCTCAAACAAAGTGGGGTGTTTCAGGGACTGAAATCTGGGATTTATTAACCTCATTGTCTTGCACCTTCATCCAGTCCTTAGTTTTTAAAGAAGCAAATAAATTATGTATATGGTAGTAACTGTTGCCAGTGCTCCAAATGGATGCTTAATAATTCATGTTTTTAAATTAATATTTTTCAATCTGCCGTTTAGGTACTTGGGTGTGCCTCATTTATTTATTTTTGAAATGCACATGCACACCCCCACCCCATATATCTGTCCGTAACCATGAGTACAAAAGTAGGGCTGAACTGTGAAATCCTATGTGTGCCTAAGCAGAAGTCCCATTTAGTTCAATGGGGCTTTGTCCCCTGTAGTAAGTGAGTGTAGGACTGCAGCCTGAGCCTGGAAAGATGTAAAGATGTAAAGAAGGCTTATAGTTTAGGAAAATAGGTTTCACAAAGAGAAACTCTATGGCATTATATCATAATAGGAAAAATGAAATTTCAGAGCCAGATTGAAAAGCTACTAGCCCTCATTAATTTAAAATACATGGTTCTTCAAAAGAAGAAACAATGACAGCAGCAAACTCAAATTGCATCTGAATCTGACGTTCAACTTTCCTCAGATAATAATAATAATAATAATAATAATAATAATAATAATAATAATAATTTATACCCTGCCCATCTGGCTGGGTTTCCCCAGCCTCTCTGGGTGGCTCCCAACAGAATATTAAAAACACAATAAAACATGAAACATTAAAAAATTCCCTAAATAGGGCTGCCTTCAGATGTCTTCTAAAAGTCAGATAGTTGTTTATTTCCTTGACATCTGATGGGAGGGCGTTCCATGAGGAGGACACCAGCACCGAGAATGCCCTCTGCCTGGTTCCCTGTAACCTCACTTCTCGCAGTTAGGGTACTGCCAGAAGGCCCTCGGAGCTGGACCTCAGTGTCTGGGCAGAACGATGGTGGTGGAGACGCTCCTTCAGAACAAGCATCCCACCTTTTAAAAAGGAAAATCTTTGTGACCAGCAAAACCATGCTCACCCTCATGGTTCTATGAATGAATGACTGTTGTACAAAGGGCAAGATTCAGGGGCTTGTGAGAAGACTCTCTCAACCAGAGAAGGGTAATGTGAGGTCATGCAGCTTCAGGTAAGCAACCACATTCTCTGCTGAGTAAACCATGCCAATGAACACTTCAGTTATAATAATAATAATAATAATAATAATAATAATTTATTATTTATACCCCGCCCATCTGGCTGGGCCTCCCCAGCCACTCTGGGCGGCTTCCATAAAAACCAAAAATACAGTAAAATATCACATGTTAAAAACTTCCCTGAACAGGGCTGCCTTAAGATGTCTCCTGAATGTCAGGTAGTTGTTTATCGCTTTGACATCTGCTGGAAGGGCGTTCCACAGGGCGGGCGCCACTACCGAGAAGGCCCTCTGCCTGGTTCCCTGTAGCTTTGCTTCTCGCAATGAGGGAACATGGATAAAACAAGGGATCAAGCAGACTGAGACAGTACACAGTCACATTCTGGAACACCATGCTCAGGGGAAAAGATGTGACGGGGCTCTTCTGCTGTGTGACAAACACAGAATACCTAAAAGCCAGGACAGCTTTGCTGACTCTCCAGAATGGAATGGGAAGCTTGTTAAAACTGGAAGCCAGAATCTGAGACTAGGCTAACATGTGCAATGCAGGCTGGTTAAGCTTTTCTATCATCCACCCAGCAAGGACGCTTAATTTGTGCATGATAGGGGTCTACTTCCCCTGAGAAATAAGAAGCAATGCATTAGCCTTTATCAGTACTGGACACAATACTGATCTTATTGTGTATAATAGCCTGCCAGACTATAAAAGAAACATCCTATCTAGCTTTCGTGCCATTATCATCATTACTTTTCACAGCTTACAAAAGTAAGATTGGAAGTCATAATATCTCAGGATTATAGTTGAACAGAAGGAGCAGGATGAAGGACTATAGGAAACACCTTACAAATGATGATAAAGTTGCAATCCAGTACACACATACCTG
This sequence comes from Podarcis liolepis, assembly GCF_965112155.1. Lineage (NCBI taxonomy): Eukaryota > Metazoa > Chordata > Lepidosauria > Squamata > Lacertidae > Podarcis > Podarcis liolepis. Next base: position 11,792,483 of record NC_139563.1, on the reverse strand, counting down.
TGAACAAGCCTCATTGAACACAGTAAGATTATTCCTACATGCGTTGGATTCAGCAACATGTGAAAAACTATCCTTTCTTATCTTCTGAAGCTCTCTAAGCTAATTGCTTTCACAATTCTCAACTTTTTCTTCTTCTTAGCAACCAATGAGGACATGGAACTTGACTCTTAATGAAGTTAGTGAAAAACTGAGATTCCCCCAAAGTTCACTGTATTAGAGTCCATGTTCTGCTAACAGCAATATGTCAGGTTCCGGACACTTTGCAGTTTGGGAATAAAATCAAATTATCAACACCTTCGGTCTCTTGGTTAAACTCCCATAATAAATCAAATCACCATATTGCTTGATCTCTTGAACTAAACTTTGCTAGCAAATTAAAGTATCAGATTCCCGGGACAATTTAGGAAAGTTTGCAGTTTTTCAAAGTCCACATTTAAATGATTAAACGAAATCACCCAGTTCTGCTGTGCAGTGTTAACTGAAAAGCCCTGCCACTGGGAACTCATAATCCTTGCAGAAGACTTCAAAAGATGTGAAACTTTCAATTCTGGCCTCAGGGGAAGAAGACGGACTGCCAAGTGGATTAACCTTTCCAAATACAGTATGCATTTCCTAAAGCAGTTATTGACATGGACCTTCCAGCTCCTTTCTTCTCTCAGAGCCCAGAATGTGGGAGGAAGTGACCTTCCTCTCAGGATTTGGAGAAAGCAGAGCAACTAACATAGCAAGATAAAAGTAAGTAAAATCCTTGCGAACTTAATGAAGGTGAATTAAACATCATCAACACAAAGAAGTTGGCCTTAAATGTTCCAACCACAAACTGACACACATTGAATGAACTATTTCTAACGCACATCTTGGCCTGATGAAAAAATAGGAACCCCTCTCTGAAACTTTTGTGCATCAAGGAAGCTGCCTTTGAAAAGCACATCACAAACTTACATCTAAAGAAAACCTGCCGCACCTTTTGACCCTGCTCTTCGCACAAATTGCTCAGAGCAGCTTGCCTGCAGTTACAGGTAAGTCTTCCTGCTAAGCAGCTTTGAGAGACACTGCCCTGCTTAGACACAGGGGAGAGTTACGATATGAAACATGGAGAATAAGTAAAGTCGGAGTGATGAGATGAAGTGACTTCTGCTGCATCGGCCCACAACTTGACCACAATCATAACAGTTTGAAAAGAATAGGTCATTTCCCTCTGTTTCCCGCCTTCTGTGGGAGAGTGCTGTTGCTTATGTGACAGCACCACTCATGCTCAAAAGCAAGGTATTTGCACGCTTGGGGAAATCCTATGTTTTGGAGAAATACAGAAAGCTTCCTATGTTCCTGTGGCCTCAAGAAAGATCTTATTTCTGCAGAGGATTTTAATTTCAGACTCTCCAGCTCTATGAATTCAAAATCTCAATACAGATCAAATGACATTGCTGTCTTAAAAGTGGATTACTTCATTTTTAGAAAAAGAAAAAGAGAAGGGGCTGGTGATGTTAAAAAGAGGTAAAAGGTTTGGACAGTGGCTCTTCAAAGGGCCACTAAGCAAAATGTGTGTCTATGGGGGGGGGGGGAGAAAGAGGAGAGGGAGAGAGCTCTCTTGTAAACTGGAATACCATTTCCATCAATTAAAAAACAACAACCAAGAGAGTTGGATATCAGATTAGCACAACACTGCTAGTTTGCCTATAGGGGGCACTGTGCCTCCAGTCTCCTGTAATCTCTATGTGTGTGAAAATCGCTGCATTTTCCCTAGAAATTCTCGATTCATTGGCCAGAAGCATCATAGTGTAGCTTGTTGGGGTTTTATTTGTTTTTGCTTTTTTAATTGTACACCTTGTGGCCTGTTCTCAAAACACGCCTGCATGGTCCCCCTCCCTGGGTCTTTCTTTCCTGTGGAGTGTTCATCCTCACAGCATTACCTGTTCATATGGCCAGGTTCACCTGGAGAAATGGACCTGGAGAAAGGGACTACTTTCTGGGTGAGTGTTAAAACCCCAAAACAACAATCCAAAGACAACCCTGTAAGGGATGGAGGCGCAACAAGACGCGGGAACAAGGAGTTTCTCAAAAAAAAAAAGCTATGGTTATCCTTTAAAATTCAAGGAGCAGAGATATTACAGAAATCAGTTATGAATACTGTGCATAAACAGCATTGGGGAAAAGCAGAGCCATTAGATTCCTCCAGGGGAGTGAAAAAGGTATCCGATGGACTGCTTATATCCATATGTACCTCACCATAACTTAAAATCATCATTGGAGGTCTTCTGGTACACTAGGAGGAGTTATTAGGTTAGTGAGTATCACATGCAGGGCCTTCTCTGTGGTGGCCCTGCTATCTTTGGAATACCTTCCCTAGGTGGGATACAGATGGGGCGCCATTAGATTCATGTTTTTTTTATCTCCTTAAGAAAAAAATCCAGTCTGCTTTGGGATGGTTTTATGGATCTGCATTTTAAGAATGATTGTCTCTCCTGCTGCTATAGTAATATTATTCAATGCAGTTTAGCATTTTATTTTATACTTAAAAAAAAAAAACCACAGAGTTGCCGAAACTGGTGACTTTCAAACTTCTTGGACTACAACTTGCATCAGCCTGAGCATACAATGGACAACGATAATGGGAGTTGGAGTCCACTGGCACCTGCGAGGAATCAGGTTGTACACCTGCAGATGAGCAGATAGCAAATTAATGATGCTGCTTCATCTCCTTGCTCTAGTCCAGGGGTCGGCAAAGTTTTTGTGGCTTGGGCCGGTTCATGGTCCCGCAGACGAAGCAGTGGGCGGGAGTGCGCACACACACATGCACAAACGCTATTTCCAGCGCTTCTTCCAGCGCAGAGGAGGCTTGCGCAGTTTCCCATTGGCTGCAGGAGCTTCCTGCAGCCAATGGGAAGCTGGCCAGTGTCACGGAAGGTGGTCCCTGCTCTGCTCCACGCTGGTTTAGCGCGGCACATGGGAGCCGACCGAGCGGGCAGTGGGGGTCCCTGAGCAGGTAGCGGGGGTCCATGGGCTGGTTAAATGACCCCCATGGGCCACTTTTGGCCCATGGGCCTTAGGTTGCCGACCCCTGCTCTAGTCATTGCTTGTGTAACCAGGATGTTCTTGCTCGTGGGAAGACTTCAAAGATGCTGATCTCTGATGCAGATTTCTCTTTGTCCTGCCCAGAGTGTCCTAGGTCTGGGTAAAGGTAAAGGTAAAGGGACTCCTGACCATTAGGTCCAGTCACGGACAATTCTGGGGTTGCGGCGCTCATCTCGCTTTACTGGCCGAGGGATCTGGCGTACAGCTTCCGGGTCATGTGGCCAGCATTACTAAGCCACTTCTGGCGAACCAGAGCAGCGCACAAAAACGCCGTTTATCTTCCCACCGGAGTGGTACCTATTTATCTGCTTGCACTTTGATGTGCTTTTGAACTGCTAGGTTGGCAGGAGCAGGGACCGAACAACGGGAGCTCACCCCGTCGTGGGGATTCAAACCGCTGACCTTCTGATCGGCAAGTCCTAGGCTCTGTGGTTTAACCCACAGCGCCTGGGTAGAGTCCTGTAAATGCCCAATGTTCTGGTCGTAGCGCAACCCAACGCACATTGACTCAAGCAGCAGGCATCAAACAAAAAACACAGCAAGAATATCAAGAACAGCAAGCAGGGCATGGAGGCACCTGTCTACACTTCACACTCTCACCTACGTTAATGCTTTTAGCTTTATGGAAGTAGATGGCAAAACTTCCTTGCTTGTCAGCTAGAATGCAAGGCTGCTTTTAAAATAGTGTGCTCTGGCTGTCGTGGATCAGAGCTGTGTAAGGAGCTTCTTCAGGGCATGAATACAGAACAGTTTGTGCTGGAAGATGATGGCAAGGAAGGTTTAACGGACATAAAAGAGCAGGCATGAAATCCAGTGTTGCTGACGCAGGCATCTCCACCCAGGCACCTCCTTTTATTATTATTATTACATTTTTATTTCAAAATATGTACAAATAATGCATAGATAACAAATACATACATTGATAACTTCTGTATGAATCAAATAATAATGACCAAATCAAATAATATCAAACTCAGAAAAACCTTACATCTCTACATTATATTCAAGAAAGGAAGAAAGATAACACATTACGGTATATAATGACAAGAACACACACTTTCTAAAAAAGAAAACAAAAAACATAAACACACACACACACAAAGTCCTTATGTATCTTTTATTAGATACTATTCAATACAATTCAATCCTGTATTAGTATTTCTCGTAAATAATACCTTTCATATGGATTGAATCTCTTTCCGTATTTACTTGTTGTGGACTTCCATCTACCTCGAAATTCATTTTTTCTTACCAAAATCTTTCCTGTATTTAATGTTTTCTCCTCCTATCACCACTTATGATTGCCTATGCTGATCAGTTTCTTTCCACCCCAAGATGTGGTTTTAAAATTGTGTCCACAGACCTCTGAATAATTGACAATATTGAAACAAGTGAAAGATTTTTGGGTTGGCTTATGTTCCTATCTTCTGGGATCTGTAATACAGGCAGACAGACAGACATACAGGGTTTCCACAGCTATCAGCTCAACATTAATGACTCAGTAAACATTATTTGGTTTTTCTTTCCAAAGGGGTTTCCCCAAGGGAAGCTGCAGGTTTGCAAATAATTGAAAACTGCAGAAGAAAACTTGGGGGGGGGGGCAAACAAAACTGATTTCCTGCCATTAAGCAGCTAAGCTCCCCGAGTCTCTGGAGGAGGTGGCAATTCAGAAAACATGCAAAGTCATTGGGAAAAATTGGCATGCTCTTCAGGTACCTGCGGAAGATTCATTAGCACAACACAATTCAAACTGCAGCTATTCTATTCAAGAGGGACCTTGCTGCCTAAAAGGGGTCTTTTGCTATCTTATTAGCTGCCCTGAGCTCGGCTTGCTAGTGTAGTGGAGCCGAAAGGGTGGGGGAGACTGTTTCAGAGCAGAATGCCATCCACTAGACAGCCAGGTTAGCTGTTGGTTCTGGCAAGTGAACGGGCTTGCAGATTTTACTGTTGTTTGTGACACATTAGCATAGAGAAATTCAGAGAATGAGGGAAATAATCAAACAAAGGCTGGATACTTCTTTTCTTTTCTTTGATAGAGTTCCTACTCCATGCTATCAATTTACATGGTAACACGACTTGGCAAAATTGTCTGAATTTCTAAATAAAAGCTAAATTGAGAGAAATTGAAATTGACAGATTTGCCCATCCTTTGTGCCAAATGAAGTTAAAGAAATAAACAAGGTGATGCATTTAGTCTATAATTTGTGGGAGAGGGGTATAGAGCCAGATACGCAAGTCAACACCACAATCTACACTTTGCTTTTTAAAAAACTGCATACAAAGATGGGAGTGAGTTTAAATATTGTGAATGGCACATACTTGTTTATAACAGCTAGATTTCCCCAGGATAAACAGGGGACTGGTGAATGGGAACAACCAACTTCATGCTTCTGTATTTATAGCTGGAGAGATGCATGTAAAGGTACAGACATCACTTAAGGCAATAAATGTGTTGCTTGCTTTATTTATTTACTTAAATATTTCTACCCACTTTTCTTCTCACAAATGAGAACCCCGCAAAGGCAGCTAAAATCCAAAGGCAAAGAACAATAAAACTGCAATAAAAAATACAGCGCATCCGATAAAACAGCAATAGAGAAGTTACCCTAAAACATAAAAAGAGGGAGAACAGTATGCTAGAAGTACACATAGTTTTGCTACTGAAATTCACATGCTTTTTCTACAGAGATTTAACAAGTAAAGTATAAATTGGCCCTTAAGGCTGCCCACACTGATTAGATTGCCGGAGACGTTTTTTGTAACCTTTAACATCTATCGGCGCAATCATCCCCAGCTCTGACTGGTGCTTTTGCAATCACTGCAGAAACGTATGTAACTGGTACATCAAACAACAAATTTCAAATCAAAGGTGACTTTTGGCAAACAGCAATTGTATAAACATGTAGCTTAAAATCTTAACATTTGTGTCAGTCAAATTCAACTATAAGTCATCTGGGACAACTTCCTTCTGTTTTGAAGTCTGCCCTTTTATCTATCTATCATCTATCTATCATCTATCTATCTATCTATCTATCTATCTATCCATCTTTTTGTTTACCATATTTGTATGGTATCTAATGACAGAGAAGGACGCGGGTGGCACTGTGGGTTAAACCACAGAGCCTAGGGCTTGCCGATCAGAATGTTGGCGGTTCGAATCCCCACGACGGGGTGAGCTCCTGTTGTTCGGTCCCAGCTCCTGCCAACCTAGCAGTTCGAAAGCACGTCAAAGTGCAAGGGGATAAATAGGTACCACTCTGGCGGGAAGGTAAACGGCATTTCCGTGTGCTGCTCTGGTTCACCAGAAGTGGCTTGGTCATGCTGGCCACATGACCTGGAAGCTGTATGCCAGCTCCCTCAGCCAAAAAAGCGAGATGAGCACCGCAACCCCAGAGTCGGCCACGACTGGACCTAATGGTCAGGGGTCCCTTTACCCTTTACCTTTTAATGACAGAGGCTATCTGCTCCAGGAGACTTGCAACAGCAAGATGAGCATTAAAATGCAGCTATAAACATGAGGATGGGGGCGGATCTAATGCTGCTTAAAAAAAACCTTCAGGCAGCAGAGAATTAAAACCAATAATTTAAAAATATGTAGGAAGCCAGGGAAATTAAAAAGAGGTATTTAACCTGGCACTTAAACAGCAACTCCAGAACCACCAAAAAAGGCACCAGGCAAGTCTCTGTGGAGGCAGCAAGCCACTGTCAGGGTACCACTTTCCAAAATGCCACCTGCTGCATCTTACCTGTCAGGTAATGCATGTGAAGGATGACGGTGATGGATTGATTATCTCCCTTTCACCAAAAAGTCCCAGGGTGGGTCACAACAATGTTAAAACACAATGTTAAACCAGTTTTATCTTTGAGGAGTAGGCTAGCTTCAGAGCCAGCCCACTCATGAGACAGGGTGAAGCAGCTGCCTCAGGCGGTGGAAGTGCCCGAGACGGTGGCCCATGGGCTACCACTTCTGCCCCCATTGCTTCTTGGTGGGAGAAGGTGGGAGGGAAATCCTTATACCCGTCCTCCATACAGAGCCAATCTGATGACGAGGCTCTCGTAGTTGTCTTAATCTGTGCCATGCACAGCACAGGGGTCAGCCCAGTCCTACTCAGCTGACATTCTGTTTCCTGCCCGTCAGCAGTGTGAATGCTGATGCACAAAGACGCCAGCTAAGCACAATGCCAGGATTTCAGCAGGCAGACTGAAAGGTAGTGGGAGCAGCCCTGACAGCAGGGAGAATGAATAACATCCATTCATTCTTAAAAAATTGATCTCTAGAAGCTGCAGTTGGAGCAATGGAGCGCTATCCAGCTCAGCTCCTACAGTGCGACCAGATGTTCCTGCGGCTCATATGGGGAGATGAGCAGAGCGCATGAATGTGACAGGCAGGAAAAGCCACAGGAAAGGTTTACCTGCTCTGTTTCAAAGAGGCATAATATCCAACCGGGTAGGAAGGTACTGACAGATTAGTTTAGAGACCTGAGAGGAAGCCACAGAGGATCAGAAATTGAATTGGTTCAAAAGGATAGGGAAGGGGGCATTTTCGGGAAAAGGCACAGGAAATCGTGATGACTTGATAGGCGCAGATGCTGTAACAGTGAGGCCCAAATCAGATCAGATCTATTAGTTCAGGAAAGGCCTGGAAATTAGATCAGGTTCCTCAATCCTTTCTCCTTCCTTCCAGCATGAAATCGGAATTCTGCATTTGCATTGCCATGAAATTTACATTTACCTTCTCAGCTTGGGGTCACGGAGACTTATAATTAAACTTTGAAAGTGACGGGCCTTGGAGACAAATGAGGGTATGGGGACAAATATGTGAGTCCCTTGAACTGCAGAATCCAAAGTCTAAAGGAAAGCCAGGCCTGCAATATGCCCAGGAAGGGATGCAGCAAATTCACTTTGGAACGCTGCAGCCTAGGCTGTTATCTTACCTGATTCCGCATCTGTAGCCTGTTCCCGTGCAAAGTCTGGTGAGGAATTCCTGACAATGGATCCCTGACAATCTCAGATTCTGCTGCTATAATTTTCACGAGCATTTCCCTCCCCAATAAGTCTCACCGCTCACTGCCTATCTGCCATGAGTGCCTTATCCTGGTGGCCTGGTCCTGAACGCCCCTCTGCTGCCCAACTTGGAGTCGGTGCTGCTGTGGTGGTTAGCAAGTCTTGCCTATTGCCTGTCCCAATGACTATCTTCTTTCATGTAAAGTAGGCAGCCTCGCCATACCTGATGCGGCCCTCCAGATGTGATTGCACTACAGTTCCCATCAGCCCCAGCCAGAATGGTCAATGGAAGGGATGATGGGAGTTCTAATACCTCCCCCCAATTTTTTTAAATTTTTTTTAGAGCACCAGATTGGGGAAGGCTGAATTGCATGTTAAACATTTGATATTTGCTGGCTAGAGTCAGCTCTGCCTTCCTAGCAAATGTTTTACATATACAGTAGCTAATTTTGTTGACATGTCATGCAACAGCCTATGAGTAGGGTGGAGAATCCAGATGTTGATGGATCCCAGTTCCAGTTAGCCTCTGACTGCATGGACAATAGGGGCTTGTCATCCTGCATCATCTGCGGGGCCACAGGTTAATCACCCCTTGCAAATGAAGGCACAGTGATATCACAAATGCCTTCCTCCAAGGCACTCAGAATGCCTTGGCATACTGAGAGAGTATGGTCACAGAGAGAGAGAGAGAGAGAGAGAGAGAGAGCGCTTCATAACTGAGTGTGAGTTTAAAAGTGAGTCTCTTCAACCCTCCTCTAGGACTCTAACCAATGTACAAACATTGGCTGGAGAGTATCCAATACGACTGGTCCAAAGGTCAACCAAGTCTGTGAAAACTGACCTCTGTTCTCCAATGTCAAGCCAATGCCTCATCAGACATCAGACAACACTCTCCCCTACTTATGATCGTCCCCACAAGCGACCCTTGGTCCTTTGTGAAGCCAGAAATGTTTGAAAATAACTGCAGACATCAGATCACATCTTGCAGATTAGCGGAGGTGGAGACGCCTTGGTGTCTACGCCTTGAAGCATATTTATAGACCTACTAAAGGTGGGTCTAATTTATGTGTTACTTCCTTATAAATATCCCTGTGGTAAAGGTAGGCTTGATAGATTACCTTCCGGTAGCTTCTCTGAGTTGGATGCTTCCAAGAGAGCTGTGATATTAAGCCGAGGAAGAGGGAGCTGTCTCATTTGCAGGTATCCATTGAGGCAGTCATATGGGAAATGTTTAATTACACTTGCAGAGTCTTCTGTACGTGCTTTTATTTCCTGATCCCATGGTGCCTCAGGAAAGTAACGAATGGGCGACACCATTGCCCTGGTTTTGGTGCTACATCCTTAATACAGAGTTGTCAGGGGAGAGTTAAGGGAATCAGACGGGTTCCACTCCAACAATTATGAAGCCTTTGGCTTTTTCTTGAAGGAGTTCAAGGTGACACACACAGTTCTCGCCTTCCACAACAACCCTGTGAGGTAGGTTAGGCTGAGAGGCAGTAACAGGCCCAATGCCACCCAAGTGGGAATTTGAACCCTGGTCTCCCAGGTCCTAGTCCAACACTCCAACCACACACTACACTGGTTCTTTACAAGGAGCTGAGAGAAGGCGACCCATTGGCATTGCACCGGTATTTCCTGCAGCAGAAACAGTAAAATGTGGATGGCCATGCATTTCTTTCAACACCTGTGTACACATGTCTGTAAAGTCCAGGGATGGGCAACTTGAGTTCCTTCAGATGCTGTTGGACTACAACTGCCATCATCCCTGAACATTGGCAGTGCTGGAGGGAACTGTAGTCTTGGCAGTGGTGGCATGAATGCTACTGAAAATAGCTACACACAATGCAGGGAGTGGGGGGCACCTCTGTGCCCCATTTGTGTGGAACGCCTGCACTTTGTACTCTCTGGGATTTGCATTACTTTAGCTAAATGCACAGGTAAATAGTCAAGGCATCTTTGATAGTGAATGAAGAGTGGGCAGTTCAATACAGTTGATGGAGAATGAGATCATTAAAAAGGTAAAGGACCCCTGACAGTTGAGTCCAGTCGTGAACGACTCTGGGGTTGCGGCGCTCATCTTGCTTTACTGGCCGAGGGAGCCAACGTTTGTCTGCAGACAGTTTTTCTGGGTCATGTGGCCAGCATGATGAAGCTGCTTCTGGCGAAACCAGAGCAGCACATGAGAACGCCATTTACCTTCCCGCCGGAGCGGTACCTATTTGATTTTAGAATGCTGTATTATTTTACTGTTGTTAGCCGCTCTGAGCCCAGCTTCGGCTGGGGAGGGCGGGATATAAATAACAATTTTTTATTATTATTATTATTATTATTATTATTATTATTATTATTATTTACTTTCACTTTGACATGCTTTTGAACTGCTAGGTTGGCAGGAGCTGGGACCGAGCAATGGGAGCTCACCCCGTCGTGGGGATTCAAACCGCCGACCTTCCAACCAGCAAGCCCCAGGCTCAGTGGTTTAGATCATTATACAACCATTAAAAAATTCCAGATCTATGTTTTTATGCACCTTGATGTTTCCCAGCCTCCCCCCACATCTCCTACCAGTGTATGATGCAATCTCTCCAACTGCATGCCTATCTGCAATGGGGAAATTAATTTTAAAGGATTTATATGGCGCTTTCCCAAGCAAAGCCCATTCAAAGTGGTTTACGACAACAAAGACCACAACTGTAGCCAAGAATGCAAATTGATTCATAGAAAGAAAAACAGGCTTGGAATTCCAGTAACCCACCAAGAGGGACAAGTACTACTCAGGAGAAGGGCAATTGCAATAAACATTAAGGGTTTCTTGGGAAGAGGCATCGATGCTTAAACCACTTGGGGGGTTGTAGTTCTGTAAGGGGAATAGTGTTCTCCTAGCAACTCTCAGCATCCTAAATGACAGTTCCCAATATTCTTTGGGGGGAAGTCATGGCTGTGTGAAGTGGCATGACGCTGCTTTAAGCGAATAGTGAGGATGGGGCCTATGTCATGAGCAGAACAACCACAAATTTCAATGGGCAGGAGCACAGACATGTGACAAAAAGAGAACAGGATCAGAGTCCCATGAGAAGCAACTGTGAAGGAAGAGAGTCAGAAGATGGGCAGGTGATGCTATCAGCAGAGGGAGGGGACACCAATATTTATCCCTTTTGTTTTAATTTAGAATACTGGCATTTGCCCTTTCAGGAGGAAGCCCTACAGCTCGCAGCACTCTTAATAGAATGTAGGTTCAAGCAAATAAGGTCTTAAGGTCTGTTTTTTTAAAAAAAAAAACTAATGAAAATGGGGCCGTATGTGCTTCATTGTGGAGAGAGTTCCAAAGATACAGGGCCGCTACTGAGAAGGCCCTGTCGCTAATGTCCAGCAGTCTGAAGGATCTGGATGGCCCATCTTAAGGCTTGGGCAGGTTCATTTGGGTACAGAAGGCCCTTCAAATAACTTGTTGTAGGCTTACTTGGGGGTCTGGGTTTAAAAATGAAGGCGCAAGCTAAGGACCCGTTTGCACAGTCATAGCTACATTGGATTAATAGGACCAAGTTAGCTTTAAGACTTTGTACATGCTCACTTTGAAGTCCCAGTGGGAGTTATTTCCAATAAAAACAATGCACAGCTTATGTATGGAAACATTAATAGCCCAGCACTGGCGCATCTGTCTGCATTTTCACTGTTACCCCCACACCTATCAAGCAACACAAGTTTAGCATCCTGCTTTGTGCCATTGTTCTCAGTCTGACAACAAACATCTCAGCAAATAGATTCAATTTTTGCTGCAACAAATTTTATGATCGGGCCATAAGTCACTGAAATGGAATTCAGAATGAAAACTGTATTGATTCATAGAACACCAAAAGATAAAAACTTCTGTGTTTTGTGTGTCCTGGAAAAATGATTAGATTTGTGTATGTGCAGCAAGAAATATTAAGAGGCAACGAGTCATTTTGCACAAATGCCTGATTACATGAATACTTAATTATCTGTCACTTAATTAAAAAAAAAAGAACAAAGTATTAGAATTGAAAGTGGGTGGGTTTTTTAAAAAAAGCACAGCATATTAAATTTCGTATATTTCTGCTGGGCTTTTTATACACACCCACATTACTTACCTCGAGACAGCTTCATGCCAATTTTAATAGCTTTTGCTAAACCTCTGGATGAGCGGGAGAGTGCCTTGAGGGGGGAAATGGCAAGTATTAAAAATGGGATTGTGCGGCAGAGATGATTATTCCTTATAAGATATTTCCCCACAAATCATCTTAACTTTTGTAGTTAAACAAATGCTCTGAAAATGAAACACTAAAGCTATCACAAGGATGACTGCCTGGGCCTCTGTACCCTTTAGCTCTTGACAAAAATAAATGAACAGGAGAGTTTAAAGGATACAACCATCTTATAGCATTCGGTGATGGAACTTGTTGATCCTACTCACTGACCACCCCGCCCCCATGCCATATTCCCTTTTATGTTTTCCCAGACCCTCCAAGTGTCCCTGTTTTCTAGGGGCATCCCTGATTTAGAGAAGCCATCCTGGTTTCTGATTTGATCCTGGAATGTCCCACTTTTCCTTAAAGGTAAAGGGACCCCTGACCGTTAGGTCCAGGCACAGACGACTCTGGGGTTGCAGCACTCATCTCGCTTTATTGGCCAAAGGAGCCGGCGTTTGTCCGCAGACAGCTTTTCGGGTCATGTGGCCAGCATGACGAAGCCGCTTCTGGTGAACCAGAGCAGCACACGGAAATGGTGTTTTCCTTCCCGTCGAAGCGGTACCCATTTATCTACTTGCACTTGACGTGCTTTCAAACTGCTAGGTGGGCAGGAGCAGGGACCGAGCAACGGGAGCTCACCCCGTCGCGGGGATTCGAACCGCCGGCCTTCTGATTGGCAAGCCCTAGGCTCTGTGGTTTAGAATACAGTGCCACCCACATCCCCGCTTTTCCTTAGGATGTCCTTTTTTCCACTGGAAAAATGTTGGAGGGTTTGGAGTTATCTGACCCCCAAGCCATTTGAAGGCAATCCTGTATAGGGAAGTTTTTAAAAATGTTTAATGTTTTATTATATATTTTTATATATGCTGGAAGCTGCCCAGAGTGACTGGGGCAACCCAATAAGATGTGTGGGATATAAATTGTAAAATAATCATTATGGAATGAGACGTCCCTATTTTCATTGGAGAAATATTGAAGGGTATGGTTTTCTTCATACACTGTCTGGTCTAGAGCCCAGAAAGTTGTCCACTGCCGTTAAGGTCACACACACACACACACACACACACACACACACACACACCATACATTTAAAGCACATGGCTTTCCCAAAAAGTCTTGGGAAATGTAGCAGACCCCTCACAGAGCTACAATTCCCTGCACCCTTAACAAACCACAGTTCCCAGGACTCTCTGGGAGATGCAAGGTGCTTTAAATATATGGTACGGATGTGACCATGGCATAGGCGAAGTTCAAGAAAACCGTGCTGATGCCTTTCACACCTTCCCTTCACACTGAAGAGGAGAGGAGGGTTATGTCTCTAAGCTCTATCCTGTAATCCCTACATTCAATACAAGGTATGAAAGGCTCACGTCTGTGTCAACCTGCTGGTACATGAGCTCTGATAGCTCAGGATTCCTATGCATTCTGTTTTGGCCATTCTGCGTATTGTTCAACATTAGACAATGGGTCCATATAGTTCAATACAGCCCACACTGACTGGCAGCAGCTCTTCAGAATTCCAGGTAGGCATCTTTGCTAGCACTACCTAGATGCCAAGGGTTCAACTTGGGACCTTTTGTGTATACAGCTGGAATTGTACACCGAGCCCATTGTTTTTATTTTATTTTAATTATTTAATTATTTAATTATTTATTTTTTAAAAAAACACGCTGCTTGATACAACAAAAAATCTCTGAACAGTTTACAGGCATGTGGGTTTTAAATTAAGTGAGCAAGTGGTCCGTTGTGCAGCTCGCACCAAGGTACACGATGTTCCCAGTGAGTCCTCTTCTGGTACATTTTGAGGACATTAATTTCGAAACATATATTTCTTAACCATTCTCAAAAGCACATTTTTTAGCATTTACAAGTCGTAAACGTATAGATGTTTAATGTTCAGTGCATCACCGTGAGAATATTAATATCTCCTCGAGGAGCTGGAGGTGGCTTGAAATGGCAGCAATCATTTCAAAGTTCTTCCATTCCCATTAAAATGGTTTGCTTCAGTTCATCAATTTTTGGCGAAAACCATTTTGATGTAACTGAAACAGCTTCAGAACGATCATTGTCACACCCAGCCAGCCCTAATTTACTGGGAAGCTATTAATATGTCTTGCAACCTCACCCACCTCCAAGATGCTTTAGTTGAAAGTGAACCCTCCTATATTGTTTTCCAGACTGGTGGGCAAGGGGATAAGAGATTGGCGGCGTAATCAATAGCGGTCAGCATGGTGGGGGAGGCAGTGCCAGTGGCGTAGCGTGGGGGGTGCAGGGGGGTCGGCCGCACCGGGCGCAACATCTGGGGGTTAGGGTTAGGGTGCGCAAATCCATGGGTTAGGGGGCGCAAATCCACGGGTTAGGGGGCGCAAATCCACGGGTTAGGGGGCGCAAATTATTTGCCTTGCCCCGGGTGCTGACAACCCACGCTACGCCACTGTGCAGTGCTTGCCTGACCTCTGGTCAGCTGCACTATCAGAATGCACCAGAATGTAACAGATATTTCCACATTCAGGTGGGCAGAGGACAGGACTGCAGCTTGAAAGGGCATAATAGCTATTCTTTCTTAAATAAGATTTTAAAACTCAAGGGTGGCTGGGCTGGGATATGCTTTGCCAAATAGGCCTCTGTGTTCTCCTCTGCTGCTATTTTTGTCTTCAGGGTCACGTTGCTTTGAAATGCAACTTGTGGTAAGAAATCAGAAACCAGATGGCCGGGGTGGGAGTGGGAGACTTTGACAGGCAGTGGTCATATGGGACAGGCCTCCTGTCTGATAGGATAAGGCAGTTGTTGCTATTGTTGCCTTTCTGTGCAGACTGCCCAACATCCTTAATTGACAGTGGTGGCGCATGCAGAATTGGCAACATTTAACTCCTGCCAACCTAGCAGTTCGAAAGCACGAAGTGCAAGTAGATAAATAGGTACTGCTCTGGCGGGAAGGTAAACGGCGTTTCCGTGTGCTGCTCTGGTTTGCCAGAAGCGGCTTAGTCATGCTGGCCACATGACCCGAAAGCTGTATGCCGGCTCCCTCAGCCAGTAAAGCGAGATGAGCGCCGCAACCCCAGAGTTGGTCACGACTGGACCTAAGGGTCAGGGGTCCCTTTACCTTTACCTTTTTAACTGATGCAAACAGTGCACGTGCTGGGGCTGTCTAGAAATATGCCTGTGCAGATATGCAGATTCTGAATACAATTGGACAATACATGCAGACATGACTACTTCTGCATGGTCTTAAAGCATCCCTAAGGAAATTCAATCCATGCCACATGGAGAGACAAGGGGCGAGACTCCTGATTCTAAACACCCGTGATCTTTGGGAGCTGGCAAGATCCATTCTGAAGCACATTAATTGCACTCATTAATGACAAGATAGATGGATACATAAATAAAGTGTCTGTCGAGTTCCTCATTTGCAAATCTTGCAATGAAATTATTACCCAGTTCAAACATTCATTTAAGGTAATTCATTTCTCAGACTGCTTCAGAGTGTTATATTCTCCTTGATTAACATTTCCCTGATTACTTCCATTATTGCAGCAGCAGCATGACGTTAATTTGTTTTAGGTAGATGGAAAGCACAGAAAGGCATAAATCTTCTCATTACAGCAGTGGCTTTTCAAGTTCCTTGCTTTGGAAGATGGACAACCACAGATGTATTTACCATTCTCCAAATGTGGCCTGGTGGTATTTATCAATTAGGAGGCATCGGCTGTTGGCTGACTTGAAACACTCCAAATAGCTTGCTGATTGACACCTTTATAATTTTCCTTTTCATATGAACAAGTTCCCAACAATTTCCTGGTGTTCTTCATGTAAAATAGAATATACAGATTCTAAACCTAATTGGTCTCTGCTTACATCTAATTTAATATTCTACTTTTTCCTTTTTTTAGGATTAATTTTGATTGGCCACTGAAAGATTCTTTTCAGCAGTTGCAGTCAAGCTGGAGATCTTCCAAGCTAGAGAGGCTCACAGGGACAAACTAGACATAACATTTTTCATGCTTTTAGCCCTCTTTTTCTGAAAAAAAAATGTGTACGTTCTCTAGCCATTAAATCACACTGTCCTCCAGGCCCTGCTCTGCTCTCCATTAGGCTATTTTTTATCTCCTCCTTCCTTAGGTTCTGCCCCACCGCCGCCGCCACCACCTCCACTTCATGATTTTGGGTTTCTTTGTACTTCTGCAAACTTTGGACTTCCCCTGAGACCTCCCTCATACATAGGTGGGAGAAGCCCACTGTTAAAGAAGAGCCCTCAGACCTTGTAGGAACAGAATGCCTTGCCCTGTAGTACGAGGCTTCCTTATGCTGCTTGTTCCCCCAACATAACACATTTTTCATGCTATCTTCACTGATACGTGTATTTATACACACACTTTCCCCCTAGTATAAGTACTTCTGTATGCAGTACTTGGCTGGAGAACTGCATTGCAAAATTCAAATAAATGCAAAGTTCAAACAGTGGCTGTGTTTTGGTTTGTATATTGTTTCCGAAAGAGTGGATTGACTTGTTTTGCTTTTAAATGCAAACTCAGTAGAATTTCTCCCCCATCTTTCCCCTGTAGTTTGGAGAGTGTGGGTTGGCTGATTGATTGGGGAATAAACTGATGAATGAACTGCCCTGCCATTGGGTATGAGATTAATTTCCCTTCTTCTAACTAAGTCAGAAATTCTATTGTGAGATCTTCCCTTTACCACTTGTTGATGGGAACAAGAATTTAAATCAAACATTGTACATTTCCCTGCACATAGAGGGTAAACACAGCGCTCGGATGCATCACATTCTCAGCTCTGAATCTGAGCAGATTATATCTTTGACTGCCTGGAACCGTTTAGAAATACAGATCATGCTGGCAAATGCTTGCACAGCACTTCAGAGGCATGTTATTTCATTGATCAGAATTTAAAAATTTAAAGTCCTTCTGCTCTGGAAAGAAATATGGCAAAACAAAAGTGGAAGAAATTGGCAGCCCGGCTGTAAACAGTTCAGCCAATGAAAGCTTTATTTGGGCAAAAGTTTCATAAATTGCGGGGAATGAGCCCATATTGATCAATCCTGCAGTAGTTGCCAACATTTAACAAAGGAAAATCACAGGATCTCCCATTTAAAAGGAGTAGTTTTGTCCTATAACCACAAACCGGTGCTTTGTCAGAACATAATAGCCAATTATACAGATAGGAATGTAACAAACCGGGTTTGAGTCACGCTGATTGAGGTTTGAGCACCATGACATGACTAGATTCCATTTTAAAAGGGGGTGGGGAAGTCCATTCATTGAGTCTGAAACACTCATCAAGACTGGTGTTACTGGATATGTGCACAAGCCTGGCATTTACTTTGTTTAACCTCGTGAAATATACTCAGAGTCGAGAGTGGATTTCATGTTCTTTATTCAGCTCATAGTGGTGAGGAGGAATGAAAGTACCCCCAAAGTATCTGCTTTATATACATTATTTACACAATGGGCTGCACGTGATTGGCTAATTCCGGAATTCTCCTGTAGGCCAATCAGGTTGTGGATTCACTACCATCTGGAGCTGGATTGGGTGGCTCCTGCAGACCAGTCATACTGCTGCATTGTTCTAGGACCAATCAGACTGCTGCATTTTGGATCCTATTGTTCTAGGACCAATCAGACTGCTGCATTTTGGATCCTATTGTTCTAGGACCAATCAGACTGCTGCATTTTGGATCCTATTGTTCTAGGACCAATCAGACTGCTGCATTTTGGATCCTATTGTTCTAGGACCAATCAGACTGCTGCATTTTGGATCCTATTCAACTCAGTACATAACATCTTGACTGCAAGCAAATCCGTATTGTGTGTCTGTTTGCCTTTATGAGCTTCCCAGTTCAAATGCCACCAAGTTTGTTTCCAGCAGAGGTGTGTAGCAGCATGCATGACTTGTCCTCCTGTTGAGGTGTGATGATGTTGTGTGGCAAGACCCTCAAGCTGACCCCCCATGAAGATAAATAAATTCACACGGACACGGATATTTTGTTTAAGGTTTTGGGGCAAAAGTTGGGCCATAACTTTATTGATTACAGGAATGAGAGCGCTATTGGCTTAGGCATTGGCAAGACTATATCTGACTCCTGCCCGCTTTGCAGGAAGTCTGTAAGGGTAAACCACCCAAAGGGAAATTGCTTCGGGGGAACCCGCCTGCATCTGCCCTGGTGTTCCCAACGGCCTGGTATGGCCCTCACCCTTCAAGAGGACTTCGGACAGGAACCAGGCCCCAGCTTCCTTTAGCAGAATACCCTTGACACTGGAGGGGCAGGCGATGGGCGGCCTCCCCTCCCCCATTCACCCTAAGCCAATGCCTAACCGCCAAACCGTACAAAGTTGTGATGATTGCTAAGAGGTAGGCAAAAACCAAGTGGCCCATGACAGTTTGCCAAATGGAAAAAAATCCTACCCGGCTCAAGCCGGGCAACCAATAATAATTATAATAATTTATTATTTATACCCCGTCCATATGGCTGAATTTCCCCAGCCACTCTGGGCAGCTCCCAATCGAGTGTTAAAAACAATACAGCATTAAATATAAAAAAACTTCCCTAAACAGGGCTGCCTTCAGATGTCTTTTAAAAAGAAGATAGCTGCTTATTTCCTTCACATCTGAAGGGAGGGCGTTCCACAGGGCGGGCGCCACTACCGAGAAGGCCCTCTGGTTCCCTGTAACCTCACTTCTCGCAAGGAGGGAATCACCAGAAGGCCCTCGGCGCTGGACCTCAGTGTCCGGGCTGAATGATGGAGGTGGAGACGCTCCTTCAGGTATACAGGACTGAGGCCGTTTAGGGCTTTAAAAGTCAGCACCAACACTTTGAATTGGGCTCGGAAATGTACGGAAACCAACCAAAGTCCAGAGCAAGGCCAAAGGATCTAAATTAAAGGGAGGGTGGACGGGTGTTCAGCAATGCGAAGCAGGAGCCAAGCACACGTTGCGCTGCTGCTTTTACACTTTCCCTCACTATCACCCTTTGACATGATTGGGCAATAGTCCTGGGTGATTGTGGTGCCACCCCGGCGTGAGGGCAATAGCTCCACCCACGCCAGGGTGGGGGGAACCAGGTTGAGAGCCTGCCCTCAACCAGGACCATCTATTAAGATGATCCCATTTACTACAAACAGACATTGAATACTTACCTAGTCTGGGGTGCTTCTGGACTCAGCATTCTCTTCTTTTTTATAATTAAGTTTTCAACATAAAATATGAAAAATGCCAAACTAATCTGGGGGGGGGGTAAGAAAAAAGCAAGAATAATAAACAGAAGAAAATAAGGAAGAGAAAGAAGAGAAAAGGAGAATACAAGGCCCCCTTTTCCACACACAGAAGAGAAACCCTCTCACCTCAGAGTTTCCACCTCTTTTGCCAGAAATCCTCTCTGTCCTGCCTCTCACACAGGGCCCTGCATCTTCCATCCATTACCTTCATGTTTGTATCTTTGCTAATCTAAAACAGGGAACTTCAAAAAACAAAGCATAAATGTACATAGGATTAACAGAAAGAAATCAAGAATTGGAGAATATAGAAAGGGAAGCTGGTAAAAAGAAGAAAAGAAATAAGAAGGATTTCCGCTTTTTTGTCTAAGCCAATTATGTATATGATAATTATTCAAAATAGTCGAAGTATGTACTCAAGGATAACCTCTGTTTGCATTAATGTCCAGCTGTTCTCTCAATCTGCCTGGCGTAGTTTTCTCAATCTTCAATCCCAAGCATCACAAATTCACCTTTTTCCACCCAAAAAGCTGGACTCAGCTTTCTCAAAGGAGGTGCAGGCTGCTTCAATGGCTAATTCTGCTTTTCACCAGCTTTGACCGGTTTGTCAGCTGTCACCCTACCTGGAGAAACTGAGCCCAGCTCGTGTTCTTCCATCATATCCAGGTTGGGTTATTGTAATGCATTCTGTCCTTTAAAGATGGCTGGGAATCAGTGTAGAATGTGGCAGCAAGAACGCCTGTAGGGGATTAAGCATTTGGAACACATTACACCAATTTTGTACCAATTATGTTGGCTGCCTGTTTGTTTCAAGGCCCAGTTTAAATGTGGAGGGCTGCTTGTGCCCACGTGAGTGGAGCCAGCAGATTGTACCTCCAGCAGCTTATCTAATTCAAGAGGTGCAGTGTTAAATACTACTCCAAAACAAAGGGCAGTGATGGAAGTAGGCTTGTTAAAAAGTAATAGCCTGCCATTCAACGCAACCCTATTTTTAAACCTGAAATGCTACGATATGTTTGGATTTCTTTTATTTAAAGAAATAAGTAAAATGTTCTGCAAGAAACCCAATGTCCTTTATTTAAAAGCAGATACAAACGTTTTAAAAGATATCCCATGCCACCTTTTTGGGGGGGGGTCAGAAGTAACCCCCCCCCTGGACTTACTCCCAAGTAAACATCCTGACAAATGGGTGAAATGATTCAGCAACACAAAACTGTTTCTCCTCTGGGTCCATTTCACGAATTCGAATTACCGTACTTTCTTCACAGCCCTAGACTTCTTGCCCTGTGTCAAAACCTCTGAACTGCGTTCCTCTGTCAGTCTTTACCACAATTTCCTCCTTCCTAGTTGATCAACAGTGCTCTTAACGGCGAGTCCTTCTCTTCATTCTTCATTGTAGACAAAAATATAATAGAACTGTTTGTGCTCTCTAGAGTAAAAGCTGCAAAAGCTAAAATGCAGTTGCAGTCTCAGAGCAATTATATTCTCTTTTATGTGGGAAGCCTAAAACCACTGATCTTCCATCAGTATATGACTCTGTGTTGTTCGCTGTATATTGTTAATAGATGAAAACCAGCAACGACTTAATAACCATATAAATGTCACCAAACAGCTGTTTGGGGCTCCCTTCACTCACACATGTGCACTTTTAATGGTTTCGGCAACTGACTCCTCTTTAAAAATAAAGACAGCTTTAATCCCTGTTTGAAGCTGAGCTAATATATTTCTCCGTCTTCTAAAGCAGGAGTCGCCAAGCTTTTTGGAGACAGTGGGCATATTTTGAATTTCTCCAGTGAAAATAGGAGAACATCCAACATTTCTCCAATGAAAATAGGGACATCTTACTCCATCACCATCACCACCACCATAATCATCATCATTTTATTATTATTTTATATATATTATATAATTTTTATTAATTTCAACATACCAATTATTATACATTCCACAGAACTTCACATCTTATACAATCTTTTTGGACTTCCATCAGCACCCCTGATGATCCACCATTTTTGTCATTTCTTCTGCATTTCTTAAATTCCTATTGCCTTTAATTATCTTAACTCACAATCCACCTCTTTAACCATTTTTGCAATAATTCAAATAATTTACTTCACAAAACTTCTTGCAAACCTACAAACGTAATCTGGTCATCACAATTACTTTTCAAATAGTCCATAAATTTACACCAGTCTTCTGTGAATCTCTGGTCCCGCAGGTTTCGAATTCTTCCAGTTAGTTTATCCAATTCTGCGTAGTCCATCAATTTCATCCTCCATTCTTCTTTTGTCGGTAATTCTTCTTGCTTCCATTTTTGTGCCAATAATATTCTTGCTGCTGTCATTGCATATGAAAACAACCTACAATCCTTTCTATTTATATCATGTCCTACAATGCCAAGTAAAAATGCTTCTGGTTTCTTAATAAATGTATATTTCAACATTTTTTTCATCTCATTGTCATTTCATTATTTATACCACATGTATTCAACATTAAAGAGCTTCCCTATACAGGGCTGCCTTCAGATGTCCTCTAAAGGTTGTATAGTTACTTATCTCCTTGGCTCCGGGGGTCACATAACTCCATAAACCCCCAACATTTCTCTGATGAAAATAGGGGTGTCCTAAGGGAAAATGGGACATTCTGGGATCAAATTAGAAACCAGGACAGCTTCTCTAAATCTGGGACTGTCCCTGGAAAATAGGGACACCTGGAAGCTCTGAGTGTGCTGTGAGAGCCAGCCGCAAACTGTTTGCTGTGAGGTCATGGCATGACGAGAAGAAATGTAACCCAAGGGCTAGAGACTTATTTTTATAAAAAAGATAAAAGAAAGAAAGAAAAAGCTACAGTCTGGGGCACCTTCCCAGGTTGGGGACCATGGCAAAACCTCTCTAAAACTCACTGTGAGTTGGCAGCAATGGGTGCACCTGTCAATTTCAGCTTTTCCCTAGTTTTAAAATTAGTTTTCTTAAGTTCTTCTTAGGTTCTTACAGTCTGCTGAATCCCAGAATCTTTTTGGGCCTTGTGCTCGTATGGAGTCCAAATTATGGAGTCAATGGTATGCTTATTCATAAAAAACAACAGAAAGTTATTGCATGCAAGTCTGGAAAGGGGGAAATGTCTATGCCTAGGTAAATGTGCAGCTATTATTTCAGATCAGCAAAGGATTACATCAAAACTTTATCTCCACAGTGATTTCCATTGCGATCAAAAGAACGTTTCAGAAGACTCTGGGTCATCACAGAACCCCTTGAAACAGACGAAGGTTTCCTGAAAGAAGCCAAGTCTCAGGCCTTTCCCAAAGCCAGTCACAGCTAGTCTTGCCCAGCCCTTCAGAGCAGTTTCCCAGCAACTCCCGACTCCCGACCGCAATCAGCAGCTCTTCAAGGGTTACACCTCCCTTTGAAATCATGAAGGTGCTCTACTTTGAAAATAAAGTTTCCTACAAGAGAGGCAAATCTCCCTCTGATCAATATTTCATGCTGCCTTTCCTCTGTTCTCAAACCCTGCTGGGATTTGATGGCGATTTTCAGCTGATGATGACCTAGTGGAGTCAGCAGCACACATTTTATTTTCTGCTGAACTGTCATTAGGAAGAACGTTTATTCTTCCAGACAAATTGTGCACTCCTTTTAGGCAAAGCTTTGTTTCGAGGGGGGGGGTTAATGTCTCCCCAACCCCTTTCCTTGGCTCAGAATGCAACGGTTCTTCCTGCCGGTTGCAGACTAGAGCATCCAAACCCATCAGGGGCCAGGCGGACAGGGACACAGAGCTGTCCAGGTCTAAATTTGGCTACGGCTCGTTGCTCCAGCCTTAAACATAACCAGCAACGAGCAATGCCAAGCTATTCAAGTAACCTGCAAGGGTTCATAAAATCTGAATAATGTTCATCAAAATCGGAACATTATTCTGCTTATTGTAGTGTGTTTCAATATTTTATTGCTTGCTTCTCAGTTCTTTAAAGCCTCCCAGCCTCACTTCATTTTTTCAGTTCTTCCTCGTTTGACTTAGAAGGCCTAAATAGCTTATTCCTTGAGCATGTCAGTCCCTACGCTCTCTCCATTCACTGAAGGTCTGGGCATTGAAGACAAAGAAATATGCAACAGTTTCTGCCCCACCTTCTCTTGGCTGTAGATAAAATCTCTTCAGCCCAAATATTGGGGTCAGGAAAAACACAGGAAGGTACAATCTGCATTTGCCCACATTCTCACTTCTGTGTACATCCCAGATACACCCCACCCCACCCATATATACCTAGGGTGTCTGGGGCAATCCTGTCAGATGGGTGGGGTACTACTACTACTACTACTAATAATAATAATAATAATAGTTTCTCAAATCAGCCATGGAAACCTGTTTGATCAAGAAAAAGGATAACAACAAGAAGACTGAAAGATGGGACTGGTGAACACTAAAAGCAGCAGAAATATGAGATGACTGGACCCTTACTGAACTCAAAGCATGGAAACCCCCAACAAAAATATATAATTTGGCAAAATATTTGGACTTTATGATATGTATTGGTATAATTTGGAATAATTAATGTGATATGATTGGATTGTTAAATGGAAAACTTAATAAAAATTATTATAAAAAAAAAGGAAACCTGTTTGATCAGAGATTGTGGGGGCGAGGGGATAGAAAAGTATATTTACACAAAGGCAGCAATGGCTCCATCATCATATCACTTCCAGCTGTCACTGGCCATGGAGTAGACTGCCCCTGAGAAACTTAGACTATTACATCATTTCATTTAGCAAATGTTACACCCACAGCATAGAATCTAAAGCACTCTTCCATCACTTTAACAGTCATGGAGAGTCTTGGGAACTGCTGTTTCCTAAGGGTGTTGGGAACTGTAGCTCTGTGAGGCCAACACCCTTAACAAGCTACAGTTCCCAGGATTCTCTTAAAGTGGTATAGGATTGCTTTTAAGGTTTGGCGTTGCTGTGACCCATATGTACTAGGATCAATGTACTGAAGGCAATGATTTGATCTGCCTAGGTACCCATTTTTATTAGTGGCTTTGTTTAAATTTTAGATTCTGCACAGCAGATCAATAAAATGGAATAACACGCACCTCATGACGTTATTGACAGTTTCATTAATATTAACGGTCTTGCGACAGACACTGCTTGCCAGCGCTGTCACGATTTAGACAAAAACGCCGCATGAAAAGATGCAAATGTTGACAGTAAACTGCCACCAAGTGAGGTGATGATTATTTATATAAACAGCAGAGAGTTCTAAAATTTCCCTGGGATAATGGGAGCAGATGTTACAATAATGCATTATTTAAGGATAAATGTCAATGCAAATCTTATTTATAAGAGAACATTGCTTAATTTTCAATTAAATACGCAGCGTTTTCTTGAATCTCCATAAATACAATGGAGCACATTCAGCATTTGTTAAGCATTTGTGGAGGTCTACAGTTTAGGGCTTATGAAAGCTGTAGATCATGTCTCCCTCCGTGGTATACAAGGATGTTTACTGCTGAAGGCTGGGGTGCTGTGGAGCCTGTAAATCGTCTGCCAAAACTCCTCTCTTTCACATCTGCAGAGGAGATATGGGAGACGGGGAGAGAAAATAATTATCTCCTCTTGGACCATTACACCCTCAGTAGCAAAACAATTTTCCAGAATGAGTCGGTTAGAACACAATGACGGTGATAGAAGCCAACCACTCTCCTGTTTTGGAATAATGTAATAACAGAGTTCTATATGCAGGTTTTATCTGGGGCAGAAAGGGGTTATATGAAAGATCTTGCTCTCTCTGTTTCCAGCTATAAATTCCTCCAACCCACATCAACATACCATATTTCATATCATTGCCACTGCCGTCCTTTGTTTTAGTATACGTTCTGAGGAAAAGGAGGGAAAAACTGAAATGTACAGAGATGAAACCTACCATAAAATGTAAACATGCCCAGTAAGGCCATCTATAAATCAGGTATTCAGTCAATCAATCAATCAATCAATCAATCAATGTTGAAGTATCTTGGCTATGGATCTCTTCCTGCTTCCCACCTACTTTTAATCCCTAGTTATATAAACTAGATCGACAGTAACCAACATTGTATCATCTGGATGAACTACAAATCCCTTCATGTTTGAGAGCTAGTGTGGTGTGGTGGGTGGAGTGCTAGATTTTGACCTGAGCAATCCAAACACATATCCCCACTCAGCCCAAAAAAAAACCTTTGTGACCACAGGCCAATCATTCTCAGCCTAGCCTACCTCTCAGGGTTGTTGTGAGAATAAAAGGGAAATCTGGGCTTTCTGGAGGAAAGGTGGAATAAAAATGCAATGATGAAAATATTAGTGTTCGGAGTGGCTTAGACAGTAAGACAGAAAGAAAAGAAATGTTTATCTTAGAGAAATGAGAGCAAAACTTCACAGCAGGACCAAGAACAGCTCTTGATCTCCTTCCCATGCCTGCAATAATAGGGGAGACCCAACAGGGAGGATAGTTACTGTGGAGAAAACCCACGTTATCCCCCAATGGATGTACAGCAAAGACATGGCAAATAGACCTTCACCATGTCCCCAACAAATGCAGCACAAAACCACCATATTTCAGGTTCCAGTGGAAGGGATAATATTGTTATAGGGAAAGGGACCCCCAGCTTCCTGGGTGCCAGGTATTCTCCTCTAGATTCTTGGGTGCTGGTTTAATTAGAGACGACAGGCAGGGTTTGTTTTTCCTGCGATAAAAGGGTCAGAGGGAGATGGTGGTTCTGCCATTAACCCATTGCAAATGCCATCTACAAGGCAAAGACCCTACGGTAACCGAGGGGGGGGGTTGCCATGGCAACATGGAAAAAGTTGTCCTTTTACACAGAGGGTTGTTTTTTGGCAAGGTGTTCTGGGAACAAGAAGGAAGGGAGAACTCCATGCAGGACTAGCTGGAAGAGGCTGCAGCAATAGACCAGAGGCCATGGCTGGCTGCTGCTTTCGACCCAAGCTTGCTGAGCTAGATGGCCTGATTCGATATAAGACAATTTCTTAATGTTCCTAATGTGGATTGAAATCAAGATAGAGACTTTTGTGTGTGTTACCAGCTCTGCAATTTTTACTGTAGCATCAATGGAGATGGACATGCTCTGAGATTTGATGGGAGGAGGTGGACCCATGGAAAAAAATATGCAATTTCAAGAGGATCCATTGTATTCACCGTGTGTGTGTGTGTGTGTGTGTGTGTACCCATGCCCCCCCTCTCTCTCTGGCAGATTTAGGGCAGTGTGGAGTGTGATGGCTCTGACAGGGTCCCAGAGTCTCCTTTCTCTTTCCCAAAGCTGGACAAGTGCTTAAGGACACAGAAGGGCTCTAGGACTCTACCAGAGCCTCACTTCTTCCCAAAGCCTAGCTTAAGCCAGCACCGCAAGGGCTGGGAGGAGAGAGTCAAATGGCCTTGTACAGGGTAGCATATTACCAAGGTCTGCTCTTGCCTCTCTAACTTTCTGTCTCACACACCATTCCCCCTCTCTCAGGTGCCAAACTGAAAAACACACATAGCTGAAGGAAGTGAGAAGGAATGTTGCTCATCTAACTTCCTCCTTCAGCTCTATGTATTTTTCAGAGGAGAGAAGGTAAACCCACCCACCCATCTCTTGACAAAGGTGGCCATCATATTAAAGGCACCAAGCGAAGACCTCAAGGGCACCACTGCACTCACAGATGCTGCGTAGGTGAATCACACACCAGCCATTAAAAAGTCATTGACATTTTATATCCATATCTCTTTACATATGAATTCTCTCTCTCTCTCTTACATGCACACCCACATCTGAATTATGCAGCCAACTGCTGGAAAAACAAACCACCAGCTTCCATCTGTTTTATTTTTCTTCCGTCAGACAAATCCAAACAGCAGAGAAGCACAGTTTAACATCTGCCAGCTGTATAATAGGTTCTCAGTGGATGGCACTCACTGGCAACTAGCTTCAAGCCCACCAGGTCTGTGGTAGAACAAACATTGGAGTTGCCAAACGTTTTGGTGAAAGAAGCAGAAAGCAAATCAACAACCTCCAGATGGCCCAGTGGTCCGGCTTAGTATAATAATAATAATAATAATAATAATAATAATAATAATAATAAATTTATTATTTATACCCCGCCCATCTGGCTGGGTTTCCCCAGTCGCTCTGGGCAGCTTCCAGCAGAAGATTAAAAATACATTAAAGCATATATAACATAGCTTCTTCCTGCGTTGCTAAGCATGATAGAACTGTGGGAGAATGGGATGGGAGGGCGTTAAAGGGGGGAAATTATTGGTTTGATGCAAATGATTTTTGGATTAAGGGGAGGTTGTGGTTTTGTTTATTTTTATTTATTTATTTGTTACTTAGTGGGACTGAGTATTGCTTCGCTTATTATTTGAGTATGGTTTTTTTAATTGATGTTATGATATATGAAACATTAATATATTATATGATTCCCTCCACTCCCCTCACTATGGTAATATGTATTGTATATCTTTTCTTGCTGTAAATCACTTGGAGACCTTTGGGTGACAAGCGACTAATAAGTCAAATGAATGAATGAATGAATGAATGAATGAATGAATTGGGGTGGAGAGAAAGATGGCAGATCATGGGGCATTGTGCAAAGATACCTCAGCTTCCATTTGGTGCAGTTACTAGAAGTCACCAGTGCCAAGTAGGAGGGGCAGGGTGTTTTGTGGTGGCGAGACAGGGCAGTATTCCCCATGGAATGTGCAAGTGACGTCAGCACACCGTGAAGCATGCTGATGTCATGCGTGCATGTCACAGGGCCTGAGCGCATGGCATGATGGTGTCATTGAGCCCTGAGCCCCCTCAATCTGGCCTCAGCCCAGTATCCCTGAAGGAGCGTCTCCACCCCCATCGTTCTGCCCGGACACTGAGGTCCAGCACCGAGGGCCTTCTGGCGGTTCCCTCGCTGCGAGAAGCAAAGCTACAGGGAACCAGGCAGAGGGCCTTCTCGGTAGTGGCACCTGCCCTGTGAAACGCCCTCCCACCAGATGTCAAAGAGAAGAACAACTACCAGACTTTTAGAAGACATCTGAAGGCAGCCCTGTTTAGGGAAGCTTTTAATGTTTAATAGACTATTGTATTTTAATATTCTGTTGGAAGCCGCCCAGAGTGGCTGGAGAAACCCAGCCAGATGGGTGGGGTATGTATAATTTAAATAAATAAATAAATCATCACCATCATCATCTTAGGGACAAGGCCAGAGGACAGGCTTGGCAGTGGCACACGGAGGGCTCTCAGTGGCGACCCTGTGAGATGCTAGAATTCGGCAATGCTGTGGCACCCCCTGCAACGTGGCACCCAGCGTGGCAGAATTGGTCACACTACCCTAAAACTGCCTCTGGGATTGGTCTGGTTTTATACCAGGGTTTTGTTGCTAAACAAAACAGCAAAAGTAAGGTGCAGGGAGGAGGGTCAGAGCAAGCACTATTGATTCCTGGCTAATAGTAAACACCCTGCTGCTGTTTGCACACAGGACTTGAGCCGTGGTTACCAAATGGATGCTTTGCTAACAGTAACAGGAAACAAACGTGAAAGTAATAGGTAACGGCTATTTAAAAGTGAATGATTCCAAGTGTCTTCCATTACAGCGGCAGAAGTTTCTAAGTGCTGTGGCAGTTGTATAACCAGAATACGCCAGCTTTCCTTCCTAGCTCTTTCTCCTCACAAGAAAGGAAATGGATCAGGTGAAAGACAGAAAATCTATAGCAATTTTGTCCTAAATGGCCTATTACATCAAAATAACAGCTCCATATCATATTAGCAATTTTATCCCCTTTTCCTATTAGCATTGCATCAAGAGAGAGATTGATTGGTATTACTTATAGTGCAGCTGCAGTGATGGGAAGAGCTGAGACTGCTGGTTGCTGGCCTGCTAGGAAGAGCTCTTAAAGAGGCAGGAGTCCTGCTGGAATCTTCTCAGTCTGCATCCTGTGCTACTGCAACTGTTCCAGGTGAGATTGGGCTTGTACTGTTGCAAATAAAAATTGCCCTTTTCCCTTATGGGGTATCCAAGAGCCCATATAGAGTCCTTACATAGGTTCCCTATTGGTAGGAGAGAATAACAGAGGCCAACCAGAGAATATTGAGAAGCAAAGCAGCTAGTAAGCTTGATCTTTATTGATCTGTTGCAACAGGGTGCTCCCCTCACCCGCAGGAGAGAGGAGGGACCCAGAAAAATGGCGTGCAAGGCCTTATAAAGACTTTTGAAATTGCCACCCTGTAGATCAAGACCACCCCCAGAAACATCATACCTACATCACAGAAAAAGCGGCCTAAACAGAAATTTGAATGTTGTTTTTCTCTTGTCCTTGTTTATCTCCTGTCTGGCAGGTTACTTGATTGGATTGCCTGGGGAGTCTGGCCATTCTTTTGTAGTGATAAATATTTAGTTCCTGGGCCATGTCACAGGCTCGCACCTTATTCAAACACAGACATACCCTTAAGACAGGATTTGTGAAGGAAAAGACAATGGGGAGGCTTTTCCACTTTGACCTTGCAGAGAAAACATTTGCTCAGTTTAAGAATCAAAATGGCTTCAGGTTGGTCTTCCTGTGCTGATCTATGTACGTGCGGTTATGAACATTGCCATATATCTAAGACCTCAAAATTCCTATCACAGTACACATACAGCTTGACTAGTCATATTTACCAGTATTTAAAAGGCAGGGGAGCAGGTGATAGAACCATAGATTTGTAGAGTTGGAAAGTTCTTCCTGAGGTGTAGTCAGACCCTCCTTCCTTGTATCTTGAATCCATTGGTTCGGGTCCTACCCTTCAGGGCAGGAGAAAACAAGCTTGCTCCATCTTCCATGTGACAGCTGTTCAGATGTCTATCACATCTTCTCTCACTCTCCTCTTTTCTAGGCTAAACATACCCAGCTCCTTCAACCGTTCCTCATAAGGCTTGGTTTCCAGATGCACGCAGAAGGTCTCGTTTTCAATGCTCAGCCTCTCCAGGTTTTATTGTTTCCTAATTTCATAAAATTTATACACCACTTTGTTGTTGTTGTTTAAAGAACCATCAAAGAGGTTTACAAAGAGAGTTGGAAGTGTCTGCTATCTAAAACTCTGAAGAGCCATTGGCCAATACCAATGGTCTGATTCAATAGAAAGCCACTCCTTGGGATCCTGTGGCTCTTCTCCTGTGGTCTTAAATTTTTGTCCCAGCAAGATCACAGTTGCTCTTCTGTCTCTACTGCGGTTTTTGGCTATACCAGGTTTTTTTAGTAGATAAGTTGCTATTGTTGTTTATCAAGCAGGGTTTAGATGAGTGGGTGGGTCAATAAACCTAATCTCTTTTATGCATCAAGGTAAATGCACACTTAGGAACATCAAAGCACTCCACAGTGCACAGTCAGCCATTTCATTTGCTCCAGTTGCTTGGATAAATACTGATAACAAATTGTAGGACAATTATCTTTTTTCCTAACATTTTGAACCAAAAGAACCATTCACCCCCTTGGCCTTTTAAATCCATACAGGTCAGGCTCTGTGTGTCAATGGAGACACTAGAGAGGGTGTAGCATTGTACAATAATAGGAGAATCATTAGGACAGACATATTTTCACTAATAGAATGTCGGTGGGTGTGTTACTGGTAAACAAGAATCTAAGCAGGAGTGAGTAAAGCTACTTCATTGCGTAAGTGTTCACCAGGCTCAGAAACTTACAGTTGCAAACTGAGCAGGTGGAATGGCTACAGGAGTGAAACCAAATTTTAGCCTTTCCTCGCTAAGCCAATGGAGGGGACTTTGCTATGTCCCCTTTTCATAAGATACAATCCAGTGATATAGCTTCTGATGGAGCTAATAGCAGGAGAAGAACCTAACAGCAGTTGGTTGCTGCTGGGTACATGGACATAGTGCTAGCAAAGTCACTAAAATAATGCAGATGGAGTCCAGAGAGAAAAATTAATCCTGATGACACTTTACTGAGGAGACTAAACAAAAACAGCGTATAATTTGAGGAGGAAGGAACAGAGAGGCTTTGCTCTTCTTACATCAGACCTTGTTCATAGCAAGGAGACAAATGCGCAGCAACAAAACAAGAAGAGGAAAACTTCCTCGGAACTGCACAACCAATCAGAACACCCACCCCCCTCTTGGCTAGTTGACTGTAACACTAACAGAATCAACACTTAAGTTGCACACAGAATTTTTTCAGAAAATAAATAAATAAATATCTCTGTAGTTGCATTTCCAACAGTTGCACCAGATGCAATTGTATTACTCTCCCTCACAGACCAACAGCTCTCTTGGTCCCCTCCTTTGCTTGCCCTCAAATCTCTATTAGAGTTTCTCTCCCTTAAAAAACAAACAAAAATAATTTCCTCCATTTACTCTGACAGCCCCTCAGGCCCCATACTGTGGCTCCCTTTGGTCTGTGTTGTGCTGTCTTCTCTGATTTTGGGAGCTGCCATTTGGGAACAGGCCTCATCAGAGAGAGCAGTGACTGGCGCATGTTTGCTGATGTTCTACTGGTGTCTATTGAAACTGATTGCTCCAGGGGTATCCCCCAGGGTGCCTGACTGCCTGTCAGATCTTCACAGCTGGGTAAGCAGCAGAGAAGGAGGAAACAAACACAATCCCTGGGATCCAAGTCGCTCTCAAGTCCCTGACATTTCGATCCGAGTTTGGAGGTTGCTATTCTTCTCTTTCGAAGGCATTTGATTTCCCCGCCATCTCTAAGCCACTGAGAAACAGAAGGCTTTGTGGCACAAGTATGCTTTTGAATTCTTGTGTGCAAGGATTTCTATCCATTCAAAACATGTTCCTGAAAATAAAATGGTAAGATATATAATCTAACGGGGGAGGTGAAAGGCAGCAGTTATTCACAAACAGAATTCCACAAGGTGCTTCCGAAAGCAATGGCCAGAGGTCAGGGTTGAACCCATGTTTTGCAAGCAGGATGTCTCAGAGTCATAGCTGTCAACTGTCTCTTATTTGGCGGGAAAGTCCCTTATCCCAGTGCTGTGCCCCGCTGCTGTTCCTTATTGATGATGTCCCTTAAATTTCCCGGGTTTCAAAGGAAGCAGCTCCTCTCCCTCACTGCCTGTCGGCCAGTGAGGAGGGAGGCTCCAACTGTGTTGCTTGGCTGCGTTGCTCACCCAATAAGGAGTCTAAGAACGACTGGGGGGGTGGAGCTTGCATGCCTTGTGGAGCTCAAATCGGCCGCGTTGCCTGGGGACTCGACTTTGCTCAGCGCTTCCCAGCGGAGAGGTGACGGTGGTTTTCTTTGCTGCATCCCCTTTGCTGGGTTGCTGCGCTGTGGGAACCACCGCTTGAGGCTTCGTTTGGCTGCTGGCTGGGCTTTCTGCCTTTGGCTTGGAGGAGCTCAGAAGTTGAACATACCTGTGTTGGGATTAACAGCTATGCTCAGAGTTAATCCATGACATCTCCTGTTAAAAGAATCTGGATTCCCATATACGAAGGATCTGTGGGTTGCTTCCATGGAAAGAACATCATATGTCATATTGCTAACGTATAATTTTCTAATATCTTTTCCTTACTTGATTCAAATGCTGAATACTCTAAAAATGAACATCTCTAGGTGTGCTGTGATTAAGTTTTGACATGTTTGTCCTCTCGGCTGCATAGTAGATTCTTGCAAGCACCAAACATTTTTTAAAAAAAATTACACACACACACACCCTTTTGCTTGTATTGTAATATGGTTTTATTGCTGCATCCATACTATACCTACAACAGTACTGAAATAGCTGATTGCTGGTCTGCTTCCTAGTTTAATTGTTGCTAGTATGCTCAATTCAAAGTGCTGGTTTTGAACTTCAGAGCCCTAAATGACCTGGTGATCTAAAGATCCACTTTCTACCCTATGAACCTGCCTGCCATTTAAGCCTCTGGCACAGTGGGTGACCACAGAAGAAAGAACCTTTTCAGTGGAGGCACCCATTTATGGAATTCCCTTCACAAGGGTCTTTTAGGTGCCTGTCAAAGCCAGTCCTGTTCTCATATGCCTTTAATGCCCTTTAAGTACACTGGAGTCTCAGTTATCTGCTGGTTATGTTGTGGTTTTAACTGTTGCCATTATAATCTCATGTTTTATTATTTCATCTGCTTCATTACTGCTGTGCCTGCCATTATCTTTTATTACATATTTTATACTTCTAAGCTGTCGGGGGGCTATTTTGCAAATGCTTTCAATAATAATAATAACAACAACAATAATAATAATGAAGTCTTGCCCAGGGTTCTGTGCCAGAACAAACTGATTGTGATGACATATATGTAGACTTGTGCAGTCAGGTAAATTGATTGCGGATGGATTGCCACATAAATTAAGGTATGTAAACACACAGCAATGGTCTTTATTCCCAAGGCAATGCTCCTTTATAAAGACCTCAGCAGATAGGATATGAGCTTTATTGATCTCAGACTGATCAAATATTTATCATATAGCAGCTTATGGAGATACACTGGGAATTTAAATGTGAACTTTACTTACATTTCACAGATCCCAGAACATCTTTATGCACTGTGGACCAGCAGAGCACATGGCTGTCACTTACAATCCCAGAAGCCAATCACCAGATAAAAGATCTAGGATTTTACAAACAGGTGAACAAGCATGTGCACACACAGATACATGGAATTCCATTCTGACTTATCACCCAATAAATCTTCATGGTTGCCTGTGACTATAAGCCCTTTTCCTTACATTGCAATCAAGGGGCTCTAGAAAAAAAACCCAACCAGAATGGACTGAAAAGGGTGTGTGTGTTCTAATCCCAATTGGCCACTTTTGAAATCCCTAATTAAACTACATCAGCCATGAAGTATCCTTCAGAAATAAATCCTACTTAGTTGAACAGCTAATGAAATATTTCCCTCTGTGACTATCTCAGGCTCTCAGTGAACATCCCTGAGTGCTTGTTCACCTGATAGAACATTTGATACTGTGTGCTGCAGAAACAGAGTTACAGAAATGAGATCCCCAGGAAATGGTATTACTGTACACACAAAACATGGCTGCCATTCCGGGGTTTTCCTTGTGCCCTCTTTTGTTGTGTCCCTCTGCACAACAGTAAGCAAATACACAGACAGGTCAGCTGCTTTTTCAATAGGGAGTTTGTTTGGGAAGGGAAAGGGATGAAGCCTGCAGTCTTCCAAGGAGCCAGCCCCACAGACTGGGAGCTGAATCCGAAGCAGCTCCAGGAGTTGACGGTGAGATCAATGCAGTGCAAATATACAAACAGAGCCAATCCGGCACTCCTGCCTCCCCCACCTCCCCATCCAGTACGTTTCCGAGCCCAATTCAAAGTGTTGGTGCTGACCTTTAAAGCCCTAATAATAATAATTAATAATAATAATAATTTATTATTTATACCCCGCCTATCTGGCTGGGCCTCCCCAGCCACTCTGGGCGGCTTCCAAAAGAATATTAAAATACTGTGATACATCAAACATTAAAAGCATCCCTAAACAGGGCTGCCTTCAGATGTCTTCTAAAAGTCTGGTAGCTGTTGTTCTCTTTGACATCTGGTGGGAGGGCGTTCCACAGGGAGGGCGCCACTACCAAGAAGGCCCTCTGCCTGGTTTCCTGTAACTTGGCTTCTCGCAGTGAGGGAACCGCCAGAAGGCCCTCGGTGCTGGACCTCAGCGTCCGGGTAGAACGATGGGGGTGGAGATGCTCCTTCAGATATACTGGACCAAGGCCATTTAGGGCTTTAAAGGTCAGCACCAACACTTTGAATTGTGCTCAGAAACGTACTGGGAACCAATGTAGGTCTTTCAAGACCGGTTATATGGTCTCGGTGGCCGCTCCCAGTCACCAGTCTGGCTGCTGCATTCTGGATTAGTTGTAGTTTCCAGGTCACCTTCAAAGGTAGCCCCACGTAGAGCGCATTGCAGTAGTCCAAGCGGGAGATAACCAGAGCATGCACCACTCAGGCGAGGCAGTCCGCAGGCAGATAGGGTCTCAGCCTGCGTACCAGATGGAGCTGGTACACAGCTGCCCTGGACACGGATTTAACCTGTGCCTCCATGGACAGCTGTGAGTCCAAAATGACTCCCAGGCTGCCCACCTGGTCCTTCAGGGGCACAGTTACCCCATTCAGGACCAGGGAATCCTCTACACCTGCCCGCCTCCTGTCCCCCAGAAACAGTACTTCTGTCTTGTCAGGATTAAATCTCAATCTGTTAGCTGCCATCCATCCTCCAACCGCCTCCAGACACTCACACAGGACTGTCACCGTCTTCACTGGTTCTGATTTGAAAGAGAGGTAGAGCTGGGTATCATCCGCATGCTGATGAACACCCAGCCCAAACCCCCTGATGATCTCTCCCAGCGGCTGCATGTAGATGTTGAAAAGCATGGGGGAGAGGACAGAACCCTGAGGCACCCCACAAGTGAGAGCCCAGGGGTCTGAACACTCATCTCCCACCACCACTTTCTGAACACGACCCAGGAGGAAGGAGCGGAACCACTGTATGACAGTACCCCCAGCTCCCAGCCCCTCAAGACGGTCCAGAAGGATGTTATGGACGATGGTATCAAACGCCGCTGAGACATCCAGCAGAACTAGGAAACAGCTCTCACCTTTGTCCCTAGCCCGCCGGAGATCATCAACCAGTGTGACCAAGGCAGTTTCAGTCCCGTGATGAGGCCTGAATCCCGATTGGAAGGGATCCAAATGGTCCGCTTCTTCCAGGCGTGCCTGGAGTTGTTCAGCAACCACTCGCTCAATCACCGTGCCCAAGAATGGATGATTTGAGACTGGGCGATAGTTGGCCATCGTGGCCGCATCTAAAGATGGTTTTCTAAGAAGCGGTTTAATAACCGCCTCTTTCAGCGGGTCTGGGAAGGCTCCCTCACGGAGGGAAGCATTCACCACCCCACGAAGCCCATCGCCCAGCCCTTCCCGGCTAGCTTTTATAAGCCAGGATGGGCAAGGATCAAGGAGACAGGTGGTTGGTTTCACTCGTTCAAGCAGCCTGTCCACATCCTCGGAGGTAACAGATTGGAATTGATCCCACACAATTTGACTAGACAGGACTCTAGCACTCTCCCACCCTGGCCCTCCTCCCACGGTGGCGTCTACCTCTTCCCGAATCTGAGTGACTTTATCTGCAAAAAAACTTTGCAAAATCATTGCAGGAGATCATATGGCCCGTACTGGGCCCCGATGTAGCAGGTGGTTCCGCTAAATTGCGGACCACCTGAAAAAGTCTCCTGCTGCTGTTTTCTGCAGATGCAATAGAGGCGGTGAAGAAAGTCTTCTTCGCCGTCGCTACCGCCACTTGGTAGGCTCGACATTGAACTCTAACCTGTGTCCGGTCAGCTTCAGAATGGGTCATCCGCCACCGGTGCTCTAGCCGTCTCAACGATTGTTTCATTGCCCTCAGATCCGTGGAAAACCACGGGGCTGTCCGGGCTCCATGCAATCGGAGAGGGCGCTTCGGAGCCAAACAGTCAATAGCCCTGGTTAACTCCACATTCCAGCGGGCCACCAGGGAATCGGCTGAAAGGCCATCAACATGGGATGAAGCATCCCCCACCTCTGGAAACCATTTGGATCCATTAAGTGGTGGGGGCGGACCATCCGAATCGGTCCCACCTCCCTGCAGAGGGGAAGGAACGCGGAGAAGTCCAGTTGCACCAGGAAGTGATCTGACCATGGCACTTCTTTTGCTTCACTTTTAGTTAGTGTCAGATCACCAACATCCGTAGAGGTAAACACCAGGTCCAAGGCATGTCCGCGGCTATGAGTTGGGCCAGACTTATTCAGGGACAGCCCCATTGAGGCCATGCTTTCCACGAAGTCCTGAGCAGCCCCTTGTAAGGTCGTGTCAGCATGGATATTAAAATCCCCTAGGACAACCAAACTAGGTGTCTCCAGGAGAACATCCGCCACGACCTGAAGCAGCTCGGGCAGGGAATCCTTGGTGCAGCGGGGAGGTCAGTACATCCACCCCCATCGTTCAACCCAGACACTGAGGTCCAGCGCCGAGGGCCTTCTGGCAGTTCCCTCACTGCGAGAAGCCAAGTTATAGGGAACCAGGCAGAGGGCCTTCTCATTAGTGGCACCCGCCCTGTGGAACGCCCTCCCACCAGATGTCAAAGGGAAGAACAACTACCAGACTTTTAGAAGGCAGTCCTGTTTAGGGAAGCTTTTAATGTTTGACAGACCACTGTATTTTAATACTTTGTTGGAAGCTGCCCAGGGTGGCTGGGGAGACCCAGCCAGATGGGTGGGGTATAAATAATAGATGATGATGATGATGATGATGATGATGATGATGATGATATCTTTCATAACTCTACTTCCCAGTGAGCAGCAGCAACATGACCAACCACAGCTCAGGCAAAGGGTGGCACCCAACCACATCACCCACTACTGATCAGCGGCTAGGGTGCTTCCAGACCACCTCTTTTGGGGCATTCATCTTGATTTGCTTGCAGCAAGAGTAGATTATGTTAGCCATGCAATCAGCATTCCTTCTCATTTCTTTGTGGGACGTTAGATGGCATTGCATGAAAGCAAATCTGCCCCACATTTTCCAGCACAATTCACCATCATGTTTCTTATTGCAAGAAGTCTGGTGTTTGGGGGGGGGGGGGAATGAGTTCGTTACAGAAGACTTCCAAATCAACTTTAATGGTGGTTTTTCTTTTATGTGACTGATTCGTGTCCCCAAATCGTGACAGCGTGGAAGTGCCCCCTTCCATCACGGTTGCCAACACAGATGAGCAAGTGAGGTGGAGAATGGCTTGGGGGCTCCATCTGTTCTACCCTTTTCACAGGTGGTGAGCAGAAATTCAACAGGTGAAGCTTTCCCTGGAATTCAATTTAAGGACAGGGTGAAAGCTGAAGAAGCAGCTATGTGTGTGTGTCCTATTAAAAACTGCACAGTTTCCCTCCACAATAAAAATTACATCCTCAGCTTTGTTGTGATAGGAGAAATATGTGAAATTTTGTTCAGGATGGCAAGGCAAACAACTTCACACTGAATGGTTGCCTATAGTTTTTCAGGTATCTATTTATTAAATCAAGTGCTTTCCTCCAAGCTTCCTT
Organism: Podarcis liolepis; assembly: GCF_965112155.1. Lineage (NCBI taxonomy): Eukaryota > Metazoa > Chordata > Lepidosauria > Squamata > Lacertidae > Podarcis > Podarcis liolepis. The sequence goes on along the minus strand of NC_139563.1, from coordinate 11,753,928 downwards.
ACATGCTGGCTGGGGGCATGAAGACTAACACATATTTCTGGCAAACATAAATAGAATGTGCTGGTTCTAACCCCAATGTGAACCAACATAGACCATCTTGTCATCTTAACACAAATCAAGGGAGTTGCTCCCAGTGCCATATAAGCAATGTTTGTGACAGGCGGCTACAGTCTGCATTGCTTCTCCCTAAATGGGGCAAAGAATCATAGGGTGGGGTGGGGGTGGAGTTTTTAAATTATGGGATGCTCTGTAACAACATATTATAAATGTGTATATGTATAATATAGTATGAAGACAGGAGTGCCTGGCGTGCTCTGGTCCATGGGGTCACGAAGAGTCGGACACGACTAAACGACTAAACAACAACAACATAGTATAGTATGGTAATATGTGTATCTGTTTCTCTCTCTCTCTCTCTCTCTCTCTCTCTCTCTCTCTCTTTCTCTCTCTCTCTCTCTCTCTCTCTCTCTCTCTCTCTCTGTGTGTGTGTGTGTGTGTGTGTGTAACATATGGAGATCAGGCACAGCAGGAAATGTTTCTAAATGAGCCCTGGGTCATCTCATAAAGTCTCAGTTTTTCCTAGAAAAAAGTGGAACAAAGATATGCATGGAATTAATAGAGGAGAAACTGGGATTGAGGCAAAACTGTAAAGGGGAGTCTCAGATTGTTAGTCATTTTTCACATACAAAAACTAAGTGGTTTAAAAATGCTTACTACTCGTGGCATATTGAGCAACCAGAGAAACTTGCATCCAAATCCCCACTCAGTAAGAAGATCACTCCTTGGGCCTGCCCCCCCCCCCCTTCAACCCTGCCTCCCTTACAAGGTTGCCATGACAGGGGAAGTGGCGGAAGAACCCTGAGGTCCTTGAAGAATGTTGGAAAACATGCAGTTAACAATGGAATGGTTGCACTACAGGCTGAAACTGGTTTAATCGTCTTCCCTTTCCCTCAGAAAACCCTGGATCTCTAGATCTGCAAGGGAAGGACAGAGATTTTCAGCACCCTAAAGCAAAGGACAGCTACTAGGAGTTCTTGGGGACATCTGTAATAGTTAAAGTGGTATAGAATCAATTTGCAGTATCCATGCTTTAAATGCTTGCTGCTGGAATTTCTTGAACTGCACCTTGCTCAGGTTCTATTCTTGCATTGAAGGTACTCTCATCACAATTATAAAATGCAGGAAAGCAATATGGCACAAAAGGCGGGTGCTTGCAAGAATACAGGTGGTTGATTACTTGCTGCATTTTAGAGGCATGGAACTCAGTTGCTGCTATGCTTACTTAGGCATGAAAAAGAGTATCTTCCACCCCGCCCCACACCTGGGAAGTTGAAGGAGGTTGATGGTATACAGATTGTTGCCCATAGAAAGCACACACCATTTTTCAGTTCTACTATATCCTCTGGGTTTAACAGGTTTTGCGGGTGCTTGTTGTGCTGTAAAACCAGGGAGATAATATCAGGATAACAGGAATGTGGGATGAGACATGCCACTCTCTTATTTTCTTCCAGCTCTGTTGAAAACTATGGCCTGTCTCCAACCCTAGGGCCAAACTGCATGAGACATAGAGTTACAGTTTTTCTTTGAAGTTCTGTGTGTGTGATAAATGAAATGCAGATGTAGAGGCTGCAGTCCAAAGTGGAAGACCCACAAGAAGAGCAAGGGGGGGGGCTTCCTAGTCCTTTCCTCCAGGGTGTGTTTTTGTTATGAAAATCACACACACATTTCTTTTTCTTCCCATGAGTGTGACAGTCTGGATGGGGTGTTTTTTCAGCCACAAATTGAAGGAGAAGAGGTTAAAAAGTTCATTTGAGCAGAATTCTAGGAGGCAGCAGCAATGTCTATTTAGTTGAAGACTCAGGTACCATTGCCTCCAGGTAGCAACTGGAAGCCACTCTGAGAAACGCCAATTTATGACCTACATGGAATTGATTTTAGTCCTCCAATAACTTCCCTACAGCCCATAACAGTCTCCTTTTCTCCACCTGTTTCTCTCTGAACAGGTTTATGTTGAATCCTGACTTTTAAGAAATTAATTGTTTCTCAGCCCTGAATCAATTAAATTATTCATCTAAGCATCACTGCCTGTGGAATGTGCCAATGAGAGGGCTCAGGAACAGAACTGGAAGGCAACTTGAAGCCTGCTCTGAAGATGGCATGAAATTGTAAGTAGCAAAGGAGTGAGCCAGCCATGAATCAAAGGGCTACCTTGTGCAGTAAAAATAAAGGTCATGGAGATGGCAGTGTAATGCTGTGCTTGGGAGGGAAAGCCGCTGCAGTCAATCAAGTGTGCAACTCTTTCATCTTCAAATTACACACTCAGTTACACCTACAGAAGAATCGTATAATCTCTCACTAGGAAAGCCTTTATTACTGGTTATGCAGCATAGCAAAGAAATAATTTGAACCTGGCTTCCTGGATCAAAGCTTGAAAAGTTGGAGGCTGGTACTTAGAGCCTCCTTAGTTGTTTGCCATGTAAACATGGGACCTGCAGGTACTGCTACAATACAGGGCTGGCGTCAAGAGATCTGCGAAGTGTCAACAGGGAGCCTGTAGACAAGAGCCTTCAGAGTTTCAGCAGCAGAGTTGCTCCTGGAGCCAGTTCCTTTCTCCAGATCAGAAGCCATCATGGAATCCTGGCCTCCTTTGTGCCACCAGAATCAGTGCCTCCAACAACAGGCTGGACACCTTTAAGAGTAGAAGCGCCACTCATCAGAGATGGACCTTGCTGCTCAAAGGAAGCTGCACTTCTATTTAAGGCTCAGGCCTGGTTTCCACATCATGCATTTTGTTATGTACTGAAGTTCTCACCCTGGGCCAGCAGGGGGATACTGTAGATAGTTCAGGTCCACATATGCAAATAAGGGATCGAAAGTGACGTTCAGTGATTGGATAGTTACAGAAAATGGTTACTGTTGCGTTCTAGTGGAGCTCTATATAAGCAGGCTGGCTGAACCCTTCAGTTCAGTTTTGTTCTGGCCTGTGAATAAACAAGAGCTGTTTGAAGAATCACTGTGTCGTCTGATATGTTCACCCACAACATTTTCAGGAGGCAATTGGCAGGAATGTTTTCTGAATGCTTCTTCATCTCTGCCAATTCTTCCCTCTAATGCCTTCCGCATGGAACTGGTTGGGTGTGGTGGGGTAATGGACTCAGGAGAACAGTTGCAGAGAAAATCAGTAAGTTCAAGAGAGATTGGCTTCCCCCATCTAGGCCAATCTTCTCCTTTAAGTGCTCCCCTTTTTCTCCATGACCTCAGAAAACACGAGGCTGAGGCAAGAGAACAGCTCTGTTGGCCCATAAGAAGCATTAGGGAAATTCAAGGAAGATTTACTATTTGCCATGACAAACAAAATTCCCTCTTCTACACAGCTATTAGATGCACAGAACCAAACCTTCCTTATCTGCATAACTTCTTTTATTTTCTCTTCTCTTCTTTCCCGTAGATTTCCCTCCAGCCTAATAAGGATATTTTTGTCCACAGTGATGTATCTTTCAACAGATGGAAAACTACACAATTTGCCAGGATCACAATCTCCAAAAGTCAATTTTCTGTTTGGGTTTTGTTTTTTAATGCATCAAACAAACCTGTTCTTGGCAAACTACCAATGAATCATTTTATAAACCTAAAAGATGGAAGAAAGTGATTTTTAAGACACTTCACAACATATAAGACAGACAGATTATAGGATGCCTCTGTGATGAGGAGGGGGGATGTTGGGGGGAAACAAGAAGTTGAAAGAGAATAGGAGAATACAGAAGCAACATCCTGAATAATAGAATAGGATCTCCATTAACAAAACATTTTGAAAAGCGTAAACACGATGGGGAAAATACATACAGGGACTGAGAAACAAATACTAAGGAGAAGGGTAATTTGGGTTATAAAACTTCCCAGAATTAAACCCAAGGGATGAGATGGATGGAACAAGGGGTAGCAGACACACCTGGCTTCTCAAGGGCTGAGCTTTGCTCCCAGCATATTCCCACGTGTCGCCCAGTGTAGCTCCAGACACCCAAACCTGTTGTCATTGCCTGCAGCCACTTTGTTCTGCTCAGCTGAGACATAGGCAAAGGGCTCTTTAACCCTATTTCTCCCAGTGTGAACAGCAGCAGGGGTTTCGTGGAGCCCTTTGCCCTCTTAGGTGCTTTGGCCATTTTTTCTCATGTAGCAGCGCCACCCTCCCAACGTGGGTGCCCCTACATTTTAGGGTGGGGCAGGCCACACTAGTTAAGTGGAAAATGTGCACTTACCGAAAGGCTGGCTTGAGACATATTCACACAACCATCTGGATGTTTGTGTAGTAACCACAGAGAAAGCTGACACACGTTGGCCCTGAGTGCTTTTGCAATCTGTTTGTGTCTGCTGGCACCAGCAGGATTCAGCTTTTGGCACAGTGACGCAAATACCATTTCTTGGGTGTTTGAGGTGGCATGGCAAAGCTGAAGGCAGCGCATGGTCCCAAATGCATGTGGAAAGCCTCACCAAGCTGTGAGTCAACAAGTGCCTCCTTTTCTGGTGTTTTTGGTGCCCCAAATTGTAGAGTTGGAAGGGACCCGGGGGTCTTGTCCAACACCCTGAAATGCAGGAATCTCAACTAAAGCATTATTAAGAGCTCAAATTCATTTTGCTTGTTTTCCATACTCTATGCATTAGTATAGAGACTATTGAAACCACAAGTCATTTCCTCCAGCTGCTCCCTTCTTGTAGTTTCCTGCCCTTTAGCAGTTTCTGGAGCACCACCTCAGTTTCTTGTGCATCAATGATTATACCCAGTACCAGGTGTTCTTCTGATTCCAGGAACTTCATCAGTGGAACTAGGACTTCAGCCAACTTCTTGGTAGACCATCTGTGTCTGCCAAACCTTTTTTGGCAATTGGAACTATGAAGTACTGCCCACTTTTAATCCTGACTGGACTCAGGGCATATTTAAGGATAAAACATGGATTTGCATGTATTAAGGCAAAGGTCAAGGTCTGGATTAAATAACTATAGTTTAGGGAAGAACATATCCCTTGGTGAATTTATTTTAATGGTAAAAATTAAAGCTTGTTTTGTTATGAGAAGCAAAGCATTATTTATCTCCTTAACAGCCCCTTTCTTTTACCGAATTAGGCCTAATAGGCCTATTAAGAATTAGATCACTTCTAACAGCAGTGGATTCCCAAGGGCAGAGTCATTAAATTTTCCAAAATACTTACCATAATTGTGTTTTGTTCAGAGATTAGTTCTGTTTTACTCTTGGGATCAATTACAGCTCAAGTTAGAGCTGGAAGGAAAAGGTTTCCTTCCTTCCTTTTTCTTTAACCAAATCCTGCTGGAAAACATGCCAACTACTCAGCAGAGAGAACCAATTTAATGTAGTGAAGTCACTTATCTTCCTCTGTCATTTTGGACCTATCTGTTTAGATGTGCGTCCCATCTCAATCTTCTCTGCAACTTACTAGCTTGGCTGGGCCATCTAAGGCTGTTTACATACAATGCATTTAAAGCACATCCTCCTTCCACTAAGAATCCTGGGAATTCTTAGTGGAAGGAGGATTGTAGTTTGTTGAGGGTGTTGGGAACTGTAGCTCTGCAAAGGGTAAACAGTTATGGAAGCTATTTTCAAGGGGTGCTCGGGGATTTCTGAAGCACTGGTGAGGGATGATGGTGACCCTGGATTCTGGTGCTTTGTGAGAAAGCTTAATTCACCCCTAAATGCCAGAACAGGCATAGGCAAACTCGGCCCTCCAGATGTTTTGGGACTACAACTCCCATCATCCCTGACCACTGGTCCTGTTAGCTAGGAATGATGGGATTTGTAGTCCCAAAACATCTGGAGGGCCGAGTTTGCTATGCCTGATCTAGTGAAATTAGCTGGCTGAGATATGGGTTCACAAGCTGCTCCATGTTGATCAGCGGCAGTTGTCAAAAGCAGAAGCCCAAAAGAAGACTGGAAAAGAGAACTTTCCAGAGCCAATTCTCTCAGCTCATCTTTTACTGACCTCTCCCTTAAATTCGGGATTATTTTTCAGTGTTTCCCTTTTAACAGGATTTCTTTTCTTGGAAACGAGGAAAGGAGAGAGGGCTCCAGTGAGAGCAACCAAAATATTTTTGCTTTTGCAAGCTAAACTTGTAACAGCCTTTCATCAGCAGCAGCAGTGAATGTGACAAGGCTACTTATCTCCGTGAGCAGAATCCCTTGCTGCAAAGAAAAGGACATAGTTCTTCTGCCAGACTCCCTGCGCTAAGAAATGCTTGCATCTCTTCAACATTCCTCAAAGAAAACACCACTAGTCCACCAACAGTAAAGGAAACTCTGTGCCACGAGCCAAGTAGATCAGTAACAAAAGGAGCTATTTAATTTGTTTTATTTCGCTTTATTTTTCCATGAGCAGCCAGCAAGCAGCGTGACATCAATAAGTCTCCCAGGCTACAATGACCTATGTCATCATGAGAGATAATTGGGAGTAATTACGAATATTAGATTTCAGAGTGCACAGAGTCACGAGCAAAGCACCGGTGGCTTGCTCTGGTAGCAAAACAATTTGTCAAACCACCAAAGGAGCAAGTGCAAATCCAAGAAAGAAAAACCTGTTGCCTCTTCAGTTATTGTGTATTCATGCTAGGAGGGATTTATGGAGCAAACTGCTAAGAGTAGCTGGGCATGGCTGGGCCAACTTTCCACTTGCTGTAGCATTCAAAATCAGCATGAGGTCCTGAGCTAAGAGATGGAGAGTCATTGCTTTCTCCTCCATCGACCTGATCTCCTTTTAAGGTCAGGAGAGTCAGCAGGCACAGCCGTAATGAGCTGATTTGATTTAATTGAATGTATTTCTGTGCTACTTTCCATTCAAATGAATCCCAAAGCAGCTTGCAAACAATGAACCACAGCAACATAACGGAGCGTTATCATTACGGCACGGTGACAGTGTCTGGGCCAATAAAAACTGACCCAACCGAGTTATGTAATATAATTAGCAATATAATATAATGCTGCCATTCTCTGGCATGGGAAGATCAATGCAAACAAGAGTGCAGTGGATTTTCTTACTGTTATTTATGTACATATTTGTTTGACTTCTTTATACTGCCTTTAATTACAACACTGGCAAGGCAGCTCAGAACAAGATAAAAACAATCCAATAAAACCCAATAAAATATAAATGCTGTCTGGGGCTGAAGGGAGCTGGAGTCTAAAAGATCTGGAAGGCACTGGGTAGAGAAGGCAGCTTTATATGAGTAATGAACTTTCAAAAGAGCAGATACAGCAATAGCTTTCACAGGCTATTTGTCCTAAGCTCTTCCACCCATTTCCATGGAACTTCCCCAGCAGCGTTTATGAGTGGATTGTTCCCAGTGTCATTTCCATCTTAAACCTTGATGGGACCATTTGATATGTTGGCTTGCTTGAGTTCTGTCCTCTGTCTCCACCTTTAGTATGTAAGAGTTCTCACAACAGCTCGAAATGAAAACAATATGATCATACATCAACAGTGCAATCCTAGGAATGTCTACCCCAGGCATGTCCAAAGTCTGTTTTGGGGGCCTAATCCGACCCACCCGTCAGTTTAACCTGGCCCCTGTGGCAGTTTATTTCCTGGGGTAAAAGCTCAACAACTTCAATACTAAAAAAAAGGTCAACAACTTTGGCCGGCCCCCAAGGAGCTTCACTTCATCAAATCTGGCCCTCTTTGAAAGAAGTTTGGACACCACTGGTCTACTCAGAGAGAACACTGATTGAATTCAGAGGGGTTTGCTCCCAGGTACATGCGCATAGGAAGACTCCATTGGGAAATAATAATAATAATAATAATAATAATAATAATAATAATAATAATTTATTTATTTATACCTCACCCATCTGGAGAGCAGGGAAGTGCTCAAGGATTGCCTCTCCCCATATGAACAAACCTGGACACTGCAATCATCATCTGAGGCCCTTCTTCATGTGCCTCCTTCATGAGAGGTCCAGAGAGTGGCAACACAAGAACTGGCCTTTTCTGTAGTGGCTCCCCACTTGTGGAATGCTCTCTCCAGGGAGACTCGCCTAGCACCTTTGTTACACATTGTTAGGTACCAGGCAAAAATGTACGTTTCCGAGCACAATTCAAAGTGTTGGTGCTGACCTTCAAAGCCCTAAACGGCCTCGGTTCTGTATACCTGAAGGAGCGTCTCCACCCCCATCATTCAGCCCGGACACAGAGATCCAGTGCCGAGGGCCTTCTGGTGGTTCCCTCATTGCGAGAAGTGAGGTTACAGGGAACCAGACAGAGGGCCTTCTCGGTAGTGGCGCCTGCGTTGTAGAATGCCCTCCCTGCAGATGTGAAGGAAATAAGCAGCTATCTTCTCTTTAAAAGACATCTCAAGGCAGCCCTGTTTAGGGAAGTTTTTAATATTTGATTCTGTATTGTTTTTAACACTTGATTGGAAGCCGCCCAGAGTGGCTGGGGAAACTCAGCCAGATGGGCGGGGTATAAATTATTATTATTATTATTATTATTATTATTATTATTATTATTATTATTATTATTTTCCTCTTCTCCCAGGCCTTTTGCTGATTAACAGCTGTGGGGCGGTGTTGTTTTTGTCTGTTACTATGTCATGTCTTTTTGTCTTTTATATTGTAAACTGTCCTGTGATCCTTGGATGAAGGGTGGTATAGAAAATATAATAAATAATACCATGGTGGTCCTTGCCTGCCTCTAAGGAAGATCTTAATAATTGGGCCGGTTCATAAGGGGAACAGTGGTCCTTCAGGTTGCCTTCAGGTTCCACATTTAAGAGTTTAAACGTTAAGAACTTAAACTAAGCCAGGAAACCGACCAAGAGATAATACAGTTGTTTTAAGACTCAAAAGTTGCATAACATATGCCTGATTCCAGTTAGTAGTGCAGCAGATGGATTTTGTACCACCTGCAGTTTCTAAACTTCCTGCAAGGGAACACCTGTAGTCAGGGTGTAGTACAGGGGCCCAACTTGTTGTAGGTTAACAGACATAAAATACAGCAGCAAGACCTCCATAGAATCATGTGAGTGTAGAATTGGAAGGTACCACAAGGACCATCTAGTCCAACCCCCTGCAATGCAGGAATCTTTTTGCCCAATGTGGGGCTCAAACCCACAACCCTGAGATTAAGAGTCTCATGCTTTACTAACTGAGCTAAATTGTAGTGTCCGACAGAGGCTGGAACTGGTGCATCATCCTTTTCTGGTGAAAGGCACTTCATGCCACTGAGACCACTTGGGCTTCTAAAGGAAGGGCCAGATCAAATAGAAAATTGTATATTATATTATATTATATTATATTATATTATATTATATTATATTAATTATATTATATTATATTATATTATATTATATTATATTATATTATATTATATTATATTATATTATATTATATTATATTATATTATATTATATTATATTATATTATATTATATTATAATGGTGGCAGCTAACAGATTGAGGTTGAATCCTGACAAGACAGAAGTACTGTTTTGGGGGGACAGGAGGCGGGCAGGTGTGGAGGATTCCCTGGTCCTGAATGGGGTAACTGTGCCCCTGAAGGACCAGGTGCGCAGCCTGGGAGTCATTCTGGACTCACAGCTGTCCATGGAGGCGCAGGTTAATTCTGTGTCCAGGGCAGCTGTTCATCAGCTCCATCTGGTATGCAGGCTGAGACCCTACCTGCCCGCGGACTGTCTCGCCAAAGTGGTGCGTGCTCTGGTTATCTCTCTCTTGGACTACTGCAATGTGCTCTGTGTGGGGCTACCTTTGAAGGAAACTACCCGGAAACTACAATTAATCCAGAATGTGGCAGCTAGACTGGTGACTGGGAGCGGGCGCCGAGACCATATAACACCAGTCTTGAAAGACCTACACTGGCTCCCAGTACGTTTCCAGGCACAATTCAAAATGTTGGTGCTGACCTTTAAAGCCCTAAATGGCCTCGGTCCACAAGACCTGAAGGAGCATCTCCACCTCCATCGTTCTGCCTGGACACTAAGGTCCAGCGCCAAGGGCCTTCTGGCAGTTCCCTTGCTGCAAGAAGGCAAGTTACAGGGAACCAGGCAGAGGGCCTTCTCGGTAGCGGCCCCCGCCCTGTGGAACGCCCTCCCACCAGATGTCAAAGAGAAAAATAACTACCAAACTTTTAGAAGACATCTGAAGGCAGCTCTGTTTAGGGAAGCTTTTAATGTTTAATAGGTTATTGTATTTTAGTGTTTTGTTGGAAGCCGCCAAGAGTGGCTGGGGTATAAATAATAAATGGGCGGGGTATAAATAATAAATTGTTGTTGTTATTGTTGTTATATCCTTGAGGTTTATTATGAGGATGCAATCTAGATATCTGCAAATATTGAAGTATCTGTGCTCGTTTTCTCATCTTTACATTTATGTATGGGTCAGGGTTGGCTGGTGTGATGGCTGGGAAGATGAATTGCTGGTCTTCAGTAGGAACTTCTGCATGTGCCTCCTTTGAAAGCTCAGATGTGGATGGATGAGCAGAACAATGGAACTCCATTAGGTGCAATGAAGCCTTCACATCAGACTAAAGAGGATTGCTGAGTTTTCCTATGAAAGCCACTGCATTCATTTGTGCAGCTACTTCTTTTGCAAGAAAAATATATACTTGCGTGAGAATAAGTGAGGGACAACAACCTGGCTTCTTGGAGACATCCAAGCAATGAGACAGGTCTGTGACACAGAGAGATTGAAAGACAATCTTCATGGAAGATGGAGAGGCCACTTAACTGTGACCCAAAGAACACTGCCATTATAACAGAATTTGGTTTTAACGACCCCTACTTAGAGTCATCATATGGTCTTAATGAACAATTTGTCCTTGCCAAAAACAGCTCGCGCAGTAATGGTAGCCACCATATTTGATGCCCTTTTAATGGTCCGTGAGTTTCATTTGTAACGATCCAATTAAGAGCAAGGGCTCGGGTGCCTCTAATCATCGACTCCTAATATTGTTTCTGCAGCATCACATTATTATTTCACACTCTGTTAGAGTGCCTTCTGAACAATGGAGGCTTTGCCTCACCAACATAAAAAAAAAATATCAAAGAGTTTAGCAGCTTGTTAAGCCTGGGCTTTGGGAAAGGGTATTGGAAAAAGATGAGGAGAATACAGATCCGATGTGAACAATAGTAGTAGCCTCTTGCTGCAGGGTCTCATTCTGTGTGTGTGTTTTAAAGGGCATATTATGTAAACACTTTGAAGAAGACAAGGGCAAAGGCAGCCTGTGATTTTATTAGAGACATTCGCAGAAAGGCATAAAGAAAAGCAATGAAATCATTCAGCAGAGTGGTGTTAAAAAAATAAATAGGCTCTTCTTCTTGGCAATGCTTTGGGTTACTTCATATGCACCTTTTTCACCTGTTACAGATAGGTAGCCGTGTTGGTCTGCAAGACAGACCCAAAAAAGAAAATAACAGAACACCTCTAGTCATCACATACAGCTCCCAAGTTAAAACAGTACAACGCATCATCAGAGATCTACAACCTCTCCTGGACAATGACAGTTCTCTTTCTCAAGCTCTGGGAGGAAGACCTTTCATTGCCTACAGACAGCCACCCAATCTTAAACAACTCCTAACCCTAACAATAATACTGCAACCAGACTTAACACGGACACTGGCACCAGAGCCTTCAATAAACCCAGATGCCAACTTTGCTGCCACATACACCCGGACAACATCATTACTGGCCCCAACAACATCACACATACTATTTCGGGACTATTTAATTGCTCATCATCTAACATTGTGTATGCCATCAAATGCCAACAGTGTCCTTCAGCTCTCTATATTGGACAAACAGGCCAAACCTTACGCCAAAGAATAAACGGACATAAATCTGACATCAAGAATCACAAAACAGAGAAACCAGTAGGAGAACACTTCAATCTCCCAGGACATTCTATACAAGATCTCAAAGTAGCTGTTTTACTACAAAGGAATTTCAGAAATAGACTGGAAAGAGAAGCTGCTGAATTGCAACTCATTACCAAACTTAAAACCATGGAGAGACCTGGTCTGAACAAAGACATTGGTTTCTTATCTCATTATACATGACTAAGCCATTTTTCACCTTCTCACCCCTTGCCTTTTCCTGTAAGACCTATTGCAGTCGTTAAGAGTCGTCAACAGGCTCATCTCAGCTATCTGCCAATCACCCATTCCCACCACCCTTCTGAGTAATACCCCTCCCCACCTTCTCACTATATAGAAGGATCTGGCAACTTCTGTTTCAGTGTATCTGAAGAATTGTGCATGCACACGAAAGCTCATACCAAGAACTAACTTAGTTGGTCTTTAAGGTGCTACTGGAAGGAATTTTGTTTACTTTTTCACCTGTGTGCAGAATGGGAAGCCTATTTAGTGGTAAAGCCTCAGCATTTCATGCCAAAGGTCCTGGCTTTAATTCTCAGCATCTCCAGGTAAAGCTGGGAAACTCTCCCTTGTCTGAAACCATGAAGAGCTTCTGCCGTCAGTGTAGACAATTTTGAGCTAGATGGACCAATAGTCTGGCTCAGTATAAGGGAGATAGATAGCTGAAGCTAAGCAGGTCCGTGTCTGGTCAACGCCTAAATGTGTGACTGCCTTGGAACCACAAATTGGCTGCCTTGAGTTCTAAGACAGTATGGACATGCCAGAGTCCAGATTTCTTAATTTAGAAAAAAAACATGTCATAGTCAAGGGGTGGTTTCACATCTAAAGTTATACACACGACCATCTAAAGGCCTTTCTCCCATAGGACCATTAATACAGGGTCTAAAATTGACTGGCCTGATGAAGAGGGAAGGGATATATGCTAGGAAAGACCTGCAGAGATTGATATCACTCTTTCCCAGCAAGAAGATTTTGAGTATTGGAGCCTCAGCTTCATGATCTGTCCTCAGGGCTAATTTCCTTAAGAATGGAGAGGTTTGATCTTCTTGCAGTCCATGGGACTCTCAAGAGTCTCCTCCAGCACCAGAATTCAAAAACATCAATTCTTCGGCGATCAGCCTTCTTTATAGTCCAGCTCTCACTTCCATACATCTTCCCCCCACATATTTTACTTAAATCAGTCCATCTCAGGGAGGGGGAAATTCTGCTGTATATTGGTGGACTGAGTACAATCTCCTTCCCCACCTTCCCCGAAGTATCCAAACATTGCTCATGCAAAAATGCATTGTAGCAATAGAATGAGAACATGTGGCCACTTGCTCCTCCAGTTCTTCAAGAATCAACAGGGAACGTACAAGCCAAGCTGTCTTGGCTTGCAACTGTGTATTAATACATTGCAACCAATGTATTAGAGTGTTGAACTCTAATTTGTTTTGAAGCGAAGGGCTCGGTTTCTTGTAGGTCTCAGATTCTTGCGCATTCTGCTCAAGTGTTACAGGACTGTCAACCAGGGAAGCATATCATATGGTGACAATTCATTTCATTCTGTCTTCTAATGACCACCACAGAGACTGTGGGAGGTTTTATTTCCAGCTGATAGCCAGTGTAGCAGCTCATTTTGTTTTCCCCGCAGTGATTTTATGGCTGGTGCTGAAGTTTTAGGTGGGTGATTATTTGCACCCTTTGATTTGTAACACAAGTTCCTATCCATCTCCCAGCATCCCCAGTCAAGAATAGATCAACTTGGCTGTGCATCCTGAAGGACCTGATCCCTGTGTTGCAGGCCTTTTCCACCTGGCCTGGGAGGGCAGGGCCTGGACTGACTCCAGCTACAAAGGCTGAGGCTGCTAACTTATGTGTTTTAAGATGTAGCGGTTTTGTTGTTTTTCAAATTAAGAGATGTAAGATGTGCCTGGAGAAAGAGGAGCTGGGGAGAGCAGGGGTGACACCAATTTCAGTGGTTCTCGGCAAGGGGAGGGGTGGTGGGGGAGGGGTGGGCAGGCCAGAAAGGGGCATATGGTACAGGAAGTTGGTGACTGCCTTGTGTGCCAACCACTCCTCCAACCCTAGGAATTGCAATTGTCATATCAGCCAGCCCTCAGGTCTGTGGCTGCTGTTGTTGAATGTCAGGTCAGGTTTGAGGAAGACCTTCCACATCTGTTGTTGTTGTTACTCCCCTCTCATTTGACTGGATTGTCCCAGCTATTCTGGATGAGGAGGCCAGTGTGGTCTGTATCACTGAGACCTGGGTAGTGAACAGGGTGGTGTTGGTCTTACCCAGCTGTGCCCATGTATGTACTTGGGGCAACATCAGGGTAGATTTGAGGGTTGGGGAAAGGAAGTTGCTGTAGTCTATAGAGATTCTCTGTATGTCTGTCTCTCTCCAAGCTCTCTGTCCAACTGAGTGTGTGTTCCTGGCAGTGGGCAATCAGGACAGATTGAGGATTCTGTTGGTTCACCACCTGCCTTGCTGCCCAGCAGTCTCCCTGCCTGAGCCGACAGAGCTTGGGGGGTGGGATTTTCCAGCACTCCTGTCAGAGCCCTGGCCAACCTGTGAAATATCAGAATGGCTGGGACCATTGACATGATCACTCCTGAGTATCCTCTCCCACTTCATGGAGCCCACTTGGCTCCCTGGTATCCTCGAGCTTAGGGTGAGGAAACAAGCTGGGAGGCAACTTGAAGATGAATGGAAGAAACTCTGGTTGAATGCGATTGAACACTAGTGAGGGCATATCATTGAGCCTACTTAGTGGCAGTGAAGGTAGCAATGAAGGCAAGGCAGAGGGTTCAGACTGCTCCCCAGGGTTTACTCTCAAAACCTTTCTCATGAGTGAGTATAGCTGCAAGGCAAGTGGAGGTTTAGGCTCAGAGTTTTGTTTCTCCTAGATAGGCTACCGTCCCAGGTTGACAAGCCCCATCTGCCCCATAGTAATAATAACATTTCCCAGGGAAAACTAGCTGTATACCATGTTGTTGCTTTCTGAGCTCATTTTACTATGGAAGACAGAAAATTGCTATGGAGGTCAGAAAATTGCAGCTGAAATCAACTATTATTATTATTATTATTATTATATTATTAGAATTTATATACCGCTCTATACCCAGAGATCTCAGCGTGGTTCACAGAATAAAATCAAAATTAAAAACCACAAAATACATACGGTAATCAAAAGAAAAGCAATAACCCAATAATGCCCTCCCCCCCCCAAAAAAAAACCCCACATTTTAAAAGGGCATAGGATGTCAATCAAATCAACCAAAGGGCTGGTTAAAAATGAATGTTTTTGCCTGGTGCCTAAAGGTGTATAATGAAGGCACCAGGTAAACTTCCCTGGGAGAGAATTCCACAGATGGGGAGCCACTGCAGAGAAGGCCCTGTTCTCGTGTTGCCACCCTCCAGACCTCTTGAGGCAGAGGCACACAAAGAAGGGCCTCAGAAGATGATCTCAGGGTCTGGGTAGTTTCATATGGAAAGAGGCGGTCCTTGAGGTATTGCAGTTCTGAGACATTTAAGACTTTATAGGTCAAAACCAGCACTTTGAATTGGGCCCAGAAACTATTTGGTAGCCATTGCAGTCAGACCAGAATCAGTGTAATATGCTCAAACTGTCTTGCTCCGGTAAGCAACCCAGCTGCTGAATTCTACACTAGCTGAAATCTCCAAACTGTCTTCAGAGGCAGGGGCAGCCCTACATAGAACGCATTGCTGTAATCTAACCTCGAAGTTACCAGACCACAGACAACAGTAATTTGGCTATCCCTGTCCAAATAGTGGCATAGCTGAGCCACCAACCAAAGCTGATGGGAGGCACGCCGGGCCACAGAGGCCACCTGAGCCTCAAGTGACAGCAAAGGATCCAGGAGTACCCCCAAGCTATGAACCTGCTCCAACAGAGGAAGTGTAACCCCATCAAGAACTGGTGATCTCCCACCCATCCAGTCTAGGGAACCACCCACTAACAGTGCTTCGGTCTTATCTGGATTGAGCTTCAGTTTGTTGGCTCTCATCCAGTCCATTGCCAAGGCAAGACACTGGTCCAGCATTTCCACTGCCTCAGCTGCAGATGTAGATGAGAAATACAGCTGAGTGTCATCAGCATACTGTTGACAATGTACTGCAAGCTTCCGGATAACCCCAGTTTCAGGTAGATGTTAAACAACATAGCAGATAGGATTGAGACCTTCAGAACCCCACAATGAAAGGGCAAAGTGGTGCCAACCTCCCCTAGTTTAGATAGTCGCTCCAGACCATGGTCAATGGTACTGAATGGTATTGAAAGACACTGAGAGGTCAATAAGAATTAACAGGGACATGTTTCTCTTGTCTTTCTTGACACAGGTCGACCAAAGCAGTTTCTGTACCAAAACCAGGCCTAAACCCTGACTGAAATGGATCCAGAAAATCAGTTTCTTCCAAAAGCACCTGGATCTAACAACTAGACTGTAATTGTATATCCACCTGCTTTATTAGAACTTGTCTGTGGGTGCTTAGAACAGTGTGTGTGTGTGTGTGTGTGTGTGTGTGTGTGTGTGTGTGTAAGTGTAAGCATAGAGCTGTGAAATTAACTTTAGACATGTTTATAAATGATACAATCTTGAGTTTAAGTGCAGCTTGCAGGATCCTTGAAGTGAGTTCCAAAACTGGTCATTTAAAGTATTCAGGATCTGACCATTTTTCTTTTCAAATCCTGATTTTGATGTCGATATTGGTCTTTTCTACACAGGGCAAGGGCAAGACTGATAAACCAATAACTAATACTGCAGTTCTATACATGTGTGGAAAAACTGAATTTAGGGAAGTTTCTCCCTCCCTCCCTCTCTCTCTCTCTCTCTCTCTCTCTCTCTCTCTCTCTCTCTCTCATAGCACTAGAAATCAAGGACATTCAATTACACTGAATGTTGGAAGATTCCAGACTGACAAAAGAAATATCTTCTTCCCATAGTATGTAACGGAACCATGGAATCTGTTCTCACAAGATGTAGTGATGGCAACCAACTTTAAAAGATAATTGGACAAATTCACAGAAAGACAATAAAGCTATCAATGGCTTCTTGCTATGATGACCATATCCTGCCTTCATTGTGGCTTGCAGCATTCCTCCAAATGTCAGTTGGGTTATTTTTACTACAAGTCCCTTGATCCCTGGCAGGAAAACAATACTCTGAACATCATTTGCAACTACGCAGAAGCCTTTACAGGTCTTCTCCTGTGTCTAAGTGAACCCTCTATTTGCTTACAGATAGGTAGCCGTGTTGGTCTGCCATAGTCAAAATAAAAAAAATCCTTCCAGTAGCACCTTAAAGACCAACTAAGTTAGTTCTTGGTATGAGCTTTCGTGTGCATGCACACTTCTTCAGATACTGAAGAATATTCTTCAGGTATCTGAAGAAGTGTGCATGCACACGAAAGCTCATACCAAGAACTAACTTAGTTGGTCTTTAAGGTGCCTCTATTTGCTTGTTCATCTCCCCACCTTCCCCATAGGAAGGCTTTTTTCCTCTTTGGGGACCAGCTCAGAAATCAAACACTTCTGTTGAATGCTCACAACACCCCCTCCAAGCCTAACAGATTTGAGAGATGAGCCAGAATGAACTTGCAGCTTGCGATTCAAATGTCATCTCCACGGGCCTTTGTGGCAGTGTCCAGAATTTTGAAACCTTAAAAGCAAGGCATTCAAACTTTAAGAGCAGAGAACCTAAGATTGTGTGAAGCTGTGGACTGCAGGATCACTTGTGAGATTAACTGTTTGCAGTGGAGGGGGGACACAAAAGAATTCATCTCTGGGAGTTTTTTTCAGAGCAGGAGCAATGACAGTATGTTTACATCTGGGGCACCCACTTTATCCATTTAAGAATAACCCTATGAAGTAGACACAATAGCTAGCTCAAGGTTACACAGGGAACTCAGTGACTGACAGAAATGTGTGTCCAGGTGTGTCCAGCTATCCTTTGCTTGCTTACTGTGTTCTGGCTATAAACTGATCCCTATAAATTGGGTGTGTGGGTGTAATAGATCAACACAGCTATCTGCATTTTTAGACTTTCCTCACAGACATGGCTACAAAGGCTGCCACAAGAAATTCCTGCACTCCAAAATGTACCACCATACCACAGGATTTTGGAGGGGGTAGGTGGGCTGATGGCAGCTACAAAGCTTAATAGTGTGTGTGAAATTGAGAGGTTTGTGGAATAGGCTGCCATTCCTTTGGACACAACTGTTTTGTACATTTCATACTTGGCACTTAAATACTTGAGGACCTTGGACAGCGTACATAAAAAATGGAAGTTAAAAGAAGCCAGGAAGCCACTGCAACATGACATCCAAGCTCTTTGCTTGTTCAGCTTTAAACATGCAAATATGAAATGTTTTCATTGACTACCATGCATTAGATAACAGAATAAAGGAGTGGCTAAACAAAAAAAAAACCTTTGCCGTCAACCTACTATCTGGGAATAAAATGTTTTTAATTAGTACCATTTAAATTATTTATGAACGAGTTTGTTCATAAAAATTGTACTGATTTTATGACTAGAGAGTGGGATACAGATTTAGCCCTTAATTTCTTCCTCCCTCTTTTTAAAGAGTGCCCCAGGATCCATCTTTCTTGTCGCAAACAAGCAGATCAGATAAGAAATCCCATAATCAAAGCACAGCAATGAACTATGCAGGGTATAAAGGCTTCCACAACACAAGAAAATAAATTGTTGTTTAATTATCTAGCTAAAAGGAAAGCAGGCCGCACCCCTGTTATTACCATTTACATTAATACAACTGGCATTTTTAATTTGTGCTACTTCATTATTATTTCTGTTTCTACTCTAAGGACCTGTGATTAGACACTAACTATATTAAGAAGCCCAAATCAAACCCCTCACATAAATACTCTGGAGAAAGGCAACATATATATTCTGAGTCATTATAGCAAGGCTTCTCAGGATACAAGGTTTTCTCTCTGTGTGTTGAACAAATTAGGAAGAATCGCAATTTCCCCTGACAGTTGTCCTAAGAAACAGAAGGGATTGTGATGGGTGATGGACTGAGCTTGTAGATATCTTACCAATATCTCAACATAAAAGCATAGGTGGAAGAGGACTCCTGACCTAGTTAAATGACGGAACTCAGTTCTAGAAGAGTGGACCAGACTCAAGCTCCATTTTGAACAATAGAATCATAGAATTTTGTTCCATTAGAAGTTATTTAGAAGGTTCAAGGAATGGGTGAGATGAGCTTCATCAGGGCCTCAGAACTTGTTTATGGTGTCATGTCTAACATGATAATGTCATTGCACAATGTGTCAGGACTGCTAGCATTCTTGAAAAGAGTGTTTCTGGGAGCTAAGCTGGCAGATCAAGGATCCATTGAGTCACAAACAAGCAGATTTAAGCAGCCTCAGAATTGATCCTCCCCTTTCTTAAGTGACTGGTCACTACCTTTAATAATAATAATAATTTTGTTATTTCTACCCTGCCCATCTGGCTGGGTTTCCCCAGCCACTCTGGGGAAATAAAACATATATAAACATATAAAACATAATGAAACATCAAATATTAAAAACATAATGATATAAAACGTATACAGTGGTGCCCCCCAAGACGAATGCCTCGCAAGATGAAAAACTCGCTAGACGAACGGGTTTTGCGGTTTTTGAGCTGCTTCGCAAGACAAATTTCCCTATGGGCTTGCTTCGCAAGACGAAAACGTCTTGCGTTTTTTGCAAGTTTGTTTCCTTTTTCTTAACACCGTTAATACAGTTGCGACTTGACTTCGAGGAGCAACTCATAGAATGCGGTGTGGTAGCCTTTTTTGAGGTTTTTGGTGATTTTTGAAGCTTTTCCAAAACTTTTCCGACACCGTGCTTCGCAAGACGAAAAATTCGCTAGACGAAAAAACTCGCGGAACGAATTAATTTCGTCTTGCAAGGCACCACTGTACATATAAAACATAATGAAACATCAAACATTAAAGACATAAGAACCCACACAGAAACACACTGTTTTGATTTATCTCGCTTGCTGGACGAACTCAGAGGCTGTTGAAAACAATGAAGGATTAACATCAGAATGACTTATGGGAACTATATGAGATAAATACGAAAAGCAGCAGAAATATGAGATGATTAGAACCCCCTCAACCTCAGAGCAAGGGAAGTCGGCCTAAAAATTTATAATTTGGCATAACATGTGGATTGTTTGATTATTGGATAATTTGTATAATTTGGAATGCTTAATGTGGTTTGATTGGATTGTTAAAATGGAAAATTTAATAAATATCATTTATTAAAAAAGGAAATATCAAACATTAAAAACATAATGATATAAAACATGATATAAAACATAATGAAAAATCAAACATTAAAAACCTCCTGATATAGGGCTGCTTTCAGATGTCTTCTAAAAGGCGGACAGTTGTTCATTTCCTTGACATCTGATGGAAGGATGTTCCACAGGGAGGGCACCACTACTGAAAAGACCCTCTGCCTGGTTCCCTGTAACCTCACTTCTCGCAGCGACGGAACCACCAAAAGACCCTTGGAGGAGGACCTCAGTGTCCGGCTCTTACATAAACATTCGCTTGTTGCCCACAGACGTTGTCTGCATAATGAAGCATATCCTTCATGAAGCTTGCAGGCTCAGGATATCACCTCACTCCTTACCCTAATGTACTTCTTATCAGCAACCAAAGACCTTAGTCAGGGTGGCCCATCCCATCTCACTGCCTGAGGTGGGAAGGTGCCACACAAACAAACCTGCTGCCCTACCACTACCCCCTATCCGCCTTGCTTATGGGGTCACATGACTGTGGCTTCTGGGTTCCAGCATGATCTCAAGAGAGCTCTATGAAATCTTGCTAGAACCCAGATGCCATAGTCACTTCTCCTTGATTATCTGGCAGCAGCAGTGATGGGGGCAGGTCTCCCCCTGCCATGGGAGAAGTGAGGAGAAGGGGCAGCTGTGGTGACATCTTGTTGGAAGCTGCAACTTCTCCTCGCTTCTCTGGTAGATGGGGTGGATGTGGCTCCCACAGAAGTACTACCCCTGTGGGATTCCACCACCCAAAATACTTGCCTCAGTCTACCTCATGGATGGGCTAGCCCTGACCTAGGTCTTTGAGGGAGTCACTGGACCCCTCTAAGGTGTGAGGCAGGTGGGTGTTTTTTTTGGGGGGGGACATTTGGAGCACAGGTGAATATTCTTTTTCTTGGGTGAACCCATGCAAGATCTGCCACACAAGAGAGATCCAAAGTTTCCAGGACCACATGGCAATGCGGACACAGAAATGTTCATCATCCTAAAATGACAGATAAATGATAGGTTGAAGCATACGACCATAAGACTCGCACCTTTGAGTGGAGATGGAAGAAAAGTGTAGGTAGGAACAGGCCATCTAAATCGTACAAGAGGGATGAGGCAGAAAGCGCCACACAGAGAAGAAACTAATCAAACTTTGTCCTGTCTGCTGCATAATGAGCAGGTCATTTCTGAAACTGAAAGGTTTCCTGGCTAAGCCCTGGCTAAGAACTTGTCTGGAGGACTGTACTCAAATGTGATGACTTGCTGACAAGTTGGAAAGGAGAACTGTGATGATAATACCATGTTAAATCATGTGTGGAATGTACAGAGAAAATGAGTAAAGAGGTACTAGGAAAAAATAGCTCTCTTTACATACAGATGCCATACAGATGCATGACAGAAGAAGGGGAAATCTGCAGCTCTTGGCAATATTTCACAGAAATGCCTCTTCATTGCTTCCTAGTAATTGCAATATTCACCTTTTGTACCTGGAAGCAGGCAGCATTAGATGTGCTGTTTGCATTATTCTCTAGAGAATAAGCTCTCTGGACAATTTCCTATCCTCCAAGTGCACATTTTGCTAGAAGGCTAATCAAGCAGTAGCAGTGCCCAGTCTGGGGTCAGTTTCAACCTTACATTTTAGTCCTTGCAGTAACTGCATTAAGAGAAGAGCCGTGGCTCAGGGGCAGAGCATCTGCTTAGCACTCGGAAGGCCTCAAGTTCGCTTCCACAGCATCTCCAGTTAAAAGGGTCAGGTTGGAGCTGATGGGAAGAAGCCCTGAGTGAGGCCTTGAAGTTGAACACCTGTTAAGGCAAAAGAGACTGGATGGACCAGGTGAAGACATCTTTCCTAGGCTAAGCTGACCAATATGGCAAGGGGTTTTTTTGTGAGCCTGACATGCAGATCTTCTGGAGCCTCTAGGCTGTCCATTGCAATGAAGGTTTGTTCATTTGCCTACTTTTCACTCAGTTCTCCAGTGGAGCTTTTAAGTGGCAGGCAGAGGGATGGAGCACTGAAATCTGCCCAAAGCATGAAGGAGCCATTTAAAAGCATTTGAAGAATGTATAGCATTGGACACATTATACAGTGGACGCTCGGGTTGCGAACGTGATCCGTGCAGGATGCACCTTCACAACCTGCAGCATTCGCAACCCGTGTCTGCACATCTGCGCACATGCAGGTTGCAATTCGGTGTTTCTGAGCATGCGCAAAGCGCAATTTAGCGCTTCTGCACATCCGGAAAGTGCAACCTGAAGCAGACGCAACATGAGGTAAGACTGTACTGGGCCACAGCTACATCTTCCAAGCAGGGGCATAGGAAGGGGGGCGGTGGGAGCGGACTGCCCCTGGTGGCCTCACTGAGGGGGGTGACATTCGCCGCGGCATGCACCCATGACTCCCAAGCCTACCCCGAGATGTCAGGATAAGGGGGGGAGCTGTGCTGCTTTGCGGCGGCATTCCCCCCCTTCCCCTTTCATTTTGACAGCTTGGGGGAGGCTTGGGAGTCACGGGCAGGTGGCACATTGAATGTCCAATGTGGATGGCTAGCTCTGTCCCTGCATGCAGGGCGCGCATGACCCGAGTGACTATCCCATGCCTGGGAGGGCACGCTCTGCACCACCACCCCCTATGCAGCGCATGTATATGCTCCGCCGCTGCTTCCAAGAGACTTCTAGAAGAGTAGTCATGTTGGCCTCTTGAAGCAAAACTGAAAAGAGTCTTGTCACACATTAAAAACTAGTATGTTTACTAAGGAACAAGCATTTGTGTCCAGTGTCCATTTCATCAGGTGCATGGAGGATTATACTAAATTTGCAGATTTATATGTATGCAGTATGTGTGTGTTTATGTACACACGCAGGTGTAGAGGGGGGAAATGTAAAAATGGGGGTCAAATGGCAACAAAAAGCCTCCCCAAAAAGTACCATCTGTGACAGTAGTTTAGGCACACCAAGTAAGCACAGTGGCCATTCATGGCAGCAATACCTGGTGGTCGTGTACAGGCTGAGAGGCAGAGGCATAGCGTGGGGGTGCAGGGGGGGCCAGCCGCACCAGGCGCAACATCTGGGGGTTAGGGTTAGGGGGCGCAAATCCACGGGTTAGGGGGCGCAAATTACTTGCCTTGCCCCGGGTGCTGACAACCCACGCTACGCCACTGCTGAGAGGGAAGGGGGCTGGTGCCTTCCAGATTGTTCTCTGGTATGCTAAAGTGGGGACAAGCATTAAGAAATCAAGATCTGCACATGAAAATGCAACCACCAGACAACTTCACAGCGTGCACAAAATCAGCGCATCTTTAGCTTGCATAGCATTCTTTCATGGTGAATTGCCAATGAAATGTATTGTGTGTACTATAAAACTATCAACAGGTGACCCGTTCCATTGGTTTTCATCTGGTGTGTTGTGACCCCACTACCTGATCTAAGTTGGAAGATTGCAACAGCAGCACTTCCACCAATATATATTGTAAAACATTAAGAAATGGTTCCTACAACGCCTGTTTGGACCATCGCTGAAAAGGCTGGAAGCTGCTAGCCACTGTAAAGACAAAAACGTATCTGTGTCTTTGCAATGTAGGATCTTTTTTTGATGCAGAACATTCATCAATGGATTGCTGCATAGATTTCAGAAGCACCCACAGTGGTCCCCAGACGTCTTGCCTTCTATGGTAATATGTCACCCCCACCAGAAAATATCTCAATGGTGATGAATTTGAATCATGAAGGACATTAGGAAGGTCACAAAACGGACTCCTGGGAGACCACAGAAAGGATCTGTAGTCACACTTTCCTTGTATTCTGCTGATAGCCAGGGCAGTTCAATTCCCCTCTCGTTGAAAAGCAGAAAATCACATGCATTTTTTTTTCTTCCAACAATTGATACCTCTTGAAATATCTATGCAGAGAAACTCTGCACCAGCAATTTCACCAGAACTGATGGACTGTAGTACATATTTGCTGGGTTCATGTTCTGATTTAAAAGAGAAGGTTCTTCTTCCACCCCCACCCACAAGTAGGGGGGGAAAGTGCAGTAGATAAATGCATCTGTAATATATATATCCACTATAAATCGCTGTGTCTCCCCCCACCATTTTGCTATCTTTGTAGCTCATCTGCCACCTTGTGGCTACTCAAGAAACTTGGGGGGAGGACAAAAATACAGGACAGAATACCTGTGATAATAGCACCAACCTAAGAAAAGAAGCTGTATTATATATTTTATTATTACAGCCCCGTACTGCTTCCAATAAGAAACATCACTTCCATCTGGTTAGTGAAGGCTTACCACACTCAGTATCCAACAATGAACCCATTTAATATATTTGTAAGTACCAAGGCAGTATGTGTGTTTTAAGTGACATGATGTACATATTCATTCCTCCCAAGTTCTTCTGTTTGGACACTACATATAATTGGCCTCCTGTGATAACCTTTGATTTCTATACAGCTGCTAGGGGGTTTTCACAGAAAAACATACACCACAGAAATACCTTTCTATCTCAAAACACCGAAAAAACATATTTTGCTTGAGAAAGCAAATGTGTTCCTTCTGCAGTAATCGATAAAATGACTTCACTTTGCCATAAATTATCTTGCTTGCTGCCTTTTCTTCTATAGTTCTTAAACAAACCACTTCCTTGCATATATAAGCAGTGCTGCTGTTATCGTTCATGACGGCAACTCCTTGCATAAGACTTAAGTCACATACATATTCTTTTGCACAGTTTCAAAAAATCGCTAACATTTAAATGGATATGGGTCAGGGTGGTGATGGTTTCTGCTGGTTTCTGGCTGTTTCTATTAGCCTACTTTTTGGAAAGCAGTTACTTGGGAAGATTCCAATATGGCTTCTTATGCTCTATCAAGCTGAATACATCAGCCATGCACTACAGCCTACTAGGGGCATTGCCATCAGCCTGCATTAACTGTTGCCAGCAGGTCAGAAAAACAACCAGGTGGGGGTTTTTTGAGCCCCAATACGTTCCTGATGAAGGGACGCGGGTGGGTTAAACCACAGAGCCTAGGGCTTGCCGATCAGAAGGCCGGCGGTTCGAATACCCGCGATGGGGTGAGCTCCCGTTGTTCGGTCCCTGCTCCTGCCAACCTAGCAGTTCAAAAGCACATCAAAGTGCAAGTAGATAAATAGGTACCACTCCGGCGGGAAGGTAAACAGCTGCTCTGGTTCACCAGAAGCGGCTTAGTCATGCTGGCTACATGACCCGGAAACTGTACGTCGGCTCCCTCGGCCAGTAAAGCGAGATGAGCGCCGCAACCCCGAGTCGGTCACGACTGGACCTAATGGTCAGGGGTCCCTTTACCTTTTTACATTCCTGATGCAGAATATAAGGAAAGAATCTTCCCACACTATGCAGTGGCTTCCAAACACTGTACTGCAAGTCTGCACAACTTCTGACCCACCAAGTCAAATGCAAGTCTTGAAGCCCAAGTATGATGTCTTCCCTCTAAGAGCTCAATAAAGTTATTGATTTCTTGCTTGGCCAGTACTGCAGATGACAGCAGCAGCAGCAACCAGTGGCAGCAAAACTGGATGTGTGATATTTTTTGGCCACAAACCATGGTCCAAATTTGTTGCATATTAGGAACACCTGACTGGACCATTCTTTCTATGTCTGGATCAGGGCATATTGTTCACAGCACATCAGAAAGTCAGTCACTCAAGTTGCTGATTCCCCCTTTCCTTTGTGTCACAAGTCTATATAGAAGCAGCCAGAATGTTGCCATGTGTAATGTAAATTTAGAAGACAGTGTGAGGGAAATGAAGTATCGATAATGGCACTAGCCATTGTGCACACCCAAAGGCTTTGGAAAAAGTTGTGGGTCTATTAGTAGCATGAACAGGGAACTGGGCGCATTGTCCAATCAATCTGCGCCATCGCTAAGTGGTGATGGAGAATGTAAATATTTCACAGGCTGATCAACAAATGTGGGTAGCGTCCAAGAAAAAATGCGCAGAGAGTGGGAAACAGCGGCGTAGCGTGGGTTATCAGCACCCGGGGCAAGGCAAGTAATTTGCGCCCCCTAACCCGGGGCAAGGCAATTAATTTGCGCCCCCTAACCCGGGGCAAGGCAAGTACAGTAATTTACTCTCCCAAGCAGCAGCAGCGAGGCTTCTCTTTCCCCCGTGCTCTCCTGGAGCTGCCTCTTTTCTTTCCTTTCGCTTTCTCTCCTTGATTCCTCCTCCACACAGCAGCGTTTCCTGGCTGCTTCCCCCCCCTTCCCCTCTCTCTCCTCCTCGCTCTGCTTGCCTTGCCCTGCCTGAGGGCGCCCTGAGGAGACTCCGCTCTCCTTTTTGACCAGGCGAGGTGGAAAAGTCTCTTCCCGCCCCCTCGCCCGACTCCCTGCTCGGCTCAGCTCACTAGCCAGGCGGCCAGTGGAGAGAGAGCCACAATTACCATAAAGCTCCTCTCCCTCCGCTTCGCCAAGCTGTCAAAGCCCCGGCAGCAGCAGCAACGGCAGCAGCAGGCGCAGCCAGACCCCCGCCAGCCAGCCAGCCAGCCAGCCAGCCCGGCTTCCTCTCCTTTTTTTGCCCGGCAGAAGGCTTCGCTCTCCCCCTTCTGCGACCTCCTCGCCAAGCCGAGCGAGCGCGGGCTCCCTAACCCGTGGATTTTAGTAGGGGCAGAGAGCTGCTAGTGCGAGCGCGCCCCCCGTCCAAGTTGCGCCCGGTGCGGCCGGCCCCCCTGGCACCCCCCACGCTACGCCACTGGTGGGAAAAGTATGAAATTGTCTGTTTAATGCTGTCAAGTTGTACAGCAACTTGCTGTCAAGTTGTACAGCCCTCACTTGTGGAGTGCCTCAGGGTTCCGTCCTCTCCCCCATGCTTTTTAACATCTATATGAAGCCGCTGGGGGAGATCATCAGGGGGTTTGGACTGGGTGTCCATCAATATGCAGATGATACCCAGCTCTACCTCTCTTTCAAATCAGAACCAGTGAAGGCGGTGAAGGTCCTGTGTGAGTGCCTGGAGGCGGTTGGAGGATGGATGGCGGCTAATGGATTGAAGTTGAATCCTGACAAGACAGAACTACTGTTTTGGGAGGACAGGGGGCGGGCTGGTGTGGAGGACTCCCTGGTCCTGAATAGGGTAACTGTGCCCCTGAAGGACCAGGTGCGCAGCCTGGGAGTCATTTTGGACTCACAGCTGTCCATGGAGGCGCAGGTCAATTCTGTATCCAGGGCAGCTGTCTACCAACTCCATCTGGTACGCAGGCTGAGACCCTACCTGCCCGCGGACTGTCTAGCCAGAGTGGTGCATGCTCTAGTTATCTCCCGCTTGGACTACTGCAATGCGCTCTACGTGGGGCTACCTTTGAAGGTGACTCGGAAACTACAACTAATCCAGAATGCGGCAGCTAGACTGGTGACTGGGGGCGGCCGCCGAGACCACATAACACAGGTATTGAAAGACATACATTGGCTCCCAGTACGTTTCCGAGCACAATTCAAAGTGCTGGTGTTGACCTTTAAAGCCCTAAACGGCCTCAGCCCAGTATACCTGAAGGAGCGTCTCCACCCCCATCGTTCTGCCTGGACACTGAGGTCCAGCGCCGAGGGCCTTCTGGCGGTTCCCTCATTGCAAGAAGCAAAGCTACAGGGAACCAGGCAGAGGGCCTTCTCGGTAGTGGCGCCCGCCCTGTGGAAGGCCCTCCCATCAGATGTCAAAACGATAAACAACTACCTGACATTCAGAAGACATCTTAAGGCAGCCCTGTTCAGGGAAGTTTTTAATGTATGATATTTTAGTGTTTTTTGGTTTCTATGGAAGCCGCCCAAAGTGGCTGGGGAGACCCAGCCAGATGGGCCGGGTACAAATAATAAATTATTATTATTATTATTATTACATGTTCCACAAAATCATTTAGAGACTGCACACCGACCAGACAGTACATATACAAAATCCACAGTTAATGCTATTCACTGATGCAAATCCTCCATCATGTCTGGTCAACATGTACAGTGGCTAGCCTTTATACCCATTCTCCATTTAACACATCCTTTTTATCTGCAGTGATATTTTAAAACCAAGCAATTCTCCAGAGTCTGTCTAAAGCTATGTTTCAGAACATGCTATAGCAAAGGGCCAAGAAAAAATACGCTGATTTCCCCTTTCCTTTGTGTCACAAGTCTATACAGAAGCAGCCAGAATGTTGCCAGAATGTGTAATGTAAATTTGGGGGATAGTGTGAACGAAATGAAGAATCAACACTGCCACTAGCCATTGTGCACACCCAAATCACTGCGTATTTTTTCTTGGATTCTTTGCTATAGCAAAGAGAGCCAGTGTGGTGTAGTGGTTAAGAGCAGTGGACTCGTAATCTGGGGAACCGGGTTCGCTTCTCCGCTCCTCCACATGCAGCTGCTGGGTGACCTTGGGCCAGTCACACTTCTTTGTCTCTCAGCCCCACTCACTTCACAGAGTGTTTGTTGTGGGGGAGGAAGGGAAAGGAGAATGTTAGCCGCTTTGAGACTCCTTAAGGGGAGTGAAAGGCGGGATATCAAATACAAACTCTTCTTCTTCTTCTTCTTCTGTGGGGCAGGTGTCCAGGGCCTCAATCAGCAGAATGAGCAGGAGTGGAATGAGCAAACAAATAGGGATGATGCTTATCACATTTTGAAGTGAAACAATGCACATTATCTTCTAAAGAGCGCCACACACACACACACACAAACTCCAAAGTCAAAAAGTTACTTAACTGAACTGCTGCAGAAGGAACTCCTGGTTCATGTGTTGTTACTGTAACATGCACAGCGCACCATGAGCTGGATGCCAATATGTGCCCATGCCTTGCTTGTTCCATCTAAGGGGCAGACACAGAGTCATGCCCATTTGCCATGAGGCAAGCAAGGAACCCCAAAACAATAGGTTATGGTAGAAGAAATGAAGGAAGGAAGGAAAATCACTTTAGAAAGGTAGCAAAAGGCATCAAAAATAAATTTACTAAAATAAAATAAAATAATAATAATAATAAATTTTATTTATACCCTGCCCATCTGGCTGGGCTTCCCCAGCCACTCTGGGCAACTTTCAACAAAACATTAAAATACAGTAATGCATCAAACATTAAAAGCTTCTCTAAACAGGGAACTAACCAATTTTCATTATGCTCTCATTATCCATTTGCATATTAGAATTTCTAATGGGGTTTAGCCATTGCAACAGCAAAAAATGAGCACATTTCACATTACATGTATTATGAGACAAGCAAGTAAATATTCTGTTTTCACTTGCAGAGACGAGCAGCTCACAACAGTCAAAATCTCAGTTAATTAATTGTTCTGTCACTTTCATAAACAGGAAGGCTAAACAAATAACGGAGGAGATTCTCAGCAACTTGACCCTTATCATTTACAATTAAGATCAATACAGTGTTTCTGTATAGGTGATCATATGAGGTTGTTTGCAAGGTACATTGAAGTAACCAACCAAATAAAAAAGGAAAATCAATTGTTCAGAAGATTATCTTTAAGACATCTTCTGGATCAATGCAATAAAAATAAGAAAATGAAAAGTTCAGACTTTGCAATTCCAATTAAAATTTGACTTAAATCAATGTATTTTAACCTGCCAATGCTGAATTCGTTAATCACAGAAGTTAATCAATTTCTGTCTTCCTAACCCAAAAAATCTACTCAGATATACTGATTGGGGATATTGTAGTAATATAGATAGAATCACAGGTTCACATAGATATCATATTCAACCACCTGAAGCAAAGCTAGGCCGTTCATGCCACAAACCTCCCCATCACACACATTCACACACCATATTTACAGTATGTTTACTATATACTCAGACTAGAACCACCAAGCCAGACCCGTGTATCCTGTACTTGACAATCCTCCTGTTTTGCAGTCCCAAGCAACATAATCAGGCGGTTTATTGGGCCTTTTGTGAAATAAATAAATAAATAAATAAAAACTTGTGCCACTAGGAGCCTCAAACCTGGCATTGCTTGGGAACTCCATGAAACAAAAAAAAATCTGAGCAGTTTTGAAAGATTTAGTCCACCATCTTGATTCAAAATGGCTTCCAATTGTATCTAAACATAGATGAAAAGTGCTCCTTGATCTTGGGAGCCATCATGCAAAAAGAATATACCTTAAAAGGGGTCCACAGACAAACAACATTCTGAAAGACAGAGCAGATTTACTTATCTCCTCTTTACCAGGCTAAATATACCCGGCTCCTTCAATCATTCCTCATAAGGCTTGGTTTCCAGACCGTTGATTATCTTGGTTGCCCTCCTCTGGTCACGTTTCAAGTGTGTGCTAGCACTCGTTCATATTCAAGCCTTGCTATTATTAAGTGCATTTTTAACCTGCCATTCTAGGAAATAATCCAAGGCCCTATGCACAACTCCACCTTCCTCACAACTTTGTGAGGTAGATCATAGAATCATAGAATTGTAAAGTCGGAAGGGACTCTGAGGACCCTCTAGTTCAACACGCTAAGAACCCATACAGGAATCAAACTTGCAACCTTGGCGTTATCAACACCACACAGTAGGCCAGGGGTAGGCAACCTAATGCGGCCCAATCACCTTCTCAATCCGGCCCACAGACGGTCCGGGAATCAGTGTGTTTTTATATGAGTGGAATGTGTCCTTTTATTTAAAATGCATCTCTGGGTTATTTGTGGGGCCTGCCTGGTGTTTTTACATGAGTAGAATGTGTGCTGTTATTTCAAATGCATCTCTGGGTTATTTGTGGGGCATAGGAATTCGTTCATATTTTTTTCCAAAATATAGTCCGGCCCACCACATGGTCTGAAGGATAGTGGACCGACCCACAGCTGGAAAAGGTTGCTGACCCCTGCTCTGGGCAACTCAGTTAGAGGTGGTGACTGGCCCAAGGCTGAGAGGACATTTGAACCCTGCTCCACCCTCCCCCACCCTGGTCTGAATCCAACATTACAACACCCCACTGCTATCCTTCCTCTTCCTTCCCTCCCCCTTTCTCCATTGTCTTCCCCACGGTCAAAACGTAGATTTCAACCTGTCTTTTGTCTTCTGCTTATAAATCTTTAGTAAAGCACCCAAGCACGTTGATAGAGCTCTGTAAATAATGCAATGAGCACAATAGTTCAGTGACTCCACGTATCCATGAGCAGAACAGAAGAAGCCAGAGGAACCTTTCCATCCACACCCCTTTGTACATTCCTCAGACACAAACAAGGGGTAGACGAAAGCACAGGAGGATCAGAGGGACACAGTGTCTTCTACAGGTGGATAAGCTGCTCTCGTTGTCCATAGGCTCTCATCGTTTCCTGAATGCAAGTCCTGGTGGTGGTACGATAGGGCTCCATTGCACTGTGCACCCGTTCAGTAGGTGGAAAGATTTGTTTTGTCTGATGAGAACATACTTATCTCTAATTATAGCAGCAGAATCCTGAACAAGGCACACAAAGGTAAGTGATAGCACAGTGTTTTCTGAGCTATCCCTGAGTCTGTGCTATCCTTTACAAAACTAGCCAAATACAAGTGGGGAGGGGGTAGAGCGGGGGACATGGAACAGGATGATATGTTGCAGCTTGTATTGTGTTTCATCCAGCGGCAGAATGTACCAGTTTGCAAACAATGAGCGTCATTAATGATTTGTCATGGCGAAGATGCATCTTCATATTCAGGGCAATGGTCTGTGATCCATTACTGGTGTTGGGGGTGTAAAGAAACGATTAGTGCCATTCTTTCCATGAGAAACTGAATGGTTGATCTGACCTTTAAGACTATATTGCACATATACTCGGCCGTAACAATTTCTTAATCATTAAAGAGAGAACGTGATAATGGAAAGAGAGATGAGTATAAGGCTCCTTTGTCTTTCTTCAGGAGAGGGCAAGGTGGAGATATGTATTCCAGATCATCGCTCCGGCTCTTAGTAATAAAATCAGATATGTGTTTGTTTTCCCAGGTAAACATCCACCTCCTACACCTAATTCAATTCTAATAAGCCTGCATGGATATTGGACTCCCACAGTTCTTGGGTATTGATCTCCTCAAGTTCAAAGATAGTTGCCCCAATTAAAGTCTTTAAAACCCTTTAGCTGCCTCCACTGGAGAATAAGCATGTGACTGACAGCACTCTTACCTGAAAATATACAACTAAATCAAATGCAAGCACAGGATCGCAGATTGAAGATGATCAATTTAAAGGCAGTTTGCAAAACTGTACTGAAGATACTTAGTGTGGAAGATGGCAAATCAAATAATTGACTTTAGCTTGCAAAATATTGTACACAACTTCCCATACTAGGGCAAGGCCATTAATGCTTTCTTATTCAGAAGGGAGTCTTTGATTTAGCAGTTTGAATTTGACAACAATACTCTGCTTGTTACATTGGGTGTCACACCTTATTTACAACATGTAACAATGGTAATCAGGCTTCAAAATGAATTCCTTAATGTCATATTTCTAAGGATCCACAGAGTGTAGCACGACGTAATTTATACTGTTCCTTATTTCTAATAACTTTAATTCTCGCAGTTAGTGTAGCCATCAGCCATCAGCCTATTCCATCACCTTCATAAGCCATTCTTCTTTCTTTGGGACTTCCTCTTCTTTCCATTTTTGTGGGTAGACTATTTTTGCCACCGCCGTAGCACACATAAACAAATTAAACCATTCCTTTGGAAGCTCTGGTCCAATTATACTTAACAGAAAGGCCTCAGGTTTCTTGGGAACCATCACTTTAAACATTTTTTAAACTCATTATAAATCATTTCCCAATAACCTTTCACCTTTGTGTGTCTTCCTACTATCAACAAGGCCTGCTATAAACAAATAAACAGAGAGCTTTTGTCTTCCTTTATTATTTCTCCTTGCATTATGTACTGTTTTTGTTCAGTTTACCCAGTAAAATATTAACAGTTTCTTTTCTCTCCAGACTCCAACTGCATCTAAATGACTCTGCTAACACTGCTTGCATTCAAAAACAACAAAATGGATGTAATGTTGCTGAAGACTAAGGACTCCTGAGATTAAGGGATACCTTTGAATGAGGCCGAATTGACCATAAATTACGTAGATTTCCCAAGCCACGTTTTTGGAGCTCAAGCATGATACTGAGCCTTTGCACCAACCTTATAAAGGCTTGCAAGGACAAAACCTGCCCTGTAATGGAATTTCCAAAGCCATTAACTACTCTTTTAATACAGGGGTGGGGGGGGGGGAATACGATCAACAGAAAATAAAGGAGCACTTTTTAATTAACAAGGGCAATTACTTCTAATTGCAAAGCTCATACATTTTTCAAAAGGGGAGATATTTTCTCCTTAATTGCAATAGGTGCATTTGAATAGGCAATTAAAAACACATTAAAATGGGGGACTATAGATAACAAGGCTTGGATTTCTGCACCAGGCAGATTAAGGATGAATACTGTGGCAGTACCTCAGTTTCCACTTTACCAGTAAGAAGGACCTTGCTTATTCTTTGTTTCTCTGTTCCAGGCAATGCAAATAGAATGGAGATTGTTCTCTGTTACAAGGGCTTGTTGCGAGTTATGGAGCAGTTCTTCCAGACCACCTGTACACTTACTCTTGAAAAAGCAGATGTCGATATAATTCAGCCTGCAAAACGTTGCTGTGTTTAGTGATTTATTTTAATGCCCACTTGTTAACAAGAGGTTAAAAAGCTGGGGATGGCATGGTGGGACTTGCAACCCTAAACCCTGGCCAGCAATGCTAGGACTTCATGGAGCAATGCAGCCAGCACCACAGCCTCACTGCCAGGGTAGAAGGTGGAGGCAGGACAAACATGCCACTTCGCTGCACCAGCTCCCCGGCTGGCAAAGCAAAGAGGCCTGGATCAGGCATGTTGCCATCATAGGATAACAGCAGCAACAGCAGCTCAGAATGCAAACGATACAGTCCCAACCCAGCCCTGCCCCTGAAATGTGCTGCTGGTTGCCAGAAATGGGGCTGCCAGTGATATCCAAGTGCCTGCTGTATGGGTGAGTACATTGGGGCACTCCTTGCCAGCCGATTTGGTGGAGTCAGGCTGGGCTGAGTGGAGAGACATCTCTGCTCCACTCATACCCCTCCAATAGGGTAGACTGCAGTTCTGATTGCTCTGTGAATATTTCTCGAAGGAGCTGATAGATCAGGCTTCCTCAACCTCGGCCCTCCAGATGTTTTTTGGCCTACAACTCCCATGATCCCTAGCTAGCAGGACCAGTGGTCAGGGATGATGGGAATTGAAGTCTTGAAACATCTGGAGGGCCAAGGTTCAGGAAGCCTGTGATAGATAGATAGATAGATAGATAGATAGATAGATAGATAGATAGATAGATAGATAGACAGACAGACAGACAGACACACATTTTTATTAGGAGTAGCAGAACTTATATTGGAAAAATAATGAAGACTAATCATAGTACCAATTCGGGGGAAATGGCTGCCGACCAATTTTCATAAGTTTAAAATGATTTTGTGTTGGTTTTTATTATTGAGATGTGTCTGTTTGTTACAAATGCTAATTTTAGTCTATTATGCAAAATTCTCTTTTTCTTTCTTTTTTGTATAACTAGTTTTATAATCATTGTATACTTCAGTTATGAGATTCCTATTTTCAGCAATATGCAAGAAACCTGAGCATCATTAAATAGCTCAATAAGTCTAGTTTTACCTGGCTTTGGTGTTCATTGATTTCTTGTTGATCTGATTTATGGCCACACTGACATAACCTTATGCAGAGATTCTTGCAGAATTAATAGTTGAAGTAAAAGTGATTAGAAAGGCCACTCGTCCTACAAACAGTAACAGATGAGGTGTGTGACTGCAGTTTCTCCCTTCCTACCAGAAATTTAAGATACTGCAAGGTGATTGTTAAAGAGTCTGTAGCCATCCTTGGCTTAAGCATTCCTAAATTCAATGATACAGCTACACTGCTTTTATATTGAAATAAACATGGCATGCCTGGAGCCGTCATATCAGTTCCTACACTCACAGTGTAAACTAAGGGAGAAAATGTGCAGAATGGCATTAAACATTTAAATGAAGTATCTTGGTGTTTTTGGGGGGGTAGACATTCTTCTCTTTATTTTTTTAAAAATCCAAACATTAAAAATAGGGTGGCACGGATTGGCACACTCTGACTTTATGTTTCTAACAAGCCTGCTTCAATTCTTTAGCTCCTGAGAGTGGAGAATGAGAAGCCCACACACACATTGTATTTCAACATCTGTCCATTGCAATGCCAGCCCCCAATGGTCAGCAAAAAAAGGAGCCGATTTAATTGTGATGACCATCTTGAACTTTCCAAAATTCAAAAAGCATCTCAGAATTGGGTGTGTGTGTGGAGCAGGCATAGACATTGCTCTGGTTCTCTTCCTACCACAGAAAAGATTCACTTAAACCCTGGAAATTTACTGAAACAATGTCAGGGTGGGCGAAACAACTGATTAATTGTCCTTGTCCATTTGGTCCAGCCCTAATATACACCCAGCTTTGCAGCTTGTGTGACAGATGTATGATAGTCACCAACTTGGATGGGTTTCAAAGAGGATTATAGAAATTCATGGAGGATAAGGCTATCAGTAGCTACTGGCCATGGCAGCTGTTGCTCGGACTAACTAGCATGGTGAGTGCTGTTACACTCAGGTTCTCTTTGCAAGCCTCCCATTGGGTTTCAGCCTTCGGGGAATCAGATACCTCGCATGGTGGCAGCCCACAATCAGTGAAACAATAAAAGTTCTTAGCAAGCATTTTATTCAATAATTCAGAGAGAACAACGAAGGAATGCACCCTTCCCTAATAATGGCGTTGCTCCAAGTAAAGTCCCACCCCCCTACGTCTCCCCTATTCGACATCACTCCTGCAGCAGTTAATCTGAGCTTTCTGCCTCTGAGCTCTCTGTGCTAATAGCCTCAATGCCCACCTGGTCCTGGGAGAGGGAGGTTCAGGAATGCTTTCCAAGGACACTGAGTCTGTCAGCTGTCTCTCCCCTGGTGCTTCTCCTTCCTCTTGCTGTTCCTCTTCCAATATTTCCCAGCTTCTCCCCTCTGCAGCCTCTGAACTATGCCCTTCTGCAAACCACTGTTCTAAATCTATACTTTCCTCCTGTTCTTGGGAAAGTTCAGGAGGAGGAGGGGGCAGTCCTCACCATTCCTCCTCAGTCCAGGCCCTGACATTGGGAGATCTAGTTGGCCACTGTGATAACAGATCAAAGGATAATGCAGCCCTGTGGCCTGATCCAACACGGCTCTTCTTATGTTCTGATTGATATAAAAGCAAGCCAACCGATGACCTGACACATTGCTTCCCATGCCCAGAAATGATGTCAGCCCTCATTCTTGCCAGACGGTTCATGCCTCAGACAGGTTGTCCAAGTACACAGGCAGGCTGAGCCCAGAAGGGCAGGCTCTCACCTGTACCACCAGTTCAGGGGAACAGACCTCCACATGAAAACAAATGCTACTTCTAAATTACAATTTGTGTTCCTAGTGCTCCTGAGTTGCAGCCTGCTATTTGTCTTCAAAAGAAAAGAAAAAAGTTCTGCTGACAGTAGCTTTGGTTTGCAGGCAAACTGCAGCAGTCTCATTTAGGATCCATACGTTCAAAACACCATTGTTAAAAGCCTTGATTAATTTGCATTTTACTGCACAGTGTGAGATTGCCCCCGCACTTATGTACCATTGCTTAACTGGAGAATATGGGAAGATTAATCAAGCGCAATATTTTTTCATTATGCGAATACTGAGGTGACAACTGCATAAATTATGGCACATAAACATTTTTAATAAGAGATGAATGGCCATCAGATTTAATTTTTAAAAAGACAAGTGTAGACTTATCGCCCCCACAAGTAAAATATATGGGCAATAAACAAGCATGCAAACAAATGTTTTACTAGTTGCCCCTAAAATTATTCATATGTATAATCCAGTTATAATAATGAATACTCTCAGGCTCCTTAGCATTACAATTACTGCTCTCTCAAGAGTGGGATGCTATACAACTTTATGGCAAGTTTGTTCTTGCTTTACGGCATATATAAATCATCCTTAAGACAGCTGATGCAGTTTTAGGATAATCCTCTTTCTTTCATTGCAGAAACTGAAGATAGACATTGAGGAGTCACCCTTCGCAGCAGCCGTGATGGTTGCCTTCAGTCAAAAGATTTTCTCCCTGTTGATTCATTGCAATATGGTGGCACTGGGACAGGCCGGGTCCCACATTGTTACAATGGGGAGGAAGACCAAACTGGGCAATTCTCCTCTTCATCTCCTTTCTGCCCAGCCCAGAGTGCCAACGGGGAGGAGACTCACCC
Source organism: Podarcis liolepis (assembly GCF_965112155.1). Taxonomy (NCBI): domain Eukaryota; kingdom Metazoa; phylum Chordata; class Lepidosauria; order Squamata; family Lacertidae; genus Podarcis; species Podarcis liolepis. Next base: position 11,716,462 of record NC_139563.1, on the reverse strand, counting down.
TTGCCATACTTCACATTATCAATCTGAAAGGCAGGAAGGATAAGCTGTCCTTGGACCTGATCCAGGAACTCAAGTTGTGCAGAATGCAGCAGCTAGACTGCTGATGTGCTGATAATATGTGAGATCTGCACTGGCTACCTGTATGCTATCAAGCCATGTTCAAGGCTCTTGTATTAGTATGAAGAAAGTCCTGAACCACTTGGGTGCAGGGTATCTTGAGGACCACCTATCTCAATCAGTGAGACCACCTAAAGGAGTGCTGTTGGTTGTCCTCCATGTTATAGAGGCCCAAACGGCCTCAACTAAATCTCAGGCATTTAGTGTTGCTGGTCCCATGAGGCTTGTGTTTACATTATTTTAAGTCCTGCCATTCATTTTAATGATTGTTTTGTACTGTTTTGCAGGGTATGATAAGTCTTGGTGTGTCTTTATATAGTTTTATACACCACCTTGATCTTTTACATGATATGACAATTGATTATGTAAATAAGTAAGTAAGTTACTTTTATAAATAAATGACTAAACCCTAAAAAGCAGCCTTAAATGTCTGTGGACCATCCAAAATGGAACCCAATAATGGAGAACACTCTACCCCCTCCAAAGGCCCCTCAAAAGCACCCTCCCCCCTATTTGTGCATCTTTAGGGAGGGATGTTATTAGATGACTGCATTACAATATCTCTACCTTGCTGTCCTTATTAATATTATTTACTGTCCTCTTAGTGTTGTGTGATGAAACACTTTATAATGGAGAACCTCCTTTTACTTGTTCCACAATATATTTTGCTTGCCACAACTGAACGTGAAAGGAATCTATGCTCCATTTCCTTATTTTGTTTTGTTTTGTTTCATGATGTTCCTTTAGCAATTGCTTTATGCATTATTTTCCTTGCTAAGATTAATTTATCTTGTCATTGATGGCATCTAGCCATATATACTACTTCTTTTTGTATCGAAAAAAATCCAATAAATACCATGTGTGGTTTTTTAAAAAGAGCACATTTCAGCTGTGCATGCACAGAAATGTATTGTGTAATAGAGAGCTACCTTGGGTAATAGAGAGCTATTTGTCCATCTATCCCTGTAATGTCTACTCTGATGGGCAGCTGCTCTCCTGAAATCTGAGATCCTTCTAACTGGAGGTGGTAGGGACATGCTAGTCTACCCCAGAGTTGTGTCTTTCCCCTTTGAACATGGGCTGCTTTGGATCCCAGATGTTGCAGTCAGACTCAATCCCTTGGAAAGCCCTTCATTAAGGACCAAGATACAGAGATTTAGGTAGTTTTGCCAGAGGGATGCTGATGACAATATGAATGGGCTCCACATGATGAGTGAGCTGTACATGCTGGCTGTAACACTGTGATGGCCTGGGAATTTGATTCAGAGGCTGAACCGGAGGAATCCCAGCCTGCACAGAAGTCCCCGCCTCCAGGGCCGGCTGAGCTGGGGCAGGGTCTTGAATCTGAAGGGCCTGCACCTGTGCCAGATCCTCAGGAGCAGATACCAGATGAATCTACTCTGGCTCCGGAGGTGACTGAGGACCCACTGCCTGCAGGTGCTCCTCTCCCAGCTCTGTCAGGAGAAGGTGAGGCTGCCTCTGGGTCCAGTAACCCTCCAGCCTCTCCTGAGCTGCAGAGGCTCAGGGCAGAGAGGCAGAGGGAACTGGGTTCTCTCAGGAGGAGTGCTCGCCTTAAGGCCAGGAGAGGCGAGTCACCTGTGGGCCAGGACCGCCCTAGGCCCCAGAGGAGATAAAGGCCAGTCAGCCCAGTCCCAGGTTGAGGGAGCAACGACGTTGTAAACCTGTTTCTGCCAGCACCCAGACCTGTTTTTCCGGAGTTCCCAACCACGCCTGGCTTCTTGCTTTGGACCCCGCTTCGCCCTTGGTGGACAGTCTCCAGGCCCTCGGCCCAGGACCAGACTCTGACCACGCCTCATGGTAACCCCCCCCCCGGACCAGCACAAACACAAAGGTATGCTTGCCAAGTGGAGCTCTATCATGTCATGATGAACCTTCACACCTCCAGTCTGTGTACCTGGCAAACTCTGAAGGTTGGGGCATGGAGAGGGAGAATGGAAATTTTGATATAATTGGAGGGTTTCATATGTTAACTGCTCTATGCATAATGACCAAGTGTCAGGCTTCAGGGACCCGGCTTCCTCCCCCCATTTGGCCGTAGATAAGCAGGACAAAGTGAAAAGAGTCGCTTACCATTTAAAGAGTCTTTAATGATCACAGCAAAAGAACAAAGCAGCCATTCTTGGAATGAAGGTGTTCCCAATTAAGGTTTCCACCCACTTCCCCCCGAGTTACTTCCGTCTTGCAACCTGATGTCGCAACCACTGTGCTTTTTGTGTAGCCACCTAATCTTCTCTACCTGACCTTGTACTGGTAGGCTGGACACTTCACAGCGAGAGTGAGTCTGTTAGCTCTCTCTCTCTTCCAGTTCTTCTTCACTTTCCTGTTCACCACCCAAGTTCATCCCAACTTTTGTCTTCAGAAGTATGCCCCTCTGCAAACCACTGTTCCAAATCTATACTGCTCCACTGTTCCTGGGCAGCTTCAGTATCCTGGTCAGGAGCAGGGGGAGGGGGAGGCTGCCACCATTCCTCATCAGAGCAGTACTCCTCAGCCTGGTCTCTGACACCAGGAGTGGTGGGAGGCACCAGCCAGTGAACCCCCAAGGGGAACCCCAGAGGAGGAAGGATCAGAGCCAGGGGACACTAAGGAGAGGACAGAGGGAGAGGCTTGGGAGGAAAGACTAGATGCTGAAGAGGCAACAGAGTTTAGTGAGCAGGAAGAGCCAGTGACAGGGAGCAGTTCAGACTCTGAGGCTGAAGCAGTGGAGAGGGGTCAAGAGACTGCTGAAAAATCCAGGGAGTCTCCCTCTCCTGCTGTGACAATCTCCCCTCCACCCTGGTCTCCAAGAACATGCAGAAAAACGAGGAGGGCGGAACAGAGACCAGAGGTGCACAGATGCAATTTGAGACTGCTTGGGAAACATCTGGGAGAGGAGGAGCCTTAGAAAGAGTGGGCGGCAAGGACTTTCAGTCCTGGCAACTGCTCCGTAGGGGCAAGACCTGCTGGGAAGTGTTGCTGAGTTGTATGTTATTTCCTTAAATAAAGAGAGTTAACTTCACTGACAACAGAGCCTTGCGTCTTTCACACTGACTCCTGACAGGTGGGGAGCACTTGCCACAACAAGGACATTTTTTAGAATTGTTTTGGAATTATTTTATTTCCTTGCTGTGGCTTGATTAAACTTTAAAAAGAAAATCTGGTAACATGCCTGGAGCTTAAGTATAATCATTGAGTTTTAACATATGTATGCTGGTGCTGAAATAAGTAAAATAAATAAATGATCAGCCAAGGTGTGCTATCGTGGTCCTCAAATGTTTGGCATGGCTTAAATAAAACATAGCTTCTTAACAATCTGCATGATTTCTCATTCCAAATCAAATCAAACTACTGTTGACATACTTATTTCTTTCTTTCTTTTTTAAAAAAATTGTTTATTCCTAACACTTTCTACGGCTGCATTTATGAACTTCTTCTTCCCTAAGGTATGTGGTTTCTTTAACACACATTTCATGGAGAAAATTTAGTCTACTCTGTACCAGATCTGGTTACAGTGCAAAGGACTTGATAGAATGCAAAGCAATTTCTGTGTGCATTGAGCATTTTGAAGTAGTGCACTGGTTCTTCTGCTTGTTTCCTTTTTAGCCCACCCCCACATCCCAAGGACTTGGGGGTGGATGAATAAAAATTAGAGAAGGAGTAGAATCCAATTCATGTCTCATTTGAAGCTGAAACTATCAAATTTGCACCTTCTGACAGGGCTGGAGCTAAGGGGTGGTGAGGTGGGCCCCCGCCAGAAGCGCAGGCAAGCGGGGGGGGCACAAAATCGGCTACAAATATATCCATAAATAAATATATTGATTATTGCCTCATAAGAAGAGGTTTTAAATAGAGGGTGAATTGAAGGGGGTGGAGGAGAGGCAGAAAGAAGAGCTAATTTGTCAGTGGCTAGGGGGCGCAATCTGGATGATTCTGCCAGGGGCGCAAGATCACCTAGGCTCTGCCTTCTGATACAATATATGAACTGAAACACAGCTATCCTTGGAAAGTCACACTTATCCCATTTTTGCTATGCAGCTTCCCAACCAATGTTTTTAAAAATCCATATAAGTGTGAATAAAAATGATTTTGTTGGTGATAGTAACAAACTAAAGTACACTGCATTGGGGAAAATGCTTGCCAAAATGTGTACATCAGTCAAAACTGCATGCAAAAGGTGCATTGTTAAGAGAAATTCACGCTAAATTGCTGGTGAATTTTCATACAGTTAAATAAAAGATCTGAAAATTGCTGCAAAATGTGAAGAATTGGATTTAAGACTGGAAAAATGAGAAACAGAGAGAAGTGAAAAAGACATGTCCCTCTATCCCTAATAATAATATGTTAAAATTATAAAACCCATCACAGTTACTAATCCCATCCTGTCCCTGACTATCAAATACCAACTGAAATCATCATCATATAATAATATAAGTTACCACAAAAGCCATGACTTCCATCAGTCCCATGGGGACATTTAGCTAAAACTGAGCTAAAATGCCTATGTGACTGCCAAGCAGCAACATTTCTGTGCCTCAACTTTTGCATTCCAGTGCAAACCCCACAAAACATTGGGGCATTTGAGTGCCAAAAGCCAATCTATCTATATGTTTTCATCTGACTGTGTTATTCCCCACATGAACATTCTTGCTTATGTGCAACAATTTCTGCAACTGTGACATCTTTTAAAAAATACTTCACCAAAGCAGAAATGAATCTGAATCACACAAGATATGCTATATCTACCGTATTTTTCGCTCTATAACACGCACCCGACCATAACACGCACGTAGTTTTTAGAGGAGGAAAATCCGTAGGCATGCCACCCGTAGGCATTCCCTCCATAACACGCACAGACATTTCCCCTTACTTTTTAGGAGGAAAAAAGTGAGTGTTATGGTGCAAAAAATACGGTATGTTCTCATGTTACTTTCTCCACGCCTATGCCTGAGAAGGACCATGCATCCCCAAATACGATACGATACGATAATCTTTATTGTCATTGTCCCATACAGAGCAACAAAATTGAAAAAATCTACATCAGACCTTCAAAAACCAACAAGCCTGCTATCCCAGCTTGGTCAACCCCCTGAAAACTCTGGTACCCCATAATTAAATACAAAATACTCCCACAGAGACTCCTTACACTGTGTTTAAAACCAAAATGGCATTTGGATAGAAACTGTTTCTCGGGCAGCTATTCCTAGTCTTTATAACCCTGTACCTTCTTCCAGAAGGCAGAAGCTGAAAGAGATCATTTCCAGGGTGTGCACTATCCTGCACTATCTCAGCAGCTTTCTTATGGCACCTGGAAGCATAGGTTTGATCCAAGGTGGGAAGAGTGCACCCAAATAACTGTGAACATGCTCAGAAACAAATGCAATATACCAAAGGCCAGAGTCAGCCCACCCATGAAGTAACCACCTCAGGTAGCAGGAACCACAGGGCAGCAGATCTGGCCTTGCCTGCTGCTGCTATACTCGTTGTAGGCTGGAACTGCCGTCTCCTTGGCAGCCCCTTCTAATTCTGCCTCTATGGCAACCTCTTGGCAAACTGGGAGTGTTCCTAGTCTCCCTCTGTCCCTAGGGAGAAAATGGCAGGGGCTGCCCTCTGGGGTCTCCTGGGCTCAGCACCCACCCAGTGTAGGTGGCCATTTTGTGGGTTTGCCTCAGGTGCCAAAATGTCTTGGGCCAGCCCTGCCAAAGGCAAATCTTCCCCTTGTTGGGATAATAATGTATAAATCAACTTGTAGTTTCTGTGTGGTTCCCATAAAAACGAGTTATAACCTGATACCCGGCTAATTAAGAAGCATTAATATGATCGATTTAGGCAGAAGCCCTTATTACTTCTTGGTTGTGTCAGCAGCTTAACTGTTGTTTCCTTGACCTACACAGTCTTGGCTCTAAGATGAAGGTCTTAGATCCTGGGCACCCCACCATCATATCATCAGCTCCTAGATGATTAAAGAGTAGTTCCATCAAAACATTTCCATGCCCTTTCCCAACCCCATTCAGACTGTTACACTTTCATCACCCCAATCTGCAACGTTTAATTACTTCTCTACTCGACTGCTAATTCTTCGTGCACAGATTGTCCCTTATTCATGGGATATTGTAGTTTAATGTTAGAAGATCATAGGGCTACCTCACTCAACAATATGAATGAGGCAGAATTGAGAGTTTATTGGGCACTGTGAACTGACTGGTATGAATAACTGTATTGAATCTCAGATATATATATCTCACAAATCAAGGTGTGCACAATGTTTTTCCCATAGTGAGGTTGTAAAACTGCCTTACCATTGCTGCAAAAAAAAACACAACCCAAAAGATTTTGCAGATATAACCCTCACTCTCAGCATGTGTATACACAAACTCACACATGCACACACACACACACGTAGTCTCTCTTGTGCAAACCCCAAAGAGGAAAATAAGCTGATTTGCACAAACATTTTAAAGAAGATGATATCAAAAATACCACCTAACTGGATCCAGCTGAAACTGGGTGTAAGGTGACAGGAAAGGGAGAGTCTTTAGCAAGGTGTGCTGGGGAGAAGAAATATTAGGATCCATCTTGGGCAGGCTGGCTGAAGGCTGGTTGGAAAGTATGCCTTTGACTCCAGAGCTGCACTGCTGTGGGGAACAAACCCCTCTTGAAATGACCATGCTGTAACATCTGGACTCCAGAGCCAGTGTGGTGTAGTGGTTAAGAGTGGTAGACTCGTAATCTGGTGAACTGGGTCTCCGCTCTCCGCTCCTCCACATGCAGCTGCTGGGTGACCTTGGGCCAGTCACACTTCTTTGAAGTCTCTCGGCCCCACTCACCTCACAGGGTGTTTGTTGTGGGGGAAGAAGGGAAAGGAGAATGTTAGCCACTTTGAGACTCCTTCAGATAGTGATAAAGCGGGATATCAAATCCAAACTACTACTACTACTCCTCCTCCTCTTCTTCTGGACTCCATGCAGATGGAAGTTGTAAATAGGTGAATAAACCAAATTTCTTAAAGCTACGACAGTCTCCACTGTGTCTCAAATCTCCAAAGGAACACAGACCCTGTGTGAGTGCCTGGAACCCCCTAGAATCTTGCTACCACTTGGCAGAGAGTTGGGGTGGCACCCAACTTTTGTAGCACAGCAAAGAAACCTTTAGCATAATGGTCTTTTCTTCTACCAGCAACAGTAAGGTCCAAACCTACTACATTTACAGTTGTACCTTGGAGGTTGAACGGAATACATTCCAGAATTCCATTTGACTTCCAAATCATTCAACTTCCAAATTGCAGCTTCTGATTGGCTGCAGGAAGCTCCTGCAGCCAATCAGAAGCCGTGGAAGTCCCGTCGGACATTTGGCTTCCAAAAGAACATTTGAAAACCAGAACAGTCACTTCCAGGTTTTGATCATTAGGGAGCCAAAATGTCCGAGTTCCAGGGCATTCAACAACCAAGGTACAGCTGTATTTAAAAGCATGCTTACAATGGCAACTTATATTTTGAATAGATAGCAGCAGTGAGGCCTCAAATGTAGGACATGCTTCTTATTTGAGTCATAAATTAGTTTTCTGCAGAAAATCATCACCTCCTGGGTTGCTGTTTGTCCCCAGAGGTAATGTTTGCAGTAATCCCAACATGCAGTTGAGTGATGGCAACTAAATGTTGCACTTTCAAGAAACTATCCTCTTTCTTCCAGGATCCTAAAAATGGCACCTTTGCTGAAGGGTTGCATTCATTAAAGGATCATAGAAAAGCTAGATATATCCCAAGTGATTCAAATTGAGGTCCTCTGGCAGTGAGACTGGGAAAGCTGGATTGAATTTGGCCCTCCAAGACTTTTTATTTGGCCCCTCAGACTCTCCACAACCTACCACCCCGCTTTGCCACCCCTGGCTAGCAGCTTAAACTCTGCTGTTGCTCATGAGGTCACTTGCCTAGATGGACTGATGGTTTGAATCAATCAATGGGACCTTTATACATCCCCAGTTGATACAGGAAAATGAGAATTTAGCTGGAGCCATAAAAAGTATGCAAGGAAGAGGGAAGTCACTTACTTGCAGGAAGCACACCAAGTGAGTAACATATATACCCTCTCAAACAATGACTTTTGACTGGTTCTAGTGTGTGTCCTGATTTTCAGGATTGCTGAGAGCTTTAAAAAGAAAGAGAACTAAGGCACATCAGCAAAGAGGCACTTGAAAGTTTTGAAATAAAATAATCCTGTACTCTTTGTTGCAGAGAGAGAAATGTGTTGTTTTGATTGTTACTTTTTTAGTTGCGCGTTCCCAGCAATCCCTTTCTATCTAAGAAGGAACATCAAACAACAGCGAAGAAGATGGGAAGAAAAAGGAGGCAGCGCTGTGATCATCCCTATTGTGCTCCCATCCAAGAAGAGTGGCCTAGCTTCATTTTGTTTAGAAAAAATGTCATCAAAAGCTCACAAAAGAATAACACTTGAGTGGAGATGTCCTTGTGGCATCGTCTGTGATACTGCAATACTTTGTGGAGAGGCTCCTCTTAGCAACTCACAGAGAAACCTATGAAGCTGGGCTGAGGCCGACCCATTTTTATGGTACTGGTGGTGACCTTCCTGTTCTCTGGTGCTGATGCTGATGCAATTTAAAGTAAGTAGCCGTGGGCATGTCAGCCAACCCAGAGAATGGTTCTGGCCTGTTTCTTTGGGTTGGGTTGGGGGCATAAACAGCACTGGTTGTCCTTGTGGATGACAGAAGGGGCTTAAGCCTGGTGGAGAGCACAGTCACAGCAGTAGCTTCCCTGCAGGTGGGTCACTGTCTCTTACTGGGAGTGGAGAGGCAGCAAAGCAATTAAAGGTAAAGCGACCCCTCACCATTAGGTCCAGTTGTGACCGACTCTGGGGTTGCGGCGCTCATCTCGCTTTATTGGCTTTACGGGTCATGTGGCCAGCATGACTAAGCCGCTTCTGGCAAACCAGAGCAGCACACGGAAACACCATTTACCTTCCCGCCAGAGTGGTACCTATTTATCTACTTGCACTTTGACGTGCTTTTGAACTGCTAGGTTGGCAGGAGCAGGGACCGAGCAACGGGAGCTCACCCTGTCGCGGGGATTCGAACCGCCGACCTTCTGATTGGCAAGTCCTAGGCTCTGTGGTTTAACCCACAGCGCCACCCACGATGGTGCAAATGCACCAGTGGAGCCAATTCATGCATTTGCACGATGCCAGGATCCCCACTGTCTCCTCCTTTGCACACTGCAGGACCCCCAGAAAGATACTGAAAACCCACCTTTTCTCCATCAATTTCTCTTAAACAATAGTTTCCCAACAATAGCTATCGGAAGCCAATTGGAGAAGCAGGCAGAAATTGTGCTTCTTTTTCTCTTCCGGACAGAAACAGCTCCTTCAGATGTCTTTTCTTCAGGAAGCAGACCCGCCTTGAAACACAAAGGGCCGCTATATATGTATAACTACCTTCTAATGACAATGAGGTCCATTTGGTAATGAATTACTCTCAATGTAACTCTCTGACTTCTGTTTCCAAGAATTCAGCCAGCAGCAATCCCTCGGCAGCTATATGTATTGCCGTTTCCTGGATTTCCTCTACATCAGCAACACATGCATAATTCTTTCTCAATGATCTTATTATATAAAGCCATCACAATTGACCAGGGCTCGGTGTTAACGAGATATTGGAAGCCATACAAAGATGTGGGAGGGGTTCTAATTGGACTCTATTGGATGCATTTCAGATGATGAGAGCCTTAAAAAAAGAAAAAAGAAAAACAGGCACACGCTATGAATCTTTAATCCATTTGTTATTTCATTCTCCCAACTGCTTCCCTGCACCCACCACACTGCAGAATTACTGCTGGGACCACTGACAGAAATCTGTCTGAAAGGGCCTTTCAGAAGCCAGGCTGAACAAGGAAGTGAGTTGGGAAAGAGTTAGGAGCCAGCAGCAGTTCTGTATTGCTGGTTGCAACCTCTGGAAGCTCATGATCAGGACTTGAAAACGGGGATTTGCGAGGGTGTTTTGAGGGAGAAGCCCAAGTGCTGTCTCACATGTACAGTGGTACCTCGGGTTACATACACTTCAGGTTACAGACTCCGCTAACCCAGAAATAGTACCTTGGGTTCAGAACTTTGCTTCAGGATGAGAACAGAAATTGTGCTCCGGCGGTGCGGCGGCAGCGGGAGGCCCCATTTGCTAAAGGTTAAGAACAGTTTCAGGTTAAGAACAGACCTCTGGAGCGAATTAAGTACTTAACCCGAGGTACCACTTTATGTAGGACCAAGAGACATGGATGGTGAAGCAGCTGCTGTAGTGGCCTGCTTGATTTATAACACAGAACACAGCTACTTTATTAATATGATCATGGGGCATTCAGAAAGTATCTAATAATGATACGATACGATACGATACGATACGATAATCTTTATTGTCATTGTCCCACACAGAACAACGAAATTGAAAAGATCTACATAAGATATTCAAAAACCAACAAGCCTGCTATCCCAGCTATCCCAACCTGGTTAGCCCCCTAAAAACTCTGATAACCCATTTTTAAATACAATATACTCCCACAGAGACTCTTTAAAAAGTAAAGGTAAAGGGACCCCTGACCATTAGGTCCAGTTGCGGACGACTCTGGGGTTGTGGCGCTCATCTCGCTTTATTGGCCGAGGGAGCCGGCGTACAGCTTCCGGGTCATGTGGCCAGCATGACTAAGCCGCTTCTGGCAAACCAGAGCAGCGCACAGAAACACCGTTTACCTTCCTGCTGGAGCGGTAGCTATTTATCTACTTGCACTTTGATGTGCTTTCGAACTGCTAGGTTAGCAGGGGCAGGAACTAAGCAATGGAAGCTCACCCCATCATGGGGATTCGAACCGCGACCTTCTGATCAGCAAGTCCTAGGCTCTGATCAGAAGGTCGGCGGTTCGAATCCCTGTGACAGGGTGAGCTCCCGTTGTTCGGTCTTACACTGCGTTTAAAACCAAAATCACACCAATCTATGTGGAAGAATAGTATTAAATGCAGAACTAAAATGCAGCTAGAGAGGGACAAGAATCATTCCCAAAAGTATAATATTGGCTGTCCTTGAATCTTCCCACCACACTTGCCATCCTCTCCTGCCACTCCCTTTGAGAACCACTGATCTTGGGGGAACGACACTGAAAAACTGGAAGCAGTGGCAAAGGATGGGTTCGCTGCTAATGGCCTGACTGCAGAATCAAGCCAGTGCAAATCAAACACTGCAAATGTAAGGGGAAAACAATGCTTTCAGTATTTTCCTTCTTCCCTCTCCCTATAGTTTTGTGTCACGTTTTAGATTGCAAGCCCATTTTTATGTAAGGAGTTCTGAGTGGTGGGGGCAGGGGGCTTGGTTGAAGAGTGAACCCAAAAGTGCCCTAGAATATAAACAAATAATTCCGCAAAGACCAAGCGTCAAGGAGGGAGCACGTCACGTGAATACACGTACGACCAAGCAGAGAAGTGGCTGTTGCTCTTCCTTCCCAAAGACTGGTGTAGAAGGTGATATTGATTAATTCTTTTTAAAACAACAAACCCTTAAGAGCATAAAGGTGTGCAGCTTTTTAAAACGTTTGTTTTCCTTCTCCCCAATTACCTTTTATTATTGCATTTTGCTACAGCTGGCACTAATTGTGTAGGAAAGAAGAGGGGCGGCTGCTTGATTGATTTGGTGCAGCTGCTGCTGATTGCTGTTAATTGTCTTTCATTTTAAATTGCTGCCTTCTCACCCTGTTTGCTGCGCTTTAAAAAAAAAAGGCACTGAGCTGTACTTTAATTAAAACACCATCAGCAAAGGGAATACACCTTAGTGTGTTCAGAGCTATGTAAGCAAAAAATAAAAAAAATTCAAGGCAGCCCTATGTTGTGGATCCAAATAATTCCCACCATAATATTTTTCTGCCTCATATCCATGCCAACATGTTATAATAAACATCTAGGGTGGGGTGGGGAAGCTCAAATGCAGCCCTCCAAGCACCTGTCTGACTCTCAGGACTCTTTCCAGCATTAGCAAAGTCATTTAAATAATGCAGGTGGAGTCCAGAGACAAAAGCCCCAACAACACATTACTGAGCAAAACAGAACAAAAACAGTATATAATTTGTGGGGAAATAAACAGAGAGATTTTGTCTTTCTTAGGTCAGATCTTCTACATAGCAGGGAGACATGCAACCCAACATACAGAGGAAAGCCTCCTCTGCTGCGTGTCCAACACCCACTCTCCAGTCACACCCTACTTGAATGTCTTTGGCTGGCTGGATTGTGTCCTTGAGCTCTAATAATGCCTCCTGATTATCTGAACAGAGGATAGAGGGAGGGTGTTTGTACAAACGAGCCTACTGTACAAAGGTAAAGTTCACATCCATTGCCCACTTCTGCCCCTGTGCCACCAACACCACTGATAAAGGCCCTCTCAGAGGTAGCCCAGAAGGGAATGCCGCCCTTGGCCTTAAAGAGGTGCCCTGCCCTGATCCCCATACACACTACAGTGGTACCTTGGTTTAAGAACAGCTTAGTTTATGAACAACTTGGCTTAAGAACGCTGCAAACCCGGAAGTAGGTGTTTTGGTTTGTGAACTTTGCCTTGGAAGCAGAACATGTTTCGCTTCCTGTTGAGTGTGTTCCATTTGTAAATTGAGTCCCTTGCTGTTATGGGAAAGCATGCCTTGGTTTAAGAATGCTTTGGTTTAAGAATGGACTTCCGGAACGGATTAAGTTCGTAAACCAAGGTACCACTGTACTCAACAGAACTTACTCATAGTCTATGAAGAACTTCAGCACTTTGGACAGCTCAGTGGTCAAGGATGTATGTGGGCATTTTGGCACCATTTAAACATGCTGAAGAAAGTGTGCAATCACTTTGATTTGAGCAAGAAAAGCTACCACCCTATTTATTTGTTTTCAGTCACCTTTAATGCTTCATTTTTCATTTTCTGTTATAACAAGTCTGAAGCAAAATTAGCTGCATTTCTTTTTAGCAAGTCTTACCTTAAAGGTAAAGATAAAGGGACCCCTGACCGTTAGGTCCAGTCGCGAACAACTCTGAGGTTGCAGCTCTCATCTTGCTTTACTGGCTGAGGGAGCCGGCGTTTGTCCACAAACAGCTTTCTGGTTCATGTGGCCGACATAACTAAGCCGCTTCTGGCGAACCAGAGCAGTGCACGGAAACGCCGTTTACCTTCCCACCGGAGCGGTACCTATTTATCTACTTGCACTTGATGTGCTTTTGAACTGCTAGGTTGGCAGGAGCAGGGACCGAGCAATGGGAGCTCACCTCATCACGGGGATATGAACCGCCAACCTTCTGATCGGCAAGTCCTAGGCTCTGTGGTTTAGACCACAGAGCCACCCGCGTCCTAGTCTTACCTTAACTCTGGGCTTTACTGATTAAATTGAACACACACCCCTACTCTCTAAGTACCACAGCAAGGGTGGACTGTTGTTTCCTTCACAGATAGCTGTGGGGTTGCTCAGAAGCATCTGATTGGCCAGTGCTCAACACAGGAACGTATGGATGGATAAATATTTGGTCTGATTCCGCAGTAGCCAAGCACTTCTATGGAAGGACCATAGCTCAGTGGTAGAGCATCTGCCTTGCATTCAGAAGCTCCAAGGTTTAATCCTCAGCATCTCCAGGAAGGGCAGAGAGAGAACTCTGTCTGAAACAGGGGAGCTGCAGGCAGTCAGGGTAGTCCTGGCGTGGGGAACATTTGGCCTGCCACCTCTTGCTGAACTTCAACACCCATCCGCCCCAGCAAGTGTGGCCAATGGCCAAGGATGATGGGAGTTGTAGTTCAGCAGCGTCTGGAGGGCCAAAGGGTCCCCCCCACACACACACATGGAGCAGGAAATACTGAACTAGATGGGCCAATGTTGTAACTGTCACAAAGGGAAAGGGAAAGGGACCCCTGACCATTGGGTCCAGTTGTGGCCGACTCTGGGGTTGCAGCGCTCATCTCGCTTTATTGGCCAAGGGAGCCGGCGTACAGCTTCTGGGTCATGTGGCCAGCATGACTAAGCCGCTTCTGGCGAACCAGAGCAGCACACAGAAATGCCGGTTACCTTCCCGCCGGAGCGGTACCTATTTATCTACTTGCACTTTGACGTGCTTTCAAACTGCTAGGTTGGCAAGAGAAGGGACCAAGCAACAGGAGCTCACCCTGTTGTGGGGATTCGAACCGCCAACCTTTTGATCAGCAAGTCCTAGGCTCTGTGGTTTAACCCACAGAGCCACCTGCATCCCCGTAACTGTCATAGCTGTCAACTTTTCCCTTTTCTTGCGAGGAATCCTATTTGGAATAAGGGAATTTCCCTTTATAAAAGGAAAACGTTGACAGCTATGGTAACTGTGTGTAAGCCGACTTCCTGTGTTTTGGGCTGCCTGTCTCCAAGTCAGCTTAGATTCTGTGTGACAGCTTAAAACCACACAATGCAATACAGGATGCCAGCTTTAAAGTGGCAAAACAGATCCAGCTGTTGGATCTGGGTGCTTTTTGCCACTTTAAAGCTGGCATCCCATATTGCACTGTGTGTTTTCAAGCTCCTTTTCCACTTTCTGTAGCTACAGCACTTGGGAGCTGTCCGCACCCCTCAGGCTGCCCTTGTCTCAAAAAGAAAAATTCAAGCATATAGGTGGCCAACAGCAATGAAAATCTGTGCAGCACATGTTTTGGCAATGAAGAAAATCTGGGCCTTGGTTCTTTGGGCATGGTGACCTATTAACAGCCCGATGCAAGAGGCAGACCATAATTCACACTCATGGCAATTCTCCTACTGAACCTTTGTAAACGCCTCAGCACTAAATCAGCCGTCCGTCCTCAGGAGTATTGAGGAGTGAAAATCCGGAGCAAATGAAGGCAAAATCTGCTGAGTTTTTATATTGCACTGTAACTGATTGCACTGAATTCCTAGGCACCAAAGCAGAGAGCTCATTCTCACATGGTGACGAAGATATGGACAGTTCATACACAATCCTGCTATGTACATGGTTCATAGGTAAAGGTAAAGGGACCCCTGACCATTAGGTCCAGTTGTGACCGACACTGGGGTTGCAGCGCTCATCTCGCTTTATTGGCCGAGGGAGCCGGTGTACAGCTTCCGGGTCATGTGGCCAGCATGACTAAGCCGCTTCTGGCAAACCAGAGCAGCACACGGAAACGCCGTTTACCTTCCCGCCAGAGCGGTACCTATTTATCTACTTGCACTTTGACATGCTTTCGAACTGCTGGGTTGGCAGGAGCAGGGACCGAGCAACGGGAGCTCACCCCGTTGTGGGGATTCGAACCGCCGACCTTCTGATCGGCAAGTCCTAGGCTCTGTGGTTTAACCCACAGCGCCACCCACATGGTTCATACCCAAGTGCTAGTTTTCCTGAAGGGCAGTTTTATGGGGAGACCTCAAGCTGATAACATGGCAGGGGTCATTATGGCCTTTTGAATTTCTTTCCCCACCTTCGTCCTCAATGTGGGATGTCCAGGAACGCTAATTGGTGGAATGGAGGTGAGGTAAGTGACATCATGTCAAGGTAAAATCCTGTACTTTTAATGAAGAAGCCATTTTAACCACAGCCCCATTTGTCTGACAACTCACTGAGCAACTTATTTTAAAATCCAACAGAGGCAATCAATGCAGTCCCACGTCTCTTCGCTCAAGAGTAAGTCTCATGGAATTCAATAGGATTTTTCCCTGCCAAGTGTGTGCAGAAGTACAGTCTATATAATTTGCTAATTCCTTCTTTTATGAACCTCCTGCTCCGTTGCCTAATCTTCCCCAGCCTTTCACCTGGTTGTCTGATGGACAGCATACCTAGGCAACACAACGTATGTGAAATGCAATTAGGCCTGGTTTGCAATGCCGTATTTCAAAAGGCACCTTCACGAGGGCAGAAGGACAGTGGTGCGATTTGCAAAGGATACGAAATAAATCTGCTGTAACCAAAAGGATGCCTTGGTTAGCAGGCAAAGTAAGTGGAGCTCTAATCATTATGTACTTGACAAGCAGAAATATCAAAGCTAATCAGGTGCAGCTGCGTGAGGTTGAGTCAGCTACCTTAGCTTCTGAATCATTTATTACAAGCTCATTTTTTGTGGCCTGTCAGAATATTAGCATATTTAAGGAGACTTAATCCAGTTTCATCACTGTGATTAAAACGGCTGACAAGGATGGAAACTTCCGATAAGCAGCAAAAAATGCAGAAGCAGTGAGAACATAAATACTAAGCACCGTGGATTGCTTTAGAAAAACAGGCTGGAAGAAGAATCCCATAGGAAGAGGATATGTACTGAGTCAGACTATTGGTTCATCTAATCCAGTATTATCTACATTGGCCTGCAGCAGTATCTCCTGGGTTTCAGGCAAGGAATACCGTATTTTTCACTCTATAACACGCACCAGACCATAACACGCACGTAGTTTTTAGAGGAGGAAAACAAGAAAAAAAATATTCGAAACAAAATAGTGGATATATGATTTTTGTGGTTCATGCTGTGGCCACAGACATGTGATCTGACAGTGAGTTTGGAATAGCCCAATGCAAAAATCCTGAGGATCCATGTGGATCCATGCTTTGTAACCACAGAGGAGGAAAGGAAGGGGAACCATGGATCCTCTGCTCACGACTGCAGCAGATCCCCCCTGCCACCCGCAGGCATTCGCTCCATAACACACACAGACATTTCCCCTTTCTAGGAGGAAAAAAGTGAGTGTTATGGTGCAAAAAATACAGTAATTCCCAGCCCTACCGTGGCTCTTCCCCCTTAATCCTATCCACCCCAAAATATTCCAAAATTATAGGAGTCAAGAAGGTGGTTTCTGCATGTGCTCTAGAGGGAAGTGAGGGGTAGATGGGGCTTGTCAACCAGGGAAGGTAACCCATGTAGGTCGTAGGAGAAGAAAACTCTGGTCCTAAACTTCCACTGCCTTATGGGATATCTTTGGGAGAAGAAAATGCTAAGGGTTAACCCTCCATAAATCCGAAGAGGAGTCCCTAAAATGGTTGGATGGCATCATGTCTGCCTTCTTCTGGCAAACCAGTCCAGTATACCTGAAGGAGCATCTCCTCCCCCATTATTCTGCCCAGACACAGGTCCATTGCTGAGGGCTTTCTGGCGGTTCCCTCACTGCAAGAAGCCAAGTTGCAGGGAACCAGGCACAGGGCCTTCTTGGTAGTGGCACCCGCCCTGTGAAACGCCCTCCCACCAGATGTCAAAGAGAACAACAACTACCAGACTTTTAGAAGACATCTGAAGCTAGCCCTGTTTAGGGAAGCTTTTAATGTTTAATAGGTTTTTTTATTTTAATATTCTTTTGGAAGCCGCCCAGAGTGGCTGGGGAAACCCTGCCAGATGGGCGGGGTATAAATTTTTATTTTTATTTTATTATTATTATTATTATTATTATTATTATTATTATTATTATTATTATTAACGCTGCAGCCAAGCTGGTACCAAACATATTGCTCTGCTTTCCTTTGGACCACTTTGCCATATCCACAACAAAATAAGCAAAAATAGGTTTTCCTTTGTGTTGTGTTGTGGTTTCAGCAAAGCCGAGGGGGGAGGTCCTTGTTGTCTTGGCAGCCCACAACCTCCACACACACTGCCACAGCTTCCACCCCAGAGAGGTTGCTTCAGTGCTGCTAATGCAGAGGTTTGACTCCACCCAAAGAGGTTTACTCCATTGTCTCTCAAGACAGACAGATGCCAGCAACATTTACAAACCATGCATTGTTCCCCCATAAAAGTTCTTATCAAGATTGGAATGAAAAATGAGATTCTGTGCATGCAGAGTCAGCAGACCAGGCACCCAAGGCCAGCTGCCTTGCAGGCAAAATGCATGGAAGCTCATTCGTGTTAATAATGTTCCCGATAAAACTCTCACTTTAATTGTACATCAAGCTCAGAACCAATAACGGGGAGGAGAGAAGTGGAGAAGGCTTGGAAGAAGCTGGTGACTAGGATTCTTTCTGCACATCTGGAGGAAGGAAACACTCCTAACCCATATTTTTCTTCTAAGAACTTTTTCTAAGGAAGAAAAATATTTTTAGAAGAAGAATCGACCATGGGCCACGGTGCTCCCCTATATAACCTTTTAAAACACTTTCCCTTTGCAGGTCTTACAGTAAAAAAAGGAAAATCAATGCTATTGAGTACATGGAATGTGGCAATTTTCAGGAATACATATATATCTTTACTAGAATTGCACCTGTGCATTCTAACCCTGCTTAGAGGGGGGGGGACTTTCATTACAGCCTGAATTATTACAATAAAACATAATACAATAGAAGACTATATAAAATTTATGGAGCACCTTTTATGAGAACATTGCAAAGGGGCCCGATGTAATGGCTATAAAACAGTCAAACACATTCTGTGTGGCACGGATTTAATTTTTAGAGTAGCAGGTAGCACAACATGCACATGATTTACCGTCAGTACTGTTCACTGGGAGTTTTTATGAATGCAAAGCTAATCTACTGAAAGCTGCCTTGCATTTCAATAATACAACAACCCCATAGTCTACATTTACTGTCTCTGTGTTGGAAGTAGTAATGTCTCCACTGGAACAGACAATGCTGCCTTGCACCAAATCAGGCAATTGGTCCATTTAGTTTTCTTCATTGACTAGCAGCAACTCCTAGAGGTTGGGGGGGTGGGATTTGATTCCACACTTAAAGATGAACCTACCTAATTTGCACTTTCTGTAACAATAGGTGAAAACAAACAATGGTTGCTGAGCTAAATGTGCTAGCGTTATAATCAGGAAAACCAATGTAACCATCCCCATGTCTGAATGCACCCCAAGTGTGTCTTCTTGCCGTATTTTGGGTGCGACGGCATTGCCGGCTGGCCACTTTGTCTCCATGCTTCCCAACGCAGCAACTGCACAGGAAAGCTTCCTGACCAATGGGGAACCAAAACAGCCCTCCCCATTGGTCAGGAAGTGGATTGTAAATCTGCCAGCTGAGTTGGCCAATGGCCAGCAGCCTAAGAGGTAGACATTTGCTGGGGGCAGTCCCAACTGAGCTTCACTTGGGTCCGTGTCCAAAACATTTAAGGAGGCTCACCTCTCCCCTTCTGTGCAGTTCCTCATCGGATCCCACGCCCAATCTCCCTTGCATTTTCTGTGTTGTTTTATCTGTGTTGTTTTACCTGACCTTGCTATAGAGATTGATGATCACCCATATTCGGGGCCAGGCAGGAATTTTCCTCCAGACTAAATTGGCCCAGTCTGGGGGTTTTACCAACCTCATAGCAATTGTCAAAACTTTGACAGTTTGGCATTGGGTTCGCCTTTGTCTTGGTTGGAGGGGAGGTTGTAATCCTCTGCCTGCCCCTCTGAAGGAAAGGGGCATCCCATTGAAGGCATCTGGAGGTGCTTCTGTCTGGACACCCAGATGGGGGATAAGGTAAAGGTAAAGGGACCCCTGACCATTAGGTCCAGTCATGACCGACTCTGGGGTTGCGGTGCTCATCTCGCTTTATTGGCTGAGGGAGCCGGCATACAGCATCCGGGTCACGTGGCCGGCATGACTTAGCCTCTTCTGGCGAACCAGAGCAGCACACGGCAATGCTGTTTACCTTCCCACCGGAGCGGTACCTATTTATCTACTTGAACTTTGACATGCTTTCGAACTGCTAGGTTGGCAGGAGCAGGGACCAAGCGATGGGAGCTCACCCCGTCGCGGGGATTCGAACCGCCAACCTTCTGATCGGCAAGTCCTAGGCTCTGTGGTTTAACCCACAGCGCCACCTGCGTTCCTAGATGGGGGCTAGCACTCCTCAAAACAGTGATCATGTGGGGATGATCCCATTTGGTGTAAGTCATAGGACCTCCTTCCTGGAGTCGATCCCTTCGGGTACTGCCAGCAGGTGCACTGGTGGTTTAATGGTTAGACCCAATGCCTATGCCAAACTATTGACTTCTGTAATCAATAAAGTTGTGGGCTTATTCAATCCAATCTATGGCATCTGTCTGGTTCTTAAATGTTAGTCAGGGCACTGGAGGGCAGCGGTGCCTGGGCATGCAATTTGCTGTTTTGGACCCTGCCTTCTATGCCCAAGCAGAAGCTTGGCTAGAATACTTTTGCCAATATGACTGCGTGGATGGAGGCAGAGAAAGGTTACTCTCCAAACAACCTCACATACCACACAGCCTTGGAATAATAAGTAGCCTTTGGCCATGGAACCAAAGAGACACACACAACTCCCATGGGTTATTTGCTACGGAAGTATTTTTCTGCTGAATCTGCCTCCAAGCCTTTTTAAATTAGAGCCAGCACCAGAAAGTTTAATAGCGGGCTTTGACTGCAGCTACTGCAAATGAGTTGTTTGAAGGGAGATAAGCCAAGCATGATACAACACAAAATTAATAGGCTGCATGAATTATAAACTCACCTCGGGGAATAAAAAGAATATGGGATGAAGGGTTTTTAGTGCTTTGATTTTTATTTTTTTAGAAGAACTGAGGAAGGGGAAAGGATGAACTCGTAGTCAAAAGCCAAGGGACCTAAAGCAGAAGAAAGATAATACCATAAGAAGTAGGAAAAGTTACACGTGTTAGCTGTAGCGACATTTCGGCAGTGAAGAAGAGTGCAAAGGAAGGTCTTGACACGCATCTAATTACATGCAAATTGATGCATGGAGGGGCGGGTCAGGATGCACTAGCCACACCCCCAACCACTTTTGAGGATTGTGTTGCTAGTTATAATATTTATTGATAGCTGGCCATGCACTGGAGAAATTCATCACAGCTGATTGGTGTTTATATATTTTAATAGAAATTATATCAATTGATATGTGTTTTAATGATTTATATTGCCTGTTCTAAAATTAAAGTACAGAATAGGATTGTGTTTCTTTGGATTGTGAGGTTCCATTGTGAAATTTGTTGTTATTAGGCTTTTCATTACCATGACGTCTTGATAGGTACTTTTGCTGTTGTATTGGTATCACTGTTGTGTACACAACAGCTGACCTGTACAAATCACTCTTTCACACAAACATGTGCACATGTGTACATGTGCAGAGGCAGCTGGCACCTGAGTTCAGTGAAGCATGTGAACAAGTCTAGTATTCCAAGCATGGTCTCACCATGTGATCAGTTGTTTGTCTAAGAGCTTGTCAAACTTCCAATCTGTAAATTAGGATTAAGAGTGATGCACCTCATAGGATTGTTGTGAAAATTAATTAAACGTAGAAATATTGTTAGGAACCTTGAACCTCTGAGGTGGGGTGGGGTGGGGGGAAATCAGATTATCAAAAGCTATTAAAATCCATCCTTAGCCTTCCAGAAGCTGGTGCTTTGGAAATCACAGAGGTGCTGAAAATGAATTGAAGCAGAATGCAAGAAAGTTGGAAAATTCCCTTCACCCAAACTGGCATATCCCTTGCCATCTTCCCATAAGCAATGCACCCACAATTACATTGCCCAATTATTGACTAAATGGGCACCTCAATGGTTTCCACTGGAAATAACAAGTCAGGTAAGGTTTGGTCTTTGATCTCACCAAGACATAACGGTTAATGCTCCACATGAGTGAAATTGTCAGATAATTATATCACCCAGCAGGCTAAATAATCCCGGCTGATCTGAAAGCTGCAAATGAATGAATGAAATTGGCATGTTTTACAACAATGAGTGCGTAATCAATGTCCTGCAGTACAGAACTGATAAACTCTGGGACACACCAGAGACGAAAGCTCCTTATTGCTTAAATCCCCAGCTCTTGAACAAGACAGATCTAAAATCCTTTAATCAAACCTAATAACCCGGGCTAATCTTCAAAATAATGACTGCAAAAGGAATATCCAGCAACTATTTCCAATTACCCGCACAGGTTCCTGGGGTTTAGAAAATTGATTCCCGCCCTCGCTCACTTGCTCTGCAGCCGCTGACTTCAATTTATTGAAATGTTGTCTGATGCATAAACATTAACTAACTCAAAGTAAATGCAGTAAAAGGAAAATGTTATTGTGTGTACATATATACTGAATTGAAGGCAATGCAAGTAATAAAGGAAATGCTATTTGCTGGATAAGAATATATTAATTCATTAAATTATTTGTATACCACCAATCTCATCTGGAATGTCCATAGAAATAAATGAGTAAATTTTCATCCATGTGGCTGAAAATATAGTTCTGGTGTACTCACCATTCATGACTCGGGCTCCTTGAAGCCAGGCAGCTTATCTTATTATTTGGGGAGTGACAGCTTTTTAATATCACTATAAGTTGTTTTTTTTAAAGCATTCAATTGTTATAGCCTATATAAGCCAAATCTTTCATCCCCCAAAATAAAATAATAATAATAGGGCTCACTTTTAAGTCATTAAAAATTAAAAACAACCCTCACATAGCAAGATTTTGTGTGCCTTTTTCACTGTCACTGAAAAGAAGAAGAAGAAGAAGAAGAAGAAGAAGAAGAAGAAGAAGAAGAAGAAGAAGAAGAAGAAGAAGAAGAAGAAGAAGAAGAAGAAGAGTCTCAAATCAGCTAACAATCTCCTTTCCCTTCCTCCCCCACAACAAACACTCTGTGAGGTGAGTGAGGCTGAGAGACTTCAGAGAAGTGTGACTGGCCCAAGGTCACCCAGCAGCTGCATGTGGAGGAGCGGGGAAGCGAACCCGGTTTCCCAGATTACGAGTCTATCGCTCTTAATCACTACACCAAGCAGGCTCTCATATGAATGTATTGTTATGAGTTTTTTGAGGAGCAGACCCCCACCCCCAAATGGATGGAGGATGGATGGTGGCTAACAGATTGAGGCTGAATCATGACAAAACAGAAGTACTGTTTTGGGGGGACAGGGGGCGGGCAGGTGTGGAGGACTCCCTGGTCCTGAATGGGGTGACTGTGCCCCTGAAGGACCAGGTGCACAGCCTGGGAGTCATTTTGGACTCACAGCTGTCCATGGAGACACAGGTCAATTCTGTGTCCAGGGCAGCTGTATACCAGCACCACCTGGTACACTGGCTGAGGCCCAACTGCCTGCGGACTGTCTCACCAGAGTGGTGCATGCTCTGGTTATCTCCTGCTTGGACTGCCGCAATGAGCTCTTTGTGGGGCTACCTTTGAAGGTGACCCGGAAACTACAACTAATCCAGAATGCGGCAGCTAGACTGGTGACTGGGGGTGGCCACCGAGACCACATAACACCGGTCTTGAAAGACCTACATTGGCTCCCAGTACGTTTCCGGGCACAATTCAAAGTGTTGGTGCTGACCTTTAAAGACCTAAATAGCCTCGGTCCAGTATACCTGAAGGAGCGTCTCCACCCCCATCGTTCTGCCCGGACACTGAGGTCCAGCAGCAAGAGCCTTCTGGCAGTTCCCTCACTGTGAGAAGGCAAATTCTGTCGCTGGGGTGGGTCACTGAAGAAACGAAAGGCTGATAATGGCCTGGTTGGTTGGTTTGTTGGCAAAACAAAAGGTCTTCTGCCCAGTAGCTTTGGGGATAGGATTACCAGAGGGCTGCATTTGGTTCCATTAGGTCACGCTGGGCGGGACTGATCCATAGGATTACTTTGTTGACAAAAATAGATTCAGGAAGAGACAGAAACTGAGTTTCCCCTGGAGTGGCTAGACTGAAGGGCCATTTGGCTTTTGTGAGTAACAAGCTGCGAATCTCGTTTTTTCGAGCACTGTACATTGTAAACAGCTGCTGGAGGAACTTTTGTCTTCCAGTGTTTGTAGACTGGGGGGCTGTGGGGAGAGAGATGTTATTGACAATAGGAAAATAAAGAGAGACTCAAAGAACAATGTAACAGCATGGAGGCGTAAATAGATTTAATGACTTGTGAAATTATCATAAATTGGGAAGAGGATAATGAGCTCCCCCCAGGCCGGCATTGTGCTTCTCAGGTGCCATTATCTACTAAATTCACTTTCTGTGGGGAGTGGGGGTGGGTGAGACATAGATTAAACTGAAATCATGTGGCCTAAAACTAATGTAAACCTCACTGTAATTAACAAAATATTTCTAGGTAGCAATAAGCAGCAGCATTAGTTGGGTAGATGATGTGGAACAGAGGAGAGTTGTGTTCTGTAATTAATGGGCTGCATTGGCATAATGAGCGTGGTTTTCCTCTGCTTGGTATAAATCAGCCTTTGCCAATCCAGTGCCCTCCAGGTGTTCAGGACTACAACTCCTATCAGCCCCAATCAATATGGAGAGTGCTAGGGTGCGTAAACCTAGTATTGTCTCTTTCTTGTTTTTGCTGGAAGACCTGCTTTCTGGGGTTGGGGAAACTAAGACGACCCCTCTATGCACAGAGAGAGGGGGGTGAACAAAGTGTGGGGGGTCTATGGGGCCATGTGGGCCAGATCCATCTTCCGCAAGCATCCATCCCAGCCAAAATTGCAGAGAGTGGGGGCATGGCTGCTGCACATGTCAGCAAAGGGGGCAGCCCACACAGCCCTGTGACACACACACCCCCACACACACACACACTTTCTTGCAATGTGTGGGCGAATGTTGGAACCTCCACTTAGAAGTCTTCCACCATCTAACATCAAAAAGAGACACAGCCACAGGAAATTTTATTTGGTTGGTTGGTTATGTGTTGCTGCCCAGCAGGGCTGCCTTCCTTAGAAGCAGACTCCAGGTCCCTCAGGTAAACTCAGGCATGTACAATTAACACAGAAATGAAAGCTAAACTTCCAGATTTCCAGAAGTGGTTTATTCATAGAACAGAATCATAGAACTATAGCAGTGGAAGGGACTCTGAGGTCATCAGGAATCTCAACTAAACGCAGGGGTGGCCAACTCCCAAGAGACTGAGATCTACTCACAGAGTTAAAAACTGGCAATGATCCACCCCCTTTTGAGGGGTTCAGGTCAAAGTTGTTGAGCATTTTGTAGGAAGGAAAGCCCTGTTTGTTGGGGTTCAGGTCACAGTTGCTGAAAAAATGTTGAGCTTCTTTTTGGGGAGCCAAAGTTATACAGCTTCTTTGGGGGGAGCCACTGATCTAACCAGTGATCTACCATGGACGTCCAGTGATCTACCGGTAGATCGCGATCTACTTGTTGGACGTGCCTGAACTGAAGCATCCACAACAGATGGGCATCCAACCACTTTATTCTCAATAGCCTCTAAGACAGAGTTATGCAATAACCTCCAGGCCTTTGGACCTCCTTTGATCAGGTGCTTTTCTTTCTTTTTCTTTAAAATAATAATGTTTTTATTGATTTCCAATATGGTTCCAGTAGCAGAGGCGTCCATCCCCTGGTGCACAGGAAACAAGAAGTCTGATCAGGTGCTTTGGGGGCAAGTCCTCAAATGACCGACTTATGAACACTAAGGAAATATCACTACATTATGAATTCAACCATTACAGTCAAACCCAAATTAAAAACATGGGTTTAAAAACAAAGGCTCAAGAAGCATAAAGTTGTGTGGATGTGGCTTTAGTGGCCAAGAAAGGACCCCAAAAATGACACCAACTGAGGATCCCTTGGAAAGCTGTTCCAGGACCAAGTAAGGCCCTCTTCCCACTGGAAATTCAACATCGGTTTTCAGCGATTGCATTTATTTTGTCTACATCCCAGTTTCACCATAGGAGGGAAGGCAGGAACACACACAGACACACACACACACACAGCAATTGCAGCAGAATTGTCACCTCCGGATGCAATTTCCTCATAAAAACAGACACCAGATCAATTCATTCTTAGCAGCAAGCAAATTCAGAATGTCTGCTTCACCTCTTCCCTCTGAATTCAGGTAGGCTCAGTACACTTCAGCAAAAGATGCCGTCTGTCCTGATACGAGACTATTGTGAAGCTATTGTCTCTTATACAAAAGAGGCTCTTATGTTGTTATGGATCATTAGAGTATAATGGATTTTCTGAAGATGCTATTTCCCAACTCAGAATCTCGGATACAGTAGCCTGAGCCTTTTCATGAAAGTATTTCTTTGTTTAGTTCATTTTCCCTTTCTTCTGACAGCAAATTTTCTGGAGGCTCAGAATCCGGTTGCAACAATAAGATTCTACAATGAGAGAGCTGAGTCTCTTTATTGTCCAAGGTACAATGAAATGCCGATCGTGCCCTAATTTACCCACCTCCAATTCTTGCTGAAGTAGTTTGTCACAGAAGCATAGAGAGCCATCTTTATATTGAACCAGGCCATTGGTCCATCTAACCCTGTATTTGTCAACACCGACTGGCAGCAGCTCTCCAGCATTTAAGACAGGGAATCTTTCCTAGCCATTTCTGGAGATGCTAGGATTTGACCCAGGATCCTTTGGTAACCAAAGGATATGCACTACTCCTCTTCCATTGTGTCAATTATGCCAACGGGGTGGATATGCAGTGGTACCTCAGGTTACATACGCTTCAGGTTACACACTCCGCTAACCCAGAAATAGTGCTTCAGGTTAAGAACTTTGCTTCAGGATGAGAACAGAAATCGCACAGCGGTAGCGCGGCGGCAGCAGGAGGCCCCATTACCTAAAGTGGTGCTTCAGGTTAAGAACAGTTTCAGGTTAAGAACGGACCTCCGGAACGAATTAAGTACGTAACCAGAGGTACCACTGTACTAGATAGTGGGTAATATATGCATATTAAATTTTATATATATAAAATTAAATGTGAAATGTGAAATTCAAATCAATAAGTTGTGAGATAGATAGATAGATGATAGATAGATAGATAGATAGATAGATAGATAGATAGATAGATAGATAGATATAAACACAACTTATTGATTTGAATTTCACATTTACCGTATTTTTCGCCCCATAGGACGCACCGGCCCATAGGACACACCTAGTTTTTTGGGGGGGGAATAAAGGGGGGGGGATATTTTTTTTCCCAGGTGCAGGGCTGGGGCGAGGGAAGCCCGAGCTTCCCCCGACCCCAGCCCCCAGAACAGGCTGCTATCCTCAGGCCGTGGGAGAGCTGCGTGAAGTCACGCAGCTTTCCCACGGCTAGCGGAGGACTGCGCGAAACCCGAAGCTTGGGGCGTGCTGAGCTCAGCGCGCCCCAAGCTTCTGGGTGCCGGCAATCTCTCCGCTAGCCATGGGAAAGCTGTGTGACTTCGCGCAGCTCTCCCACAGCTAGCGGAGGGCTGAGCGAAGCCCAAAGCTTGGGGCGTGCCGACCCCCCTCGCTCTCCCAGCTTCAGCGAAAGCCTGCATTCGCCCCATAGGATGCACACACATTTCCCCTTCATTTTTGGAGGGGGAAATGTGCATCCTATAGGGTGAAAAATACGGTAATTTAATCTTAACTAGGGGGGGAAACTAACCAATGTGTGTTTGTATTCATGCTCTCTTTTATTCTTCATTACTGTCCTTTACCGGCCTTCATTCTAATTAATATAATGGGAAGCATTCTGTATTATGCTGTTAGAGAGGCAATCAGGAAGCCTGATTGGGTGAGAAAGAGTTTCCCTTTAAAGGAAGGAAACGTTGAAGAAATTGGGGGATTTGTTAACATCATAACAAGAGAGCCAAACAGAAGAAGCCATACAATAGATTGTGGTTTTTTCAAAGGTAAACAAGATGACAACCAATGTTTCTCAACCACACACAGAAATGGCACTGATCTGTCCAATGTCTGCTCTAATGTGCATTATCTTCCATGGATTATCTTCCATGGATGGGGCAGCAGATTGAGGACTGTGCAACCATTCTAGGCCAGAGCTCAGGGATGATGGGAGTTGTAGTCCAACAACATCTGGGGACCCACAGGTTGAGAACCGCTGCCCTAGTGGGAAGTCTGCAAGCAGGACATGAGCACAACAGTACATTCTGCACTTGTGATTCCCAGCAACTGCCCTACAGAGGCATACTGCCTCATAGAACAGAGGCAGAACACAGCCATCATGGCGAACAGCTATGGATAGCTTTCTCCTCCATGAATTTGTCTTTTAAGGCCATCCAAATTGGCGGCCGTCGTGTTCTAGCAAATCCCCCAGTCTAACTGTGCTCTGTGTGAAGAAGTCCTTCTTTTTGTCTGTTCTGAATCTTCCAATATTCCGCTTGTGTACGGGATTCGTCCCCGGTGTTTGTGTGTGCAAATATATTATGCAGATAATATTTAATTGCAGCTGAATGTTCTCTGCCAGGATTGAGTTGGGAAAGCCAGCCTTAGAAACATGTGTTTTGTTTTGTTTTTTTTTTGTTTTTGAAGCAGCAACAGTAGATTTTGTTTTTTTAAAAAGTGCTAAAACAGCCTGGAAGTTTAAAAATATAACTTATAGGTAGATAGAATGTCAGTACTTAAATAATTCTGGCTGCTTACCAGCTTATTATGCAACCGTTAAAATGAAAATGAAAATAATAAAGCTGTAATTCTATGGTTAAAACACATCTGCTCGCATTTCACTTAATAGCCACCCAGCACTCTCTTTTTGAAACGACTACTTTGTGCCATATGCTGTATGAGAAAACTGCAAAAAAAAACCATTGGTAGCCACTTATTGAATGCAATTTTATGCCCAAGCAATGCTTCTTGCCTGGCCTTCCTGAGGTCAATGTGACTTGCTCTTTATGAAGTCTACCTAGGATCATAGCTTTGGTTTCTGAGCCATTTTAGGTCTGCAAGTTTCGGGATAAATGAATTATTGACTGCCTTCATACATTTATTCACATTTTCCCCCAACAAGTAAAAAGAGATGCTGTTCATGTGAATATTTATTCCTTGAAGAAGGTGAGGGAAGAGGAGGGCAGGCAGCAGAAAAGCAAGACAGTCTGAAAGTATCCACACATCAACCTATGCCCATGCACTAGTATCTAGTAGTGCAGTAATAGAATCATAGAACATAGAATTGTGGAGGTTGGAAGGGACCCTGAGGGTCATCTAGTCCAACCCCCTGAAACGCAGGAATCTCTGCATCCATGGCAGATGCCCACCCAACCTCTGCTTAAAATCCTTCAAAGAAGGAGAGTCCACAACCTTCCAAGGGAGACTGTTCCATGGTCAAACTGCTCTTACGGTTAGAAAGTATTTGTGATTCAAGGACCCGCCCCCTGCTTGGGAATAATAAAGACACATGGAGACGGCATATAAGGTTAAGGTTAATGGGCTAGAAAAGGCCACAACTTTATTGATTACAGCATGTGAAAAGGTATTGGCTTAGGCATTGGACAAGAGCAATTTGACTCTACCCACTCAGGATGAGAGGTGAGTCTAACGAGGGGTTAACCACCAGTAGGGGGAGCCTGTTGATGCACATTCAACTATAAGCTCTCCCCTAATGTCATCAGGGGTTGTGCCATGGCCCCCCGCCATAGAAGGGCATCGGACAGGATCCATGACCGCCGGATTCCTTTAACGGAATACCCATAAGTGAAGGGGTAGGCGATGGCCACACCTTGCCCTTCCATACACCAACAACACATTCCAATGCCTAACCCGCAGGTATCGGCAGGGCACTGGCGGGGGAGAGCCGGCACGGCCGAATTTGAACGGCTAGACCACGCCCCCCGCGGTGTCTCCCGATTGGGAGACCGGCTGGGAGGCGCGGCACACCAGCGGTGATGGCTGGGAAGGGGGCAGAAGGCCCCCTGCGTGACGCGGGAGTTGGCTCCCGCTCACAACACCTCCCCTCCGGAAGGAGGACAGGCCTTGTTGAGACCCTGCAACCACCCCCTTGTAAAGACTAAGACACCAGGACACAGATATTATATTAATGTTATTGGGCAAATTTTGGCCACAACTTTATTGATTACAGACTGTGAGTGGTATTGGCTTAGGCACTGAATGGACCTGACTTTATCTGACTCCTGCCCGCTGCGCAGTGTAAACCACCAAAAAGGGGAGCCCCATCGATGCAGAGCAACTCGAGCTCCCCCAGATGTTCCCGTCATGGCCCTAGCCCCACCCCGGGCTTCAGACAAGATGAGCACCCCCAGATTCCTTGAACGAAATACACTTAATCTTGGAGGGGCAGGTGATGGCCACACCTCCCCTCCCCCATCATAAGGTCAAACAATGCCTAACCGCAAAACCTTACAAAGTTGTGACGTTTGCTACGAGTCAAGCATCTTGTTCAGAATCCTGAGCATTTTTAGAAAAATCAGTAACCCTCATAGTTCAGAATCTGCTTTATTTCTCCAAGCCAGTCATTGCATACATTTTGTTTACAATCAGCTGCCTGATTGTAAAAAGAGAACAAATCTAACGTAAATAAGGGAGGATAGAGGAGTGGCAAAATTAATTAAAAGCACAGAAGGGGAGAGAATTTGTTCAATAATTTTAAAGGAGACGATCGCGGCTCACCACCCCTTGAGAACTACCATGTGCAAAGACATGAATTACGAGCAATCTTCCAAAAATTGAGGATACACATATGAAGTATTTCAAATGCCTTCTACTCCACTTGCCTTATTACTGTACTTGTGTGACTTTGACGCATGAGGTTATATAATGTACCATAAAAATTAATTAAATCGCATTAATGTGAACATTACAGGGGCAAGATGCCATTTTTAATGCTTCACCTTCTTCGAAGGTTTGCAGTGAATGCTGCACACAAACCCTGAGCCACAAATTCAGTGGCGAGGCCCATTCTTCCACAACCTGCAGCCATCAGGCTGGGAGTGGTCTCACTCTGGCTCCTTAGAGCCTGATTCCAAATAGACATGACCCCTACTATTGACTGTGCATGGATGATGGGAGCTGGAGTGCACTGGAGAATGCAGCCCTAGGCAGGAAAAAAAAACCTCCTCACCCCAGCACTAGATCACCCTAGACCTTGAGGTGGTCACTGTTTTTGAAAAAGCAAAGCAGTTGAGTCAAGCAAAGCAAACAGATCTTACTTACATAAGCAATACACTATCTGCCAATGGTGAACAAAAATCAACTCCAAATAAGCAAATGGAGTACAGTGGAACCTTGGTTCTTGAACTTAATCCATTCCAGAAGTCCATTCAACTCCCAAAACCATTTGAAAACCAAGGCACGGCTTCTGATTGGCTGCAGGAGCTTCCTGAGCTCAAGCAGAAGCCGCGTCGGACGTTCGGCTTCCAAAAAATGTTCAAAAACCGGAGCACTTACTTCTGGGTTTTCAGTGTTCAGGAGACGATTTGTTCATCAACTAAGCAGTTCGAGAACCAAGGTTCCACTGTAAAGCTAAAAAATGAATCATCTACTATTGTAAGTATCATATACTGCTGAGGTCCCCAACATGGTGCTCTTGGTGCCCACCAAGACCCCCCCCCCCCAATTTAAAAAAAATTAATTTAGGGGTTTGGGGCTT
Organism: Podarcis liolepis; assembly: GCF_965112155.1. Classification (NCBI taxonomy): domain Eukaryota; kingdom Metazoa; phylum Chordata; class Lepidosauria; order Squamata; family Lacertidae; genus Podarcis; species Podarcis liolepis. The sequence goes on along the minus strand of NC_139563.1, from coordinate 11,685,138 downwards.
TTTATATTGTTTGGTTGAGGTGTTCCTGTTTGTGGGAGCAGGATGCCTGAGGTTTTTGGGGTTTTTTGTCTGTGTTTGTTTTGTCATAGGGTGCAGTTGTTTTGCCTGATTCAGGAAGGTTCTAAGAACTGTCAGTTTTTCTTCTGAGAAATGGGCATGTTGTGGTACCCATAACAGTTTCTTCTGGATCCAGAAAATTTGTGGATGTTTGATCTATTATTCATGCTCATGCTATTCATGCTATTGTCCTTACATCAGCAATTAGCTCTTCTCTCAGCAATAGCAGATAAAAACATGGTTCATTTTCTGACATATCTAGGTAATAGATGGTCTAGCTTATTACGGGTGTACAAACTGATCCAGTCTATGCACATGTTTTTAATGACTGATGTTTTAATGTATTTTGTTTTTCAAAAATGTTATTGGTTTTCCACATTTATCACAAAAATGGCATAACAAAACACACAACAAAGAAAAACACATTACACTACAATAAACTAAACACAAAGAAAAATTATTTCTTCATCTACCTAATTCTCATTACATTGATAACTGACTTCCTCAAATCCCCTCTAACTGAATTTCATTATATCACCTTATAACAGTTCTCCAAATTCATATTTCTAATAATATTAACTCCTTTCACTTACTAACGTCTTCTCCTTTATTAATATTTTAATCCTTAAAGTTTTAATGTATTTTTAACCTTCTGTTGGAAGCCGCCCAGAGTGGCTGGGGAAACCTAGCCAAGATGGGCGGGATCAAAATAATAAACTACTGTTGTTGTTGTTGTTGTTGTTGTTGTTGTTGTTGTTGTTGTTATATAACACAACTTTACAGTCATGAAAGTTCACAAGCATAAGCTTGCTTAAAACAGCACCTTCTTAGAATTGTGCAGTCACAGAATTGTAGAATTGGAAGGGGTTCCTAGGGTCATCTAGTCCAACCCCTTGCAGTGCAGGAATCTCAGTGAAAGCATACATGACAGATGACATGCAACTTCTGCTTAAAAACCTCCATAGAATCTTCATCAGATTGCTCACTTGCACCATGTGCTTAATTACTTCAACCAATAAGAAATTAGGTATCTGCACAAATTCTTGCCTTTTTGCAAAACTTTTTTTTAAAAGAATTCTGGCCCAGCTCCCTGGTGTACCTTGATGCAATATTTAGTTTTGCACAATAGTTAAGCAGTCTTGTTAAAGGGAGAGCTGACACTTAATGATAATAAAATATTTATACCAGCAAACATTCCATAAACACTCTTGGCTTATCCTTATGCAAATCGCCTCTACAGTTGGTATAAACTTTCATAAAGCAAAGCAAACAAAAGCAGCCGAAAACTCAATAATGTAGATGAGGCCAATCTGAAAGCACTTGAGAGGTGATTCAGAATGCATAGATTTTCAAGATTGTTGGTAATACAGTAAGGGTGAATACTCAGTAACACTGCATACAAAAACTGCTGGGGGGAATTGCTGTAAGAGAAAGTAAGGCAGTGGTAGACTATGTGACTGTCTTCCAGATGTTGCAACTTGCATCAGGTTCAGTCAGTACAGCCAACCAGCAGGATTTATGGGATTTGCAGTCCACGACAGGTGGAGAATGCCACACTGGAATAAGCATTGAAAAACACCAGACCAGAGAATGAAAGGAATCTCCTTAACATTTACATCTTCAGTGCAAAGCAGAAAGAAGTCTATTTAGCAACCTGCTGCCACTATGTCCGGTTTACTAGAGATGTAATCAAGTATCTTTCCTAATGAACATAAATATTTTTGACAGGTGTCTGATGGGCCACTTAAGGAAAGAGTGTTTTCCAAAACTGATTTGCCTGAAACAAACAAACAAGACTAGCCTATAAACCTAATTTTATGAACTGCTAAAAGAAATGTTGAATATGGCAACATTGTTATTTGTAGTACTTGTTTTACATTTGTTGTTTAACCAGTGTAATAATAATACACATTTCAGAAATTTAAAATACAAGGTTTTTTTGTTTTTTTCTTAAATCTACGAATCTCATTGTGTTCACTTCAGGATCAGGTAATTCATCTGCACAGAGAATGGTGTATAACAACTTGTGCAATTTCTGAAAATTAGCTGGGAATAAAACCACATTGTGTGACACGCCATTGGCTTTGCATCAGTTCCGCTCATGATAACAATTTGCCGTTTATATGCATATTATTCATCTGAAAGCAGGGGCTTGGAATATCCATTTGAAATGCTGTAAGAATTGCAGGTCAGAAGTAAGCCCCACTGGAAAAACAACAGCATCCTCTTATGTGAGGTGCTCAATGGAACTGAGCTGACAGTCTACAATTGCTGAATAGAAGGCAAGCTGATAAACAGCCAGGTACAGGTGCAACTGCTCTCCTGACCCTTTCTCAGGTGTAACTAGTACTCTCCTGATCAGGGCTGGGTTGGGTGGTGACGCACATGGCTGCACTAGCAGGACCACCACTGCTAATCCAGTGCTCCCACCAGAGCATCTACTTGGCCTTGACATCACCACTCTGCCCCCATCCAGGTAAGCAGCACAGGTGTCTGTTTCAGGAGGCTGAATCCTCAGCTCCACCACAACACAGGTGCTGCTACTGGCTAGTTACTCACCCAGTTTACCTGTGACAAGTAAGAAAGGCACTTATGTGACCATGTAGAGGAGGTTTCATACACTGGAACCATACTGAAAGAGGAGCCCACCACCATAGGAAGGAGGTCGCCAAAGGCCACTTGGCCAGAGCTCCACCAAACATGGGACCATCCCTTTGTGGCTGTGTGTGGGAATCTAGGATAGGCTGTTTTGTTTTTTGTAAGGCTGGTCTAAGCGTATTCTGAGAGGATCAAGCCAAATGCATCTATTTAATAAAATGTTTGCTACCTCCACCTTTCGGTTTTACAGTTCCCAAAGTTTATAGCCCAGAATTAAAATCCATTTTTAAAAAATGAAAATGCCAAGGACCAGCAGGCAGATTTTTAAAAGAGCAGCAGCAGAGGTCTAGGTTAAAGTAACGGGACCCCAACCATTAGGTCCAGTCGCGGACGACTCTGGGGTTGTGGCGCTCATCTCGCTTTACTGGCCATGGGAGCCAGCGTACAGCTTCTGGGTCATGTGGCCAGCATGACTAAGCCGCTTCTGGCGAACCAGACCAGCACACGAAAATGCCGTTTACCTTCCCGCCAGAACAGTACCTATTTATCTACTTGCACTTCATGCTTTTGAACTGCTAAGTTGGCAGGAGCTGGGACCGAGCAACGGGAGCTGACCCCGTCTCAGGGATTCGAACCGCTGACCTTCTAATCGGCAAGCCCTAGGCTCTGTGGTTTAACCCACAGTGCCACCTGCAGAGGTCTAGCAGGCATTAAAAGCCCAGGTGAATAAAAGGACAGGAGAATGAGAGAAGGCATGCTTGCAGGTGAGTCTCCCTGGAAAGAGAGAAGGCTTTTCCCAAGTTTATTCATTTTAGTATTATTCTTCATGGTAGTATTAATTTCATTTATGAATCGCTTCCCAGGAGGCATCTTGAAGCGATCAAAAATATACTGCTTACATTTAAAGAAATCCTCTAAATGCTTTATAAATATTATAAAATACACATCAAGACTGGGAAGCCCCACATAGGTAAGGCACCCCCAGTTAGGTAAGTTTGCCTTTCCATGAGAACTGAATGAAAATTATATCCCCCATCCCTAGCCTGGTGAGACATGCCATCATTGCAAAGGTAATCTGTGGAACAAACTGTTTAGGCAAGCTGCAGGATTTATTGCCTGAATGGTTACAGATAAGGATTGGACAGGCATCTGTCACAGGGTAGTAGATATGAGTTTCTTTGTCTGAAGCCAGATGTTTAGATTAGATTTCTCTCTAGGTCAGGATGGGAAATCTGCAGCCTGTGGTCCTCCAGGTGTTGTGGGACTAAAAATTTCATTGGACTCATCCAGTATAGCCAATGGTCAGGAATGATAGGCGTTGTGGTCCCTCAATAACTGGAAGGCCCTCTAGATCCCATCCCTGCTCTAGGTCTAGCAGTGAGTGCCATACCCAGTCCCTCCAAGGGTCCACTGTTTCCCAGGGACAGTCCCCGATTTACAGAAGCTGTCCCGATTTCTGATTTGATCCTGGAATGTCCCACTCTTCCTTAGGACGTCCCTGTTTTCGCTGGAGAAATGTTGAAGGGAATGGAGTCATGTGTCACCCGAGCCAAGGAGATAAGTAACTATACAACCTTTAGAAGACTTTAAACTGTTTTTTTATATATGTAGGAAGCCACCCAGAGTGGCTGGGGCAGCCCAGTCAGATGGGCAGGGTATAAATAATAAAATTATTATTATTAATGTGGAATAGGATGTCCCCATATTCATCGGAGAAATGTTGGGGGGTCTGGCCATACCTGCTCATTCCACTTTGTCTAGCAGACACTGATGCTCATGACTTAAATCACTGTTAATGGTTTTCTAAAACTTCCCCATTCTCTTTTCTTTTTTGCAGGCCAGGTAATGGAAGGATCTGCCTTGCAATCCTCACACACGGCGGCTTTTCACCTCTGCCTCTGCCTCTGGGCTTTTCCCCTTTCAAAGCAATCTTGTAGCTGTAATTTGGGGATCAGCCGCTTCAGGTTTCCAATTCTCTTCCTGACAGACTCCTTTTGGAGTCCAGGTCATTCGCTTTAATGGTGATTCACCTTTTGTCACCCTGCAGAATAAGGTTTACCGCTTTCATAAATCCAGAGCAGGCTCAAGATGACACCTTCTGCTCCTGGTGTTTCCCGGCGATGTGGAAGTTACATCTAAACAAGGCAGGCTACTGAACTTTAGTCTGGGAACTTCTCTTCTCACTGACTGGGGCCTTTCATTTGTGAGGGAAGTTGTGTAAGCACAGTTGTCCATCTTTCACATGTCCTCACATGTTCACTGAGTTACTCTGGAAGAAATTACTCTGCAAGCAGTTTCTCTGGAAGAAACTGTACAATATTGAAGGGTGAGCCTGCTGGTGTCCACCGCTGGTAGGTCAAAGGCAAGAGAAAGGATAAAGTGAATAGGACTTGTACTGTATACACTCCTATTATCTTAGTTTCCTGGGACCGCTCCGTTTGCTTTTGTTATCTGCCCCTAGTGAACCAGTCCTTATTTTGTCTTTGGGTGGAGAAGCTGTGGATATCCTCAGATTGTTTTGCTTTGAGCAAGGATGATAATGGTGGTGATTAACTGAATTTATATACCGCCCTATACCCGGAGGTCTCTGGGTGGTTCACATAAAAAGATCACAGTGTATAAAATAAAAATAAAAGCAATAACCCAATAATACCCCAAAAAGAGCCACATTTTAAAAGGACATGGGATGTTGATCAGTACAACCAAAGGCTTGGTTAAAAAGAAACGTTTTTGCCTGGCGCGTAAAAGTGTATAATGAAGGCGCCAGGCGAACTTCCCTGGGGAGAGCATTCCACAGATAGGGAGCCACTGCAGAGAAGGCCCTGTTCTTGTGTTGCCACCCTCTGGACCTCTTGAGGAGGTGGCACACGAATGAGGGCCTCAGAAGATGATCTCAGAGTCTGGGTGGGTTCATATGGAAAGAGCCAGTGTGGTGTAGTGGTAAAGAGTGGTAGACTCGCAATCTGGTGAACCGGGTTCGCTTCCCCGCTCTTCCACATGCAGCTGCTGGGTGACCTTGGGCTAGTCACACTTCTCTGAAGTCTCTCAGCCTCACTCACCTCAATAAGAGCAAACATCAATTTGGGTTTCCTGCAGATTGCCATTTGCTCTGACTGAGCAAAAGAAAGTGTGCTTTTTAACACAGAGCTTTAAAGCTCAAACTGTGCCTGGAAAGAGTGGTGGAAAGGCAAGCTCTCCCAAATAAGAGCTGTCTTCTTTTTGATTGAAAAACAGGCGAAATTAAGACACCTGCAACTTCGAAAGAGTTTGTTAAAAGCTTTGCTGCTGGCCTTGTAACTAGCTGCAGATGCCCTTTCCATAACCACCCACATTTACATTCCCCGAGCGAAAGGCACAGCCTCTTTGAGTGAATTCTGTGATTTTCTGTCTGATGGGCTTTCATTTCACACTCCTTTGTTTTAATTACATTTTAAGATTAAGTGTGCGGATTGCAGTTAGTTATATCCAGCGGATATTGTACTGATTAGAAGGGTCATCGCAAAGAGGACTGGAGGAGAAGAGAAAAAGGCCAATTTTGATGTAATTGTTGGAAACAGCCACTGGAGCATGAGCAGTCAAGCATAGAGAGGGATTTAATAGAAATCTGGTTTGATTGTGATGAAGGGGAGAACTCGCTGAATGAATTCCTCAGCTCAGAAGTTTGGCTTCCTTTCCCATCACTTTAAAAGTATCGTGTTGGACCAAAGAAAAGCTGAATCTGCAATGCTTCCCCTGACCTTCCCGATTTCAGTAGCAAAAGGCTGACATTGCAATGTTGCCACAAGTCCCTGTCTTTATAAGAAGTTGTAACCAAGACTGCAAGTGTGCAGATGTGTACATTTTGCAGCATTGCATTAAAAAAAATATGTGTCAATTAGGAGACAGTCACACTAAAATGCTGGCAAATTTTCACAAGCACTTCTTTTGGGTGGGGGGTGAAAATCACAGTCTGGTATTGAACAGATGTCCTACTAATGCAAGTCAAGCGCTGGGAGTCCAGGTCAGGTGCTTTGATGTTAGATTGGTACCAGCAATTGTGGTTTGTCACATTGATGGAGAAACTGAATAATAAAATTAAAGCACACAGAATCAATAAGCAATTGGGTGACTTTTATGATATGTGGAATGGCTTTTATTTTATGTGCAAGAGCTAAGGAACACAGTTATCAACTTCCCCCCACGCACATACTCCAGCAGAAAGGCACTCTTGGATAATGGCACACAAACTGAACACTAATGTGAGAGCTCCATGTTGTATCGTATTGAATCTCTTGTGCACAGAAGAAATCCAAAAAGAAATACCAAACAGTTGTGTTTGACTCTTCTGTTTTGTTTGTTGACTTTTCTCATAGACTTTTCAAAAAGTATGAAGAAGTGGCATACAGAAAGAGAAGCAGAAGAAGCAGCCAACATCAGCAGTGAACACTGAGGCACTTAGGAGGTTTCAACACTCTTGTATAGGTGTGTCCCCTCCTCTGTGCTGCATCGCCATGCTGTCCAGAGAGAGAAGACAGGTGCACAAGCAAGTCCCCTTGCAGCTGGGGCAGGGAAAAGGACAGGGACACCCCAAAACCTGGGGGAAAGGATGTGGGGTGCTTTGGTTGCAAATGAGGCCAGATGGTTGTCTGTTGAAAGAAAGTGGGATGGTTTTAGTAAAGGTAAAGGGACCCCTGACCATTAGGTCCAGTCGTGGCCGATTCTGGGGTTGCGGCGCTCATCTTGCTTTACCGGCCAAGGGAGCTGGCGTACAGCTTCCGGGTCATGTGGCCAGCATGGCTAAGCCACTTCTGGCGAACCAGAGCAGTGCACGGAAACGCCGTTTACCTTCCCGCCGGAGCGGTACCTATTTATCTACTTGCACGTTGACATGCTTTCGAACTGCTAGGTTGGCAGGAGCAGGGACCGAGCAATGGGAGCTCAACCTGTCGCAGGGATTCGAACTGCCGACCTTCTGATCAGCAAGTCCTAGGCTTTGTGGTTTAACCCATAGCGCCACCTGCGTCCCTGGGATGGTTTTAGGTCTGGCTAAAAAGGCCTAGGATGCCATCCCACACAGAGCACCATCGGTCCCAGGCATTGAAGACTCTCATGTCCTCATATCCTAGTGACCGAAGTTCCTATCCATCGCCCACTCTATTATATAATGTTGATCCAGCAAAATCAACCAACCAGGCCCTTGTCAAGTATCTCTTCTTTGAGGCAAGTCCATGTGTAGCCCTGCAATGTCAAAATAAAAAGAGTCTGAGGAATAGTGTTGATCAAGGCTGCAGAAATTCCACTGCAATGGGAAGTGTAATGAACATGGTAAAAGGCCACTTATTTGCAGGAGTTAATTATTAATTGCATGCCAGAGCCATGAAATTAGCTTCTAACAGATGGGAGAATAAAAGACCGAGTAGCTCAGATTTGCGTAAGATTTGTCAGTGGTGATCAGTTGGATACTTTTATATTTGAAATAAATGCAAAAGGGAGGGCAGGGCACACCAATGCTTGAGAACAATCCCTGGGAATCGCTGGCTACGTGCCCTTGCAGTTTGAACCCAGGTGCACAGGAGGTAGTGTTTTGAGCATACCCTCGATCTATCTCACATGATCCAACATGGCGGGAATAAGTAGAATGGGACTGTGAAAATGCAGCGCCCAACCAGTAATTTGAATTATAACCAGAAGACTATAGAAAACTACTTCCAAAGGTCCAAATGGTTCTGTTAACGTGAGTTGAATGGAGGACATGGATATGGCATATCAACCATGATATCAACCACACCCAACCATGAACATTGTGCATAAACTGGTAGCATAAGAGGAGGAATAGCATATTGCCCTTTCAATGCAACCCTGTAAATGCAGGGATGGAGAACCTGCTGCCCTCCAGGTCTTGTTGGACTACAGTTCTCAACATACCTGACCATAGACCAGGCTGGCTGGGGCTGGCAGGAGTTGGAATCCAACAACATTTAGAGCAGGCTTCCTCAAACTCGGCCCTCCAGATGTTTTTGAGACTACAATTCCCATCATCCCTGACCACTGGTCCCGCTAGCTAGGGATCATGGGAGTTGCAGGCCAAAAACATCTGGAGGGCCGAGTTTGAGGAAGCCTGATTTAGAGGGTCACAGGTACCCCATCCCTGCTGCAAGGCGTTTGTTAATGAGTCTGAGAGAGAGTGGCTTACCTCCTGAGTTAAAGGCAGTGATTTGAACTAGGCGCTTTCTGAGTCATCGCCTCTTACTTAGGAAGCTGCCTTGTACCAAATCAAACCATTGGCCCATCCAGATGATGATCATGATGATAATATTAATCATAATCATAATCATAATAACGTTTAGTCGTTTAGTCGTGTCCGACTCTTCGTGACCCCATGGACCAGAGCACGCCAGGCACTCCTGTCTTCCACTGCCTCCTGCAGCTTGGTCAAACTCATGCTGGTAGCTTTGAGAACACTGTCCAACCATCTTGTCGTCTGTCGTCCCCTTCTCCTTGTGCCCTCAATCTTTCCCAACATCAGGGACTTTTCTAGGGAGTCTTCTCTTCTCATGAGGTGGCCAAAGTATTGGAGCCTCAGCTTCACGATCTGTCCTTCCAGTGAGCACTCAGGGCTGATTTCCTTCAAAATGGAGAGGTTTGATCTTTTTGCAGTCCATGGAACTCTCAAGAGTCTCCTCCAGCACCATAATTCAAAAGCATCACTTCTTCAGCGATCAGCCTTCTTTATGGTCCAGCTTTCACTTCCATACATCACTACTGGGAAAACCATTGCTTTAACTATACGGACCTTTGTTGGCAAGGTGATGTCTCTGCTTTTTAAGATGCTGTCTCGGTTTGTCATTGCTTTTCTCCCAAGAAGCAGGCGTCTTTTAATTTCGTGGCTGCTGTCACCATCTGCAGTGATCATGGAGCCCAAGAAAGTAAAACCTCTCACTGCCTCCATTTCTTCCCCTTCTATTTGCCAGGAGGTGATGGGACCAGTGGCCATGATCTTCATTTTTTTTTTATGTTGAGCTTCAGACCATATTTTGCACTCTCCTCTTTCACCCTCATTAAAAGGTTCTTTAATTCCTCCTCACTTTCTGCCAGCAAGGATGTTACACCTGCAGTGCAGGTGGGATTGCAATCTCAGGCTTCATAGGTGGGGTTCTAAATTGCATGGATCCTACAATAGTACGGCACGCTTCTCATGGGAGAAGTTCATCCTGCAACATGGGTTCATCCCCACATTCCCGGTGCATGCATTCTTTTGCCCTGTTTCCTAAATAACTGAACAGAGCTTAGCCCTCAGGCTGCAGCAAGCACAGTATTGTCGTAAGGCTGGAAGGTTGGACTGGACCAGGCTAGTGGCCCTAAAGTGCTGCTTACCTTTGTTCCAGCTGGCCAGCCACACCCTGGAGCTAAATAGTTGCACTATTGCTTCTTGATCTAGAGACATTTGGGAAATGGTTCTGCATAGGAAAAACTCGTCAAAGAAGAGGGAAGACCTTCTCTCCCCATGCATGAAAAGAGATTGAGGGTTTTGAGACAAAGACTAAGAAGGATGCAAGCAGAGAGCTGTGTTTGGCTTCTGGAACCACCTTAAGGTATTAAGGTGTTGCCCCTAGAGACCTGGAGTGGGAGCAGTGGACTTTGACTGTCTGCTGAGAGTGTTTAAGCTGGCCTCCACCTATGATTACCCCGATGGCTTGCAAATAAATTCTGATGTTGCAAAATGCCAGTAAGCCTCTAGTGACTTTCCAAATTCAGAACCAAAGTTGGGTCAGCGTTGCACTTGTGGAACCTCTCACTGGCTAGGAAAGTGTGATGAGCGAACAATATTCTAGTGTCTGCTGCAGCAAGATCGTTTTCTTTAAAAGTAACGGCAACAGTGGGTTGGTGAGCATAATAAAAAGAAGTGGGGGCTGCTTGAAAACAGGGGGCCGAGTGCAAAGCCCCCCAAGAAGACCGGTCCTGCCTGGACCCAGCCATGGCAACTTGTGCAGGCTCACTTTTTTAGAAGTTCTACTTTTTGCATTTGAAGCACCACGGCTGGTGATAAAAACAAATAGACTTGCGCTAATTAAATCAATAGCCCAAGCAAATGAGTTTTTCAAGTGGAAGTTTTATTAAGCCTTATTTTATTTTAGTGGGAGTCTATTACAAGAATAAGGGGCGAGGTGTGGGTTGCTGCCGACCCCCGTGTTATTAGGCTTCTCACCCAATTAAGGGTTTTATAAAGTATGAGCGCCTAGTTAGACACCAAAGGAAAAGCAATAATGTTTTAAAGCGAGAGAGAGAGACTATTGAGATTGTCAGTGTGATGTCCCAGCAACATCCACAGCAGCCACTTTCAACAGGAGGAAACAGATGTGGCATTGAAAGCGAATGAATGGGTCCAGCGCAGCCAAACATGGTGCAGCCATTTCCCACATTTCCCCCTGTTTTGGAGGGAGAGGGTTTGCAGCACCCCGTGCCATAGACTGAAATATACTCAGAGTCGAGTGTGGATTTCATGCTCTTTATTCAGCTCAGAGTACTGAGGAATGGAAGTTCCCCCGAAATGTCTGCTTTATATACATTATTTACACAATGGGCCCCACATGATTGGATAATTCTGGGATTCTCCTGTAGGCCAATCAGGTTGCAGATTCACTTCCATCCGGAGTTGGATTGGGTGGCTCCTGCGGACCAATCAGACTGCTGCATTCTGGATCCTATTGTTCTAGGACCCATCAGACTGCTGCATTCTGGATCCTATTGTTCTAGGACCCATCAGACTGCTGAATTCGGAATCCTATTGTTCTAAGACCAATCAGACTGCTGCATTCTGAATCCTATTGTTCTAGGACCCATCAGACTGCTGTATTTTGGATCCTATTCAACTCAGTACATAAACATAGACCTTCCCCATTGAGCCCTCCTTTGTCTGTTTGTCTGTCTGTTTGTCTGTCTGTCTGTTTGTTTGTTTGTTTGTTTGTTTATTTGTTTCATTTATATCCCACCTTTTTCTCCAAGGAGTGCAAGGTGGTGAACGTAGTTCTTCTCCTAATTTAATCCCCATAACAGAACATATGCGAACAGAAGGAGGAATGCAGAAAACTGAATTTAAGATTGGGAAAAAGAAAAACCGAGAGAAACTAGAATCGGCAGATCCATCCATCCTGCACCTTCAAGTGGGGCTGGTTTAAAGGCCTGGTGGCATGAGGTATTGGAGGGAGAGGTTTTGCTACTGGGGTGCAGCATAACTCCCCCCCACCGCCGCCACCCTCAAAATGGGAGGGAGGTGTCCGTTTTGTAAGGCAGATGAGAGAATCAATGTGTCTCTCCTAGGTATTGCCCCCTCGGCCATCACAAGGTCGCCTTTGTCGCTTTATATTACGTTTAATAAAAGCCCTCCATTTCCCGGGAAGGTTTTTACGACAGAGGCTAATACTCCTTCAGAAAATCACCTGCTTGTGTTTTATCTGTTTAAATTTAGCAGCCACAAATTCCTGCTCAGATGATAAAGCAAGGAAAATAGACCCCTTTAAAAAGGCAATTGCTTTTCGGACATAATAGATGGCGAAAGAGCGACTAAGTGCTTTGTCACCCAACTTTTGACATCCCTCCACCCAGTTCTTAAAGTCCTTGTTTGTAATTCAGCTTGGGTGGCCTGGGTTATGTCTCGTGTTCCCTATTTTGCCTGTCCCATGGTGATACAGTGGCTTTTAGATTTGCAAAAGTAACTCAGAGACCCCAATGAGTTGCCCACTTGTGGGGGGGGGGCAAAATGTGTCCTGTCCTGTACACGCTAACCTCCAAATCTGCGGAAGTTTCACAGTCCTGGGAAATCCACACACTTTTTGATAGAATATGCACCCCAGTCCACATGTGACTGTGGTCCCTTCATAACTAAAGTTCTTGTGGAGGCTGTTATCCATCCATTCATTCCATTTTTGAACCACTCGTCCTCTAAAAAACTAGCATGTGTGAATCTGTCTCCCACTGTTTTCTCTCAAAACAACCCTGTAAGGTCGCTCAGGCTGAGAGAGGGCAATTGGTCCACAGCCACCCAGTAAGCTTGTGACTGAGAATTTGAACCCAAGACTCCCAGGTTGGCCAACATGTTAACCATCAAACCACACCCCTACAACTGTCCTTCTTCAAATATTTCACTTTGAAGTATCCACCTTCTAGAGTGATTGAGAATATCTTCTCTGCTAAAGCATCATCACCTTTCCCTCATAAACATCAGAAATTAATTTGAGCCAAATCTCAGCCTTGAATTCTTTCCCCAGCATCAAAGATCAGCCCAGGGCCATATGCAGTCATAAATAATGATGTGCCACTGAGCATGCGCAAAGGGCGTTTTCCTCATTAGAGAGTTTCTAGCAATCAGCCTTGCATCTCTGGAATCAGAAGAAAGGGGTTTCATGTGAAAGGGTGTGGTCTGATCCATTTCCCCCTACTGTATCATGATTGCATCCCTTGCAAATGTACTAAAGTGGAACACTTCCGGGTCAGCCAAAATGTCCATTTACTCCAAGATGTTGCCTCCTAAACATTCTGGTCGATGATCTCTGGTGTGCTAGGGACAGAGGTGAAAGCTGTTTCCTGGTCCTGCTGGATCTCTCAGCAGCCTTTGATACCATCAACCATGACATCCTTCTGAACCGTCTAAAGGAGTTGGAGGCTGGGAGCACTCTTATGCAGTGGTTCCGCTCCTTCCTCCTGGGCCGTGTCCAGAAAGTGGTGTGGGGGATGAGTGTTCAGACCCCTGGGCTCTCACTTGTGGGGTGCCTCAGGTCTCCCCCCTCCCCCAATGCTTTTCAACATCTACATGAAGCCACTGGGAGAGATCATCAGGTGGTTTTGGCTGGGTGTTCACCAGTATGTAGATGATACCCAGCTCTACCTCTCCTTCAAATCAGAACCAGTGAAGGCGGTGACAGTCCTGTGTGAGTGTCTGGAGGCGGCTGGAGGATGGATGGAGGCTAACAGATTGAGGTTGAATCCTGACAAGACAGAAGTACTGTTTTGGAGGGGCAGGGGGCAGGCAGGTGTGGAGGATTCCCTGGTCCTGAATGGAGTAACTGTGCCCCTGAAGGACCAGGTGCACAGCCTGGGAGTCATTTTGGACTCACAATTGTCCATGGAGACACAGGTCAATTCTGTGTCCAGGGCAGCTGTATACCAGCTCTACCTGGTACGCTGGCTGAGGCCCTGCCTGCCTGCATGCTGTCTCGCCAGAGTGGTGCATGCTCTGATTATCTCCTGCTTGGACTATAGCAATGCACGCTACATGGGGCTATCTTTGAAAGTGACTCAGAAACTACAATTAATGCAGACTGTGGCAGCTAGACTGGTGACCAGGAGTGGCCACCGGCACCATTAAACACCAGTCCTAAAGGATCTTCATTGGCTCCTAGTGCGTTTCCAAGCACAGTTCAAAGTGTTGGTGCTGACCTTTAAAGAACTAAACAGCCTCAACCCAGTATACCTGAAGGAGCGTTTCCACCCCCTGGGCACTGAGGTCCACTTCTGAGAGTCTTCTGCTGGTTCCCTCACTGCGAGAAACGGAGTTACAGGAACCAGGCAGAGGAGCTTCTCAGTAGTGGCGCCCTCCCTGTGGAATGCCCTTCCATCAGATGTCAAGGAGATAAAGAACTACACAACTTTTAGAAGGCATCTGAAGGCAGCCCTGTATTGGGACGTTTTAATGCTTGATGCTTTCTTATATTTTATATATTCTGTAAGCCACCCAGAGTGGCTAGAGAAACCCAGCCAGATGGGTACGGTATAAATAATAATGTTGTTGTTGTTGGAGTTTGAACCCTTAGATTCAGCTATTGTGAACTGCCACTAGATGAATATCCACACATATTTCCTAACTGAATCCAACTTCCTTTAGACCTGAGCTGGCCAGCTTTGTCAACTCAGCATCTGCAATATACCTCAGCTGCTCCCTGGACAGCTAAAATACAATATATTGACTGGATCTAACAAATGCAGCGACTTAATCAGATTAGCTAAGAAGACTGTGGTGAGTTCCTCCAGAGTAGCTCCATTGGCTTTGGCAGGATTGCTCGCAGATAATTAAGTGGTTTGATGGCATCGGCCTAAACATTTCAACTCAAGTTAAGGCATGCTTTCTGACAGCAAATCCAGTCGAAAGAGAGATAGAGTCATTCGTTTTTGCATCAGTTCAACAGACTGGCTTGGAGGTAAAGTTGCCACTAGGGAAGATATTTTCTGGTTCGGATGGAAATGTGTGCAAAGAGGCCTTCTCTGAGAGGGCTTCAGGCATAGGTTAAAACCCAGATTACAGCATGTCAGGGGAGGAGGGGGCTTAGGCAAGGCAGAGGTGTGCCCTTGCCATGGATCATTGAATATTCCTGTAGAAAACCGACACAAACTGTGATTATTTACACAGCAAAGCACATTCAGCTGTTGAAAAGGGGATGAGAGAATCTCTCTCTCTCTCTCTCTCTCTCTCTCTCTCTCTCTCTCACACACACACACACACACACACACACACTTAAATAAAAAATTAAAATGCTTAAAATGTAGCATTTTTAAGATTATATATGTACATTACTGGGAGCCTGCCTCAGATGTGCCCTTTTTTGCCCAATTTTGGAATCAGGTTTTGCAATATGTGGGCAAACTAAGACCCAAACTACTCACTAAGGCCCCCATCTGAACTATACATTTAAAGCAGTATCGTACTGCATTAAACAGTCATGCTTTCCCCTCCATCCCCAGGAATCCTGAAAACCATCTTGTTAGAGGGGCTAAGAGTTGTCAAGAGACCCCTGTTCCCCTCACAGAGCTATAATTTCCAGAGGCACCTGCAAAGAGGAATCAACGGTTAAATCACTCTGGGATTGTATCTCTGTGAGGACAGTAGGGGTCTCCTTGCATTTTCCCAGATTTTGGGGGGAGAAGTCAAGGTTGTTCAAAGTGGCTTGATGCTGCTTTAAATGTATAGTGCAGGCGGGGCCTAGGTTAGGTGTGTGGTTTGTTGCTGGCAAGGAAAAATAGGTTAAGAAAATGAGAATTCCTGGATGCCAAGATCCAAGTTTGGGGCAAGTACTCTTTAGTGAGAGAACCCCAGCAGAGATTTAAAATAATAAAATATGCAGCAAGGTAAAGCATGGAACTATGGACTGTTAGAACATTAAAATATACCCTTTTGAGTTCCAAAACTTCCTTCTTCCCTTAGCATAGAGAAGACCACAAATTTGGTATGTTTAAAACAGTTTACTTACAAACTGTGCAAAGGTCAGGTTCATGTGCTTTTCCATGCATCAGTTAGATATCATAGGCAGTGTTAGCTTAGTTACAGTGGTGAAAGTTCCTAAATGAATGATATAGGAAGACAAGAGTGGCTTGTAAGAGCCATGCAGTTTGAGCTTGCAACAACTGGATCAGACCTCTTTACACGCTGAGCTTCTCAAGTAGGGAAATGACCTTGCTAAGCCTGGCAGGTCAGCTTACTCTTAACCATTTTGTGCATTAATTAGACTTAAGCACATTGGTTACATGAGGCTGGTTATCCCACATGATTTGGCATTGCTTGTTGACATGGGATGGAAGCTGCTGTTGGCTAGCAGCAGTGGCAGCTACTCTCCCATGCTGAACAGAAGAACCAGAGACCACAGTCTGCAAAGAAAGGGTTAAGCATGCCATGTTCCCCCGTAGTGATTGGGGAATCTTGCAGCTGCTCCTTACAATTTTTTTTTTAAAAAAACACACATACATCATACCACAGCAAAATTATTTATCATAATGCTGTGTTTGGCTGGAAGTCTAAATTAGGAGAAAGAGGATCAAAAATTAGGCAGTGCGCTATTTTCTACTCAAATAACACAAAAACTTGCATAGTGTTGTTTATTGTGAGAAGTTTGCAATTCCACCAAAGTGCTGGCAAGAACAGAGTATGTTCAGCCTCTCCCGTAATGTACTCGCTGCTCTTACTTGCTGTCAACAAGAGCTACTCCCCTCAGGCCCAGCCAGCATAGAAAACAATCAGAAATCCTAGTCCAGCAATGTCTGAAGGGCCACCAGTATCTTAAAGCAAAGGAAGCCAATCTGGCAGCCTCCAAGTGCTGTTTGACTACAGCCCCCATCATTCCTGACTGTTAGCCATGCTGGCTGAGGTTGATGGGAATTGTTGTCCAAAATATCTAGAGGGCATCAGGTCAGGGTAGCCTGCCCTAGAGGGAAAGCCAATAGTTCAGATGGGAGATATGCCATTACGAAGATCTGAATGGATGGCATTCCTTGGATCTCCTGATGGGCAAATCCTTTCCCAGAGGCAGCTGTTGAGCCACTGTGAGAAAAAAGATGCTGGACTGGATGGATGGATGGATGGATGGATGGATGGATGGATGGATGGATGAATCTTTATTTGCATCAGCCATCGGCCATAGCAATAAAACAACAATACGATATACAAAGAATAGAAATAAAAAGTCAGTTATATAAAATACATTTTAGGGTTTTGAATCAGCAGTCTAATAATAATAATGATGATGATGATGATGATAAATTTATTTATACCCCGCCCTCCCTGGCCAGAGCCGGGCTCAGGGCAGCTAACACCAATAAAATCACAGTAAAAAACATGATGGGGGGGGACCAATTTAAAATACAGGTTAATAAGGGTCAGACTGAGTCCAAACCAAAGGCCAGGCAGAACAGCTCTGTCTTGCAAGCCCTGCAGAAAGATGTCAAGTCCTGCAGGGCCCTAGTCTCTTGTGACTAGAGCATTCCACCAAGTCGGGGCCAGTACCAAAAAGGCCCTGGCCCTAGTTGAGACCAATCTAACCACCTTGCGACCTGGGACCTCCAAAATGTTATCATTTGTGGACTTTAAGGTCCTCCGCGGGGCATACCAGGAGAAATAGTGGAACTTATTCTGATTGCCCCAGCTAAAAACCTTGCAACCTTTGCTGTCACCTGCTCATCTTGATCTGCCAAGAGAAAGGACACTGTGGCAGTGCTTGGGCTACCTGGAATAGACAATAAAAGAGGGGTGATAATCTCATTCCTCAAGTCTTTATAAAGAGTGCAAGCCAGAAGGGCATGCGCCACCAATTGGGTACTGCCATCTCCACAGGGACATAAGCGTTTTTCTTGTCCCTCAAGTACAGCCGAGGGCAATACAGTACATTCAATCTTGCGAGAGTAAAAGCACGTCTATATTTTAGATGCTGGACTAGATGGGACGCTGGCCTGATCCTGCAGGCTCTTTACAGTCCGTCTTTTCCTGAGAGGGGGTTCTGCCTCAGCCATTAAGAGCACAGAACTGAACGCACGCCATTACTTTTACGGGGAAGCAAGGAGGATCCTGATGCCTGCCGCTCAGTAATTAACATGCAGCATAAGAAAACAGCAGGGAAATTAGAACTTCTTGGTGCGTTCAATCATGCTGCCAGGAGATTATTCTCTGGGGGTTTTTTCGTTCTTGTTGAAGACTCAGCACATTAGAGGTAGAGGCTCGATCACGTTAGAGGGAGAAAGCAGCGCTCAAATGAATATGTGCAGGCATTACAAAGTTTGTATGAGAAGGAATTACTTTTGCATCTGCTTCGGTTCTTTGGAGGCTTCTGTAGCAAAGCCCCTCTCCAGGCACAGACAATGGCACTCGTTCATTTAAGTCAGGGATCGCCAGCACCACTGCCATCCTAAGATTCCCATCAGCCAAAAGCAGCATGGCAAATGGTCGAGTATTATGGAAGTTGTGGTCCAACCATATCCGGAAAGGTTACAGGTTCCCTTCTCTTGACCTATGCAGAAGGAAGTAAAGAAAGAAAGAAGCAAACATATAATTCACCAGCGTATTAACCAGAGGAAGCAATGCAATTGCGTGAAAATGGAAAATAATTTTCAGAGCCCAAAGAACAGCCCAGTGAGGTTTGAGCATGCTCAGATGCTACAAAATACTGCGCGACTCTTGGGGACTTGGGAGGGTGCATGAAAACTAGGGAAGGGAGACTGGAATGGAATACAGTGGTACCTCGGGTTACAAACACCTCGGGTTACAAACACTTCGGGTTACAGACTCCGCTAACCTGGAAGTAGTACCTCAGGTTAAGAACTTTACCTCAGGATGAGAACAGAAATCATGTGGCGGCAGCACGGTGGCAGCGGGAGGCCCCATTAGCTAAAGTGGTACCTCGAGTTAAGAACGGTTTCAGGTTAAGAATGGACCTCTGGAACAAATTAAGTTCATAACCAGAGGTACCACTGTATCTTAGAAAAGGGCCTGGCTGGCTGGAACCCAGAACAGGAGCCCTCCATGCTACATTCTGTAGGAGGCCCCCCTGAAGAGCAAGTGCCATGGAGTGAATAAAGTGCTGGAGTGGCCTCAGCGTTAAAGTCCCACTCTGCCATGAAGCTTACTAGGTGACATTGCATCGGACGCCATTTCTCAACTACCTTACAGGGTTGTAGTGAAAATAAAATTAAGTGCGTATGTGCACCACCCTCGAGGGAAGAGGAAGGATGGGATAAAAATATTATGAATTTCAAACAGGATTTGGGTGTGAGTACAGAAGTATATACCGTATTTTTCGCCCTATAAGACGCACTTTTTCCCCTCCAAAAATGAAGGGGAAATGTGTGTGCATCCTATGGGGCGAATGCAGGCTTTCGCTGAAGCCTGGAGAGCGAGGGGGGTCGGTGCGCACCGACCCCTCTCGCTCTCCAGGCTTCAGGAAGCTATCCGCTAGCTGTGGGAGACCCAGCTCTCCCAGGGCTAGCGGAGAGCTTGCCTGCACCCAGAAGCTTGGGGTGCGCTGAGCTCCGCACGCCCCAAGCTTCGGGATTAGCACAGCGCTCCGCTAGCCCTGGGAGAGCCACGCGGCTCTCCCACGGCTAGCGGACTGCTTGCCAGCACCCAGAAGCTTGAGGCGCGCTGAACTCCGCACGCCCCAAGCTTCAGGATCAGCGCAGCGCACCTGGGGGGGGGGGAATAAAAAAAATTTTCCTTTATTTACCCCCCAAAAAACTAGGTGCGTCCTATGGGCCAGTGCGTCCTATGGGGCGAAAAATACGGTACATGTTTTTACCTTCTTTACCATATACTTGTTTATTAAATGAGCATAAATCATCACGCATTTACTGATGGCCCTTTGATTTGACCTGCAAGGACATTCTTATTTACAAGTCTAGTATAAATTAAAGTTACATGGATGCACCTATTTGCCCTTACCTTTCACAGTTGAAATGTATTTACAGGTATTCAGAACTCACCTTATCCTTATGACTGTGATTTGTCTTGAGCTGTTTTTAATGTTGTATTTTAGTTTTTTGGGACCTGCCTTGGGAACTTAGGGTGAAGAGTGAATAATAAATCAAATTAGTAGTAGTAGTAATTTCAAAACAAAACACCCATATCTACATCTTTTTACACTTGCTGAGAGTTTACACCTTCTTTCACCCTTCCTCAGAATCGCACATCTTCTGAAGCCCCTTTCCCCCCTTGTGTTGACAATGCAAAAACACCCCCAGAAGGAAAGAATGTAAATGTTGTTCCGTGTGGGCTGTTGTTTAATTCAGGTAACAGATTGGGAAAGGCATCTGTTCGCGGCCTCTCTCTCTCTTATTAATGTAACATAACTTGTCTGTCTCCCCAGCGTTATTTACACTCGAGTGTATGCGGTGTGTCTTGTAGATAAAGTGCAAGCATTCAGCTTTTAACTTTTCCCTATATATCATTCCCTCAAGCCTGTTATTAAGAGCGACTTCACTTCATCCAATTTTTAGTACCTCCCACAGGATGTCATAATATCCCAGCCCAAGGGATGGCACCGTTTAAGCACTCTGTCCTCTTGATATAAGAAAGACACTTTGATCTCCTGGCTTAAGGAGAGGTAAACTTTGGCTCAGCTCAGGGAGAGTCACTCTTCCATCTGGAAACACAGGTGAGAAGGATAATTAGGTGTGGCAACCACATCAAAGGAATCAGGAGTGTTTCCACCATCACTCTCCCAACCCGTCTAGTAATATCGCTCATTGCCTTACGCTTGCATGGAAACAGCTAATTTCATATCACGTTCTTAAAAGCAAGCTTGCATCCTATGTCCATTGATCTATGAAGTGACTGCACTTGGAATGTGACGTATAACTCTGGTCACCTGAAAAAGGATCTTTCAGAGCTGAAAAGGACATAGGTAAACTCTGGACGTCACTGCCACAAGATGCAATCATGGCCACCAACTTGGACAGATTTAAAACAAGGTTAGACAAATCTGTTGGTGGTTACTAGCCAGGGTGTGCATGTTCTCCCTCCATCATTGGAGGCAATATGTTTCAGAGTACCAGCTGCTACGCTCAGATCTTGCTTGAGAATAGGATGCTAGACTAGATGGGCTTTCTGTCTGTTGGGCTGATGTTCTTCCCTAAATGTAAAACTCACTACTGTTTATTGATCTATAACAGGCACATCCAACTCCCAAGAGACTGTAATATACTCCCAGTATAAAAAAACTGGCAGTGATCTACCCATTGTCATTGGAGGGAAGAAGAAGAAGAGTTTGGATTTGATATCCCGCTTTATCACTACCCGAAGGAGTCTCAAAATGGCTAACATTCTCCCTTCCCTTCCTCCCCCACAACAAACACTCTGTGAGGTGAGTGGGGCTGAGAGACTTCAGAGAAGTGTGACTAGCCCAAGGTCACCCAGCAGCTGCATGTGGAGGAGCAGGGAAGCGAACCCGGTTCACCAGATTAAGAGTCTACCGCTCTTAACCACTACACCACACTGGCTCTCCTCTGGAGGAGGAGCATTGGGTGGAAGGGGAGGATTGCCCAGAGTTGTTGAGCTTTTTTGGGGGAGGATTGCCCAGAGTTGTAAGAAGCAGATGTAAGAATCTTGCATACCATAGAAGTCCATCCTGAAGCAAGGTCAACTGGTAACTGGTATGTGTATGTGCTTAACTCAGAGGAACTGGAGATTTGCTCACTCTCACCATGCACTGCAAACCATCCCTCCTTTCAGCCCAGCTTGGGGGCTTGGATTGGGTCCCTCCACCCAGCCCTGCTGGCCTCCACCTGCTGAACATTCTGCTGGACCCCAGCTGGCCAGCCTCCTTGCTGTGTCACATGATGGCATCAGGCTGAATTCGGGCACCGGCATGAGGGGCAGGGCTGTGAGTGCTTTGGTGACCCCACAGCTCTGCTAATGACTGCCAAGTAGCAACCGAGGTTTGGATGGCACCCGAAGTTCCTTTGTTCCAGGATGAAATGGAACACTGAAGAAAGGGTGGGTACAAATGTATGTCCATAGGTATCGATAGACATTTCATCACATGCAGAGCAGGAGAGTAGGGAAGCAGGGTTATTCCATTGCTGGAGTGAGCAGCCAGCTGTCTTTGCTTCTTCCCCCTCATCTGTCAGCTAGCAGTAGCAATTACATCAGATCTGTAAATTTAGGAAGGGTGCATGAGTTGGCTTTTTTCCCTCCTCCTTCACCACCTCCTTGGTTTAATTGCTTTTCAAATACAGTTGTACCTTGAATCCCACAGGAATTGTGTTGGTCTGTAAGCTGCTCTGAGAGCCTTCTTGGCTAACAAACAGAGTAAAAGTGCTTCAGGTAATAAATAAAAGGTGTATCCAGTGCTTTTTTCCTATTAAAAAAATGTTTAGGGGTACTCTCATTTTGACTCAAGGAAATCACCATTTTATAGTTCAAATCGGGGGAAATAAATACAGTAAATGGGCAAAAGTACAAAGATTCACAAAATGTTTAGGGGTATGCGTACCCCCGCATCCCCCCCCAAAAAAGCATTGGCTGTATCCTTTCTCATCACCTCAGTAAGGAGTTGTGGGGAGAACGCCACAGCTTCCCCCCTCCCAAAACCTCTACATGGAACTAAGCAGAACAATTTTATGTTAACTCCCAAATCCATTTCACATTGCCAGGCTGTTTTTACAAAGTAGGGTCTTCTTGAATTACTGGGCCACAGAGGGGGGGGGGAGTTATTTATTATTTTAACATTTGCATCAAAAACCAAGCTGTACTTAACATTCACGAAGCCACCCAAGGTAATGCGAGAGCCCACGGAATGATGAGATTCTCGCTTGGGTTGCAATATATCCCCCTAAATCACATCAGTGGCACAATTTATAACCGGTTTTATTGTATTTACTGTTTTAATATGGCTAAGGTCAAGCGTAATGGGGAGGGGGAAGTTTACTTTGGGCTTTAAATCAGCAATGAAGCAAAGATCGAGCTGTCGCTGGCCAAAATTTTCCTCCGCTCGGAGCAGTTCAGATTTATTGTGGCAGAGGAATTTGTAAATGTATGAAGAATCGGCAACTTTGTGCATGATTTAATGTGCATCAGTTTCATTATCAAGGAAAAAGCAAGCAAGCTCTCAGATTGCAAGGTCTGTGTCTCCTTGCTGCTAGTGGAACAATCCACAGAGGCCAGGTTCTCTTTATATTCAAGGAAACGCTACGCCATTGAACTTTAATTAGTGGTGAAATATAATCCTGGCTAAGTCAAACAGGACTCCTGTTTATTCTTGTAGAATTCAAATCAATAACTCCCAACTCCCCATGTGCCTGTAATTCCTATTTAGTGTTTAATTGTATCTATTTAATTTTAACTGCTGAAGGCCTCCCCAGTGGAAGGCAGCAATGACTCCTGCTGTTGCTAGGAAGCAGCTCGTAGACAACAGTGGCACATGCGTAAATGGGACAAACGTCTCTGGTGCCATTTCTGCCACTCTGAAAAAATCCACAAGCCAGACTCCAAAAGCATTGCCAAAGGACCAATTTGCACTGTGTTGTGTTTTCAGGCATCAAGTCCTGATTAAGATTCCAGATCCTCCAAGTGTCCCTGTTTTCCAGGGACAGTCCCAGAATTACAGAAGCCATCCAAGTTTCTGAATTAATATAGGAATGTCAGTGTGGTGTAGTGGTTAAGAGTGTGGTGTAGTGGTTAAGAGCGGTAGTCTCGTAATCTGGGGAACCGGGTTCGCGTCTCCGCTCCTCCACATGCAGCTGCTGGGTGACCTTGGGCCAGTCACACTTCTTTGAAGTCTCTCAGCCCCACTCACCTCACAGAGTGTTTGTTGTGGGGGAGGAAGGGAAAGGAGAATGTTAGCCGCTTTGAGACTCCTGAAGGGGAGTGAAAGGCGGGATATCAAATCCAAACTCTTCTTCTTCTTCTTCTTTCTTATAATGCCCCTGTTTTCATCAGAGGAATGTTGGAGGGTAGGGAGTTATGTGACCCCAAAGCCAAGGAGATAAGTAACTGGACTTTAGAAGACATCCCTGTATAGGGAATTTTTTTATGTTTGCTGTTTTATTATGTTTTTATATATTGGAAGTCACCCAGAGTGGTTGAGACAACTCAGTCAGATGGGTAGGGAAGAAATGTTGGAGGATATGAGATTCCACCTAGCTATTTGTGATGCAACTGGGTTATCTATAGCCTGGTGGCAGGGTTCTTAACACAGGTCTGCAATAGGGTTTCTCCAAGAGACACGGGTGGCACGGTGGTCTAAACCACTGAGCCTCTTGGGCTTGCCGATCAGAAGGTTGGTGGTTCGAATCCCCACGACGGAGTGAGCTCCCGTTGCTCAGTCCGGCTCCTGCCAACCTAGCAGTTTGAAAGCACGCCAGTGCAAAAAGATAAATAGGTACCACTGTGGTGGGAAGGTAATCAGCATTTCCATGCGCTGCTCTGGTTTCCATCACAGTGTTCCATTGCGCCAGAAGAAGTTTAGTCATGCTGGCCACATGACTCAGAAAGCTGTCTGCAACAAATGCCAGCTCCCTCGGCTTGAAAGCGAGATGAGCGCCACAACCCCATAGTCATCCAGGAGTCCTTTACCCTTTTTTTTTTACCTTTTATTTCTCCAAGTACAAAGGAAGTCTTAAACAGATACACCAAACCAAGTTGTTTTTTTTTAATTATTATTATTATTATTATTATTATTATTATTATTATTATTATTTCTTTTCTTTATACCCCACCTGTCAGGAGCCAAAGTCAAGAGTCAGGCTCTTATTATGTTCTTATGACTCATTGTCTCGGGGGGGGGCAGCTTCTGACACCTCCTCCTCCCAGTCTGCTCTCTCTTCTCCCTCTGACCACTCTTTAGCCTCCTTCCCCTGGGGGTTCCCTTGGGGGTTCCCCAGCTGGTGCCTCCCCCACTCCTCTGCACCCAGCCAATCCATGACACCGCCTTTCTCCCAGAACTGGGACTCAAGGCAGCTTACAAAACTTAAGACAAGCATGGATGAAATGCAGAAAGCTAAAAACGTAAAAAAGATAACACAGTCGTACCTTGGAAGTTGAACGAAATCCGTTCCGGAGGTCCATTCGACTTCCAAAATGTCCAGAAACCAAAGCGTGGCTTCTGATTGGCTGCGGGAAGCTCCTGCAGCCAATCGGAAGCAGCGGAAGCCCCATTGGATGTTCAGGTTCCAAAGAACATTCGCAAACCGGAACACTCACTTCCGGGTTTGCTGCGTTCGGGAGCCAAAATGTTTGACTTGCAAGGCGTTTGGGATCCAAGGTACGACTGTATTTGAAAAGGAATTAAACCATGATGGAATTAAAACCATGATGGAATAAAAATAAAAATTAAAACCATGATGGAAATAAAAAGGATAAAAACAGCACAGCACTATTAAAAGCCCTTTCCTTAAAAGCAGCCAGTTCCCCAAAGCCTTCTAGGAATAAAACAGTCTTCACTTGCCAATGGAAAGACAACAAGGAGAGAACTAGTCTAGTTCTCTCTCGTTGCCTAGAAAATGTTCTCTGTGCATTGCAGAACTCGGCAATATCCTGGGGTTTAAAAGTTTTGTCAAGTGCTAAAGCCCAGCAACAGAGCATTGTGAAATAATAAAGAGGGGGGTAACCCCTCGAGCATGTACAGAGTGCCTTCTCGCCACTGAGTAACACCTGCCAGCTTCTGTGCATCCGAGATAAAAGTTTCTGAGGCAGAGCACATGGTTTCCAGGAGAAAACAAAACTGCCATTTTATAAAAATGTAAAATAAGCAAGGTTGGGAATGACATTTTCATCTTCAGCTACTAAAAAGAAGATGCACAGAGAGAGCGAGAGAGAGAGCGCTGAAGTGAAGGGTACCTCAGCAAGAAACAATGCTTCGGTCTCAAGAAGATATTGCCAAGAAGGATCCTAAACTTCCACCTCTTAAAAAATAATAAACTGCCATCTTCTGACTTTATTGGATATCTCCTCCTGCCTCAGATTCTTTAGTGCTAGATAATAACTTCTGATAAAACTTCCTGTTTCGCTGAGAAAATTGCATTTGTCTCTGTACTTTATATTTTATTTCTTGTCTATCAAGGCACTTCAAGCTACTCGGTCCCTTTTCACTGACTTTTTATTTCTCTAATGGTTTTGTTACGTATCCAACCTATCTGCCCGGGAACTCTCTTATCTTCTACCTTTTTTTCTTTTTCCTCTTCAGTTATGAAAAGGTCATGTTCTCCCTTCATAAAGAACACAATAGCCAAAATGAGTGTGCACGTAATGCCCCCTTTGCATTATTCATGCCTCTTCTGACATGCAGAATCTGGATTTTTCAGGGAACAGGAACTGGGGTCTCAAATGGCAAGTGGCAAAAGGGGGGGGGAAGCAGCATGGGAAGTAGCGTTAAGAGATCAGTAAGAAAAGGGGTGTGGTGCAGATAATATAAAGGAAAGGTTTTTAAGACACTGAGGGCATAACAGCACTACAAACACTGCATGACAGTTTGATTGGCGTGGCTTCTCCAAAGGAATCCTGGGTAACTGTTGGTGAACGTGTTAGATAGTTACTGTATTTTTCGCTCTATAGGACGCACCAGACCACAAGACGCACCTAGTTTTTAGAGGGGGGAAATCAAGAAAAAAATTATTATCCCCCCCAGCCCCAAAGAGCAGTGGACAGGGCATCTCAGGGCTGCCGGGGGAAGGCCATGTCCCCCCCCCCCAGCCCCAAAGAGCAAAGAAGCCAAGACAGCGAGCACGATCCATCCCGCTGGCTGTTTTGGCTTCTTTAGCCGCGCGCAGCCCCTTCGGTCAGGAGAGGCTGTGCGAGGCTATGGCAATTCCCCCACCTCCCGCAAAAGCCCACAGGAGCCACACACCCTTTAAGGAACGCGCGGCTCCTGCGGGCTTTTCTACGAAGAGGGAGAAGGGACTGACTCTTGGGGGCTTTGGGGGGCTTTTCCTGCCT
This sequence comes from Podarcis liolepis, assembly GCF_965112155.1. Taxonomy (NCBI): domain Eukaryota; kingdom Metazoa; phylum Chordata; class Lepidosauria; order Squamata; family Lacertidae; genus Podarcis; species Podarcis liolepis. The sequence goes on along the minus strand of NC_139563.1, from coordinate 11,658,326 downwards.
GCCTCCCCCCTGCATTTACTCCAGAAGACACACACACATTTCCCCTTACATTTTAGGAGGGGAAAAGTGTGTCTTATGGAGCGAAAAATACGGTAGATAGAACTACAGTTTCCAGAGTTCCTGGGGAGAGGCTGGAGGTTTATCATAGAATGGTAGAGTTGGAAGGGACCAGGAGGGTAATCTAGTCTAACCCCCTGCAATGCAGAAATCTTTTGCCCAACGTGGGGCTCGAACCCACAACCCTGAGATCGAGAGTCCCATGGTCTACTGACTGAGCTATCCCAACGAGAAAGAAAGAAAGTTGCCCTTTTCTGCTCTGTTTTCTAAACCTTCACCCCGTCTGGACATCCCCCGTTGTTTTTTTGGGGAACGATGACGTGATCTAGAAACTTTCTTTCTGTCTTTTAAACAAATACTTTCTCACAAGGTTACCATTTGTTTTTCTGGGTCTGTTATTCTGCCATGCAGTTGGAGAAGCACTTATGAAAAAGAGAAAGGTTTGCTTTTGCTCTTGAGTATTTGGGGGTTTGTTTTTGTTCTAAAAATAGTTCTTCATTCAGGTTCTTAGTTCACAAGGAAAAAATAAAAACTTCACACAATAGAACTGCAGGGCGGCAAAACACAGGAATAAGTAAAGGTTGGGATTAGTATGCACATAAGTGGTGATTATGATTTCCATTGTCCTTGAGCATTTGTTTTAGTGTTCTGTATTGTTTTCAGAGTTGCAAAACAGATGCCACTCTGAAACCCATTCATAGAAGCCAGGCCTCTGCAGACGACAGTCCTCAGACCTCTTTTCAATGTCAGGGCTTATCCCAAGGAAACATGAAATTCTGATCCAGGACAGAGCGTCTCTGAGCAACGGCACGAACTATGGAATCAATTTCAATCCGTTACCCCCGAGGATGTGGACAGGCTGCTTGGACGAGTGAAACCAACCACCTGTCTCCTTGATCCTTGCCCATCCTGGCTTATAAAAGCTAGCCGGGAAGGGCTGGGCGATGGGCTCTGCGGGGTGGTGAATGCTTCCCTCTGTGAGGGAACATTCCCAGATCCGCTGAAAGAGGCGGTCATTAAACCGCTTCTTAAAAAACCATCTTTAGACCCGGCCAGTATGGCCAACTATCGCCCAGTCTCAAACCTTCCATTCTTGGGCAAGGTGATTGAGCGTGTGGTTGCTGAACAACTCCAGGCACGCCTGGAGGATGCGGACCATTTGGATCCCTTCCAATCAGGGTTCAGGCCTCATCATGGGACTGAAACTGCCTTGGTCGCACTGGTTGATGATCTCCGGCGAGCTAGGGACAAAGGTGAGAGTTGTTTCCTAGTTCTGCTGGATCTCTCAGCGGCCTTTGATACAATCGACCATAACATCCTTCTGGACCGTCTAGAGGGGTTGGGAGCTGGGGGCACTGTTATACAGTGGTTTCGCTCCTTTCTCCTGGGCCGTGTTCAGAAAGTGGTGGTGGGGGATGAGTGTTCAGACCCTTGGGCCCTCACTTGTGGGGTGCCTCAGGGTTCCGTCCTCTCCCCCATGCTTTTTAACATCTATATGAAGCCGCTGGGAGAGATCATCAGGGGGTTTGGACTGGGTGTCCATCAATATGCAGATGATACCCAGCTCTACCTTTCTTTCAAATCAGAACCAGTGAAGGCGGTGAAGGTCCTGTGTGAGTGCCTGGAGGCGGTTGGAGGATGGATGGCGGCTAATGGATTGAAGTTGAATCCTGACAAGACAGAAGTACTGTTTTTGGGGGACAGGGGGCGGGCTGGTGTGGAGGACTCCCTGGTCCTGAATGGTGTAACTGTGCCCCTGAAGGACCAGGTGCGTAGCCTGGGAGTCATTTTGGACTCACAGCTGTCCATGGAGGCACAGGTCAATTCTGTATCCAGGGCAGCTGTCTACCAACTCCACCTGGTACGCAGGCTGAGACCCTACCTGCCCGCTGACTGTCTGGCCAGAGTGGTGCATGCTCTAGTTATCTCCCGCTTGGACTACTGCAATGCGCTCTACGTGGGGCTACCTTTGAAGGTGACTCGGAAACTACAACTAATCCAGAATGCGGCAGCTAGACTGGTGACTGGGGGCGGCCGCCGAGACCATATAACACCGGTCTTGAAAGACCTACATTGGCTCCCAGTACGTTTCCGAGCACAATTCAAAGTGTTGGTGTTGACCTTTAAAGCCCTAAACGGCTTTGGCCCAGTATACCTGGAGGAGCGTCTCCACCCCCATCGTTCTGCCCGGACACTGAGGTCCAGCGCCGAGGGCCTTCTGGCGGTTCCCTCATTGCGAGAAGCGAAGCTACAGGGAACCAGGCAGAGGGCCTTTTCGGTGGTGGCGCCCGCCCTGTGGAATGCCCTCCCATCGGATGTCAAGGTGATGGACAACTACCTGACATTCAGAAAACATCTTAAGGCGGCCCTATTCAGGGAAGCTTTTAATGTATGATATTTTAGTGTTTTTTGGTTTCTGTGGAAGCCGCCCAGAGTGGCTGGGGAAACCCAGCCAGATGGGCGGGGTACAAATAATAAATTATTATTATTATTATTATTATTATGCATGATCAAGCATATTTACATCCTATTGATCTTAATGGAATGAATGCTAAGAGTGCTGGACTTTGGCTGGGTCACTTAATACTTTGTTTATCTTAGGGTTTTTGGATCTTAATTTTTGCCTTCATTGAAACAACCAGGGTGCACAAGGTTATTCAAAATTATTTGTGCCGAAACATTTACTATTGTATTTGAAAAAGACAAAGATTGTTGTACAGTGGTACCTCAGGTTACATATGCTTCAGGTTACATACACTTCAGGTTTCAGACTCCGCTAGCCCAGAAATAGTACCTCGGGTTAAGAACATTGCTTTAGGATGAGAACAGAAATCATGTGATGGCGGTGCGGCGGCAGCAGGAGGCCCCATTAGCTAAAGTGGTTCTTCAGGTTAAGAACAGTTTCAGGTTAAGAACAGACCTCCGGAACGAATTAAGTACTTAACCCGAGGTACCACTGTATTATTACTGCAATTTCAAATAAATTCAGCAATGTCAAGTTTTGTGCTTTTCATTTTTTTCTACAAGACACCTGTTTTTGAAATGTGAAATTAACAGGGTTGGGGGGGTTGGAGGGGGAGGCTGCATACATGAGTACTTGACATAGAAAATGACATCCATCATGAAAACAGACACAACTTATTAAAATGCACAGTGCTGCCTGCTAGAGATGCAATGCCTTTAAAACAAATATTGTACAGTCCTGAAGGCTTCAGAGATGTACTGCATGATTATTCATTCCTTGGCTTAAAGTTAATTGGGTGAAAGAGACAATGTTCCATTGTCGAATGAGCCTCTAATGCCAGAAAGGGGGTTTCCGATCGGCACAGCGGCTTGGCTTTATTTTCTTGTTGTTCATTTTCAGGCTGCCAGATGGAATGTTCCTCAGCCTTTTATGGCTTCTATATCCATTTTATTAGCCATATGTTTTGATTGATCTTGTTATTCCTGACAAGAAATCAATTGAAGGGGGGGAGGGGAGGAATACTGTGCCGGAATAGATCTCTTCCTTGATGGAACAGGACAGACTTACAAAAACAAAACAAAAAACAGTACAGTTACAACAGGCAATGCTTTCTAGGACTTACCAAGACACATCTAGTGACACAGGCCGCATTCACCCCAAACTTTTAAAGCACTATGATACCACTTTAAATGCTCACAGTTTCCCCCAGTTCTTTATGGGAGCTGTAGTGCTTTAAGAGTGCTGAGCGTTGATAGGAAACTCCTATTTGATTGGCTGGCTAAACCAGGTGAGGGTAGCCGGTGGGTCTCAAACCCTCAGTAAGTTACGGACTTTCCCTGCATGTGAAGACAGGCTTTGGAGGATTGAATGGATGAGACCAAGGACTCAGCTAGACTGGTAAAGAAAATCCATTGTATATGCATTATAACACTGTAACACCAGATGGCACTGTGGAGTTCCATTTTTGCCAACCTGATTTGTCATACAAAGTTTACAGCACGTTTTCCTGAAACTTTTTTTTTATGTGTCTCCTAGGAGCCTACTCCAGGGGGCTATGAGTGCCTGGGCACCCACAATAATATAATTGTGGGAGCAGGCCACCCGCAAAGTCAATGAGAAAAGCCAGCAGGTGTCAGTGATGCCTCAGAGAGAAGCAGTTCAGCTCCACAGCCAGCCAATGAGGCACCAGGGGAAGGGCGAACACAGAGGCAGAGTCTTTCTGTAGAAAAGGGTGTCTCACTATCTGTGGAGAGGAGAAGGAAGAGGAGCCAGCTGTAAGGAGCACCATGAGTATTTGCAAGGGCCAGGCCCTGAACGCAGTGAGGAGTTGCAGAACCAGGCCCTTGCTGTGTTTGTCTTGGGGGAGTTGGGTGTGGCCTGGCAGATGTGCCCAGATCAGGAAATGTGCCACACCTGGAGACAATCCCAATATGAAGTCCAGCATTTTGCCCTACTTCCGTTGCAGCAGCAATGTGGTTTATTCCCTGCTGTTGCCAGTTCCTGCTCCTTCCTTCTGTTCTTTCATTCTAGCCTCATTGAGTTTCCTAGAATGTGCATATAATGTCACTATATCCATGACAATTGCATACAAAAAAATGCATGGCTTTTGGGGAAAGTGCTTTGCAAAAATGTGCAAATTAGACAAAATTCGCACTAAAGTGCTTATGAACTTTCAGGAGGACTTTTTTGAAAAATTGCAGGTTCATGTGGAAATGTGGAGAATGAATTTACGATTTGAAAAACGAGGAACTGGGGGAAATCGCCATGGACAGTTTGGCACATTCCCTACTAGTAAGCCACCTAGAGAGGAATCCTGAAAGACAATATGTAAATTGTTGTTTAGGAAAAGAGTGTTGCTGGATAATCTTATCTGACCCTACTTTCACTGCCTTGAGCTCCTTGGAGCAAAGTGGAATAGAAATCTGATGCACAGCGAAAGCGGAGAATTAGAATTCAGGTCCACTGGTGGAAGTCCAGAGCATCCAATCACTTTCAAGACGTAGTAGCCTATGATGGATTCATTGAGCAACATACTTGGTTCAGCAAGCAGTAATTTGAGTTACGGCCATGAATTTGGGCCAACAGACAATCAATGTTCCTTTCTCCATGTATTTATTTGTAAGGGAATGATTTATGTACTTGAGGGGAGAGTGGATTCAATCCCTTTGTACTCAGTATCCCTTGCAGTGTGTCAGAATTGCCTTCTGCTTAATATATAGCTCCTCTCAATTTCAGGACTTACTGACATCCCGTAAAATGACACTTCATTAAGAATCAACCAGGAATAATCCATCCAGAACTATTTTTTTATCGATAAAATTTGAGCGGAGAAATATCAGGGTCACTTATCACTTTCCACATAGGGAAGGGACAATGAAATCTTTATTGGAAAAATCTAGCTGGCAGGAATGTGTTCAATCTTGTCAGGGATAGCACAGCCACCGAAATATATTGCCTGAGCTTTGCAGCGGTTACTCTAACCAAACATGCCATGTCAGCAAAATTACAAAGCTTAAAATGACTTTCATGTCAAAGTGTCGCCGGGGTTTTCATTTCTCCATATTTTTGCCAGCAAAAAAAATAAAATAAATTTCAATGAAGCACTTTGTATATGGACTTTGAAAAGTTGCCCTGATGTATCGCAGACCTTGTCATGCAATGTAGGCCAAGATCAAGATTTATGAATCACCAAGACCTAAAGATTTTACACACACACACACACACACACACACACACACAATGTAAAGAATTCATCTTCCAAATTTCATATCACATTAGCCACTCAGAACCAGACTATGAGCCAAGCAAGACCCATTCAGTTTCATTCTCTCGCTCGCTCACTCTCTCAAATACATACTCCTCCATGTATAAGTGTGGATCTGCTCGGAGTATAACTGTATCTATTCCATTTATACTTTGGGCGCATCTACACAATACATTTAAAGCACATTCACCGCACATTTAAAGCATATGATTTCCCTCAAAGAATCCCAGGAGCTGTATTTTCCCCCAAAGTGCTACAATTCCCAGCACCCTTAACAAATACAGTTCCTAGGATTCTTTGGGGGAAGTTGTTGTTGTTTAGTCATTTAGTCGTGTCCGACTCTTTGTGACCCCATGGACCAGAGCACGCCAGGCACTCCTGTCTTCCACTGCCTCCCGCAGTTTGGCCAAACTCATGCTGGTAGCTTCGAGAACACTGTCCAGCCATCTCGTCCTCTGTAATCCCCTTCTCCTTGTGCCCTCCATCTTTCCCAGCATCGGGGTCTTTTCCAGGGAGTCTTCTCTTCTCATGAGGTGGCCAAAGTATTGGAGCCTCAGCTTCAGGATCTGTCCTTCCAGTGAGCACTCAGGGCTGATTTCCTTTAGAATGGGTAGGTTTGATCTTCTCGGGGGAAGTAATGTGCTTTAAATGTATGGTGTGTGTCCACCTTTTTTTACCTTTTTAGAATACCACTGAAAATGTTATACGTAGGGTAGTGGGTAGCCTCCCATCCAAGCACTCTGGATTAAAGTTATGTGCCCGGCAAATGCTCTGCAGCATATGTGCATCACACGCTCATGAACACAATACAGTGGTGCCTCGCAAGACGAAAATAATCTGTTCCACAAGTCTCTTCGTCTAGTGGTTTTTTCGTCTTGCGAAGCAACCCTATTAGCGGCTTAGCGGCTTAGCGCTATTAGCGGTTTAGCGGATTAGCGGCTATTAAAGGCTTAGCGGCTTAGCGGCTAAAAGGCTATTAGCAGCTTAGAAAAGGGGGGGGAGCGGGGAAAAATCGGAAGACTCACAAGACGTTTTCGTCTTGCAAAGCAAGCCCATAGGGAAATTCGTCTTGTGAAGCAGCTCAAAAACGGAAAACCCTTTCGTCTAGCGGGTTTTCCGTCTTGCGAGGCATCCGTCTTGCGGGGCACCACTGTACCTTGATTTGTCCATCAAGCCTAGAACTGTATACTCCTGACTGGCACAGCTCTCCAACATCTCAGGCAGAGGTATTTTCTACCATCTGCTATCTGGTCTTCTTTTAACTGGAGATGCCCAAGATTAAACCTAGGACAACTTGTGTTCCACGATTGAGCTCCACTCCCATTCCTTATACAGTCATTCCATTTTCTCCAGAGATCCTTGGGATCTATAGTTCTACTCTGGAGTTGAGAAATGCCTCGTGGAAAACATCTTGGCACTCTCACCAACCTACAAATCCTAAAGTTACAAAAATGCATCTCTTAGGGGGGAAATGTGCAGAACAACAATGAATAGATTAGAGGGGGGAATAACAGAAATGTGTTATACGAAGAGAAATTCACATCAAAATGCGGAATTTCCATAAGTAAATAATTCACAAATTACTGAAGAAATGTGGAGAACTGGATTTAAAATTGGAAAACTTAAAAACTGAGAGAATAAAAATTGACAGATTTTAAAAACATCCTTAGTGAACACTGTGGGGAAATCTCCAGACAGCCACACCGCAGATTCCACAACAATCTCCCATAAACATGCATGTAATTTGGCTGCAGTTTTGGAAGCCAGCAATGTTACAGATGCTATTTGAGTCTTCTCTCGCCTCCCCCCCTCTTTTTTTTTTTTTTTTTTTGCAGTGCTAGACTCAATATGTCTTTTGCACAATGAAAGAGCTCCCTCTAAAGTGCTTTCTGTTAAATAAAGATCCATCGAACACCAACCCAGAAATAATGCTTCACAGGGGCATTGAGCCTCAAAGTTTAATTTGAAACTCTGCTCGTTAAGGGCACTCTGCTCAGAGCCTATTTTCCAGACAAAGCCCCACTCTTCGTTATTAAAGCATTCCTTTTTTGCAGGAGCTGTTAGTCCTGGAAGAATAAACTAAAATATGACTGGAGACCCACACAAATTTTAAATGAATTTTCATTTGTAATAACTCTTTTGTCTATCTCCTATTCACTTCTCACCCAAATATTGTTCTCATTCACACACCCCATTCACACAAACACACACACACACCTCTATCTCTGCCTATCTGTCTCTCTCACACACACAAACACACATGAATAAGGCAACGATCACTAGGACAGTGCTGTCTCTTTCCTTATCACCACTGAATTCATCATTCACCCCCAGCTCTAAAGTGCTGATAATCTAACTTTTCAACCGTTGAAATCCTTATAAGCATTCTGTAACACCTCAGCTGAGGAAGGTATCTTTTCAAAGAATTGTATAATCAGAAAACTGCAGAGTTGGAAAAGTCTCCTGTGGGCCATCTAGTTCCACCCCCTGCAATACAGGAATCTCCATTAAAGTGTTAACGGAGAAATCTGAGGGCTCCCTTGGACAAAAAACAAGGACACCAGCCAGGAATACCAGAGCAAAACAGCAGCCAGTAGGCTTGGTCTTTACTGAAGACTGTCACAACAGGACTCTCACATGCCACAAGGTGAAACAAGATGAAAGCCCCGAACAAAAGAGAACCCAAACTTTTATTAGTTGCTAATCCCCATGCTACACCCCCCCAAACTACATCACTAATACATCATGGTTACATCATGAAAGGGGAGTTCTGGTGGCACTAATCTGAGCATCCTGGATCCTGCCCCATGGTTCCCCTTGCCCTCCACCAAACACCCATCAAGTGTAACAAAAGAGATATTTACCGTACATTTCCCTGTTTCCCAGCCAAGTTAATCACACCCTTTTGTCTTCATCTGGGTTTGTTATTTCTGGAATGGCTACCTGTCTGGCACTCAGGTATCAGGATGCCAGGAATTATCACTCATGCAGAGGGGCTGCTGAGTAGCTGAGCTCACATGTCTATATGAATTTCTGAAGTTTTCCCAGTGAGCCAGTAAAGGTAAAGGGACCCCTGACCATTAGGTCCAGTCGTGACCGACTCTGGGGTTGCGGCGCTCATCTCGCTTTATTGGCCAAGGGAGCCAGCGTACAGCTTCTGGGTCATGTGGCCAGCATGTGTAAGCCACTTCTGGCGAACCAGAGCAGCACATGGAAACGCCGTTTATCTTCCCGCCAGAGTGGTACCTATTTATCTACTTGCACTTTGGTGTGCTTTCAAACTGCTAGGTTGGCAGGAGCAGGGACCGAGCAACAGGAGTTCACCCTGTCGCGGGGATTCGAACTGCCGACCTTCTGATAGGCAAGTCCTAGGCTTTGTGGTTTAACCCACAGCGCCACCCGCGTCCTTATAGTGAGCCAGTACATATGTAGTGAGACAGTACATAGATACATTTATCAGTGAATTGTTACATTTGGTATTGTGCAGCAGAGGCCCTTTGAATAGATAGGAAGAAACTGTGATGAAGTGTTTTGTGGGGACAAATCACAAAAGTCACAAAAGTGATTTTGCTGATTTTGGTAGTGGGCTGTATGTGCATGATATCTGCTGGCGGGGCAACCCCCCCCCCTCCAAACTTATACATAAATTCCTGAAACAAAAGCATCTATGACAGATGGCCACCCAACCTCTGCTTAAAACTTCCAGCGAAGTTGGGGTCCCTTCCAGCTCTACAAGTCTATATGATTCTATGAAAGCAGCTGGGAAGTTCACCCACAAGACATCAATTCACAATGGGCTTTGAATTTTTATACGCCTCTTCTCTAAAAGCCAAACTCCGCAGAAAAGCTCGCTGGTGCCGAAAGAGAGACTTGAAAGATCTGTTGCATCACAGTGCAGTTGGATTTTGGAGATTAATTGCAAAGACGTTTCATTCATCTACATTTTAATTAATGTGCATTGTTATCGGGATCTAAGGCTTGCTGAGGAATCATATGCACAGCGCAAAAAGCATTTTTGAAGACCATAATGGCCTAGCACCCCCTTCGTGCTTGGGAAGATAAAAGCTTCACTTTCATATAGGCTTCCTAATAGTCTCATCAACTGCAACTAACCGATTTTCTATTAAGGCCAAAAGGCAGCCATTAATACAGAAAATCATCTTCTATCACTTTCACCCTCTATAAGAAGTAATGTATAGATGCAATAAGAAAGTTAATTGGTTTCCTGTGGCTTGGGATGTACACAAACGCAGGAGAAGAAAGACCCCCATTTCTATTTCTAATTAAAATTTATGAATAGGGCCATTGTGGAAATGGATTTCTGGCTTCCTGGGGCCCTGCCTGCTCATTCTGCTCAAACACGCATGTGCCCGCTGCCATCACTCTTCTTTTATCACCATGAAACTGTGGGTTTGTGTGTTATTTCACACATCTACCCAACAGAGAATGAGGGACGTGGAGGGAGCTTTTTTTGGAAGAAAGTTCTCAGGGACATGTTGTCGTGCACAACACACTCAGCCAAGGAAGGCAAACGGCCGATAGTTAATTCTTCATTGAATGAACATATGCAGCAGCTCCTCAGGGGCACAGGGTACACACACACACACACACACACACACACACACACACACTTTTCTAGCATCTACATGCATTCAACCTGAGACATCTCCTACATGGACGTCGTCATTGCACTTCCCTCTTCAGACCCCTCCTGGATCTTGGAGGCAGCAGGGCAGGGGACAGTGTGGATTCAACTGACCTGCCCCTCACCTGAAAAGCCTTTTCCTCCGCTTTTGACGCATCCTGCGCCCCCTCCTCCATCTCTGAGTGCTCAGACCCTTTCCCTCACCCTGGCTAGTGCCTTGCGGGGGGCACCAAACCCCATTAAATCACTGGCCTCCTTCTCTCCTGGGTCGGCCTCCATCAATCACTCGTCAGAGTCCTGCCAGGTCCGTGACACGTGGACTTTACAAATGGTAACCTCCCTTGGCCCAAAGGCTCCAGGTCTTTGGTGCATGAGAGAGTTCAGAAAGTTTCTTTGTCCTCCTCCTATCCTCCTGTCAGTGGCTTGTTTGCTCTTAAGACCTGAGCCAATCATTGAAAATCAAAACTGTAAGGCAAGAAAAGAAAAGACTCTGCATAGATAAGGGATGGAGAAACGTGCAAGGAAATCTGAGGACTGCAAAGCCAGAGGGCAAAAGTCAGCAGGCCAACAGATGTGAGCCTTACCATTGTGGATTCAGTTGCATTCCAGTCATACAGAAGTCAGACATTTCTAAACACCTATCCCTCTTCATTAAGGGACATGGATGGCGCTGTGGGTTAAACCACAGAGCCTAGGACTTGCTGATCAGAAGGTCGACAGTTCGAATCCCTGCAATGGGATGAGCTCCTGTTGCTCGGTCCCTGCTCCTGCCAACCTAGCAGTTCAAAAGCACGTCAAAGTGCAAGTAGATAAGTAGGAACCGCTCCAGGGGGAAGGTAAACGGCGTTTCCGTGTGCTGCTCTGGTTCGCCAGAAGCAGCCTAGTCATGCTGGCCACATGACCCAGAAGCTGTACCGGAAGCTCCCTCGGCCAATAAAGCGAGATGAGCGCCGCAACCCCAGAGTCGGCCACGACTGGACCTAATGGTCAGGGGTCCCTTTACCTTTACCTTTATCCCTCTTCATTTGAGAGAGAAGGAGGCATTGTCCCAGATCCCAAGGATATATCCTAGCCAAGCAAAAGCACTGAAGGAAGGTTTGAAGCAGGGCTGGCAAGAAGTGTGACCTACGGTTGAGGACCACATTTGGCCTGCAATCTTGATGTTCCCCTCGCCCACTGAAGATGAACACTGACGGCCCATTCACACATGCAATGCCATTACCAGATGCTGCAGTCATCAAGCGAAGACTGCATGTGTGAACCAGAGCAGACCCACACCATACATTTAAAACACACCCAACACACTTTAAAAGCACCTTGCTTCCACAAAGAATCCTAAGGACCATAGTTTCCCCCTCACAGAGCTACAGTTCCCAGATCCGTTAATAAACTACAGTGCCCAGGATTCTTTGAGGGAAGTCGCAGACTTTAAATATGCGTTGAACATTCTTTAAGTGTATGCTTTGAGTCTGCCCTCATCATTCTCAATAATCTCCCATATAAGCAATTTGTTTTTGCTTGTCTGCCTAATGAAAGCTTTCCCCACCTCAAGGCTAATAGCAGCAGCAGGCAGATTTTAATTGGGATCACAGTGCAGGAAAGGATTAAACCACCCATCCCCACAGGCCACAGTCCCACTACTGCAACTCTTATTTAGAAACGGCAGGGGGAAGGGGGTGGATTTGACATGATACAGGCAATTCTATCTATAATGTTACACCTTGTTGTTGTTTAGTCATTCAGTCGTGTCTAACTCTTCATGACCCCATGGACCAGAGCACGCCACGCACTCCTGTCTTCCACTGCCTCCCGCAGTTTGGTCAAACTCATGTTGATAGCTTTGAGAACACTGTCCCACCATTTCGTCCTCTGTCGTCCCCTTCTCCTTGTGCCCTCCATCTTTCCCAACATCAGGGTCTTTTCCAGGGAATCTTCTCTTCTCATGAGGTGGCCAAAGTATTGGAGCCTCAGCTTCACGATCTGTCCTTCCAGTGAGCACTCAGGGCTGATTTCCTTCAGAATGGATAGGTTTGATCCTCTTGCAGGTCACGGGACTCTCAAGAGTCTCCTCCAGCACCATAATTCAAAAGCATCTATTCTTCACCTAGGCCACATTTAAAGCACTACAATACCACTTCCCCCAAGAATTCTGTTTGCTGTGGTTTGTTACTGATGCAGAGAGCTATTAGGAAACTATTTGCCTCCCCAAGCTACAATTCCCGAAGTGCCCTGGGGAGAGGGATTTATTGTTGAACCACTCTGAGAATTGTAGCTCTGTGAAGGGAACAGGGGTCTCTGGGCAGCTAGCAGCGCCCTGAACAAACTACAGTTCCCAGAATTCTTTGAAGGAAGCCAGGGGTATTTAAAGTGGCATCATAGTACTTTAAATGTATGGGGTGAACAAGGTCATAGTGTGGGCTTTCTTGACGGGGGTCATGCTGAGACCGCTGGCTAAGAAGACACCCACCTTTCCAAAGCTGCTCAGCAAAGTTCACTGGGCAATTATTAGCATGAATAAGTCAGCTTCATCTTAAGTGACACTTTGCTAACCAAGAGGCGATTTTGTTTGAAATTAAAATAAACATGGGGATTTGGGGGGAAGAAATGTAGAGCACCGTGTTGCGTCTCCAAAGGTGTACATAAAACAATTTCACGCAAGGACAGCCAAGCACAACAGAATTGGGCACAGCTAAGGGAAACGGGATTACTAAGATGTACTAAAGGGACAGCTACAGCCTCTCTTTCTAGCCGAGGTGACAGCTCCTTCGCACACATTTGCCCTAGTTTCCCTGCAACAGGCTTCTCAGATCTAAGGCCAGTATAAAGTTTAATCAATTAGGATTTGTTATGCATCAGTTATCAAAAACTGTACAATCTTATTGCGGGAGATTAGCAGCCAAACCGAACAAGTGCATATTCTTGCTAGTTATCATGAGAAGGGGCGAATACCACAGAGCTGTATTGCTGAGAGGCAAATACTCAGACCATAGAAATGCCATTGGTAGAGTGGGCTCTGTATGATGTCATTTCCCCTTCTCTCCTGGAGAGGAAGAAGCATATTGTGTGTTCCTCTCTTTCCCTTCCTGTGACCAGGGTTGGATACAGACCTGCCTCCGCTTGCTCCAGCTTGAAGCTGGTTATACGGTAAATATGTTTTGCCTGCATGGTTTTCGCTGCTGCCATTGCTATGAACCAGTGCAAGATAATAAGTAAATTATATTTTTAAGCTTACTTCCCAAGCTGTTGCCAAGCAGAATATGAAAGGGAGAGCCAGTTCACTACAGAGCTGGACTTGCTCAAAACAAGTCTAATTCCTATGCTTTAACTTTTGCTGCCAAGGATGGGATTTTGAAACTTTATTCTACCCACACATGTGGGCATCTGGAGGGATAAATTGCAATTAACATATCCTCTCCTACCCATTAAATCCATCACACACTTATTACACACATACAAAATCTAAGGAATTTTTTTTAAAAACTGCCATTAAAAGTTTTCACCTGTTTTATTATATCACTGCCTGTTTGTAGCTACTGTAAAATATCTCATAGCAGACCTGTGTCTGGAGCTTAAGTTGACATTCATTCATTCGGTGAATGAATAGGTACCATATGTACTCTGAAATCTGGACAGGGATGTAGGATCTACCTTTATTTTTAACAGAACTCTTTAACTGCTCCACACCAGTCAACTAACAGAAACCCAGCAGCGCTACACAACCTCAAGCAGCTGTTCATAATGGAAGTTCCCTGCACCATTGAGACAGTAATGGCACGGCTGGCTCCATTATAACACCGTTTAGCAGGGAAATTCAGCTGAGGTGAGGCAGCCCCTCTCTTCCACCTGGAGCTCCCTGTCCATGCATTGTCAGAACAGATGGTGCTGGATAGTAAGACACATACAAAAACCCTCCAAACCTCTCCTCTTATACCTCGAACAAGAAGGCACAGCTCAGTCATGGAACATACCGTATTTTTCGCCCTATAGGACGCACTTTTTCCCCTCCAAAAATGAAGGGGAAATGTGTGTGCATCCTATGGGGCGAATCCAGGCTTCAGGAAGCTATCCCCCCAGCAGTGCAAGCTCCCAGAGCAATGCCAAAGCTGCGCGCACCTTCGCCATCGCTCTCCGACCCGTTTGGGGGGCTGGGGTCGGAGGAAGCTCGGGCTTCCCCCGCCCCCAGCCCCGCAAGCTCTGGGAGTGATGGCAAAGGTGCGCTCACCTTCGCCATCGCTCTCGGACCCTTTCTGGGGGCTGGGGGTGGGGGAAGCCTGGGCTTCCCCCAGCCCCGCAAGGTCCAGGAGCCACTCTGGCTCCCATTCTGGGGGCTGGGATCGGGGGAAGCTCGGGCTTCCCCCGCCCCAGCCCCGCGTCTGGGGGGGGGGAATAATTTTTTCCCCTTTATTTCCCCCCAAAAAATCTAGGTGCGTCCTATGGTCCGGTGCGTCCTATAGGGCGAAAAATACGGTATGTGCTTGAGGCATACAATCCCAAGTTAAAAAGAGAAACCGCCTGTAAAAGGCCTTTTTTAAGAAGTGTATTGGGTTAACAAAATTCATTTCTCTGGAGAGTTAGCTGCTATTCAAAGCAGACCGGCCGGTATTCTGTCAGACAGGCCAACGGTCTGAGAAGGCAGCTTCCTCTGTGTTCAGTTTGACTGGCAAAAGACCAGTCAAAATATTGTAATTAGCCTAATGACTAGTATCAATGTTGATGCATTCTTAAGAAGCCTTTAAAAGATCAAAGCACCGAATATTTTTTAAAGACAGCTTTAGCAGGTCATACTTTTATAACGTATTATGATTTGAATCTGACTCTGCTGTGATGAGAGGCAGTTTGGCACTGTGGGCAGCCAGGGTCAACCTCATGTCCTTCTGATTAAAAGCCGCCTTTCTTGGGGGAAAGCACAGGGCACCTCCTTATCGCCACTGAAACGCAAACTGCTTAGCGGTGAACTGCGTGTTCAATGTGAACCATTTGCAAGCCCCACACAATTAATCCTAGCTCATCAGGGCACGGGCAGAATAATTACAGTATAGGCAGCACCAAACCCATTTAAGAACTTATTCCACAGGGCTGTAATTATAGCCTGTCCCTAATCCTTTAATTGCCACTAGCATTTGATGTGTTGCGGGCGATACCACAGGATAAACGGGGGTGGAGGGGTCTCAGCATAGTCCAAGGCACCAAGCGGAGCGGGCAGCAAAGGCAAGTGGTTGCCTGATAAAAAGAATGTATGACACCCAAACTAGACAAAATGTGTATTTGCCTATAGCATGGGTGCTGCTGGTCTCTTTTTATAAATTGCAAACAGCAACCACTGAGGATGGCAGTCAATAATTATCGGGGGTTAACCCTTTCTTCCCTGATACAGTCCTGATTAAAATTGCTCCTCTGTAGCTGCCATTTGTTTTTCTGGACATATGATGAAAACAAAGAAAGGAATACAATAATTTGGAACTGTGTGTGAAAAAACTGTAGAAATAATAATATAATGAGTCTAATCAAAAGTCAAATATGTTTGTTTTGCTTTATTTTTATTTTTATTTCTTTTTCTCTCTTTCCCCCTCCCTTTTTCTGTTTTCCCTTACCTCCACCACCACCCCCTTCTTCTTCCTTTTCTTTCTTTCTTTTTCTGTTTCCTTTCTTGGTCTTTTTGTTTTCGATATGCTATGAAAAAGATAAAGAGATAAAAGTGTATTATGAAAACCTTAGTAAATTAAAAGTGATGCTATGTAATTTCTTTAGATGTAGGAATGAAAAATCATGGGAGACGAGAGAGGCAGGTGTAGCTAGGCGTCTGTCTGGGCGGACCCTGAGAGCCTCTTTTATTGAATATTACAAGCATTGCCAAAGTGTGCCTGTGGCTGATTGGTTGATACATACACACAGAAACTTGTGATTGGTTAACATAAGTACTAAGGCGGGAATTACATGTGAAAGGTGGGGATTACATGTGATCATTTATCATTGATGGAGAGAAGGCTGAGAATCGGAGTTAGAACTAGACAGGCATGAAGCCTCCTAACTGAATTGTAACTAGGGATTAATTGGCACAAACAATATAACAATCGGGTTCTATAGTTATGGTCAGCTAGGCATGGAGAGCAAGTACAGTTTGTTTTCCATGAGCTTGGGATGTCTGTTACTTAATGATTGATCATCGCATGTAACAATGTAATCAGGTTCTGTAGTCAGCTAGGCGTGAAGAGCAGGTTCGCACAGTGTGTGCAAAAGCAGGGAAAAACCTAGAGCAAGACTTCTCAAAAAGCAAGAGAAAAAGAGGAGCAAAACTTCCCCAAAATGGAGCAGTTTTATGCAGAAAGAGACTAACAGTTATGTGCAGAAAGAAGACTTCCCTTTATTTAGTAGTATCTATAAAATGTTTAAACTGGTTGACTGTCATGATCTGATGTTGCAACCACCGTGGTTTTTTCTCTCTCTGTGTTATTGTTGAATTCTAAATAAAGTTTTATTCACTTTTTTAAAAGGGGGGAGTAGAATCCCCCCTCCCATTGCTATCAATAGGAGTTTGCATGGCAAGATTATCTTTCTCCGATCCCCGCTCACATGCTGCAGCCCTTCGTGCAATAGTCCAAATGGTCCCCAACACTCAATAAGTGTTTTTGGGTGGCGGGCATGGGAAGCTGCAGTGGGTGGGACATGCTTTGTGCTAGTGCAAAGCTGGCGCTGGAAATGGACGCGTTCCCCCTCTTGTAATATTGTTATTTCTGCAGGCATGGCTAGCGTGGTACTGCTTGTAAGAGGCATTGGAATGGGGCTTCCATAGCCAGAGGCACCATAACTCTGTATAAGAGAAGCTGGGGGCATACCATGGAGAAGGGCTTTTGCCTTCATACCCTATTTGTAGGGGTATGAAGAGGTATTTTGGCTGACCGTAACTGGAAACAGTATACAGTGGTACCTCAGGTTAAGTACTTAATCCGTTCCGGAGGTCCGTTCTTAACCTGAAACTGTTTTTACCTGAAGCACCACTTTAGCTAATGGGACCTCCTGCTGTTGCCACGCCGCCGGAGCACGATTTCTGTTCTCATCCTGAAGCAAAGTTCTTAACCCAAGGTACTATTTCTGGCTTAGTGGAGTCTGTAACCTGAAGCGTATGTAACCTGAAGTGTATGTAACCCGAGGTACCACTGTACTGGGCTACTGGGTTTTGTCTGGCACTACAGGGGAGCACGTATATATTCAAAAGTGGAAGACAACAACTGGAGCACGAACAGTATGTGTACAGTATTTCAGTGTCTATCTTTATTCTCCCTTTTCTGGCTCAGAAGGATAATATTCCCAATGGATCCTTAAAGCCCAGCACACCTTCATACATTTTGCCTTATGATTGTCCAGGTATCTTTAGGTGATTTCCCATAAATGCTGACTGAAATAGAGACTGCAGGACAACTTCTATGCTCTCTTCAGATTCCTGCCAATTCCCCATCCGGTCACAATAGACTCCACAAGCAATTTCCACGGAAATACACCTTTTATGGAGGGGAAAATAAACCGTGATATATATATATTACTGCAATTCGGTTACACTCATGGGACTCAGCTATACAGCTACAAATAAAATGTTTTAAGTGTGTTTTAAGTGCAATATACAATGTGACACTAAATGGCGAAGGGGAGCCTTATGGAAAATTCAATGTATTTTTAAAAAAAATATTGAAAAAGCATTTTCAGAATGGTTTTTATGTGTGTGTGGATTCCACCTTGCTTTAAGTACCGAAGAGCAGAACTGCAAGTTTGCACAAACTTGAAATCTAGGGGGGAAATCAGAGTACAGTACTGATTTTTGGATTTTGAAGCTCTGCTAAATGATCCTACTTTCTAGCTTGGCAATAATGCTATACTGTTAATACAACTGAAAAGCACTGCTGGTCTTTGTGCCATACACCTAGTATCCTTTTAGAATGACTCTTCTTTGCCTGTTATCTCCACATCCTGTATTTTTCATTTGGTTCATTTTTCAGAGTTGTGCTTTTTTAGGTATTCTACTGAAGATTATTTTAAGCTATCTAAAATGTTTGCAGTCTTCCTCAGTTTTGTATCACCAGCTAATTTGCTAACATCACTTCCCCTCAGCAGGCTCACTAATGAAGATACCAATACTTAATAATAATAATAATTTATTATTTATACCCCACCCATCTGGCTGAGTTTCCCCAGCCACTCTGGGCGGCTCCCAATCAAGTGTTAAAAACAGTACAGAACTCCACTTTGACCAGACTATTGCTGATTACTTCTTTCCAGTTTGGTGTCAAGCTTTTACTACCTATTGAAAATATATTTTCAATCAAATGTACATGTAGATTGTTGATTTTTATGCAGCCTACCTTTCTCAGACCGTGCTACAAGAGTATCAAAGTGTTTTTTGAAGTTTCTGACTGCTTCGCTTTGCTCCCACAAAACTCCTCTAACCTTCCCTTGCCCTTCCACAAAGCCCGTAACAAAAATGCTTTAAAACAAATTCTGTTCAAAAAGAAAAATCGACATCACTGGTCACAGGCGTACCAGACTGTATTACTTCAGCAACTCCGACATTATGTAATGCTTTTCAATTAAGCAGAAGATTATACATTCCTGCTTCCATCCCTTTCCCTAGTGGTTTTGAGTAAGCTTTTCGCTCTGGCATCTTCAGACACTCGTTTGGCAGAACTGCGTTTTTTTTCCAGAAGAGAGAGAACAGCGTGATCATAAAGAATGAATTATTTACAGGAAGATCAGCACTTCAAGTCACGTCAAGGCTTTGCTAATTGTATTTAATTGAAAGTTCCATGGTGAGACATATGCACAATGTTCTTCAGATTTATAACAAGGAAACCCAAGACATTTACTAGTGAGACAACCCAATGGATAGGCTGGTGGGATGGAAAGCCAACCACTTCTAATTAACAATTTTTTAAAAAAAATCCAGCTCAAATTTGTTGGCAATAAACTATTTGGTGTTCGGGAGTTTGCATTCTTTAGGATTGTACGTTAGACACAATGGGTTAGATCCTGACCGAGTTGGTTGCACTTAGTGCCTACTGAAATCAATGCAACTTTCTACATTGATTTCCATGGGAACTAAGTGCAATGAAGTCAGGATCTCATCAAGAATATATGCGTTGGATGTGTTAACCAAAGACACCAATTCACCTGAGATTTGACCGGCAAATGCAGGTAATCTCTTCTAACACAGGACAGGATTTCAAAGCTCCAACAACTTGGACTTCAAAACTTTTCCTGAATTCTTATGGTTGTCACTGAATGTCTTCAGCCCATGTTTTATGAAGAAAACATTTGTTATGGGAATTATACAAGTATTATTTCACTGTTTCTTGCATATGACCAGAGAAAGACCCAAGGAGGAGCTCTGGAGGTTTACCAACTTTCGCATAATTCCCACATTTGTGCATAAATCTACAATAAAAGGCAGTGGGGAGAGCAGGCTTATTTACAGTCATTTGCACTCAGTGGTTCCTTCTGCCCACGCAACCCAATTTTCCCTGATCCCTGTACCTACTGCAGACCTTTTTGCCATATCCAGTGGGTGTAGCAATTAAGTGGGTAGGAGGGACCAGCAAAAATAGTGGGGGGGGGCTCCTTGCATGAGTGGAATATGCTTTACGCTACTGCTTACAACCCACTATGTCAAAGTGCCAACCTGAGGTTATGTATTTACTTTAATATAGCAGCACCAACAAACCAAATCTTCTACATTCTTCTACTGCTACTGTTGGTACACGAGAGATTATCTGTAGGACTGATCTATTTATAGTCATAAAGTTTATATCTGTGACCCCCCGGGCATGCTCTTTCCCAAACGTATAGGGACAAACTAGCCCATTCTTGAGCAAATGTGGAATTTCCCAGAAACGGAACCTTCAGCAGGAAGCAATTTAACCACGAGAACAGTTATCTGTGTGAACATGTTCACAGCTTTTATTTGTTCAGTAGCCAACTACTACTCACTAGTCCCCAAATTAAAAAAAAGAAAACACGAATTCAATAAATAGCAGTAATAAATGTCATACATTACTTTCGGAGGCTTAAAAATTCATCTCTCACACATAAAAAGCAGTACCATTTTCAAAAACACACTTAAATACTCAGAGAGAGCCTCACTGGGTTGCCTTCTTGCTTCACCAAGGCATTCCACTCTATGCCTCAACCAGAAAGCGGCATCACTCCCACAATCCTCATGCATCGCTAGTTCTTTGTGCTCACTCAGAAAACCCACCCGATAATTGTCGTAAAATACAAAATTCTCCAAAATAAAACATTTGTATTGCAAGGTTACAGTACTTTTAACTTTTCTACAAACTAAGGCCCCATTTTACAATCTCATCTGTTCAGGGAAGACCATGAAGTCTCAAGAGGACCCAGCGAAATTGAAGGGGTAATTTTCAAGCATAAAATCTCCTCCTTACATATTGGGCTGCAGGGCTGAGATCAATGCAGGAAACTTTTGAGCACTCTTCCCTGTTCCAGAAGTTTTAAAGCAATTTTGGCTTTTTTTTTTTCTTGGCCTCTGTTTATCCCTGCAATTCCTGTTTCCACCATCTTCCAAACAGGAACTGCCCCGTACGTCTAGAAGCTAATGCTGAGGAGCGTCTCAAATCGTCAGCATACGTGTGACTTTTGTTCAAAAGGTTCTGGGTTGTCCATTTCATTGCAATGCATGATTCCACTGCACACGGTAGGACTGAAGTCTTCCTCCCCAAGGCAAGCGAACATCCACACTTGTGTTCTGATATTTACACAAAGTGCTTTCTTCTCCTCGCCAGCAAAAGGATCTCCATTAGACACAAGAGCAGGCACCACCACATGACGAGAATTAAGACATAACTCCAAAGACAGGATTGTGGCGGCAAATACCAGGACCGTATTCCTCATAATCTTTCTTGGTGTGACATACTTCAAAGAACTCTGACTGAGAAAACAAACAGAGAAAGCGAGCTGCATATGGAGAAGCAAACAAACCAAGATTAATAACAAAGCATACGACAAAGCAAGTATGAAACAAGTGTGGTAATAATAATAATAATAATAATAATAATAATAATAATAATAATAATAATAATTTATTTATACCCCGCCCATCTGGCTGGGCTTCCCCAGCCACTCTGGGCGGCTTCCAAAAAAAATATTAAAATACTGTAATACATCAAACATTAAAAGCTTCCCTAAACAGGGCTGCCTTCAGATGTCTTCTAAAAGTCTGTGCAAAATAAGTAAAATAAGTGCAAAATAAGGTCAATCAATCTAATTCCCCTCTTGGATGTTAGATTGGAAGCAGTGATAGTAGCAGAGAGATTGGACTTCGGAAACAACAGTGGCCAATTGTCTCAGTTTCAGGCATACACATACACACACACTCCAAAATGCACTGCTACCCTCAACAGCCCACATTACTTAACAATACAATGCAATTCAAGAGAGATCAAGGCATACCTTCCTACAATTCACCACAAATTATGCCATAATGAGTAAATATGAATGTAAAATTTCAGATCTGTCCTGCAAAATTGAACGAAACAGAAAATAAAAAGTGGTGCCCTCCCGACATTTTTGGAGTAAAACTCCCACAACCCTTGACTCTTGGTCATGCTGGCTAGAGCTGATGGGACTTGAAGTCAAACAACATCTGGAGGAAACCCTGTTGGCTACCCCTGAAACAGGAGACAGTAGAGCTCCATATGATAATGCAAAATAAAACAATACCCAGCAATGGAAAGAACACCAAACGAAAGTTAATCTTCTAATAATTCTCCTTTATCTAAGGAGAATTATGCCACCGTGCATGGGATTGGAGGAGATGGCCTCCAATTATTTTCCAGTAATGTTATTCTATAACAAAGTGTTTTCATAAGAGACATACTGTTGATGCGAGCATTGATCCTCCAAACCAGACTGCATAGCGCTGCATAGGGTGACTTATCACTTGAACTTCAACAGGTTTGGGCTGTAAAAGCAAACACAACCAGCAGTTCAGTATATCATCAAAACACAGCATGACCTTGATTAACTGAACCTGGTCAGAGCAGCAACTGTACCTTGATCCCAGATAGTTGCTATGAGAGAAGGGAAGGAGAATTCTGAATGTCCAGCTATGCAGAGACAAACAGATGTACTGAGGCTGGTACAGATTACTTATCCAGCATTCATGCAGCTTGCCCTGTCTGGGTCCCACACCTGTTGCAAGTCCCCACTGTTTCTACCTCCTCTCCTGCATAGTTGGCACACGCCAGATCCAAGCACCTCAAAACACATTCTCAGCTCCCCACCCACGCATCCCACCTTCTTGCAAAAGGATGCTAGAATCGCAGCATTGTCATCTACAGTCCAGAGGGAAATGGACAAGGAAATGCAGAAGTATATCCCCGCTTCTATCATTTCTACACTGTGGTTCCATTTTGCAGGTCTAAATTTTCATATTGGCACCTCCAACTGCTGAAGAGACCTAGTTCAGTTATGAACCAGCAACACCTTGCAGTTGTGGCAAAATGGAAACTCTAGAGAACAGATATTGGAGGAATGAGCTAAAATGCTTGGGGGGGGGGGGCAAAGAAGCAAAGCTATATCTGGCACTGCTGAATATATATGATGGTCAGAAACAAGATCCTCCATATTAAAAAATATATATATGTTTATCCTGGTGATGGCGAATAATTGGTGGTATAAGGGAGGAAGTATAATGGAATGGCGTAGTTATATGAGGCATGTTGATTTCTTAGAGAAATAAACAAAGTGCAAACACTAAGGAGGATGACTTTACAGGTAATTGGTATGGCTTTTTGCAGCAGGCTTGAAATTCTTCGAATATAGCACTTGTTTTGGTCACCCATGGCACACTGTGGAGAGACCCGTGAGGATAAGTGGACTATTAGTTATTGGATATGGGGACTATTTCTGTATTTCTTTGTATTATTGTATTTATCATGTTATTCTGTTTTTGTTGTTCAAACAATAAAAATGTTTCCAGAAAAGAAAAGAAAAGAAAAGAAAAGAAAAGAAAAGAAAAGAAAAGAAAAGAAAAGAAAAGAAAAGAAAGAAAATTCTAGAGGCCTTCTGAATGCTGTGATTCCTTTGGATTGGGAAAAATCCAGAAACAGTCAGAAGCAGTGCTCATCACATCACCTCCTCAAGTGCTAGAGCCAGTTAAAGCCATCTCCCCTTTGCTGCAGCATCTCAGGTCTGGGCTTTGGCTTCACTAGATGCTTTTAGTACACTAGTAAAAATGTCATCTGATTTAAAGGCCTCATTAACAGAGCTACATGTGCACTTGCTTTGCTCGTTCAGGCATTTAATAGACAGTAAAACCCGTTTACCTTTATCCGACCACCACTGAGCTCTTCGCTGGTTTTCAGTCGAGCATCTACGACCCTCTTCAAGTCTCTCTGCAGCCGGCGCCCAAAATCCCTGAACATCGTGGATCCTCCTGAAAGAACCACATTCTATAGGGCAAAGAAATGGAACAGTTTTTGCCCTTTAGGCTATATGACCCAGGAGCAGCACTGAGCACATGGCAATTCTGAGATAAAGCGCCATGTCCAAGGCCACTGGAGGAAGAACAGGGCACAAATATGCTAAAGCCAGGTTACATTTGGTCATTTGGAAAACTGGTCATGCCAGTGGCCATAAGCCACTGTGTAGCCATAAGCAGACAACCAGCTTACCAAGCTAGCAACTATAAAATGCTGCAAGTTTACGACACGCTCAAGGCTGTTTTGGGGTTATGTAAATCTACCCTTAGCCTTAACAACACAGAGAGACTTTGAAAATAAACACGAGGAAAGGGATTGCAATCCTTAAAGACCTAAGACAGACCTGCCCTGCCTCAATAGACACAGAAACACATGCAGGGTCAACTAAAAGCAACATTAATGCAACAGCATAGGTGGCTTTTAAAGGTATATAGCAGGTCTCAGGGGGTGGGTCAAACTGGCTCACGTTGACCAACCCACCAGCAGGACAGAAGCACAAGAGCAATCTCCCCTCCTGAAGTTTCCAGCAACTGGCATACAAAAGCATTCCACCTCCAAGTTCCCTGGAGGCAGAGCATAGCCTCTATCATGGCTTGTAGTCATTGACAGAATTACCCTCAAGTAATTGTTCTAATCCTTTTTAAAAAGCCATCCAAGTTGGTGGCCATTACTGCCTCCTGTTGGCTTATCTCATACATGGGGTGATTTGCGCTCCTGAACAGCCTCCGTCCTGTATACCTGAAGGAACATCTCCACCCCCATCGTCCAGCTCAGACACTGAGGTCCAGCTCTGAGGGCCTTCTGGTGGTTCCCTCCCTGCGAGAAGCCAAGTTACAGGGAACCAGGCAGAGGGCCTTCTCGGTAGTGGCACCTGCCCTGTGGAACGCCCTCCCAGCAGATGTCAAGGCAATAAACAACTATTTTACTTTTAAAAGACAACTGAAGGCGGCCCTGTTTAGGGAAGTTTTTAATGTTTGATGCTGTATTGTTTTTAATATTCGGTTGGAAGCCACGCAGAGTGGCTGGGGAAACCTAGCCAGATGGGCAGGGCATAAATAATAAATTATTATTATTATTATTATTATTATTATTATTATTATTATTATTATTATTAAGGAAATTAACCTCTTCCTCCATGCCCAGTTCTTCCAACACTTTATTGTTTGTGCATCTTCAAATATTGTATCTTCTGCATGTTTTCCTTATTCTTAAAATACATATGACTGGGGGAGAAAGGAAAGCACTTGGGTCTCCCATAGCAACAGCCTGTATCTTCTTGGACAAACCCTGACTTTTGAGTGCCATGAGTCTTAGTGGCATTTTTTTTAAGTGCTCTAAAAAGTACAGAATGTATATGTATTGTGACCTAATGATTAGAGTCTGTCTGCACCCGAATCATCATTATTCCTCACTCTCCCCCTTGTGCTGACCCATTTTCTTATCAGCAACAGAAGTTGAGCTACCCTGCCATCATTTCAGCACCTCGCATGCTGCAATCTATATTCTGCAGTTTTCACTGTGCTGCACAATAACATTCAAGTAAGTATAGTCCTACCACGAACTAAGGGCAGCTTTTGAAAAAGAGCACCAGTTGTAGTCAAAAGAAATACCATATTTCATTATTAGGCAGTACAGCCAGGTGAGTCATGTTGATCAGACAGTGCCACCTATCTATCACGGTCAGTTTTTAAGCTAACATCTTTAAACAACCTTAATGGTTTGAAGGCATTTCTTTAATCAGCCTTCACCGTTTAGGACCTTTGTTTTTATCCTGCAGACAGTAGGGCTGTGTGATAAATCGCTGTATCATTGAATACCGGTATGTACTGAAATAACATCATGGTAAGTGTTTCAATAAGGCAATATACCAGTGACTAGTAAATCACTTAAACGACTCTTAAAATTAGTTGAAAATATATTAAATATATTATATGGAAGTTTATTTAAAGTTTTTATTAAATCTACTACTTCCTTGCATTTTAAGGCCTTCCATCGCCGCAGGGAGCCTCATCAAGGTCCTTGGCTGCTGCGGGGAAGCGCGGCACACCCTCCACTGCTACGGGGAGGTATGGCGGGACCCTCTGTTGCTGCTGGGAGACTCAGGAAGGGCCTCCGCTGCCACAGATATGTATCATAATATTGATATTGTGATATTTAAAGGTAAAGGGACCCCTGACCATTAGGTCCAGTCGTGACCGACTCTGGGGTTACGGCGCTCATCTCGCTTTACTGGCCGAGGGAGCCGGCGTTTGTCTGCAGACAGCTTCTGGGTCATGTGGCCAGCATGACTAAGCCGCTTCTGGCGCACCAGAGCAGCGCACGGAAACGCCGTTTACCTTCCCACTGGAGTGGTACCTATTTATCTACTTGCACTTTGATGTGCTTTCGAACTGCTAGGTAGGCAGGAGCAGGAACTGAGCAATGGGAGCTCATCCCGTCGCGGGGATGCAAACCGCCAACCTTCTGATCGGCAAGTCCTATGCTCTGTGGTTTAACCCACAGCGCCACCCACGTCCCCATTGTGATATTTAGCTGGTAATATATATATCGTAATGTTGAAAACCAGGTATCCCTCAGCCCTAGCAGACTGCCCTTTGTCCAGCAAGCCAATAGAGCTATTTAAGTCAAATATATTGATTTCCATCACATTTGGACTTCAGAAAAGGAAAACTTCCCAAAACAGAGGAGCTTAGTAAAAAAGGGAAGTTGGCAAAAAGAATGGGAATAAGATCAAATCTCTCCAGAATGGTGTTGGGTGAGTGAGTGTCAAAACAACAACAACAGAAGCTCAGCTAGAATGCATACTGCAGCTCAAGAAAGGTACCACTGAGAGCAAGAGGATGCCAGCATGGCTAACGGGCAGAGTGAAGAAAGCTAGTTGAGGAAAAAAGGCTTCTATCTTCCAAACAAAAAGGAACATAAAGCTCTGGCAAAAGAAAAGGAAGCAAACAATAAGGCGTTTAAATTAGAAGAGCACACCACGAAAAAAATAAGGGCCACCACTAACAAAATGTTTTAATACATTATGAGAAGCTTGCAGTCTGCTAGGGAGGTGGCTGGACTTTTGGACAAAAAGGGAATCAAAAGTGTGCAAAAGGAGATTGCAGAGAAGCTGAATTCTTCCAATCTGTCTTCAGAGTGGAAGACTTAAAACAGATCCCTGTGCCTGAACTGACTTTCTCAGGAAGGGAATCTGAGGAACTGAGGCAAACAGTTATGACAAGAGACAAAGTTCTAGGCCTTACTGACAAACTGGAATTTGAAAAATCACTGCATCCAAATGGCATCCACTTGAGAGCTTTTAAGGAACTCAAAGGTGAAAATTGCTGATCTTTTAACAAAAAAAACCAGACACCACCGCTGAGCAGGCCCATCGCACATGTCCCATCTGCTGTATTTCAAGCAGTGCAGAGTTACAGAGCATAGATACACCCATGGTGTGTTTCAAAATTGCATCAGTCACCAACTATAATAGTATTTGATCACTTAAATTTCATTTTTAGAAACAATTGATTTTCATCCATATGTTTCCTTTAATGTTCAACCTCCCTTGTTCTATTACAATCAGCTACAATTCCAAAATAAAATACTATTTAAATTGTGCAATTTTAATTTTATTTTTAAAAGATAAGAAAGTACCCAAAATGAGGGTGATTAGAACCCTGTACGATTGGGGAGAGCTGGAACACTCTGAAATGCAGAATGGAGGTGATCATCTTTGATTACTGCCTCACATGGCCAGCCATGTTGAAAAGAGCACAATTTTGTCAGCTGAGTGTAAGAGAACATTGACTGATGCTCAGAAAGCAGCATAACAGGGAAAAATATGGAGCACTCCGGGGAAGATCTAAGTAATTTAATCCCAGTTGGAAAAGATTTAAGAAAGAGAAACCAACGGAAAGACAGAAATTAATAAAAGCAGACTTCAGCTAGGCTCCCTGCTATGGAGAGTGCAGTGGGACTCCCAAATACAGTGTTTAGCATTTAAATTACTAACATAGCCTAGAAATACAAAAAGGAAGAAGCCAGCAGGGAAGGAGCAGCACTCTTTGTTATTACCAGAGTGCTAACAATCAATTTCTTCTCAGAGAATCCACATGACAATAAGGCTCCCATTTTCCTTCAGTTCTTTTCTCTCAGGGTTGCCTCCCAGCTTATTTTCCTTCAATTCTTTAGACACATCTAGGGAAGTAGCCAAATAATACCCAGAAACTGGCATCATTAATGCATGAATAGCCAGACAAGCTAAGGGCTGCATCTTCAACCTACACATAATTAGCTTATACAATTCACAAACATCAATGGGGTTAGGTACAGGAGAGAATTCACAAACAAAAGCTAGCTACCAGATTAGGTGGCTTTCAAAACCTATTACAGAAAAATTCATGGAGGGGAGAGGGATCCATCTACAGTCATTACTGAAGCAGAATCTCCACAGACAGTCAAAATAAAAAATTCCTTCCAGTAGCACCTTAAAGACCAACTAAGTTAGTTCTTGGTATGAGCTTTCGTGTGCATGCACACTTCTTCAGATATGCACACGAAAGCTCATACCAAGAACTAACTTAGTTGGTCTTTAAGGTGCTACTGGAAGGAATTTTTTATTTTGACTATGGCAGACCAACACGGCTACCTATCTGTAACTCCACAGACAGTGTATGTCTGAAGTGTCTGCTATTTACTAAGTTTCTCGAAAGCTATGTTTACATGGCAAATGCCAGATCTTGCCACACTAAGGACATTCTGATGAAAGTGAGATGACTATATATATATAAAAGAGTCTCATCTAGTATTATCATGCTAATGAATAGCTTGAGAACCAGCCTGTGGAAGTCGAACCTATCAAAAGCACTCATTCTCACTTTATGTCTACACAAACCTTCAGGAACTTTTCACCAACGTTCTTACCGATTTTTAAGGGAAATAAATGCAGGAAGTGCCTCTCAAAGTTCAAGTTTTCCCCAATTCCCACCCCTGGCTGCATTTGGATGGTTGTATAAGCCCAAATATGCATTCCCTGCTCTCCTCTTCCTGCAGGGCACATCAACAGAGTGAGTTCTCCAAGGAACCATAATTTTCTGTTTTATCCAAACAGAAAACTATGGTTATCACCTTTGGAATAAGTCAGGATCTGCGAGATGATTTCTCCCGCCATGTGATCTTTAGATGATGAGTGGTGTACGAACGTAATAAACAATAATAACACAAAGGGATTGCAGTTGGTTAATATTACTTGTACTGCCAATCTATCACACCAGCAAGACATGACCACTGCTCTTAGATATTAAAGGATTAAGGGCTTCTGTCACTTACAAAACTAACTGCTTTCACTCTTTGTTCATTGGTTTTGGGATTTGTACACATAATACGCTTTACAGAGGCTCCTCTGAATCTATGTCAGAGGTGGCTCAAGCGTGGTCCTCCAGGTGGTGCTGGATTAGAGTTCCCTCCCATCATTGATGACCACTGGCCATACTGGATGGGGCTGATGCCGTCCAACAATATCTGGGAGACCAAATGAACATGCATTAAGTTACCCCCTCCCCCATAAAAGACAACCCCCCCCAAACTGTACCTTATATAAAGGGCGCCGAACATCAATGGGGCAGTTCTGTACAACGTCATCAACGACATTTGAAATGGATTCCATAAAGTCTGGATTGGCAAACTAAAAGAAATGTAAGTAGAAACACAGGTGATGGGTTCATTATACGCACACACAAGCAAGGCTGCGGTGAAAAGGCTAAAGAGACATAGTTTAGAGGACTATGTTAACCCATTGCAACAAGAAACGTCTCAGAGTGCTGTGCCACAATGAAGACTGACAAGGTCCTTTTGCAGACAACAGCCTACTTCATCAGATCCACCCAAAAGGCAAAATTGACATTGGCAATAACACCTCCTTACTGCTTAAACCTCACACGTGCAGCCACAGTAGTAATTAATACCATTTGTCTATCACCAGTTTGTCCCACAGATAATCAGTGGGTGTTAACTTTCTTTCTTTTTTTCATTTTCATTCACTTTGTTTGTATGTCGTTTTCCACACATGGAAAAATCATGCTCAAAGCAGCTTTCAACAAAGAAAGCAGGAACGCTTAAAAAAAACCCCAACTCAGTACAAAAACAATTTTGTAATAACACAGGGGAGCAACAAGTAACTTCTGTAATACATTGGCATCAGTGCAGCCACCACAAACTTATCGGCAACAGTTATAAGTTAACATAATATGTTAATATCATATCATGGAAGAAGTGCTTCTTCCATGGCTTATACAACGCTTAATACCCATTCCTAGTTGTTCTCAGTATAGAGACTGCAGGAGATTAAGGGCTAACTCCCTCGTGTTACCAGTGTTACATGGTAAGTTCCCCTAAACTAGAAAGCAAAGAGAACTGTTAATAACAGTTGTGTGTGTGTACATTTAATTCTAATGCGTCTTACTATGATTCAGCCACAAGGTGGTGCTCTCTCACAAGAAGTGCCATTACATTCCTTCCTAATATGACTAGTACAATTATTACTTTTAATATTATTGTTGTTGTTGTATAGAGTGTTAGAGGAGGGGCAGTACTTCTGGCGGGGGATACATCATGCTCCTTCTGGGGTAGTCTGTCCACCTGTGGCTCTTAGACGCTGTCAGCATGTGACAGTGGACACACACTGGAAACACCTTTTAACTGGCCGGTTAAACCAGGTAAGGGTAGCTGATGGGTCTCAAACCCTCAGTGAGTCAGGGGCCTCCCCTGCATGCAAAGAGACACACCGGTGGATTGAGCAGACAATACCAATAGTGGGTCTAACAGTCAAGAAGGCAGGTTTCTGCACATACTATAGAGGGAAGTGAGGGGCAGATGGGGCTCGTCAACCTGGGAAGGGAGTCCATCTAGGAGAAGGAAAGCTCTGATCATAACCTCTTATGCCTTGCAGGGTATCTTCAGGAGAAGAAAAGGATAAGGAGTTAACCCTACACAAATCCGGAGTGGAGTCCCTAAGGTGCTTGGATGGCGCCTTGTACGCCTCCTTCCAGCAACTCCTGCAGTCAAGATGGTGCCAAACGCATTGCTTTCTCTGAGAGGAGGGTCTTGTCATCAGGGCAGCCCAGGACCTCCATACACACTGCCCTGGCTTGTGTCCCAGAGAGCTCACTCCAGTGCCACAGTGGCCTGTCTTCACCCCCTGAGGCACACTCCATTGTCTCTCGAGAAAGATGGATGCCAACAACATGCACTACTACAGCAGACTCTTACCTCTGGATGAAAGAAGATTTCTGGCCCAAGAAACCTTTCATAACCAACATCTATGATAAATTTATTTTTGTTGATTGAATTGATGCCTGTATATTGCTTTATCCACTTGCGTGGATCTGTATCATACTTGGCAAATTCTTTCACTATGTCTGGACAAATATAACAGTACTTTTCCTATGAAGAAATACAAAGATGAAGAAGCACAATTATTTTATTGAATTAAAGGGATAGGCCATCTGAATGCAATAAGGTCTCATTCCCAATTAAGTGTACATCTGTGGCCTTAGGCATGCAATTGAGAAGAGACAGCAGCATCCAAATCAGTAGGAATCTGTCTTTAAAATGCTACAATCAACTGCTTGTGAGCAAATGGCACTCTGTGCTTGTAAAGAAGCACTCTCCTCTCTGGCTGATCTGCAGTCGAAGAGAGAGAATATCCCTTGCAACACAGCTATATGGGAAACACCAGTGGGAGGGGTTGCCATCTGAACCAAAATTCAGGGTCTCAACCCCTTGACACCCATAATAAGCACAAGTAAAAAAAGTGGAACTGCAGCATATCAGACTGCCTGTTTACTCAAAATATGATCTTTCTATGTCGCCAGGAACATTAGCTCCTGCAGGCAATTATGGCCAGAAGCAATTCCCATGCGTAGCCAATGCAGAGAAAAACATAGCTCACACGAATTGCTTGCAGGCATGCCTGCAATCATCTCATGTGATTGGATAGCCAAGGGGCTTATGCCACTGAAGTTGATGCCCTTCCCTATGCCTGGCAAGTGGGACAGATCTAGCTGGCTGGTTTTGCTCTGGTTGTCAATAAGCACCATCTATCCCTTTCTGTTATAAGGAGGAAGAGGACCAGAACTCTGAGGACACCTTGTTGAAACAGAACATATAGAACCATTGCCTCAGAGGAAGAAATGATTGCCAAATAAAAAGTTTGGGGCTTTTGAAATTAGTTTAATAAAAGCCTCGACTCTGCACCAGTTTTGAGTTTCACCTCTTCTTGCTTTCTCAGTCACCGCTGCCCTAGTTTCCCTTTCACAACTTATTTTCCCCATCAACCCCCTCCTTTATAGGACACAAAGGGACAAGAGTATGTGCAAGATTACAGGAGATTATCCTTCTTACTTCCTTTCCCCAGGTCCCCAAAACTCTAACTAGCTGTCTATGCATGGCACCGCTGTGCTGCAACAATCACAGAACACAGCCACTAGTAATAAACAACCGAGAAAAGATGGGGCAGGGGGAATAACAAAGTTGTTATATTTCAATGATTCACTGGCAATCTATTTCTGGACAGGCTGGTTAGTTTCACAAAAGTGTTTACCTTTATGGCTTTAGCTGTCTCCAATGATTGTTCGGGTGGAATTCCCACCTCCCTCTCCCTTAGGAGCTGTTGAATGAAATATGTAATATCTCTACCTGCAATGGGGATGTGTTTGATGCAACTGCCAATTACATAACCTTCCGCCTATAGGAGAAGGAGAAAAAGGGGTTATGAGTAGTAGATCCATAGCAACATGTTCAAACAGTTGCTGCTATCTAGCGTTTATAGCTCAAGAGAAGCCATACCTATAGCACAATCCGATACATAAGTCGATTAGACATAAGCCCAATTTAGTTCATTGGGACTGACTCCCAAGTAAGTTGGTATCAAGCAACTACAACCTCTCTTGCAGTTCCTACAACCTCTCTTGCAGCTGACTAACTTTTTTCTCCCTCAACTTGGATTGCACTGGGCCCACAGCAAACCAGTCCCTGAGATGCCACCTGCTACAATACGCCACCATTTGGCACTGCTGTCGCCTAAAGCATAATAGTCAGGCATGCAAAATATGTACTCATGAGAAATGCTTAAGACAACCCATTTGCCAAGTGCATAGTATAAAATGGGATGGAAATAAGAAGGGCCCCGGTTCAAGCAAAACAGTTGTGTGAACCAGTTCTTACTTCCATGCTCTAAATGGAAGTTTAGCTTCTTCAGGGTCCCAAAAGAATTAAGCTGCAGTGACAGAAGCACAGTTGAAAGCATACCCTAAGGGAGAAGCAGCTATTTTAATCAACCTGGGCAGGGATCCAAAAAGCTACTTTTCATGCACCCAAAGGTTTGCATGGTCCCAGTGGGGATTTTGCCCTTTTCTTTCATCCACGTCACCACCTTGCCATACTGCACTAGAAATTACTGCAAAGCACTCTTCTTCATGAGCCTGCCTTTGAAAAGCGTTCAGAAACTACAGCTGGGGCAGAACGAGATGCCCTTTTTGGGCTTCCACAGATGGAGCCCTCTTTGAAGAGCACATTAGTCAAGCTTTGCATAATCTCCTGCTCATTTCCAGCTGCAATTCAAAATGCCAGTTATTACCTACGAAGCCCTGAACAGTTTGGGACTAGGATAGTTGAAGGATCACATCCTACCACATGAATCTGCCCCACCACTGCGTTCAACATTCAAGGCCCTTCTCAATGCTTGACACCTTCAAAGGCATGTGGGGGACACAGGACAAGGCTTTTTTGGTTGCAATATCCAGACAATGAAACCCCCACCCTAAGGGAGGGTTTTATTTATCCAAGCATTTGGCATGTGTTGAATTTTTTTTTCCTCCTTTCTGTGTTGGTTTTGGTTTAATGTGCTGTCTGCTGCTTTATTTGTCATCTTTATTGTATCTTAGATTTTATGGTACGTGCTATTTAATTTTAAGTGGAAGCTACACTGAGGACTCTTCCAAAGCAGGATATAAATCTTTTAAATGCAATACCACTTGTATTGCATTTTAAACGCATACTACTTGTAAATCTGAATGGACTTTCAAAGTGGTTTACAATAAAACAAGAGTTTTTTGTTCAGGAAACAGGAATCAAAATTTCATTTGGGTTCTTTGACTTAATGTATAGATTCTGAGATCCTGGACAACTTAGTTTTTCCTACACAACACCGTTTTTATATGTCCTTATTTTCAAAAGGCAAGCAAGATCTTCACATGCTTCTCTTAAAAGCATGGTCTTATTTGAGATCATATCAGTGTGTGTCTACCACATTCTGATACTAAATGTTAAACATGTTGATTTAATAAATTCCCTTCCTTATTATTTCAGAAATTCACATAATAATATGCCTGTGCTTTTCAGCTGTGGTAAGAAAAGCACATAATGTTGAATATACATGATGCAGAACACATATACTACTTACCACTGGAATGACATGGGTCACACCATCACCACTGTCAACAACAGTTCCAGTTAAAGTACGTTCCCCAACTTGCTGTGAAGTCCAAGATGCAGCTAAAGCCAACACGGCCTGCACAGGGTAAAAGATTACAACCGCAACCATTCAGCAGCCATAAAACCACCACCCAAATTCCAGCCAAATTGAGAACTAACAGATTGCGGCAGCTAGACTGGTGACTGGGAGTGGCCGCCGGGACCACATAACACCGGTTCTGAGAGATCTGCATTGGCTCCCAGTATGTTTCCAAGCACGATTCAAAGTGTCGGTGCTGACCTTTAAAGCCCTAAACGGCCTCGGTCCAGTATACCTGAAGGAGTGTCTCCACCCCCATCGTTCAGCCCGGACACTGAGATCCAGCGCCGAGGGCCTTCTGGCGGTTCCCTCATTGCGAGAAGCAAAGCTACAGGGAACCAGACAGAGGGCCTTCTCGATAGTGGCGCCCACCCTGTGGAACGCCCTCCCATCAGATGTCAAAGAGATAAATAATTACCTGACATTCCGAAGACATCTTAAGGCAGCCCTGTTCAGGGAAGTTTTTAATATGTAACGCTGTACTGTTTTTAACACTGATTGGGAGCCGCCCAGAGTGGCTGGGGAAACTCAGCCAGATGGGCGGGGTATAAATAATAAATTATTATTATTATTATTATTATTATTATTATTATTATTATTATCAAAAACTATAAACCTAAGAGCTGCTAGGAACTTGAGCTATGAAACAGGAAGCCTTCCGTTCAAATCCAGCTTAAGCCAAGAGTTAGCCTGAGGGTGAAACCAGCCGCCATGATAATTGCATGAATGCAATTCACATGTGCTTTTTTTGTTATGTAAATAGAGTGAAAGCCTGAACAGCTAAAACTACTATTTGTAGTTCAAGGAAAGCTTGTATTGGCGGCAACATTGGCTTCATTCAAGATGCAAGTAGCAACTGTCAAGAGGCCAGTTTTTTCCACTGTGATGGGGTGGGAAGAGAAGTGACGTCATCAAGAGATGATAAAATGATAGAACCACAGAGTTAGAAAGGACCCCATGGATTATCTAGTCCAGGCTTCCTCAACCTCGGCCCTCTAGATGTTTTGAGACTACAATTCCCATCATCCCTGACCACTGGTCCTGCTAGCTAGGGATCATGGGAGTTGCAGGCCAAAAACATCTGGAGGGCCAAGGCTGAGGAAGCCTGATCTAGTCCAACTCCCAGCAATGCAGGATATGCACCCATACAGTGATCAAACCCGTGATCTTGGTATTATCAGCACCACACTCTAACCAACTGAGCTAACCAGCAACTTTCCCTCCTTAGCCCCTCTGCCACAGTCCAACATCTGCCCAGGATTCCCCATAGGTGCTATTAACATAACAAACTAACAAAACACTGTGCAGCAGTGGCCCATGCAGCAGTGAAGGTGAGGTACCCCAGACCTCCTGGCTTCCGAACACAGCATGAGGAGAAGGAACAAGGCACAGGGAGCTCAGATTGTGTGGTGCAGCAGAGCTAATCCAGCACTTATATATCTATCTGCCCAGCACCAAGCTCCCTGCACCTTGCACTTCCCTTTCTGGTAAGCACTAGTGCCACGCTGTGTTCAGAAGCCACAAGGGCACTGGTGTTGTGGTGGTGGAGCCACAACACAGGCTACTACTGATGTGGAAAAACATATGGGGATAATAATGCTAGCGTTAAACAGCCTGTTAAAGGGATTGCCAAGACAGCAATATGTTAAGAACTTTAAACATTGGGAAGGAGTTAAGTCTTATCTAAAAGAAATAAAATCTCCATCTGCTATATAAAGCAAGCAGAAAGGTTGCCTGCTGGGCCACCTGGGAGAGGAGGGGAGAGAGACAGAGAGAGACTTCATATTATGCCACTTCTAAGAAAAGTCTGTCCCAGTACCATTAGATGTAGTTTCTTCAAATGCAAAGTTTAGAGCTTAAAGTGTTTTTATCAATCACTTTCCACAAACATAAGTAAAACAAGAACATCTAGACTGAGTTGTAGCAAAATCAGAGGTAAATAGAAGGAACATAGCATGCATTAAAATCCACATAAAAAGTTAGTTTATGTACAAAACAGATACAGGAATGCTCTATTGGTCCTGTTCAAATTCAGTTTAACAAATGATCTATTTGCTCCCTTCTCTCCCTCATTAGCTATCCTTTAGCTGGCACTCTTCCTAGCCACATTAGATGGAGAGGTGAGGCCACAGGACCCACTCCACTGGTTCAGCTGGGAGACCCATCGAACCACATTTGGCTCCTCCTCTCCCCTCAAGTGTTTCCATTTAAGCTGATCATTATAAAAACATCATAATTTTAAGAACTGGTGCTTGAGTTTGCTTGCTTTCATCTTCCCTCCTCATTCCTTTGATTTTCCATCCTTTAAATTGCAAACCTACGGACTGCAACTATATCACTTCTCACTTATTGTTTGTAAGGTGCTTTTTGTAAGAAGCCTTTTTGGCTGAACAATAGATAAAAAAGCACTAAATAAATAAATATGGATTTCATCACATCTAACAAAAGTTTTCGCCTCCAAGTTAAAGCAACCTTCACACTCTAAAAACCCTTAATTTAGGTAATACGCGAAGAGATGTCCATACTTTATTCTGCGAAGATATTGTTCACTGTTAGAGAGATTCACTGTTTACCTGAACCGCAATGTAAAGTCCTGGCACGTTAAAAGATTCAAACATGATTTCTGCGAGGTATTCTCTGTTCTCAGGAGTATTCAGTGGTGGCTCAGTCTGTTTTTAAACGATATTATTAAATTATAAAAGCATAAAACACATTTTATTAAACTTGGCATTGACACTCTGTGTGTGTGTGTGTGTGTGTGTGTGTACGTACGTACGTGTGTACGTGTGTGCGTGCGTGCGTGTGTGTGTGTGTGTGTGTGTGTGTGTTTAGCAGCCCTGTTTTTATAAAGATATGTGAATCTAAGACAGCCTTCCCCAACCTGGTGCCTTCTAGATGTTTTGTACTGCAATGCTATTCAGCCCCATCAGGGACAATGCAGTCCAAAACATCCACAGGGAGAAGATGAGGAATACGGATCTAAGAGAACATGGGACTAACTATTCCCCAGTTTTAAAAAAACGTACATTTAAGAATGGCAAACCTTTGGCCTGTTCCGCTTACCATCAAGAAGTAATGATCTTCTGGTTCAGCTCGAAGATATTTAAAAATAACCTGCTCCATGAATCTTTCCATAAGATCCCAGTCTTCCACAATACCATGTCGTATAGGCCACTGAAGCAAAGGTAAATGGAAAAATATCACACTACTGAAAAGCATGTCCCTTTTGCATAACATGAGTAGGTTTATATTCTGTTGTCTCAATCCAGCAGACACGCTGTACACAAGGAACTCATCATGAGCAGGGCCCAATTGGCTTCCAAATAAGAAAAACAAGTCATGCCTGACACAGAAATGCTGGAGGGAAGAGTCCCTTTGCATGCCATGTTCTGTGTACACATCATCATTCAATGGCTTTCAGTTGGCAAATAATATGAAACTGTCAAGGCGGTGTGTGCTCTGACCTTGCCAGGCCCTACATACACCAAGTGAGAGTGCTCTCAAAGTCCTTTGCAACACCCTAACTCAGACAGCAGTCATAAAGGCAACAGTACCAGGACAGGAGACAGGAGATGCAGCATGGGAAGGGAAGAACCCTTGCAATGCTTGATCAGGAGAAAGCCAACATAAACCTGAACAAAACATGTAGACACAGTGCCATGGTTTATGGAGTCACATATGCAAGGAGCTTGCAGTCTAGGTTGCAACAGCGGGAGAAAGAAGAGAGAAGTAAAGAGAAAGGCAAGGGTAACAGGGGACAAATACATATGTACACATAACCTTGATTGAAATGAAAAGGAAGGACTAAGGGTTGAGCTAAAGACTTCACAGGTTTTAAAGAGAGATTTGAAGGAAAGAGGCACCAAGTACTGGGAAGGGCTTCAAGCATATGGGGCAGCAAAAGAGGAAGAGTGGAGGTGATTAAAGGAGCAAGATACTTTTGCGTGGTAAAGGATAATCAAGTCAGAACTCTCAAATACCCAATTCTTCTCTGTGCATTGGTCATACTCTCTGTGCATTGGTCATACACTCTGAGGTTGCTACATCTTAACAACACATCCATCAAAGAAGTATTGTGGAATCAGGTTGGTTAAAAACATGTGTCCTCACTAAACTGAACTGCGCTACATCTTGCAACAGCCTGCAGAGCTACATCTTGCAAGAGCAAAGATCAGCCTACCCCACAGCTTCTTTCTTCCTTTCTTTTCTTTCTTTTGCTTGAAGGGTGCTTAATTTTTTACTCCAGCCTTACCTTTGTAGCATAGGTAGGTTTATCTACGGCTTCATCTCCAATGAAAAAGTCTAGATCATCAATTCCTTGGGTAAGCCTCCTCTGTGCTTGGTCACCAACTTTTGCCGATTCTCTTATTGCAATACCTACATTAAAAGAATTACAAGAAGCCATCCCATTAACACCACCCTTTTCTAAACTCTAAAATCCTAGCCAAATATGTACCATTTCACAGCCAGGTGGCATCTGCAATTCAGTATATAAATGGACTGGATGATTATTCAAGTTGTATCCATGGTGTCAGGTAAAGAGGAAGCCCCTTGTCTGCTAAGGCAGATCCCTGGCAGCAACACAATGGAGATAGGCAGGAAACAGGACTTGTCATAGCAACCAGAAGCTGGCCTAATGGGGGCCGGACCTGGCAAAGAAGGAAAGCAAGCTTTTCTCTTCAGTTATCCACTAGCCAAGCACAGTAGTGTAGTAAATACCATTTCTCAAAAAAGAGCAAAATGTACTCCACCCAAAGAAAGCTGAGCTAGAGAGCTGAAAAGCAGCCGCTTCTCTTCATCAATCAGCACATATTTTATAACAAAGAGTAAAAATTACTTACATGATGGGATAATGAATTGTGGTTCTGTATTCCCTGCATAACCCAGTTTTGTATACCTAAAACAAGAAAGTGAACCAGTCTTCAAATGCGTATTGTGGAACAACAAAGCTGCTGTTATACAAATGTGCTACACAAAATACTGTATAATTAGTGACTCACACAACACTTAGTGTTTGGACTAGCCTTGTGTTTTAACAACTCGCTTGGTAGCCAAAAGTGATGAGGTATATTCTCTGAAAGTCTGTAAGTTGGCTGGCAAAGCAAGGATAGGTCGCTTCAACCAGGTAAGAACCAGTAGTAGATAGGTAGCCGTGTTGGTCTGCCATAGTCAAAATAAAAAATTCCTTCCAGTAGCACCTTAAAGACCAACTAAGTTAGTTTTTGGTATGAGCTTTCGTGTGCATGCACACTTCTTCAGATACCACTTACTTCAGGTAAGAACCAGTAACCATTTCACCAGGCTACAGTTTAACCCTGTTCTTCAAGAGACAATCTGAGGACCTCATCAAGGACCGCTACGCCTCCCATAAGATGCTAGTAAAACTGAATTGCCATGTCGTGAAATGATGCATGTCTAAAAAGTGTGTCACCAACATGAAAAATTTGGAAAACTCTGGTCTATGGTGTACTCGGGGCAGCATCAGGGCCAACTTGAGGGCCAGGGACGGGGAGCTGCTGTTCTATAGAAACTCTCTCTGTGTCTCCAGGGTCTCTGTCAAGTTGTGGGGGGATCTAGGCTGTGTGTTCCTGACACTGGGCAATCAGGACAGATTAGAGATTCTGCTGGTTTACCGCCCACCTCGCTGCCCAGCAGTCTCCCAACCTGAGCTGACAGCTGGTCTTGGAGGCAGTACTGAGGACTCACAGACTGCTGGTTTGGGGGGACTTCAACATCCATGCTGAAGCGACTGGTCCTGGGGTGGCTTAGGACTTCATGGCTTCCGTGATAACTATGGGGCTGTCCTGACATGTCTCTTGCTCAATGCAAGGCACACTCTAGAGTGACCTTGTTTTCTCAACAGGGCAGGAAGAGGGTGATCTAAAGTGGGGGAATCATGCCAATCCTGGCCCAATTGCACTGGCTGCCAATTCATTTCCAGGCCCAATTGAAAGTGCTGGTTTTGACTTATAAAGCCTTAAATGGCTCAGGAACACAACACCTCAAGGACTGCCTCTCCTCATATGAACCGACCCAGACCTTGCCATCATCTTCTGAGGCCCTCCTTCACATGCCTCCTCCATGAGAGGTCTGGAGGGTGACAACATGAGAATGGGTCTTTTCTGCAGTGGCCCCCTGCTTGTGGAATGCTCTCCCAAGAGCACCAGGCAATCATTCCTCTTCTCCCAGGCCTTTGGTTAATTAAACAATTATGTGGCGTGGGCATTATTTTTTTCTTTTTATATTGCAAACCACCTTGTGATCTTCAGATGAAAGGCAGCATAGAAAATGAATAAATAACAATGATAGTATACCACCACTTTTGAGAAGTTGTATTAATTTACAGCAGAGTCCTGAGCATGCTTTCCTAGAAATAAGTCCCACCAATTTCAGTGGGACTTGCTCCCCAGGCATGTAGGTTTAGGGGCACACCCTTAATCCAAATGCAGCAAGGCCTCAACAGTACAAAGTTATAAGACTCCCAAGGAGACCTTACACTGCTGAAACTAACAGTTAATATGAAATGCAGTTTGACTTCAACATCAAGGCACATGTCATTCCAAACAGTCTTAATATAGATCATTCTGACCATGTGAAATCAGGGGCATGTAAACTGATCGCTAGGGAAACTTGTCAGAGAGAGAGATGATTTATACAACTGAAAGAGGAGCAGAACCTGGCAGACAGTGTGTTTAGGTAGAAGAAATGAAGTAAAATAAAAAATTCAAATCATGGCCTGGGAATGAGATACAGGATGAGTGATTATTAATCAAAGGATCAAGCAATTGCTGAAACCATTTTGGGTTCTACTAATGAAACACATGCCTGCAATCTAAAGGGCTCACATCTGAAGACTGCTTAGTTGGGGTGTCTAGAGGGCACTATCTTATTATATCCAGTGCTAGCTAATATGTATATGAAGCCACTGGGAGTGGCCATTAGGAATTTTTGGGCCAGGAGCCATCCATATGCTGATAACACTCAGCTTTATTTCTCCGTAACATCTTGAGTCGGGAGAGGCCGTGAAGTCCCTGGACAGGTGCCTGGAAGCATTGGCAGGATAGATTTGGGAAAACAAGCTGAGCTTGAATGCTGGCAAAATGGAGCCACTATGGGTGAGTGGTTTCCATGTCTGAGACACTGGTCAACTCTCTACCCTGAGTGGGATTACACTCCCCCTGAAGGGCTAGGTTTACACTCCGGGTGTGCTTCTGGATCAATCTTTGTCACTGGAGGCCCAAGAAGCCTCAGTGGCTAGATACACCTTTTACCAGTTGTGCCTGGCACAACTATAGCTGCTCCTGGACCAGGAAAGCTTGGCTACAGTAGTTCATGCACTGGATACTGCAAGTCTGGATTACTGCAATGTTCTCTATGTGGGGCATCCCTTGCACTTGATCCGGAAGCTTCAATTAGTGCTGCAACACAATTGCTGGCAAGAGTGAAACCCTTTCAGCAAGTAATTATCTTTGCTCAGAGACCAGAAACTGGTTGCTGATTTGCCACCAGACCAAGTACAAGGTGTTGTATTTTTTATTTTTTATTTGCTTGTTTTATTTATTTAATATAATTTATACTCCACTTGATTTTTTGGGGGGGAAAACAACCAACAAAAACAAAACACTTCCTAGTGGTTTACAAGAGATAAAACAGTAAAATCAAGCCCTTAACAGCTTGGGGCCAGTTTACTTGTGAGATCACCTTACCCCATATGTGCCTATTCAACCACTAATCTGTGGAAATGGCAGTGTGATAGGTCCCACATAATACAGTACTTGTTCTACATATATAAGAAATCAATAATTTAGTGTGGCAGCACTCGGTGTCAACATACAAATGCTTACAATAATGATATGCTTATTTCCAGAACTAGAAAAATTTCAGGCACATAGTTTTGTGCGCAGTTTGACATTTTTCAAACTAAACTCATTTTGTCCTATAAAAAATTTACACAAATGCTCAAATTATGGGGAGGCTTTTTGGAGTTTAGGTGGGTGTGAGAAGTGAGTGCATTTTAATGGCATCTTGAAAACACCTGTTAGGTTTATCCACTAATTGCTTTTTATAGCTCAGTCGGTAGAGCATGAGGCTCTTAATCTCAGGGTTGTGGGTTTGAGCCCCATGTTGGGCAAAAGATTCTTGCATTGGAGGGGTTGGACTAAATGACCCTCATGGCTCCTTCCAACTCTACAATTGTATGAGATCTCTGACTGCCCCCTCCAAGCAAAATGTTAGCTAATCCACGGCCTTGCTGTAGCCTGTGTCTCCTCTGCTCTCCGTGTGTTTTTACCATTAGCCAAATACCAAGGAGAGCACCTTCTCCACTGTGCAATCTCCATGGTCCATCAAGGAGGCCTGCTTTGTACCAAGCAGAGACAGAAGGGCAGACAGAAAGGCATTTTTAGTTACTCCCCCACTTATGGAACTTTCCCACTTGCCACATCCAAACCAGCATTTGTTTTTATTTTATTTTTTATCAATATTCTCTCTATTGGGGCTGCT
The DNA here is from genome assembly GCF_965112155.1 of Podarcis liolepis. NCBI lineage: Eukaryota > Metazoa > Chordata > Lepidosauria > Squamata > Lacertidae > Podarcis > Podarcis liolepis. The sequence goes on along the minus strand of NC_139563.1, from coordinate 11,615,351 downwards.
TTCCAGTGAGACGGGTTTAAATAAGCAGATAGATTAGAATTTTTACTTTTCTACATATTCTGAACTTCCAGCATAGAGCAGACCATAAAACTGAAACAAATGGATCTTCCAAATCATTTGAAGAAGGAAAGAGGGGGCGAAAAATATTTCAGAGAAGAACTCATTTTCATTTCCTAAATTAACAAGAGTGTGTGTACATACTACAGATAGCATCTAGAGAGCAAAACTAGTCTCTGGAATTCTACACTAAAGGAAAAAGTCAATTCCACCTGTAAGCACAAAAACCAACATCTGACATCAGAATACTATCACAAATTGTGCAGCTACACTTAATTTGCGTATTTTAAACCAAATGGCCCAGATCACAAGAACCGGACAACTAGCTATGTGTGTCCAGCAGGGCTTTGGACTCATGTTTCTCAAACCCTGGTCCCCCACTTTGCATGGCAAATCTTTCAAAAGGAGCAATGTTTTAAAAGTAGCTTGTGTTGTGTCTTCTAAAAGCCAAGTGCTCTATGGGCACACCCAAGCCCTGAGGAGGCACTAAAAATAGGATAGATCCAAGCCTTTTTCTCCTAGACTTTTACAGTCTGGTTAGAGTCGTTTATTGGTCATGTTACTTAAAAAGGAAAGTCTAAAAATAAATGCAATGGGCTGTGAGAGAGGGGCATTGGAAGAGGCATTGCTGCTTAGAAGCATGGTGCTGAATTTCCAGAGAGGCAGTTGTGCTAGCCTGCTATAACACGAAACAGCAGAGAGTCCTGCAGCACCTTTAAGTCTAACAAATTTATTATGGCATAAGTTTCAATGGATTTCAATGCATGAAGTGCTCCCTAGAGTTGCAGGTATAGTGGCTGTAGTAGGTTGAAAACAATAAGGTTAGAAGGAAATTAAATGCAAAAAAACAATTACGTTAACAGTGGTTATCATAAAAACAGTTGTTGTTGATAACACAGGAATCCTGGCATTGGAAATCCAATTTACACCTAAATGATTTTTATTACACTTTTTCTCGATTCTATCAGCATCAGCATCAAACCTTTATTGGCATCAATTCTCGATTCCATATGGATACTGAAGATACAGTCAAAATTAATCATCTTCACAATGTTTTGTGGGTTTCATACTCTCCTGGCAACAGATGGAGACTGACACAGACTCCAGCCTTACTTGCTCAACTAGGACTTGCTTATCTGTGACTGTGACATCAATCATATGTCTTGGCAAGAAAGCACTGGTCAATTGCTATACAATTCCTACCATATGGCACATGTGCACTTCCTAAGAGAGTTCTATCCAGTGTTACTCAAATTCAGAACAGACCAACTAAAATGAATAGATATGTTTAACTTACATCCATTAATTATCAAGGATCTACTCCAAGTAGAAATTTGTTGGCTACAACCCAGGAATCCTGCAATCCAGGAACTCTAGGTGATCAGCCAGCACTTGCCAGAAAGCCTGGAAAGTGGCAGGTCTCCAGCAAGCCAGCCAGACTTAAGAGGGGTTTGCCTTCTTGGCGAACTTGGCCAATCATACACTTGCAAAATGTGAAGTGTGTGTGGAGTAAATTGGGCAGGGCTTTCAGGAGGGTGTTGGCAGAATTTGTAGTTGTGGGATTTGGGGATGCATGTGCAAGAGGACTTCAAAAAGAAGGGTTGTAACTTGGGTAAATATTACTCCAAACTCAGGAAGAACTACATTGTTGCCCATCTGGTGACCATATACAAAAAAAAACTTTTAACAGTTGTACAGAGAGGTGGTAATTTAAGAAGTTCCTCATCTGCAGCGCTAGATAGTGACAAGCTGCACATGTCCAAGTGCTACAAATAAGAACCATACTAAGTCAAAAATCCCCCTACCCAGTGACTACTGGAATTATCACCCCTCCACCTGTTGCTTCTATGTAATGTAGCGGCAGTGAGTTCACCTTCACCTTAATATCAATGTAACAACTGAGTCATGATCAATTTAAGTACCATTTATTTTAATTAGAACTAAGTGTGACTAACAAAGATCCAGTCCTATGGTTTTAACCTTCCCCCACCACTACTTTCCTTTTAAACCAATATGGGTGTAAACACTTGATTTTTTCCCCTTTTACAAGAAAGCTGCAAGAGTTATTATAAATCAAAGATTTATACAACCTGTAGCACACAACTGCAGGTATGCACATACATTTCAAAAAGTATTCAATGAATAGATAATTGCAGGCTTATAACACTGATAAATTTCCACAATGTGAGAATCAAATACTTTAGCACATATGACCAAAAGTTTCTGTGGTCACCAATTCTTCTACAGGAGGTTAAGCAAGAAAACAGAGGGCGGGGGACTGGATGGGGTACAAGGGATTTACATTCTGGCTTAAGAGATGGATTTTGAAATCAATTTGTGATTTAACCCTGTCATTTGCATAAGGGAACAGGTGAGGAGAGGGGGAAGGATAACATCATCACACTGTACATATAAAACACTTTCTGCTTCCTACAAGAAACTCCTTCAACGAATTCCAGAAACTGACCAAGTGGTGGGGAGCCTCAACATGCCAGCATATTCTCAACATCTTCTGAATATACAATCAATCATATCAAAATATAAGAAATATGAGGTTGGAGGGAGAGTTTAAGAGGTAGCAAAGCTGGCAAAATAATATAATTGGGAGAAAATCCACAAGAAGAACAAAAGGGATGACAGTAGGGCAGAAACCCAACAGAGGCAATCATTTTAAATATGCTAAATTGTGGGTATGGCAGGCAAAGATTCCATGGACTGCATGCTGCCTCAAAAGCATGATGAAGGTCAATCCAGGTAAATACACCACTAAAAGAGAGCATAAAATGAAAGGTCTTGCTTTGGAGATAGCCCTGGTTCAGGGGAGGGTGTGCTGTTTGTGTAAAACAAGGATGGCACAAATTAGCGAGGCGGGGGTGGGGAGAAGTATTATGAGTTCATTTTGGACACTTTGAAAGCACTGGCAATCGAGGACAAGAGAGCAGGAAGGGCAGAATAGAGAACAGAGAATCCTTAGGATTTCAGACTCCTGGCACCTCTGATCATAAGAGGGAAACCTAGATAGAGGCTTCCTTCTTAAAGCTGCGGAGATGAAGGAGCATTTCTAGAGGAGATAAAGCAAAGCAGCTATTATTATTTTTAAATTTATATACTGCTAATGTGCCGAAATGACTTCTTATTAATAGAGGCCACCGAAGGCATCAAAGATAGAAGGGAGAGCGAAAGGACCCTGGGGTGCAACCCTTCACTAATCTCTTTCGGCTAACTGCTTTCAAGGAATAAATAGGCCATTAAAACCTGACACTATAGCAGCAGGAAGGGGAGAAGAGGTACCAAGAGAAATCTCACATCCTTTGGGGAAGGGAACATGCCGGAGGAGGTTTGCCTAAAAGCAAGCATCCCTGGGTGGGTGGAAGAGAAAGACGAAAAGGCAAAACTGGTGGTGGCAAGAATGGAATTTGGGGTGGGAGTTGCCAATGAGAACACGTACCCCCACCCTGGAGAGAAGGGGGTCAAATACTAAGCCGTATCAGTATTTGGGGTAGGGTGGGGTGGGAAGATGCTGGCAGGGTGGTCAACCCCGAGACGGAAAGAGGAGATCGAGAGGAGAGGCAGCGAGTCTTTTTAGGGGTGAAAGAGAACGTGATAAGGAAAGGGGGCTATAAATGGAAGGGCCTTGGTGGGGGGGCTGGCTCCTCTGGGGGAGAAGGCGACCCAGTTCTCAGAGAGAAGGTGCCCATTTCGGGCTGAAGGAGAGGGTTTGGGGCCGCCGCGCAACGCCTGAGGCCGGCGCCCGCCTTCACTCACCCGGTGCCGCCGTCCACGACGCACGGCGGCAGGTGGCTCGCCATTTTCGGGGAGGCGGAGGGGCCTGGGAAAGCCGCCCACCACCACCAGCACCAGCAGCCGCCGCCGCCACAGCAACGCTCCGCAGCCGACGAGCCTGACAGCGGCGGCCGCAGCAGCAGCACGCTTGCGCCAAGGCCCACGCTTCTCCCGCCGCCACCCCCCACCCCGCTCCTCCGCACCCGCCGCGGCGGTTTTAAGCGAGGCGACGCAAAAGCCACCCGCCGCCGCCGCCGGCGCCTCCCCTGGCGGCCATTTTGGGATGTGGCCCAGGCTAGGCCTTTGCCCTTGGTGTCAGCGGTCGCCTAGCAACAGGCGCGGCTGAGGCTGGAGGGAGAGGAGCGGGCCGGTGTACCCGGGGAAAAGCCCAGGGGCGAGCAGCGGGAAATGTGCCTCGTGTTGTTTTCTGGTTTATAAATAAAGTGGCATTTAAAAACGAGAATATATATAGTATGACCCGTAATACTGGCTGTTCCCATCTATCTGGGCAACCAAACCACCTGCCATCTTCCTGCTTTTCTCCCTCCACCAACAAAGCCTTTCTCGTCTTGTGTCATACCTTTTAGATTGCAAGCCCGAAAGCAGGGTCTGCCTTGTAATAAGAAATTCTAAGGTCTCAAATATATAATAAATATTGATAAATGCACATATGTACCGTAAATATATAAACCATGTGTCTGAAACAGTACAGGAGAGCAATCCTGAGGCCATTTTGACTCTCCCAATGACCTCAAATATTCCTCCTGTCTTAAGGGCGTACTTGTGTATGAATAGGGTGAGCCTGTGACTTGGATTCAGGAACTAAAGAATTAACCATCACAAGAAAATGGCCAGGCTGCCCAGGTAATGCAATCAGCAACCATTATCAGGTATCCTGGCAGACAGGATTTCTGCAGTAGACTGCCTCCTATGATGTATGTATGATGATTTTGGGGTGGTCTTTGGGGGGGGGTTGGGCAATGTCAAAAGTCTTTAAAGGTTCCCGTAGTGCTTTTTTTCAAGGGGGACGCAGGGGGACGCATACCCCTAAACAATTTGTGAATCTAAGTTTGGCCTCATTGAGGGGCAGTATTTCAATATAAGTAGGAAAATGAGAGGACCCCTATTTTTTTAAGAAAAAAAGCACTGGATTCCTGCACACTTTTGTTCAGGGTCTCTCCTTCCTTGGAAGGAGGGGAGGGAACTCTGCTTTGTGATGCTGCCTCCATCCATTTGCCAAACCCCAATTTTTATATCAATCTTCTTTCTTTCTTCTTTTTTGTAAGCTGCCCTGAGAGCCTTTTTTTTGGCTGTGTGGGGGTGGGAGCTGGATATGCTTATTTTAATAAACAAACAGGAGCAGGGAAGGGGAGTTGGGATCTGGAGGTTTTGGGGCTTTTTCCTCAGGGTTCGTTCTTGCACAGTCCTAACACATGCGGTAAGAAAATGCTATAGGCTGCAACATGCATCTTCTTCACAGGCATGCATGCAGCAATGCCTTCCAGCAACCGTCTAAATGCCAACAAAAGACTCAAGGACATAAACCAGCTTTAAGATGCAGCAAGGCTGTTATTTCACTGTTGTGGTGTTTTTCAGGGTCCTTAATGTTGAACAACACACTTTGAAAACACTGATACATATAGTAGCACTCAAATATTGCAGCACATGAGAATACTATAACAATAGATTGCCACTTTTTATAGACATTATGTCCAGAGGAATGTTGTACGTATCTAGGAAACCTTTCTAATATGAAAGGAGTTCTCTTGAGAACATTTTTGCAGCAGTGAGTTGCCATGGGGTTTGGTAGGGATACAGATACAGATATATAGATACAATATAGATGATACTGATTTGTCTTCTGCTGCTTACCTAGGGAAGGTACAGGATCAGGATTTTATTTTGTTTCATAGGTTGATTTTGATATAAGTAAAAAAAAAACTGCTCCTTTCCCCTTATGGGGTACCCAAGAGCCCATATAGAGTCCCTTTGTAGGTTCTCTATCGGTAGGAGAAAATAACAGAGACCAACTGGAGAATATTGAGAAGCAAAGCAGCTAGTAAGCCTGAACTTTATTGACTATTGCAACAGGGTGCTCCCCCACACGCAGGAGAGAGGAGGAGGACCATGAATCACGTGTGCTTGCCCTTATATAGCCATTTTGAAATTCCCTGCCCTGGAGCTCAAGACCACCCCTCCATACATCATACATACTGTACATCACAGGAGGGGTGTAGCCCAAGACCACCCCCCACAAGCATCATACCTACATTACAGAAAAGGCAGTCTACAACAGAAATTTGAATGTTGTTGTTTTCCCCTGTCTGCCAGGTTATCTGATAATGCCTTATCTGATTGCCTTTTCTGGTAGTCTGGCCATTCCTTTGAGATGGTAATTACTTAATTCCTGAGGCAATGGGAAGGTTTTTTCATTTCCTCCCTTCTTGCAGAGAAACATTTGGTCAGTTTGGGAGTTAAAATGGTTTCAGGACTGTCTTCCTGTGTGCTTCACACATGTGGTTTATATATTTATGTATGTGTTTGCTTGGTACATTTATGACAGTAACTGAATCCATTTCAGTTAAACTCCCTTAGTCACCCCGGTTGATGAGGTTTGTTGGGAGAAAGATCAAGGGAGTGTGACTGCTCGTTCTTCTTGGCCATACTTGACCCTATTACACAAGAGTTACCTTCCGAGGCACCACACGTGCCAGTGATACCATATATACTTGAAGCGCAATTGGAAAAGACAGCAAACACTCTGTTCTGCCCCCACCCCATTCCACCCCTCTTTATGATGTTTTTGAGTCATTTCCATGTTTGGCGCAATGCGCATGTGCGTGGATGCGCACATATTTAACGTGCACAATTGGGGGTTCTTTCCTAAGTAAGGTGGTTCATTTTCTAATGAACCTCCAATTCGAAAACACTTTTAATTCCAAACACACTATCACTTCAAATTCAAATTCTGTCTGATAAGGAATTACCTGGGGCAAATTCCCATGAAAGGTGGTATAAATGCAATTTAATTTTACCTAATCTATCCATCTTTCAGTGTTGTGAAACAAGGTGGAAGTGTTTATATAAGAGAAATTATGAAGAAAACACAATGAGGATTCAGAGAAATGAAGTCCTTAGGCAGGTAACAAAGGTACGTAATGCTGCCAGATTAAAAGTCTGGCAGCTATTGTTAAGATTTATCAGAAGCATCTCCATGATGCAGCTCTTTAACATCACTTTCCATGATGTTCTTGTTAAGACCTGAAAAGTCTGAAAAAGTGTTGAAGGTGTAGATTTGTGCATGAATACATCCTGCAAGCAGCAACGTCAAATCCTACCATCAGAATAAATTAAATAATGCCCTGGAATTATCTTTCTTAAATCATTTCATTTGTGAAAGCTGTGCAGGAGGAGGAATGTTTGGAAAAGATGGAGAAGGGACATTAAGGCAACAGTAAGGGGCCGCAGGTGGCGCTGTGGATTAAACCACAGAGCCTAGGACTTGCTGATCGGAAGGTCGGCGGTTCGAATCCCCGCGATGGGGTGAGCTCCCGTTGCTCAGTCCCTGCTCCTGCCAACCTAGCAGTTCAAAAGCACATCAAAGTGCAAGTAGATAAATAGGTACCGCTCTGACGGAAAGGTAAACGGTGTTTCCGTGTGCTGCTCTGGTTCACCAGAAGCGGCTTGGTTATGCTGGCCACATGACCCGGAAGCTGTACGCCGGCTCCCTCAGCCAATAAAGCGAGATGAGCACCGCAACCCCAGAGTCAGTCATGACTGGACCTAATGGGCAGAGGTCCCTTTACCTTTTTAAGGGGTGTGTGGAGAAAATGGCCACAATAACTTTCAAGAGACCAGCAAATTTCTGTTCTCCAGAGCCAAGCTGCAAACTGAACTATGGGAGCTCATAAAGCTTACCTGCTTCCCCAATCTTTTCCACACCCACCCAATGCCTAAAACAAAGCTTTCCAAAATTTTCATGCTAGGGACACACTATTTAGACATGCATCATTTCAAGACACAGTAATTCAGTTTTACTAGCAAACCGGAGGTTAAACTAACCCCTTTCCAGCCCCGGGAGGAGTGCGGGGAGCGTTTGCGCAACACAGCTACACATTGCAGCGGACACACTAACGTGTCACGACACACAGTTTGAAAAGCTCTGCCCTAAGAGATTCCTGCAAACACCCACACAGACTCCAAACTAACCTTGGGGAAACTTATCTGTCCTTTCCCACACTCCAGCTTACTCTTAGACCACAAAATTGGGTGATAGAGGTTGAAGAGGGGGGAATGTTTTCTTCTCTTAGTGTTTGTCTTTGCTGCTGATCCTTTGTTGCCTGTCTCCAATTTAATGTTTGGAGATACACAGGTTGGCAGGAGAACCGTAGTTTCCCCACTATTTTGGAAAATTCCCAAGTGACTCTTCTAAGAAGAGCTTTAGATAGCTCACCCATCTCTGGTACTCAGTTTGTGCCAGGAAGCTAGTGGTCTGGGGTGCTCACTGCACCACACATCCAGAAAATTCAGTGGGGAACAGATTAATATTAATAATAATTTATAACTTCACAAACATGCATGTACATCCAGATGTGCATCAACTGCACATCTGGAACTACCTTACTAGATGGAGACAAAGGCACGTAACCCAATCCAAGTAATGCCACAATCTCTGCACAATCTCTGCATTCATAATTTTCCTTAAATATAATGCAGAGCTATTTACATACTCCTCTTTGGACACAGGTGGCTAGTCCAGAGCCTAGGACTTGCCGATCGGAAGGTTGGTAGTTCGAATCCCCACAACGGGGTGAGCTCGGTCCCTGCTCTGGTTCGCCAGAAGCGGCTTAATCATGCTGGCCACATGACCCGGAAGCTGTACGCCGGCTCTCTCAGTGCTGCAACCCCAGAGTTAGTCACGACAGGACCTAATGGTCAGGGATCCCTTTGAATCTTTCATAATGCAGTTAGTAAGAGAGCTAGTGGATGGCTACATTTGATCCATAGGTATGTCCAGCGCTGGTGACAGCATTTGCTCTAATTTTCTCTGAATTTATAAAATAAATGTAGGGCAGTCAAGTATACTTTTTCTTACTAGTGGACAAAAATAAGCAAGTTCATGTCCCCTGCCCCTTTAAGGAAATGCATCAAGCTCTGGAATCTTGGGGAAGAGGAAGGAATTCTCCCTTTTACACAAATGTAGCATTAAAGTTTCTAGACTTTTGTAATCCCAGTGGATCATATGCCACAATATAATATACATTTGATTATTTTCTTTTTGATCTTAACATTTGTAAGCCATAAATAATAGATTGCAAATGGAATTCTGGGAGTGAATTCATTTTAAGCTGAGCACTAAACTATTTGCAAATGTACTTAGGCAACAGTCCAAGAGAAACATTAAAAAATGTCAATCGGCTATTGGGAAGCAAAGTGTCACCATATGTTAGATTAGGAAATATAAATTATAAGTAATATCTGTCAGATCTACTAAGAGTAAAAGTAAGGAAAGATGTTATTAGGGGCTTAGGAAAACCTCTGTTCAAACAAGACCAGACTTTCAACTGATGATGGCTTCACATGCTGTGTTTCATACACAGAAAGCACTTCTGTGTAGGGTAATAAATCATGAAATATGAATGGGGATTGTGTGATGAATGTGACAGATAAAGCAACAAGCCAGCAGTGTGTTTGTAGAAAACAGACACCCAAGCTTTTGAAAGGTAATGAGTAAACTGCATTATTTCAAGAGCTCATCAGAGTAGCCACATCAGACTCTTGACCTGGAAATCCCAGCTGAGAGGGTGGGTATAGAATAGCGTCTCAAGGATTCTGGCAACCCTGTAACTCTGGTTGTGAAAAGAGGCTGCTAAATAGGTTAAGCTTAGCCTGCTACATTCCCTTTTCCTGGGAGAACTGTATTTTGTATAATTAAATATATGGTCACGTACAGGTGGTTTGTTGCCATAGGGCAATGGTGGCCAGACGGCGCCTTCCAGATGTTGGTGTTGTTTGACTTCAGCTCCCATCACTACTGACCACTGACCACTCTCCCACAGGAGGTAATGATGGCGAGCGACTAGGATGGCTTTAAGAGAGAATTAGACAAATTAATAGGATAAAGCTGCTAGCCGCGATGGCCCTGTTCTTCCTGCCTTTGGCTTGATCCAGTGTTGTTCTCATGTTTACTATCTGGAGTTCACCATGTTGGCTATTCCTGCAACAGAAGCTAATCAGGTTTAAGGTGCTGGTTTTAACCTTTAAAGCCCTATACAGACTAGACCCTCGTACCTATGGGACCGCCTCTCTTGGTATGTCCCATGGAGGACTTTACGGTCTTCAAACAAAAACAGCTTGGAGGTCCCTGGCCACAGAGAGGTTAGGCTGGCCTCAACCAGAGCCAGGGATTTTTCGGCTGTGGCTCCGATCTGGTGGAATGCTCTGTCACAAGAGACTAGGGCCCTGCGCGACTTGATATCTTTCCGCAGGGCCTGCAAGACAGAGCTGTTCCACCAGGCCTTTGGCCAAGGCACAGCCTGACCCCCTCCTTTGGTAATTCTTTACAGAACTCTAGCCCAATGGTTGCCATCAGTTTGATTTGAACTGGTTTTATAATGAATTGATTTTAGAATGTTGTATTATTTTACTGCTGTTAGCCACTCTGAGCCCGGCTTTGGCTGGGGAGGCGGAATATAAATAAAAAATTATTATTATTATTATTATTATTATTATTATTATTAGTCAGAGAACCTTCTGAAAGGGGACTGGTCTTTCTTTCCACTTCCCCAGGCTGGAGGTGGCATCATCAAGGATCTGTGTGTGTGAAAGAGAACAAAAGACTGGTAGTGCTGGAAATTAGTCTGAAAGAGACACAGAGGCGAGAGTCCACTGTTGTGGTTCGGGAAGGGCCGTAGCTCAGTGGCAGACCATATGCCTTATGCCCAGGTAGGACTGGGAGAGAGTCCCGCCTGCAATCCTGGCCAGCTGCTTTCTGTCAGTGTACTGTATACAATACTGAGCTAGATGAATCAATGGTCTAGTTCTCTATAAGGCAGCTTCCTATGTCTCCACCCCCATCGTTCTGCCTGGACACTGAGGTCCAGTGCCAAGGGCCTTCTGGTGGTTCCCTTGCTGTGAGAAGCCAAGTTACAGGGAACCAGGCAGAGGGCCTTCTCAGTAGTGGCACCCACCCTGTGGAACGCCCTCCCACCAGATGTCAAAGAGAAAAACAACTACCAGACTTTTAGATGACATCTGAAGGCAGCCCTGTTTAGGGAAGCTTTTAATGTTTAATGGACTATTGTATTTCAAAATTTTGTTGGAAGCCACCCAGAGTGGCTGGGGAAACCCCACCAGATGGGCGGGGAATAAGTAATTTATTATTATTATTATTATTATTATTATTATTATTATTATTATTAGCCCCCTGGAAAGCTAAATGGGGAGCAGGATCTGCTGCAGTATTCACGCTGTGAACCCCATGCTTATGTTCCCCATGCCTGTATATACTTATGTGTAAATGAAACGTGGCATCCCATAAATGCCTCAAGTCTCCAGTGACCTCTTTCCAGGAAAACCAACCCAGAGTGCATGCTGGAACCCATGAAACTTCTCAACGTAATGTGTGACATTATGTAGGATATGGTTATGGTTGTATTCCATGCGAAGGGAGCAGAACAATCCTAAAATATGACACTGTGCAAGAAATATTAGCTCAGCCCAAGAAGTTCACAAATATTTTTGACGATTGCCATAAGCCAAACTCCCTTAGTTTTTGCAAACAAGGGAAGTAGAATTTTCACCTTCACATTTTGCTTCACATACAAAAGAGTTTCCCATAGCAGTTGATTTCTCATTAATTGGTGGCACCTGTTATAAGAAAAGAGATCAAACAGAGCTCACATGGAGATGATGAAGCAGAAACAACCATAAAGTCCAGTGCAATTGATTTTCTGCCTTATGTAAATCTAGGGAGGAAAGTGTTGTCGGATCTAACTGTCATTTTTGAGCTACTATCGTCCATTATAAAATGAAGGGTTGCTTTTTTGAACGGAGAACTGCTGAGTTTAATGTGGCGTTTTATCTTTTGTTTGTTTTGATCCATCAATGTATTAATGGGCTTTGAACACCGAATGCATTTTAACACATTAGCCATTACAAAGCTAAGCCTTCTTCCATAAGTTATGCAGAAACTCACAGGTAAACTTTTGAAATTATGAAATCAAAGGAGAGCCCACAACACCAACATGCAAGTCCTTCTTCCTCTTGTTCTTGCAGTTTGATTCTATTTAGAGCTTTTACAAATGCTATCTTGTTTAGTCTCTTAACAGGCTCTGTTATCCTTCTCACAGTAGACAAAGCTAAGATGAACTTTGGGAGCAAAAAGATGAAGGGGAGAAAAATTTACCAGCCATTTGAGAAAAAAACATTTCAGGACGCACCATAAGGCAGGGGGAGGGACATTTACGCATCTCAGCTTCAATCTATAATACTGTATAGTGTTCAGAATTTAAAATATGTATCTACAGCACAATCCTAATTGTGTGCACTCAAATGTAAGCCCTATTAAATTCAGTGAGGCTTACTCTCGGGTAGGTGGGGCTAGGCAGCCTTATTTAAGATATTGCTGCACACCACCCCAGCCTATTATTATTATTATTATTATTTGCCTCAACCATTCTGGACAGCTTCCAGCATATATAAAAACATAAAAAACATTAAACATTGAAAAGCTTCCCTACACAGGTCTGCCTTCAGGTGTCTTCTAAAGATTCCAGCTTACCCAAGGTTCATGTTTCCTTCTGGAAAATGAGGAGCAGTGGAGACTGTAGTGTTTTATGATACAGTATATGGTTTATTTACATATATATACAACCTGAGCCTACGATGGAGGGGATCATAGCATTGACACCGCAAGAAGGTCATACTTCTCCCATAGCCGCAGCAGCCTTGGATTAAAAAAAGACACCATCCACGGTTCTGCCTCTCTCCAGCTTTCCGCGTTTTACAGACAATCCCCATTGAACTCCAGCCCACATCATCCCCAACTGCAATCTTAAACTCCCCACTTTGCATTCTCTCTGCCATATAAATCGGGGTGGGCAGATGTGTCGAACCAAAGATAAATGTTCCAGAAGCTTTGCGAACGCCATCTTGGCAGTCAAGATAGCCCCACAATTAATTGGTAGTTGTTGTAGCAATGAGCTCATACGTGCTTATATTCACTTGCTTAAAGCTAATTGGCGTGCTTTGATGTTATCCGTGTGGGCTTGGGGTGCTGGGATCTGAGCCCAGAAAGGGGAGCTATCTGTAAGGTTTGGGTATTTGCCACCTGTGCCCTCATCTAGTCAGGTGTAATGACAGGTGCTGCTTTGTGTATAAAGAATGGATGCACGTTTGCTTGGGCACGGACAAGCCATCTCCTTGCTGCAGTGCCCATCCCTTGTCAGCAAAGACTAGGCAACCTGGCAGGCTTCTTTAATAGGTCTTTAATAAAACACTAGAACTGGCCATTCTGCTGTTTTTGGCATCCTTCTTTGGTATCCCTGCACCCAACCACTCCCACACACCCTCCTTTGGGTCTACAGTTTGGAACAGCAGACTTCAGACGTGTCAGATGTGCTTTGTTTAGTTTTTTACTAGAACCGCAGAGCCAGGTGCAAAAGACATATTGTTGAGAATTAAAGAATAGGGTGTCTCCGAGCACACTAGAAGCCTAGGCATTTGTTTGCAGTAGCAGAACTGAAGTGCTTTCACACAAAAGTCCATTCCTGGGCAGCAAACACATGACTTTCCTCAAAAAACCCTGGGCACTGTTTAGCTTATTAAAGGTGCTGGGAATTTGTAGTTCTGTGAAGGGTAAACTACATTCCCAGGGTAAACTACATTCCCAGGCTTCTTTGTGGGGCATTCATGCGCTCTCAAATACCTCATTTCACTGAAATGATTTCAGTAGCCTGAAAAGTCGTTTCTGCCATTAAAGAATTGTGAGTCATGCATTTACGGTATTTCATGCTATGAAAGGCATACTTACCCAGAAGTGTTAAAGGAGCTCCCTTGTTGCTGCCTGTAGTGCAAAGCTTCGCTTTCATCAGGCTTCTCATCACAAACGACCCACATTCGCTGTGTGTGACTCATGGAAACAAGTGTCCCTCTTGGCCCGAGCTTGTGGGGAATGACATGTAATCTTAGTTAGAAAATGAGCAGGGGGGAAATTCACAGGCAGCTTCTTCTGCCCTCAGGCTGCTATTCAACTTTAAACATTCCCTTCTTAAAGCACAGCCCACATATGCCTTCCTTATGCAGCATAAACTGGCCTGCAGGGGTGCTGACTTGAGCTTACTAAACATACTACTCATTTCCTAGTATGAAGGACAACATGGCAAGTGGAAGAGGGGAGAGATGTGAACACCTATCAAGGATGCGGGGAGCATTATTACGCTTTAAGTTGTACAGAATGCAACCTGCAGGTGCTGTTACAACACAGGCAGTGCTGAAAGTCAGGTTGTGTATCCACAGCAGTGACCAGAAGAGGAATGACTGCTGGGAGGAGCACAGACAGAAGAAACTTCACGGTGCATCTGCAGCAGCACAGCCGTTCATCTGCCCCAGCTGCAACAAAACATGTCTCTCCTGTATCAGTCTCTACAGCCACAGCAGGTGCTGTTTCCCAAGCCAGATGGATGTCAACATGCCGAGAGCTGTGGGGACCGCCCTAGACTTTGCACATAGGAGTGTGCCAATCTGAACTTTGCTGGAAATTACTGTAGATCATGGCATGAGTAAAAAGATTGGCATAACTTAATATGACAGGTGGCGCTAAAGGGACGCAGGTGGTGCTGTGGTGTAAACCAGTGTTTCCCAACCACTGTTCCGCGGCACACTAGTGTGCCGCGAGATGTTGCCTGGTGTGCCGCGGGAAAAATTAAAAAATTCGAAAGATTTTTTTTTTTAAAGTCAAATTTTCGATTGGGGCGCCGTCACTAGATGACCCCTGGGGTTCCCTCCCTCCCTCCCGCTCTGCGCCTCCCTCCTCCTCCTCCGGGGAGGCCCTTCCTGGCTCTCGGCCAAGGCTTGGCGGCTGCCACTCACTCACTTGCTCGCCCACCCGTCCCTCCATCCCTGCACCCGGCCTCTCCCCCTCTGTCCCCGGTGCGGGGGCTGCCGGGATCCGTAGTCCCCTCGCCCTTGGGCTCCGCGCCCACGCGGGGTGCGCAAACTACGTTTCCCAGCGTGGCCTGGCGGGCCGGGCATTTTGTTTGAAGAGCTCTTCTCCTGGCCATGGAATGAGCGCAGCGGCGGCGGCCGGGCGGGCAGGGGCTCTTCTGCGCAGACCCCGTGCAGCCTGCCTGCGCCCCCGCGGAGATCGGGCGGCAGGATGGAGCCCGGGGATCCCCGCGGAGGCGGAGGCTGCCCCCCAGGTAGGGCTGCGTCGGGGGTTTTTTTATTTTTGCAATGCTGCATCCGCGCCGGAGGGGACGCATCGGACCGCGGGGAGACCCCTTGGCGGGCGTGCAAGGCAATGCATGCGTGCAGGCGTTGCATGGAGTGCAGTGCAATGCAATGGCAACGCGGCGCCCTGCATGCATGCATGCAACTTCCACCGGCGCTCCGGACTTGGCAGGTGAGGGGGGTCCCCAGTGGGCGGCAGAGAGAGCCGGGAGGGCGAAGGGGAGCCGGGGGGGGAGCAGCGCTGCTCCCCGAGCCGAGCCCGGGGGGAAACTTTGGCGTCGTTGCGCCGGGTGTTGGAAGCGGAGGCTGGCGGGGGCCCCTCACCTGCAAAACCTGGTCGCCTCTCATATATTTCGTGCATTGCATTCATCGCCCGCTTTCTCCTCCAAGGAGCTCCCGGGGGCACGCGTGGTTCTCCCCGTGTTATCCTCGCAACAACAGCCCTGCGAGGTAGGTCAGGCGAGTGGCCCAAGGGAGCACCCAGGGATTGTCCTGGCCAGGTGGGGTGATTTGAACCCTGCTCTCTGCCTGGTCTTCGTCCTCATTTAGCCCCCACATGTGCATGACTGTGCATGACTGAGGTTTTCCCCCCTCGTCTTGGCTATGGTGTGAGTCTGTGCTGTTAATTAATGGGGTTCTGCCTTCGGAGAAGATGAGCCAGCCCTCAAGGAGGTGATTATGTAATTTGCTAGCAATTCATGTCCCTCCCGGCGTGACGCTGCGCGCTGACGTCACGGGGCTGTAATGGTGGTGTGCCTCGAGATTTTTTTCATGAAACAAGTGTGCCTTTGCCCAAAAAAGGTTGGGAAACACTGGTGTAAACCACTGAGCCTAGGACTTGCCGATCGGAAGGTCGCGGTTCGAAACCCCACGACGGGGTGAGCTCCCGTTGTTCGGTCCCAGCTCCTGCCAACCTAGCAGTTCAAAAGCACGTCAAAATGCAAGTAGATAAATAGGTACCGCTCCGGCGGGAAGGTAAATGGTGTTTCTGTGCACTGCTCTGGTTTGCCAGAAGCGCCTTAGTCATGCTGGCCACATGACCCAGAAAAACTGTCTGCGGACAAACGTCAGCTCCCTCGGCCAGTAAAGCGACATGAGCACTGCAACCCCAGAGTTGATCGTGACTGGACTTAACTGTCAGGGGTCCTTCACCTTTACCTTTAATATGACAGGAGAGACCTTACATTATGAACTTCCTTGAACCCTGGTATCTGCTGTAAAACCAGGCCTTAGATCTGCTATCAGGGATTGTCTAGCATCTTCAACAAGCATTCATTTCCTAGGGTGGTGAAGGCCAGGGCAAGCTGACAGTGCTTTATTTATTTATTCAAAGCATTTGCTCCCGTTCTTCAGCCAAAAAGGTTCCCAGAGCAGCTTACATACAATCAAAACAAGACAGTCCCTACCCGCAGGCTCACAATCTAAAAAACAACAACAACATGACACACAAGGGGAAAAGGATAATAAAAATCAGAACTCAGGCACCAGTTTCTAAACAGTTATTCCCGTTATGACCAGCTGGCACAGTTCAGGAGCAGGAAGTGCCTGATGGAGCTGGGCCTCCAGCAAAGCTAATGAAATGTACCTTCTGCTTCCTATGTCTCCCACTGAGAAGATAGGCAGCCTGATGGAATGGCTGGCCCCAGATGTCAGTTCAGGGAAGAGCAGGCCTAATGGAGAGACGTACTTTCCCACTGGTGAAGTCAAAATCTCTGCCTCGATACATATAGCTGCAAACAGGCTCTGCATATTTTCGTTGGGATAACATGAATATAATATACCTGTGTTTGGTGGGATATGGAGGTTCTCCACACGAAAGAACCAACCCAGGTTTAAGTAACGAATGGCTTAGAACTCATGGCTGTTCTAATGTTGGATGATTTTCATTCTCTTGCATACGCCCCATGAAAAAGGCTGCTGTCGATAGTTAACAAAGTGATCTTTTTCTTACATGGTTTAAAGAGCAAAAGACATTTAAAATGCCAGTTAATTATAACTGGCATCTGGGTGAGCAGCCATAGAAATAGGATATTGCTACTCTTCTCGCCTTTTCCTGTATCTGCACTAAGAGATCTTATGCAAACAAGCTGCTTCAATTTGCCATCTTTCTTTTATGCTTTATGGTTGATTAGTCTGAGCCATTTTGGCTGGTTTCCACTGTGCCATTCTTCATGCATCATGTTTTGACTGCGGCTTGTAGTTTTATCTTTCTGGCAATCCAATCTCGTCTCAGTCGCATCATAGTGCAGATGGACAGCATAACAAGGCCTTACATTGATTCAGACTTTTGTCCATCTAGACTTTCCTGTTCCTGATACTTGAAATCCTTTCACTGGAGGTGCACTCTCTGGGGCGTGGGGAAAGTTTGAGCCTGGAACATTTCTGCATGAAATGCATGTACTCTACCTACTGCTTTATAACATCTCCTTTCTATCGCATCTTAAAACAAAGTTGGTTCCAGAGGAGCTGCAGTACTGCACAGAATGGAGGGGGAATCCCAAATTATACAAACACTTCACATTACATGGAGAGAACTTGCCTAAATTAGATTAAATATACACTTCTGCCCGTTCCTTTCCAAATTTTCCATTTAGTAATGATGGCTAGAAACTTCTTCTTTAAAGAATGGATATCTGTGATTTTACAGATTCAGCTGCATGCCAGGTTCTGTATTATTCACAGCTGAGAAAGAGCTCTAGCTCAGGGGTCAGCAACCTTTTTCAGCAAGGGGTCAGTCCACCATCCCTCAGACCATGAGGTGGGCCGGACTATATTTTTTTGGGGGAAAGAAACGAACAAATTCCTATGCCCCACAAATAATCCAGAGATACATTTTAAATAAAAGGACACATTCTACTCATGTAAAAACATGCTGATTCCCAGACCGTCCGTGGCCCAGATTGAGAAGGCATTTGGGCCGGATCTAGCCCCCGGGCCTTAGTTTGCCTACCCCTGCTCTAGCTCAATGCTAGAGAACATGTTGTCACACATGGAGGCTGCCATATTCAATCTCCGGCTTCTCCGGTAGGGCTAGGACTCGTCTTGGACATCATGGACAGCCCTTGCCAGGCAGTTTAAAAAATACTGAGCCAGGCAGACCCAGTACAATAGTTTCCTATGTTTCTAGATTTCTACCCCACCATCCCCATGCACCTTGCTCTCTCCTTCTTTAGAGAAGAGCTGTAGCTCAGTGGTAGTGCATTTGCCTTGCATACACAAAGTCCAGGTTTCTGTCCCCTGCATCTCCAGGTACCAGCCACCTAGCAGAGGATATGGATGCTACAGATAATTCTAACTGCTAGTCAAATCTGTCTGCTTTGAGCGCCTCCCATCTGAGTAACAGCAAGGATCATCATTCCATATGGGTTACCTCTGTTAGTGTTAAGGGTCATCTAACCATGGTGGGGAATGGAGATGTTGCTTAGCAACTAGGCAGAGTGGCATGATGTTCATGAAGGTAACATGCACTCTGACTGGCTGTGTAGTTCTGAAGGAATCTTCTCCTCTGCATGTTTGGTTGAATGTCTCCCTGATACGTACAAGGCCTTAAGTAAGAATGACAAAAAAACTTTCTCCTCAAATTACAGTTTTCATTCAGTTTCAGCAGAGTGTTTCAGGATTTTCTTTCCTCTCTGGATTCTGTCTGCTTTATTTAAGATACTTTGCTAATCGAGGGGTGGGGCTGAAGATGCAGAACCTGAGGTAAAGCTATTCCCATCACTGTCCCAGGAATGGCTACTCCTGCTTAATTTTTCTTCTACCAAAGGCATAGGAGCAGGCTCAGTAAAACAGGAAATCCTATTAATCATACCCAGGACTCCCTCTCAAAAATAAAATATTATATATGCCTAATGCCCCATGTTAAAAGTTGCAGCTGGAAATCTGATTGAACAGGTGCTGTTTATTTCAGGGGAAATTGCACAGTCACACACAGAGAGAAATTGGAAATATCTCCTTCCCTGTACAATATCCATGGAATGATTGCTTTGGTTCTTGCAGTTCCTCTGCTAGACAAAGGTAATTGTATCTTTGTTCAATTACCTTAGTAATTTAATGTATGCTCTCTCTTGGGATATTAAGAGGATTAATTTGCTCTTATTTGCAAAGTGCTTAAGGATCCTGCCACGGAATGCCCCATGAATGCAATTAAAAGGAAAGTGTGTCTTTATAAGCAGCAAGAGAAATACGAAATATGATTGATCCTCCCCCCCCCCCCCAAGTTCTGGTCAGGCTCTTGCCTTGCTGCTATTCAACATTTCAGGGGTTTTACTTGTTCACACTAAGGCTCACCTTGTAACAAGTTTTAATTCTAAACATTTGAATACAGTATGCCCACAACTTACATGGGGATTATGTTCCAGGGATCACGCCTAAGGCCAAGTCTCAACCCATTGGGTTCAATGGTGAGTGAGATTGCCATAAGTCATTTTTCGGGTGATAGTGGCTCCCCACTCCCTTTTTTTGCCACACACCTAAAAAAGAATGCACAAAAATTAAATGTGCATAAATTGTGGGTTTCTGTATGCACCTAAAATTGAAATCTTACACGTATTTACTCACTTATCCCATTATGTTTAACAGGTTTTACGCTTCACATAAGTTTGCTTAAAATGGTTTTTGGCCGAAATCCTAACGTCTAATCCAAAATATAGTAAATCCTACTGAATCCAGTAGATCTTAAAGATAAAGGGACCCCTGAACCTTAGGTCCAGTCGCGGACGACTTTGGGGTTGCGGCGCTCATCTCGCTTTATTGGCTGAGGGAGCCGGCATACAGCTTCCGGGTCATGGGGCCAGCATGACTAAGCCGCTTCTGGCAAACCAGAGCAGCACACGGAAACGAACGCCGTTTACCTTCCCGCTGGAGCGGTACCTATTTATCTACTTGCACTTTGAGGTGCTTTTGAACTGCTAGGTTGGCAGGAGCAGGGACCGAGCAACGGGAGCTCACCCCGTCGCGGGGACTCGAACCTCCGATCGGCAAGTCCTAGGCTCTGTGGTGGATCTTACTCTCGGGTAAATAAGTGGAGGCTAAGACTTGTTCGTATGAGCGAGTCCCACCGAACATAGAGTGATTTCCGAGCAAACACGCGGAGTTCACTGCCAGGCTACTGAATTCAGGTTACTCGTGAGTAAGCGCGCCCCGAACTGCTGGGCACGAGCAACCAGCGTGCCCGCCCTGCAGAGCAGAAGGTTGAGCACCAAGCAAGACTCCCGCTTGAAATGTAAAACATAAAATGGAAACCCTTCGGTCGCATTGCAAAAAGAAAGAAAGAAGCAAGCCTCCACTCAGGAGCGCTTCCATACGCGCAGCGGGAGATGCTCCAAACTGGAAAGCGTCGGAATAACAAGCTGTCAGTCAGAGACGCGCCGGAATTGCGCATGCGCGAGGCAGAGCATCCGCGAAGGAGGCCCGGACGCCCCGCAATGAAGTTTCCTTCCTCCCCCCCCCCCCCCAGATCCGAGAAGAGCGCGTGCGCGGCAGTTCCGGCGACGCCTGCGCGCCGGAATGTGAGGCCGTTGGCGCCTCCCTCCTTTTACGGTTATGAGCTGCCGTTGCTGCGGGTTTCCCTCCGCGAGCGATGACTGACGGGCTCGGGAAGGCGGAGTCGGGCGCCCAGGTGAGGCAGAGAATGACGCACGCGCACGCCCCCTCCCCCGGCCACTCTCTCGCCGTGAGGGGAGCGGGGGGAGGGTCTCTCCCATTGCCTCTAGCGGGTGGGGAAGACTGACACAACCCAGCATCCTGTTTCCAGCAGGGGTCAGCTACAGACGCTGTCGGGAAGTCCTCAAGCTGGGCTTCTGCCTCTTCCCAGCCACACACACATAGAGACAGTGGTACACAGTCTCTGAAGGTGAAATATAGAAAAGAAAACAGAAAAAGGCAGCCAACGATATATTTTTAAACCTTCAGGAACCTTCTCCACAGGATGGTTGATGGTAGGTTACCATGTGGAGGTGTGCAGCTGGAATAGGCCTTGACACTTGGAAATTTTCTAACCCATCTTTCAGCTCTCACAAGGCGGCTTATATGAGACTCTGGCCCCTCACACGGTTTTTGTTTCTTACTTGTTTTTCCACCTGCATTTCAGTAACGCCTTCCTTTCCAAAACCAAAAGGTGGTATAAAAAGACTTTAAATAAACTGAGGATAAAGCAACAAACAAAAGATCGTACATGTTCACCCAGCAGCTGCCTTTGGACTGCCATGCCTCTGCTTCATAAACTGAGATGTGGGCCTGTTTCTCGTGGCCACACTTATATCCTCGCCTGCATGAGCCAGGAAGCAAGACTTCAGTTAAGTGTTGCTTACCTTTACAGTGGTACCTCGGGTTACATACGCTTCAGGTTACATATGATTCAGGTTACAGACTCCGCTAACCCATAAATAATACCTCGGGTTATTATTTCTTTGCTTCAGGATGAGAACAGAAATCGTGCTCCGGCGGCGTGGCAGCAGCGGGAGGCCCCATTAGCTAAAGTGGTGCTTCAGGTTAAGAACAGTTTCAGGTTAAGAACGGACCTCCGGAACGAATTAAGTACGTAACCCGAGGTACCACTGTATGTCTGAAAAGGAAAGCTCTGGTTAACGGCTTCCAAACAACCCTGGATATAAAGCCCTAGTTTAGTGTTCTTGCTTGGACGTCGTTAACTAGGAGTAATAGGAAACCATAGTTAACTGAAGACCTGTTTCCCTCTCTGTGGCTTGCAGCAGGGAGGAGCAGAGCAGCTGCCTTGCGGGCCCTGGAGTTCATATCTTGACGTATTGAGGTGACTGACAGCCATCCAAACACAGCCAGAATCTGCTACAGACTGTCTCCAACCAACCTCACAATCAGCAGCAAGCTGGCCCGGTGGACTTCTCTGGGAAGTGGCTCCATAAAAGAAGGTCCTGGATATAGTATTGCCACACGTTTTCCTCTCTTTGTGTCTTATGTCATAGCAACATGACAAACAGATTTTGAGGCCAGGAAAAGCTCCACCCACCTAATTAAGTAGTCAGGGGAAAGCATCATAATGACAGGTGAATATGAAAAATGTGAAGCATTTGCCCTGTCAATGCCATAATGGGCAAATTTCTGCCAGTCATTTATCTTCTACAATCGCTTCCAAGGGGTGGGGAGGAAGATGGCAGGGCCAGGTTTACAAGATGCTATTGAGTCAGTGACAGCACTATGCAAACCTAACTTGACACACACCCTGGTTTCAGGATGGCAGTTGTGAGCTCTGGTCCCTGGTGGCTGTACCAAAACTTGGGGAGGAGCCATGACTTAGTGGTAGAACATTTGCTTTGTATGCAGATTCAATCCTTGGCATCTCCAGGCAGGACTTTCTGCAGTCCTGGATAGCTGCTGCCAGTCATCGTAGGCAGTACAGAGCTAGACCGACCAGTAGTCTGATCTAGTGTGAGGCAGTTCCCTGTGTTTACAAATGATAAAGAGATTTGACTCCTCTTCTTTTTTACATATAGAAGTCTACAATTCTATTGTTTGTAGATTCAATATATGTCTGAAGTGCATTTGCTCCATAGATGTGAAGCTGTTACTAATTTATTTAGGGTATTCCATATCCTACTTGAAAGAGGTTCTCAGAGTGGCGGAGAAAAAGTTTGTACAGTACAACTGCATCCAAAAAGATTAGCACATATAATAAGAAATAACATGGTGCCGGGTTTATTCAGACTTTTTTGCCCTCATTCTTGGACTTCCCACTAAGGAACTCTAAGGCGAGTGGGTTGAGCCGCTAGACTTCACTGTCCACGATGAAGCCAAGTACTCCTTTGGCCATTGGCAGTTCCCAGACAACAGTTCCCAGCAAGGACCTCTGACCTCGCTCAATCCAAGATGGAGCCAAGTCTTACTGATAGATGCCAGCTTCAGAATACAGTAAAACCAACCCCCCTCTGAGCCTTGGGAACTGCTGTCTTCAGTACAGAGTGGCTCCTGGGGGTACAGAAATTGGCAGTCTCCGTTTTCCAAAAGTTTATATAACCATCAAATGATTATTAAGAAGAGTACTTCATTTCCGTTACATCCGAGTTCCATTTTGACCATTTGTCCATGTCTCTAGTGTGCTGTAGAGGTTAGGCGTGTTGGACTACATAAGCCTTACTTTGGTCCAGTTGCTATCTTAGCCTAGGCTACCTCACAGAGCTGTTGTGAAAATATAATGATGGAGGGGAGAGAGAATGCTGTGAAGTCCTTTCAGCAACAATGGGATTAAATAAAAGCTGGGGGTGTTCTTGCAGTGGAATTTGTTAGGTTCGTAAAAATTTCAAACTCTCTTTGGAATGGATAAAAAATACAGTATTTAATAGTCCATTGTAGGGATTAATATTTAATATCCTAACAGTTTGGCTTAAGATGGTTAGCACAGAAGCTGGCTTTTGTTGGGTTTTTCTTTCTGTAAAACCGTTAGCTGACTCCCCTGGGATGTTGCCCATCGTACACAGCATGATGCTAAATGGCTGCAGTTGTTTTGCTTTAAAACCTAGAAAGTAAACATACATCAGAAGCACAGGTGCATTAGTACTTAAATTATCATAATAATTTGCATGCGCTGTTCTCCAGATAAGCACCCGCTGTTATATGAGAAAAATATGTGAACCTTTATTATAATATAATCGTATTTAGCCTGTAACAAACAGTGAGTAGGATACTTCTTGAGAGTGGCTAGCAAAGGGGAAGGAGGTAGAACAGCAGCCATGGAGTTGCATAGGAAGCTGTCTTGCACTAGATCAGACAAGCTAAGTATTATCTACTCTGACTGGTGGTGGCTCCCCAGGGCCTCTTCACATTACCTGCTTCCAGATCCTTTTCATTGCAGATTCCAGGGACTGAACCAGGGACCTTCTACATGCCAAGTGTCTGTGCTGTCACTAACTAAAGCCCCTCCTTCAGATAGTCTGTGCAGAATGTATTGGCTGTGAACTCAGATGTAATGGTTTCCATATAGGTATGTAGTTTACAGGTGCTCCTGGATCCATTACTGTCACTTGTGACCTTGGTGGCACAGATGGCCTTCTATCAGCTTCAGCTGGTGGCCTAGCTACACCCCTATCTGGTCAGGGATAGCCTAACCTTTGTGGCCCATGCTCTGGTAACCTCTAGGTTGCATTACTGCAATACATTATACTTGGGGCTGCCTCTGAAGACCTTTCAGAAACTTCAGCTGGTGCAAAATTTGATGGCCAGGTTGCTCACCAGAACAAGATGGTTTGAGCATATAACCCCAGTCCTGGGCCAACTGCACTGGCTGCCAATTACCGTATTTTTCGCTCTATAACACGCACCAGACCATAACACGCACGTAGTTTTTAGAGGAGGAAAACAAGAAAAAAAATATTCTAAACGAAATAGTGGATATATGATTTTTGTGGTTCATGCTTTGGCCACAGACATGTGATCTGACAGTGAGTTTGGAGTAGCCCAATGCAAAAATCCTGAGGATCCATGTGGATCCATGCTTTGTAACCATGGAGGAGGGAAGGAAGGGGAACCATGGATCCTCTGCTCACGACTGCAGCAGACCCCCCCTGCCACCTGCAGGCATTCACTCCATAACACGCACAGACATTTCCCCTTACTTTCTAGGAGGAAAAAAGTGAGTGTTATGGTGCAAAAAATACGGTAGTTTTCAGGCTCAATTCAAAGTGCTTAGGACCTGAGGACCTTAAGGACTGCCTGTCCCCTTACGAACCAAGTCAGACCCGGTGCTTGTCATCCAGAGCCTTTCTCTGTGCCCTCCCCCTGAAAGCTTCAAAGAGTGACAACACGAGAATGGGCCTTTTCTATGGTGACTTCCCATCTGTGGACTGCTCTCCCCAGAGAGGCTTGCATGGTGCCATCATTAGATTCCTTTAGGCGCCAGGCAAAAACATTCCTCTTTACCCAGGCCTTTGACCATTAAATAATCTATAGCTTCTTAAATATTTTGGAGGGGACTGTTATCATGATTATTTTATTATTATGCTCTGTATTATGTTTTTCATGTTGTGCAATACACTGTCCTGGGATCTTTGGATAAATAAAATAAATAATAATGAATAATAATGAAGTGACTGTAACCTTTGTCCCTTAAATCTCTTAGACACTGTGAGGATCCCCTCACACATACTGTACATCTCCAAATATATAGAATACAGATAAAAAGAAGAATGAGTTGCTCTAGTCTCTTACACAGACCATACGAGTGTGCTGGTTTTTTAAAAAATATATTAATTCCTGTTAAAATCATAATTGTAATTAAAAGTACTAACACATCAGAAAACCAGCAAAGTATCGGTCACAATTTAGGGGAAATTAATCCAGCCCCACCTCAAAGGCGTTTTGATATATTACAAAATTGAAGTCTTGAATTAAAAAAAAAACCTAATACACTAAATAAAATGTCATTCTCTACCTTTGTGCTGGCTAAGACACAAACAGATACAGCTTAGGTTGAATGCATTTATCAGGAGGTTTGTCATATTCAGACACTGGCTCCTAGACATCCTCCTCCAAAATCAAAGTGTCGTTTTTGCAGTTCTTGTGTAACGTTCCGGTATGTGATGTTTCCACTTCCACACTTGTCTTTGTGTCTCATATGAAGCATATTTGCTTGTGCATTTTAACTTTGGTTAAGTATTCTATATTCGTTTTGTTAATCCTAGATTCTCTCTGTGTGTGGGAGATACACTGGAATATGTCATAATTATTTGCAATATTACTGCTTTAAAGGTCTTCAATACCCACCTTCTTGTGCAGAAGATGGCATGAGGAGCAGAACTTATATGATAAAATTGCAGATTGACTATCAAAATTAATGCAAATTAAAGAATGAAATCACCTTGGATGCAAGACTATTAGGGCAGAATATTCCCCTGTATATAGTGCCTAGTCATGGTGACTATGTTTTGTGTGTGTCTTTCTCCTTGTACCCCAGGACATTTGTGGTATTGATACAAAACACACCATTAAATTGAGAAACTTGTCCATCTAACACAAAAATCCATATTGCATTAGGCTCCCTGGCTGTGCTGTCCATGAATTTCTTGGTAAATGTCATGAAGCTTGCAGACCAAAATAAATGGCCTGTTTGTATCTAGAAAGCTTCAGCAGAAGACAAATGGGCAAATAAAGAAGAAAGATAGTTTGACCTTTTCTTGACTGCCTACATGCATGTGTTTCGATCCAGCCTGCATTTGGAACCAAAGCTGCTTTAGTTGCCCCAGTTGGATTATCATTTCCCTTGACCGAAAAGGACTGGACAGTACAATTCTCTTAGTCTTTCTATATCACTCAGATTTAGGCACAGCCAACAACCAGATAAGGTGAGACCACAATCTTTTTTGTTGGGGAGTAGTAATGGAGGAAGATGTTTTATGGAAGTCGTCAGGTTAACAGTTCCTCTGCCTTGCTGTTAAGTTTATCTGTCTGAAGTTACAGAGAGATCATCTGGAGGTATTGGCACACTGAGGACCCTCAAATATATTTTTTCCCCAGGTGGTCCAGATGGAAGAGGACAAACAAGCAGCAACTCACTCTAGGCAGGATGGAATGGGATTGTTTAGAGATCCTGGGTGCTTAGGAAAGAAAGCTGTCCAGTATTTATCTGCATCTTCATCCTTGATGAATCCTGTTCAGTGCTTAGGAGCATTGCCTGATACTCTTTTTAGAAAATGTGTTGGTGGCAGTGGATTGAACCATTGTTTTGCCAGCTTTGTTTAATATGTAGACTAACATTTGCTGGACTGGGGGAATCTAGCAACCACCATGCATGCCTTTGTTACACTGAAGGTCCAATGTGTAATAATGCCTTTTATGCAGGACATTTGCTGTCAAAATGCCTGGAAGCTAACAGCTGGTGCAGAATGTGGCAGCCACTTTCTTGATAGGGGGGGGGGGGCAAGCCATATACATACATGCTGCATACTGAACAAAATGCATTTCCTGAAAATCATTTGTTAAACAAGCATTCGTATAATGAGTCCACATTTCCATGGATTCCTATGGGAATATTTCTAATATGTAATTTTTACGATCTCTCCCCGCTCTGTACATGCATGGTTTCTGCCCAAAAATGACTACTGCTAACCAGCAAACCACAAACAAGGAAGTGGGCAAACTTGGATATCCAAACCTGCAGCATGTATAGCAAGGTTTGGACATCATTCTTTTCATTTGGATAACTGATTTTTTGCATAATGAGCAGGCAGATAGCAGGCCCTGTGTGTACATGCTGGTCTGTGCTCTGTTGACTTTCAGATTCAATTCAAGGTGATGGCTTTGAACTATTTAGCCTGACTGAGCCCAATCTGCATTTGACAGCTCCACTCCCTATATGAGGCTTTCCATCTTCTGTAATCAAGAGAATCCTGGCAATAGCCATCTTTAATCAGGAAGCTAAGATCAGTGGGGAAATGCAGTAGTGACCTCAACACTATGGCACTCACTGTTGCAACTCAAGAGACTTACCTCAGCACTAGCCTGCAAACTTTTAAAAATCACGGTGGTCATATTTAGGAGGAATTTGCGATTCTGTATTTATTTTATGTCTGGTTTAATATCTCTCTTACTCTAACACTTACAATTGATGCATTATATGCTAATACAATATAATAGAATGTTGCTTTTAGAGCATTAAGACTTTATTGCTGGATTTCAGATTGTAACAGAGTTTCTTTTATAAGCTGCTTTAAATAATTTTGGTGAAAATACATAGAAATCAACCAAAATAGCAAGTTTTATTGAACTGACTTCACTGAGGATACAGTGTATTCTGTTTATGCATGCTTTTCTGCCCACAGGTTTTTATTTGGATTCTATAGGTGGTGCCATGTCTAGAAATTTAAAAGTAATTGAGATATACTTTTAATTGCACATGCAGCAGTGCAGTTAAAACCAGCTGCTGGGAAGCCATTGAACTCACACTAAGTTTTGTGCACAATCAATACATTTAGCTTGTTGACTCATTGATTTCAGTAAAGTTGACTTTCTCTTTGTTTCAAAGCTGCTTGCACGACTTGAGGGCAGAAGTTCTCTGAAGACGCTGGAACCTTGTCTGTTTGCTGATGAAGGATATCCTATTCATGGTAAATAAATACACATCCTTTAAAATATTCACAGTAATAATTGTCTGGCATATTGGAAGATGAATGGTAAACAAACAAACAAATTAAAATTTATGCTCCCCATTTTCTTTTTATCTTAGCTTTGGAAGGGAAAGTTTTTTTCTCTTGCTGCCTGAGAACAAATTGGTTGGCATGAGTGTGTGTTACACACATCAAGAAAAGAAAATACATTCACTTGCTTCTCAGAAGTGTAGCTGTATTGGTTTGTTGTATTAAAATAAAATAATCAAATCCAGTGGGGCTTGCTTCTAAATAGACCTGCATAGGATTGGGAATTTGATTGTACTGAAAAGTTGCACATGATTTCAGGTAGAGGTGTGTGTGTGTTACAGCTGAAAGCTGAGCCATTTGAAAGGTGTCTTGAATAGCAAATGCCTTCCTAGCTTAAACATTTGCTTCTTCATTATTAAACAGGAGATATTGTTGAATTCCATGGTCCAGAAGGAACAGGAAAAACAGAAATGCTCTATCATCTTATTGCCCGCTGCATTCTTCCAAAATCTGGTGGTGGCTTGGATGTTGGTGTGCTTTTTATTGATACAGACTTCCATTTTGACCTGTTGCGTTTAGTGACTATTCTGGAGCACAGATTGCCCCAAAGCACAGAAGAGATGATAAAGCAGTGTCTGGGGAGGTTTTTCCTTGTTAATTGCAGCAGCAGCGCTCAGCTGCTTCTTACTCTTTTCTCTTTGGAAAACATGTTTTGCTCTCACCCTTCCCTGTGCCTCTTGATTATTGACAGTATATCAGCCTTTTATTGGATTGACAGAGTCAATGGAGGGGAGAACCTTAGCCAGCAGGAAGCAAACCTAAAGAGATGTGCGCAGTTCCTGGGGAAGCTTGTAAGAGAGCACCACTTAGTTTTGTTTGCAACAACTCAAACAATCATGCAGAAATCACTGAACACATCTGAAAGTTCAGGAAAACACCACAGTGAAGCAGATATGGACTACCGGCCTTACCTCTGTCAGTCGTGGCAACGGCTGATAACTCATCGAATCTTTTTCTCCAAGCAGTGCCATTCAGGCACCGCAAAAGGATTTTCAATTACCGCTTGCCATGTAAGAAATAACAGTGTTGTAAAACGCCCATTTAGCATTACAGAATGTGGGATCCAGTTTTGACAGTGGACTGTTTTTTTAAAAGTAGACTACAATTTGACACTCCAGTCAAGTTAGTTTTTTTAAAACTTGTGCCTTTTTTAAAAAAAAGGTTTATTTTTTTATGCCAATATTTTCTAAAATGTAAATAATAAAGGTTCAGGATTGTCAGACTTTGTGTCATGCGGTATTGAAGCCTTTAAAAAGAGACCTGCCATTCCAAAAAAGATCATTTATCCATAGTGTGTTATTAGCTGCTTTTGGTGCTCATCCCGTAGAAATGGAAGCTGTTTTGAAGCTGAGCACTGCACGGTTGAGCTTGATTCTTTGTTATATAAGTGCATTAGCTGACACTCGGCACTGCACACATTTGAACTTAATAGGAAGAACATAAGACAAGCTTGTTGGATCATCTAGTCCAGCATTCTGTTCTCACAGCAGCCAACCAGATGCCCATGGCAAGCTCAACAGAAGCACAACAGCACTCTGGCCACCTGTGATTCTCAGCAACTGGCGTTTAGAGGCATACTGCTGCCAACGGTGGAGGTAAAACAGCTATCAACTGATACACACTAAGGTCGCACCCCACTCACCAACTGCTTTTATCCACATTTACCCTTTCAGATGGGATAGTATTGCGGTTAAATTGGGTTGCTTCCTTTTGGCCTGTAACTTGAGTTGCAGTTCTAAGGAGTACTGAAAAACTATGCATGCAATGGTAGAACAAATAAAGTCACTGTCCTGCATAAGATCCAAGTAGAACATTTGTGTTTGGAATGCAGCATGCAACTCATCAAAATTCTGGCAGACCAGTTTCATCTAATGAGAAATGACCCGCAGCTCTGGCAAGAAGAAAACCATATTGAATCAGTAAAGCAAATGCTAATTGTATTGGCTTTGGAAAGCTTCAAATCCTTTGCGAAATAAACTGTCTTCTGCATTATTTACAAATCCAGTACATAAAACTGCTCCAAAAAGAGGAAGGTTCTCAACAAACATGGGCAGTAGTTCAGATGACCTTCCATTAATTGATGGTGGAAATGAATATTTTTGACTGCTCAGTGTGTATCGTGTATGTTAATATACTGCAACCCTTGATAGGTCGGTTCTGTAATCTACATATTATGGATGGAGTGGATGAGGTCCCCTCTTGATAACTCTGGCTGAACAGGAAGGTGCCGTGGAGTGATTTTGAACAGGAATTCATAGATTTCCCTATGAAATTTCTATTGTGGACTAGAAAGAAAAGCCATCCACTAGATTTTCTTTTAATAATGATTCTTGATTCCATACTCAGACTTAGGGATAAAGTTAAGGAGCTATTAAACCCTAGATTTTCTCAATTAACTACTTAAATTAATGATCATAAAGTATTACTACCTTGGTCCTGTTGTAAGATGATTTATGAAGAGACTGTCAGAAGCTTGAATGAAAGGCACTCTTTCATTTCTTTTAAGATTACAGTGGTGCCTCGCAAGACGAAAAGAATCTGTTCTGTGATTCTCTTCGTCTAGCGTTTTTTTCGTCTTGCGAAGCAAGCCCATTGACGGATTAGCGGATTAGCGCTATTAGCTGATCGGATCAGCTGATAAGCGGCTTAGCGGCTTAGAAAAAGGGGGGGGAAGGGAAAAAACCAGCAGGAACTCGCAAGACATTGTCGTCTTGCGAAGCAAGCCCATAGGAGATTCGTTTTGCGAAGCACCTCCAAAATGGAAAACTCTTTCGTCTAGCGAGTTTTCCGTCTTGCGAGGCATTCGTCTTGCGGGGCACCACTGTAGATCTTACTTGACTCATGAGTTGAAAGTTCATCATATGGAGCATTCTGCTAGATCAGACCAAAGACCTATCCTCTCCAGCACCCTGTTTCCCAGATGCCTGCAGGAAGTCCACAAACAGGAAGTGGTCAAGGTGCTTAGATGAGTCCAGCCACCCATGTGTATGCTTGACCCTTTTGGCAAAAATACTGGAAGATAAAGAAGATTGAGTTTTCTTCCCTAGAACATCAAAATTAATCCCCAACTTTGCTAAATCAAAGACTGCCATGTTTCTCCTTGTTTCTGCTGTCTGTTTACCCCAGAAACCTGTGTGTTTCATTTAAGGACCAGGACAGGTCAGGGCTATAAGCCAATCTCCAGTTTCTTAGAGATGGGGAGCCCCTTGCCTGCTAAAGAGTTCTGGAAAATTAAAATGTCTGTCAGATTTTTACGAATCTCTGGTCCCTTTAAATTTCCCTTTTGCTAGTGGTCCAGAGAGCCATGCTGAAAGACCGTATCATCCTGTTTTACTAGTTTGTTTTTTTGGACCAAGCACCTTCCATTATTGGTTTTGGCCTTGGGAAAGTATTTGCAGACATGGCTCCCGAGCCCTAGCAAAAAAAAATAATGTTATCTTTTTATTGTCTACCCTATAAATTATTTTCACTGTGTGTTTGGGAATTGTAAACATGATTTATTTTTTAAATGAAGAAGAAGAAACCCAAAATTTGGTTATATTCATTAAAATGGCAATTAGCAAGCCTGTTATACTGGAGCTCTTGGACTGAAAGAGGCATTACCATGGCAGGGATTCTTCATAGTATGCCAGCTGAACAGGTTTGTGGCTTAGGCTGCTCTGTCTGTGTCAGCCCCCAAAAATATTTTCACAGCCTATATTGAAGGGTCTCTTTGTGTCTCTTTCTCTCTCCCTCTTCCACTGAGGGGAGTTTGCTTAAATATTTTATAGCTGTGACTTCTGCTGCTAAAAGAACGAGTTAATCTCCACTGCATTTTTGACCTGGAGGGGGTGCGGATACTAGTGCATATTTGGTGCAAACTAGAGGAGCGTTACTCTTTTCCCAGGCGGAAACACCATGCCAATTCATCTCGTGAGTTAAGTGGTGACTGAACTGCAACTATTTTAGGTCTCGAATGAGCCGGCATTGCTCATCTGGAAGCTCTAATGCACCTCTCCAGTGGATGCCATTCACATGTCGTTATTTAATTAATTAACAGCTCCGCCAAGGGAAGCCAATAATGAGTCCATTAAAGCTTTTCTTTCCCCCTCTCCTTCCCTCCCCCCACTTTCCCCTAAAAGGTAACTAAATAACTTGTATGGTAGGAACATATGTTGCACTCTGTTTCCTCCTTCGAGAGCACTTAAAAGTGCAATCTGTTTATATTTTGAACAATTTTATTTTATTTTATTTTAAATCCACCTAACTCAAGCTGCCTCTGCTCCCATTTGGAATGCGTTCTGCAGAAAGCTGGTGTGAGTCCTTGCTCTCTAGAAATAGCAAAGGAGCCTTTGCATGGTTCAAGTGCCAAGCCCCTTGAAAGAGCCTGGCAGCCTCAACACAGTTCCATCATGCCATATGCAAGACTGGTGCCTATTACTACACCGAGGAGGAAGAAGAGAGCTCCTTGCAGTAAGTAAAATACTTGTGTGCAAATACCAGTATCTTGCCAACAGCTCGAGGGGGTTAGTTGGCCCAGACCACCAACACAAATGAGAGCTCAGATATATGGTGGGGAGAATCGAGGGACCTCAGTCTGACAGAAATGGTCTGAAAGAAGCACCTTTTGCTCACATAATGGCAGCACTGCACTGATCACAATCAAGCCCCCAACACCTTGTGGCATGCAGTCCTTCAGTGTCTTAGGGTGGCTCCCCATGTGCTAGACTGCTTTTGCAGTTTCAGACAGGCAATAACAAAGGTCCACCAGGCAAGGCTAGTGGGCTTCATTACACTTGGCAAGCCACAAGTTGAATCCCTGCTGTGATTCATCCCTGTCCTTTGTTGCCCCATATAAACTTTCTCTTTCTGTTAAGATACAGTATTTTCCTTTATGCAACAGATCTATATGTGACTCTCAGACTCCGTTCCTCACTCTGCCTTTGCCTGCTATTGCTTTCCTTTCTGGCTGTGCAAGTTTTCCTGGTTCCTTGGCTCCACCACTCTTGTTACCTGCCTTCATGCATGCAAGCCTTTTGAATCTGCGCTCCACCTGCTCCCATTCTTTATTGCATTGGTTTCGTATTGTAAACATCTTCAGATATCTGAAGGGTTGTTGATTGATGGAGCAAGCTTGTTTTCTGTGACTTCAGGGGGTAGGATCCAAACCTACGGAGTCAAATTGCAAGTCAGGAGATTCCAACTAAACATTAGGAGGAACTTTCTGGTGGAAAGATCTGTTTGAAAGTGGAATATATGACTGTTTGCTTGTTTGCTTGCTTGTTTTGTATACTGCCCTTCATCCGAAGATCACAGGGTGGTTTACAGCATAAAAATACAAAATGAGAGCACCTCAGAAGATGGAGGTTTTATACAGAGGTCTGATTGCTATCTGTCAGTGATTTTTTAGTTGTGACTAAGTTCTGCATGCTTTTGAGTCCCATGGACTGCAAGAAGATCAAACCTATCCATTCTTAAGGAAATCAGCCCTGAGTGCTCACCGGAAGGACAGATCCTGAAGCTGAGGCTCCAATACTTTGGCCACCTCATGAGAAGAGAAGACTCCCTGGAAAAGACCCTGATGTTGGGAAAGATGGAGGGCCCAAGGAGAAGGGGACGACAGAGGACGAGATGGTTGGATAGTGTTCTTGAAGCTACCAGCATGAGTTTGACCAAACTGCGGGAGGCAGTGGAAGACAGGAGTGCCTGGCGTGCTCTGGTCCATGGGGTCACGAAGAGTCAGACACGACTAAACGACTAAACAACAACAACAACAAAGTTCTGCATTGCAGGGGGCTGGACTAGATGACCCTCATGATCCCTTCCAACCCTACAGTTCTGTGGTTCTATGAACTGCCTCCCTAATTTACAATGAAGGGTGTTCTATAAACATTGTCATAAAATAATAATAAAAAGGTAAACTGGGACATTTGCCGTGTAACTGCCATGCCACACCACCACCCCTCCCCACCCACCCCCGCCCTGCCAAATGAGCCTGCCAAAGAGAGAGCTAATCGCAGTGCCATCTGTGGCAGTTCCACAAACAACCGGCACCACAGTCAGTATTTGCACACCACTAAGCGAAATTTCCTTTGCGGCCTGGTCTGCGTTCAGACTTCTGCCCCCAGAGCCCAGTGAGGAGGCCCTCTTTGGTTTCCGACGGTTACTTCTAGGGATGAGAATCCAACTTGTTTATTAACTTGTCAAGTTAAAAATGTGCAGTTTGGTGCTTTCTTTCCTGGCTTGTTTTTCCCACTTAGGGTCCAAGCTGGGGCTGTGTAGCGACTTTGTGTTCCACGCTGCCCCCTCCCCACTCTTCCCTCCTTCACCTCCCCTCCCAGCATGGACCAAAAAAAAAAAAAAAAAGTACTGTGCTGTTTTTCTAAAGGTCTCTCAGGCATTGCCAGGGCACTGGCAGCAAAGCAGGCTGGCAAGAGACAGGCCCTGTCTCTGTTCTGCATCGCGGAAGTCGAAGCATATCCCAGAGGCCTCAGGCCAGCGCCTCCCTTCGAGGGGAAGGCGACCAATCAGCTCCCCGATATCATTACATGGCAAAGGCACTTCCCTCTTCTAGCACTTACTACGATGCCAACTCCAACCCTCAGTGTGTTTCGCCTCAGCCTGGTCCATGCACTGTAATAATTAAGTCAACTGGAAAAAATATTGAAGAAAAGAACTGAGGGAAAACAGCATGTAGAGGCAGCTGGAGGCAGCAAAGAAGGCCCACAGAGAGCTATAAAGGGCCATTGTGTAGAAGCTACTCCTGACTTCAGGATATTTAGTTCCTTGCAGGAGCTGGAGAAGATGGGTAATAAGCTGCCCTTTATTTCCAGAGGTGTCCTTCGCAGTCACAGCTGCGTCAAGATCAGCCTTGGAGATATGTGGGAACAGTGCTAGCACTCTATCTCTTCCTCTCTTGGCGCTTCCCACTCGATTGAATGGCCTTGGTCCAGGAAAACAAAATAGCCTCTGTGCAGAAAACAGCCATTGAGCTAGGAAAGAGATGAAGTGGCAATGAAAACAGCTTGGGAGGAAATGATGACTCCCTGTGTGAAAATGCCTTTTGCCAAAACCACGAGCACCATTGAGAAGAAAAGCCCTCTTGGGTTCGCTGATAAGGAGCGATGGAGCAAGCAAAGTGGGCTATCGCGTTCTTTTGCCAGTTCACACACTGCCCGCCATGCACAGCAATGGGACCTGTTGTCAGCAAAGCAGCCTGCGGACTGGGGTGTGGGCGGCAGTGGGTTGTATCGCAAATGGAAAAGGAAGTGCTTTCCATGCCCTGATTCCAGGTTTGTGAGGGTCGGATGAAGTTGCTGGTTGTGCATGTTCAGTGGGACCATAGCTCAGGGCTAGAGCCCTTGCTATGCATGCAGAAGACCCCAAAGTTAATACTTAAGCTTTAAAAGTCTAAATATGACCTGTAATAAAAGAGCTTCCAATGTCTCTAGGAACTGTAGCCAGCCTCCATGTAGTAGGCACCAGTATGTGCAGGCTCTGCTATCTTGAGCAACAGATATTTCATATTATAATTTTTAAAACACCACACTTTTCAAGAAAAGAAGTTCACATACAGTGGTACCTCGGGTTAAGTACTTAATTTGTTCCGGAGGTCCGTTCTTAACCTGAAATTATTCTTAACCTGAAGCACCACTTGAGCTAATGGGGCCTCTCGCTGCTGCAGTGCCGCCGGAGCACGATTTCTGTTCTCATCCTGAAGCAAAATTCTTAACCCGAGGTACTATTTTTGGGTTAGCGGAGTCTGTAACCTGAAGTGTATGTAACCTGAAGCGTATGTAACCCGAGGTACCACTGTGCTCAGTTTAGAGTCATTGAATGATGTATATGTGAATCATTCCTCCAGCTTTTGGCCTATTCAGGCTTGCTGTCAAATGGTGTCCTGCCCTGACTGCATTTCATTATCCTTCAAGTGATAATCCTGCAACCCCCAGCAGACCCTCCAACGTTCAGGGGATCCAAACTGGGATGCTCGTTTTT
This sequence comes from Podarcis liolepis, assembly GCF_965112155.1. NCBI lineage: Eukaryota > Metazoa > Chordata > Lepidosauria > Squamata > Lacertidae > Podarcis > Podarcis liolepis. The sequence goes on along the minus strand of NC_139563.1, from coordinate 11,578,923 downwards.
GGTCAGCCACTCCGGCACAAGCCAACTGACTCCCACAAGAGCACCCAGCCCAAAAATGAGCCCCTTTTGGTCAGCTGCTCTGGTGTGAGTCAGAGCACCAGTCCAAAATGCAGGACATTCCAGGATCCAAACAGAAGCCAGGGTGGCTTCTGTCATTCCAGGATGTCTCACTTAAATTAGGGCAGTTGAGCGGTATGCCCTAGATGCAAAGGCAATATTCAGTCTGCAAGTAATGGATGAGATGTTGCCTTGCTGAAGGTAACGCATATAGCCATAATCCATTGCTTCTCAGTCGTTGGTTTGTGGACCCCAAGTGGTCCATGTAACCCACCCAGGGGGTCTGCAGCACCATTCACATAACAAAAACAGCATAGAAATACATATATTTTTTTCAAAAGTAGGGCGTCCATGGCTTGGCTTTTGAAAAACGGAGTCCACCATACTTAGCTAATTGGGAACCATTGCCACAATCCATTATATGAGACTCATTTCCTTTGTTGGGCAGAAAGGGCATACATCTTTCAATTTTTTATTTTTTAAAACCAGGAGAGGCAGAACAAACTAAATTAGTTCTACAAACAAGCAGAGCATTGCAATGGAAGGAGGAGAGGATAACCTTACTAATGTTCATCCGCATTATTACTTTTTAAACGAGAGCAGCATGAATGTTGCAGCATCTAAGTGGTACAACAGGAAGGCATTCTACTGTTAAAGAATGAATCACCATCAAAATAATGTTAAAAGTTAAACATTTTGAAATGTCACTTTATGAACAATTTGTGACCCAGGGAGCTGAGCATAGGCCACCAGTGTGCCTCAGACATCAAAAGCTGGAGATTTGTTAAGGAACAGCTGGGCTGAAAGCAACGTCTAGTGGGCTTGTGCAGATGGTTCCAAATTATGCCAGCTTGTTTTATGGGCTCTAAATAGGAAAGTATGTGACTCGTTATAAGCCATGTGATCTGCACTAGCCAGTAAGGGGACCCAGACACAGTTCTGGTTGCCTCACCCTCAAAAGGATATTGTGGCGTTAGAAAAAGGTTCAGAAAAGGGTAACCCAAATATCAAGGTGATGGTGGGGCTCTCCTATGAGGAACTATTGCGGCATTTTGGACTTTTTAGTTTAATGGATTGCAAGAGGCATCATGATAAAAGTTTTTACAAAATTGGATATGGCCATAGGCGTCAATGCTATGGGGCTCCCCAGCCCCAACATATGCAGGGACAAGGGAACGGAGGGCTCCGACGGGCCACCCTGTGGTGGCAGAGAGCTCTCCAAACCTCCTAACATCACACATGTGACATCACACAATGAGCCCCCGAACTGTCGTGCAGAACTTAGCACCTCTGGATATGGCCCAAAGTGGATGGGGGGGGGATCTCTCTCATAACACTAGAACTTGCAGACATCCAATGAATCTGAATGTTGGCAGATTCAGAACAGAAAAAAGTAAGTACAGTGGAACCTCGACTTACATATGGCTCTACTTACATACCATTCTAGTTACGACCTTCAGTAGGTGCTTCGATTTATGAACTTTCCTTACAAACAGAGGCCTTGCCAGCAGCCCGGAGCTTGCCCGGCCAGTGGCAGCCTCTGCCGCCAGGGAGAGGCCTCCGGTTTGCCGGAGCTCACCCCACCGGCTGCTGAGCACTTGTTCTTGTGACTGTGTGGCACCCAGTTCAGCTACTGGTTGTTTGACTGCATAAATGGATAAAGCCCCCCCCCCCATCCAAACAATAACTACTGTATCATCAGTGCACATAACAAAAAAAATTAATGTTAATTTTTTTCATCTACAATACTGTCTTATTTATTTTATAGTACAGTACATTGATTATTGCCTTCATTTTATGGATCTATGGTCTCGTTAGACAGTAAAATCTGTGTTAAATTGCTGTTTTAGGGAGGGTTTTTCATCATCTAGAACGGATCAATTCACTTTTCCATTCCTTTCTATGGAAAAGTGCGCCCCTACTTATATACATTTCTAGTTATGACCGGACCTCCGGAACAGATTATGGTTGTAAGTAGAGGTTCCACTGTACCTCTTCACACAGTGCATAGTTAAAACATAGAACTTGCTCCCAAAGCAGGCAGTGATGTCTACCAACTTGGCTTTAAGAGAACAGATTCATGGAGGATAAGGCTATCAATGAATCATAGAATCACAGAACTGTGGAAGGGACCCAGGGGTCATGTAGTCCAACCCCCTGCAATGTAGCAATCTCAGCTAAAACATCCATGACAGGTGGCCATCCAACCCCTGCTTAAAAAACCTCCAAGGAAAGAGAGTTCACAACCCCCCGAGGTTACACTGTAGGAATCTCCTTTCTTGTAACTTGAAGCCATTGGTTCGAGTCTTACCCTACAGGGTAGGAGAAAACAAGCTTGCTCCATCTTCCATGTGACAGCCCTTGAGATATTTGAAGGTGGCTATCCTATCTCCTCTCTATGACTACTAGCCATGATGGGTATGCTGTGCTTCCGCGGTCAGAGGAAGCAATGCTTCTGAGTACCAGTTCCTGGAAGCCACATTGGCGCAGAGTGTTCTTGTGTTTGGGTCCTGTTTGCACGTCACTGTGAGAATACGGTTCTGGGCCATAGCCTGATCAAGCATACACTTCTTATGCTTTGGTTGGTTGGTTGGGCTATTATTGCATTTATACCCCACCTATTACCCCAAAGGACGTGGGTGGCGCTGTGAGTTAAACCACAGAGCCTAGGACTTGCCGATCAGAAGGTCGGCGGTTCGAATCCCCGCGACGGGGTGAGCTCCCATTGCTCGGTCCCTGCCAACCTAGCAGTTTGAAAGCACGTCAAAGTGCAAGTAGATAAATAGGTACCGCTCCGGCGGGAAGGAAACGGCATTTCCGTGCGCTGCTTCTGGTTCGCCAGAAGCGGCTTAGTCATGCTGGCCACATGACCCAGAAGCTGTACACTGGGTCCCTCGCCCAATAAAGCGAGATGAGCACCGCAACCCCAGAGTCGGCTATGACTGGACATAATGGTCAGGGGTCCCTTTACCTTTACTACCCCAAAGAGCTCAAGGCAACATAAATGGTTCTCCCACTTTTCATTTAATTCACACAGCAACCCTGTGAGGTAGATTGGGCTGAAAGGCAGTGACTGGCTCCAGGTCAGCTAGTAAGCTTCATGGCTGAGTGGGGATCTCCCAGATTGTAGTCCAGCACTCTAACCACTGTACCACATGCACAACTGTCATCCGCACCACACTTTCTGAAACCAATGTACTGTCTTCGGAGAAACAGTTGCCTAGGGTAGTATTTTGCAGGCTGCTGGCGAAACGCAACGTCGGCCCAGCAGAAGAAGCACTACTTTAAGAAAAGATTCCTTGCAACAAATGAGTAACAGCTGCACATTTCTTGCTCTACAAACCTAATCATCTGTGAAAGGGTCCTTTGAGACCCATGAAAATAAAATATACCGAGTTAGTGTCCTGTTCTAACTGAACCTCACCAGTATAAACTAACGAATACTCCTGTAACCACCAGAATTCACTAGAAGAGCAACAAATTCCCATTACACCTCGTTGGCTTCTCCTGTTGAAGTTATTTCCAAGTCCATCAGTTTTGCTACAAATGTTCCTGGAATAGGTTCTACCTGGCCAGCCATTCCAAGGATTTGTCTGCCTGTGATAAATGCAATTCATCTAAATCCAGATTATCTCAGCCTTTGGACAAGGCCCAGTTGAACAGGTGGCTGGCCTCTGTCTCTTGAGATGCAGCCACATACTTTTCTGCAAGGATGAAATAGTTTTAGAGGCCATTAGGGGCTGCTATAGTTCAGATATTTGTTTCTTCCTTTTTCACCCCCAATAAATTATTATAAAAGAGAACCAGAAAACGGTAGGAAAATAGAATATGTGACTGCGTGTCACAGTTTTGTACCCAAACCATAACTTTGTTTAACATTTCATGTATCTGATGAAGTAGACGCCAACCAAAGCTTATGCCATAATGATTCTTTAAGGTGCCACAAGATTTTTGATGAGTTTATCTAGTTAGCTTATTGCCTGGTTTCCGGTAACACACATGATTTTATATTGACTTCAATTTAAGTTAGCATGGTTTTGGTGATGGTGTCACCTCCACCAAATTCTGCATTATTTCTGCAATCTCTGGGTAAGCATTGACACCAGAGAATGCTACATTTTCTGCCCGTCAGTGTAGACAGCATTAACCTAGATTAGGCATCCCCAAACTCAGCCCTCCAAATGTTTTGGGACTACAATTCCCATCATCCCTGACCACTGGTCCCGTTAGCTAGGGATGATGGGAGCTGTAGTCCCAAAACATCTGGAGGGCCGAGTTTGAGGATGCCTGACCTAGATGGGCCAATGGTCTGACTTGGTTTCCTGTCCCTGCCTAAGATTTCATCAATTACCTTGGCATATTATGTACAAGAATTACTAATGAGATTATACAACTTCCCCAATGGTAGAGATGTAAGAAGGCAGCAATTTCCATTCCATCCTGACTTAATCACAATCGGCACTGTTTCTATTTCGCTGCATTTCAGTTTCCATCAAGTACTACATTATTCATCTTACTCTGTTATTCAATGTAATTAATATAATGTACATAAGTTATGAATTTCCCCTAATTAATGACGTAATTACAGTAGTTGTACACTATTCATTTCAATACAAAGAAAACACCATTTAATTTTTTTAAAAATAAAGATTTTATTGAGGTTTTACATAAGATAATACAATAAAAAACCAAGTTATCTAAATGAAAACAGAAAAAGGAAAAGGAAGAAAAATGCAAGGTCTTCTCTCAAAGGTAGATCTTAACCCTTGTCTCACACAGAAAGAGGTAGACCCTTCCATCTCTCACCTGGGAGCTTACCTTTCTTCTCTCAGCCTTCCTAACTGGGAGATCTTCCCTTCCCTGCCTCTCACACAGGGTCCTTCACCAGCCCTCCACCATCTTCCTCTGCATATAAATGGGGCAGAAGATAGAGATGTTTGCTGCTTCTGTTTCCATTTTTGTTGGAATTCTCTGACATCACCACCAATAGGAACTTTCCTATTTTCTGCGCCTCTCCCTCCCCTGATCTCACACAGTGGATTTAAGAATGGAAATCCAAACAGTATATACTTTTCTAAATTACCACATTTTCAGTGGCACCCTCCAAACAAATGCCATGCACAGTGATTCTTGGTTTTGCTGTGTCTCTTTACACTGAAGCACTGCTGTCAGGTTGTCAAAACAACACTGAGATGGCTAAAGTCAAATTGCCAGAGGCTGCAAAATCAGCCAAGCCTAAATTGGAATTACCGTATTTTTCGCTCTATAACACGCACCCGACCATAACACGCACGTAGTTTTTAGAGGAGGAAAATCCGTAGGCATGCCACCCGTAGGCATTTCCTCCATAACACGCACAGACATTTCCCCTTACTTTCTAGGAGGAAAAAAGTGAGTGTTATGGTGCAAAAAATACGGTAACTTGCTTGCTAGAAAGATGACGGCCTTCCAGCCTCTCCACCTTATTACCCATATCCCAGTCATCATTAGCATACAGGTAAAATACCCAAGCCACAAAAGTAACAAAATAATTTGTAGAGATGGAAAAGGGTTTGTCTTCATCCATAACTATGCAACTGTCTGGGTGAAAAAGAGGTACAAATCATTGTTTCATAACCTCATCACTGGTACGAAACTCCTTAATAAATGCTGGGGCATTTATTTTTAGGGAGGGGGAGAGAGAGAATGTTTCCGATGTGGCAAACGCCACCACCATCACCTGTAACATGCAGGCAATATGCACATACAGCATATTCAAAATCAAGAGTGTGCCTGGCCTAGTCTTAAGAATTCATAGCAGTCCAGCATCTCACCTGAGGGACCAAAAGTTATCCATCTCTGGGCACTGCTTGATTAAGGATTATGTGAATACATATTTGATTTTATTGTTTTATCTGGTTGTAAACCCCTCTGAAGGTTTTTGTTTTTTTTAACAAGCCGTGTATAAATCCTTTGAAATAAATAACAAAAAAATAATACTTGATGGATGATCTGCAGGCAGCAAGTCTGAGTGTGCTGGCTTCCCTGGGCTTCACTCACCATTCTCCACTCCCACCTTGCCTTATTCTTCTAGAAAACTACCGTATTTTTTGCTCTATAGGACGCACCCGACCATAGGATGCACCTTGTTTTAGAGGGGGAGAACAATTAAAAAAAAATTCTCTCCCTTTCTGTGCAGCGCCCCTTCAGCGAAGCGGCAGGAGAAACGGAGCCCCTTCCATTTCTCCTCCCGCTTCGCTGAAGGGGCGCTGCGCAGAGAGGGAAAGCTGTGCAGCGCTTCTCCAGCAAAGCAAAGCCAGGAGAGCAAGAGGGATCGGTGCGCATCGACCCCTCTCGTTCTCCAGGCTTCAGCAAAAGCAACGCGAAGCCTCCGGAGCACAGCGGGAGCGCTCCCACTGCGCTTCAGAGGCTTCACGTTGCTACTGCTGAAGCCTTGAAGCCTGCATTCGATCCATAAGACACACACACATTTCCCCTTAATTTTTGGAGGGGAAAAGGTATGTCTTATAGAGCGAAAAATACGGTGCCTCCTTAAAGCATTGAGTTCTGCTTTCAGCCTTAACCTAGTTCAAGTTATGAACTCTTATCAGACCCATCCAGCACACAACTCCAGATCACAGCCACTATCTACCAGGTTCTTGCCTTTGAACATTTAGAAACCCCAAGCTTTGGGTGTTTTGAAAAAAAACCAAAACACCCAACCTTAAACAAGCAGGGTGCAGATGATTCAGCTATCCAGTGGGGCCTAGTTTATAATCTAGCTCACAGATGCAAATTGTAATCGGCAGGTACTTCCTAAATAGGTGGCTTGGTAGGTCTGGCTGTCTCTGTTTAGAGCTGGCCAGGGTTTCTTCAGTTCAAGGCTACACACACACACACACACACTTCCTTTTACTAAACTTTGTACAAAAGCTTGTAAAGGGAATTTAAGTCGGATATGATAAAGACAGATGAAGTATTTAATCCTTTTGGAGTGACTGTGCCACAGTGAAAAGTGTAGTATCTGAATGTTTCCTTGCTGTGCGTAAGGGGATTAGCATGAAATATGAAGATTCCGGAACAAAAATGGTCATTATATCTCAGCGATTCAAGAGATTACAGCTATGAGTCTATTTGCACATCCTTGGGAAAACCCAATGCTCAAAAGGCTGTGTTGTGCTTGAGATGCCTGAAAAATGATTTGGGCTGTGGCAAGCTCCCAGCTTCTTTTCATTACACGTCTTACGGCTGTGAACTGGCCCTTCATCTTGCACCAGTCCTATAAAGACGACCAGGAGTGACTGTAAATGTGTCCCTTGTAGCATATTATGGAGGACATTACAGGAAGGCTGGTCTGGTGCCAGCTTTTTCCTAGCTTAATGAATTTCTTTCAGGAATTGTGAACACTGCACTGAGACCACCAGTGAATATCCTCCTAAACCTCCTTGGTTAATCTTTGTAAGGAGCCTCTCATGCAATTGAATTCTGATTCTTCCCCCTTCTTGAGGAGGCGAAGCAATTGAAAACACGGACACTCAGACATTTTTCGTGGTGAAAACAAGCCCCAGCGCGGCCCATGAAGAGCCGGGATATGGATGATTCTGCGAAAGCTGCACCGCATCATCGTAACTATCAGCATAAAGGTAGAGAATTCTCTCTGCTGCTGCACCAGAGAGCAAGAAAACAGTCCCTGTAATTTATCACAGCCACAGAGAGCAGCTTTATGGGCTCAGAAGCCCAGCCCAACAATTCCGACAGAGCATGTTTCCGAGATATTTATTTACAAGTTTCACAACTGTAGACTCTGTCATAGACACAGGGTAGAAGTAGCACTGGATACAACTCTTAGTTTTGACTTCTATTTATCTATCATCTATCATCTTTCATTCATTCATTCATTCATTTAAAGGTTCCACCACTTCAGTTACAGCTGGACAAGTGATAAGACTGAAAACATCTCTGCTGACTTTAATAAGACCAGTTGGAGGTTTTATTTACAACTAAGTGGTATATAAATGTTATTAAATCAACCAAGCAAGCGACTTCAAACAAGTTTCCATGCAAAGTTCAACAAGCAAGAGCAAGCCCAGAATTCTCTCTTGAGCCCTGTCCTCATAGAGCCAGAGGGTAACATTGACCCTTGCCAGGACATTTTTGGAGGACTTATACAAATCCGTGTTATGGAAAGGAATTAGGCATGCTTTGCTCAGGCCGAACAGTTATTCCCTTTATGCATACACCCATTCTTGTAATCCCACAATCAACAAGGTATTAGTCATAAAGGAGATGCAAGCACTGAAAACTATTTACGTATGTTGCTTTCTGTAGCATGGGTGGCATTCAGCTAAGTTTTACTCATTGAGTAAATCCACTGAATTTAATGAACATGACTGAGTTAGGTCCACACGTTACAATGGGTCACCTCGGAGCAAAACTTAGTTGAATACCATCCCCATATGTTGTTAAACAGAGACTAGCTGGGAAGGTAAGAGAATGAGGGAATGGAATACAGAAGTTAAGAATACAGAAGAACTCAGGTGGAAAGCATTTTTCCGCTTTTAAGCTTCTGAATTTCTTTGGTTGTAAGTTGGTTTGAGTTGCCCTGGGCAAGATAAATCAGACTAACAAATTTAATTAATAATAGTATACAGGAGCCTCCATGCATACGCCCAAGCCTGCATACAGGGGTGCCAACTTGAATAAAATATGGGGGGGCAGGTAAGCCCCATGAGAGACACTACAGCAGGGGTCAGCAAACTAAGGTATGTAGGCCGGATCAGGCCCAATTGCCATCAGGATCCGGCCCGCGGACTGTCTGTGGATCGGCGTGGGGATTCTGTTCGTTCAGGCTGTGCCATTTTCCCCCCTGTGCCATTCCATTCCCCCCCCCTCACACACACTGCGGTGGCGCCTCCTCCCTCCTTCCAGCTTCTCCCTGCCCTGCCTAGAGGAGGAAGGGGGCTGGATTGAGCGCCATTTTAAGCAATCCCTCTCCAGAGTCAGCCCTTTTGCACTGCTCATCTTCCCTCTGCCACCGCCCTGGTGCTCCTGTGGGCCAGAGAGCAGAGCAGACGAGCTCACTCTGTCTACCCACGAGAAGCAGCGGTGGTGGCGGCAGCCCCTGGGAAGGTAAGCACAGCGGTGGGGGGTGGGGAGGACTACTTGCCCCCCTTGCCTCTTCTTCAAGCTCCCCCCACCCCGGTGACACTGGGGGGTATAAATAATAAATTATTATTATTATTCTCTAGCCTGCCACAAGGTCTGAGGGACAGCGGACCAGCCCACGTCTAAAAAAATTTGCCGACCCCTGCACTACAGTGTGCATGGGTGAACACTGGAGGAAGAAGTAATGTATATGCTTACAAAAGAGCAGAGACCCTGGTCCCCAATATGCCATAGAAATGTCGCCTGGAAAAGTAGGGAAAGCGGGATCTGCTTTAGCCCCTAACAGTGCATGGCATTCTGGAAGAAGACATGGCTGGCTGGCTGGCAAGCTAGTTAGAACCCAGAACGTGAGCCCTTCTCTTAGGCTTAGGGAGTGATGATATGCCGCAACATTGTGTTGCAGATCTTATTTGTATGTGTAACATTCAAACTATTCACTTACTGTTTGCAGCATATTTCCCCTCTGTACTGTGCACACAAAACACGGGAACAGTTGCTTTAATATATAGCGTAAAAGAAATAAATATCCAATAATGCTCAGGAAAGTTGTGCCCATTTTCTTCACTGGGGATATTTGACACATTTGTATCCGGTGCCAAAATATATTTCCTCTTACACACGAAAACCATTTGTGGCTTAGCGATAGTTTGTGCAAATATACAATTAGGCTCTCCTATAAATAAATTTATAAGGATATAAGTGTCAGCAGCAGATTGGGTTCTTGCTTCAGCAGTGCACAAAACCACCCAACTAGATGACAAACAGCTGTCAAACACCATTATTTCCTTTCTCTTTTGGGGCTCAGTTGCAACTAATACACATGATGTCGCGGGCCGAAAGTGCATTTGCAAGAGAACAGAAAGGACGCCGTCACATCCTCCCCAGCCCCTGCCTTCTCTTATGGCAGAAGGGGCTTATAAATATACACACGTGTACACAGAGGTTGCACAGTCATCGCACGGGAGGTTTCCCAACTCACGCTACAATATAAAAAAAAGAAAAGGAGTAACCCGCCTAGCTGCCTCCAACACGGCACGTAAATGGCAAACCGCATCACCTTCCTCGGAGTTAGTATCCTTCCGCAGAAAATAGTGCCTCTGCCATTCTTCAATTTCCCCTGCGAATAGCAGATCGCAGTCGGGGGGAGGGAACTTCTCGGAGCAGTGAAAGTACGGGGGGCGGCAGGGGGGGCTAAAAGAGGCGGAAGTGAAGAAGGGAAGGGATTTTTCCTTTCCGCCACAGCTGGGATCAGAAAATTGCAATGGGAGGCACCACAGCCTTGCTCCCTTTAGCAGCCAGGATCCGGAGGAGTGCGGGAGGGGAGAGTAGCAACATGTCCCTGATTTGCATTTTATTTATTTTTTGCAAAAGCACATCTCTTATCTCCCAACGCCAACTTTGCGAGGCCAAACAAACCCAGCCGGGGGAGCCTTGGCAAGGCGTGACGCAGCAGCAGCAGCAAGCAGAAACAACAAGCTCTCTTTTGCAAAACAGCCTCGGCGGCGGCAGAAAAACACCACGCCTTGAGAGCCGCCAGCCAGCCAGCCAGCGAGCTGGGCCCGCCTGGGCGAATTGGGAAAGCGGCAGGCTGGGCTGGCAGCTCCTCCCCGTTTGCAAGCCGGGAGGGGACCAGGCCTCTCCTCCTCCTCCTCCCCATTGGAGCTTCCTTGCCATCCGCGATACACATAGCAGGGGGGAGGGCGCCGGAGGCGAGGCTTGCAGGGGAGGCCAAGGAAAAGGAGGGAGAGAGGGAGGGAGCAGAGCGCCTTGCTTGGGCAGCGCTGCCTTTTTCAGATCCAGAGGAGGCGAGCAAAGATGCAAAGCCCGATCTTCCTCCTCTCTCTCTCTCTCTCTCTCTCTCTCTCTCTCTCTTCTGCCCGCTTACCCTCCCAGCTCCCTGCCTGGCTGCGTGTCAGGGCTCTCTGCCTCCTCCTGGGCCTGCCCGGTGCCCCGCGGGGGAGGGGAACCCCTGGCTTGACCTACTTTGTCCTAAAGTGGATTTGACAGGTTGGTCGCTGGCCCAGCTCCCCCTGCCTGGTACCTCTCGCGAAGCAGCGAGCTTGCCAGCCAGCCACAGCTCTCTCGGCTTCACTCTCGGCCAACCCACGCCCTGCGCGCTTTCCCCGTTCCCAGGGAAAAGCCTCATACCCAGGCTCCAGAAAAACGCCTTGTGGTGCCATCAGGCTAAGCGATTATATATATACATACAGCATGCTTTCCTTTTTAGAAAAGGTGTGTCTGCACGCTCCCTTCCCACGCGCGTTTTCTCTCGAAGGGAGCCCTATTGATCCCGGTGGAGATGCTGGAAGGCCTGCTGAGGATCGCAGCCTTATTTTCATTGCCAGTCGACAGGCCTTTTATTTTATTTTTTTATTTTTTTAAAAAAATATTGATACAGCAAGAGAAAAGAAAAAACACAAATATCAAATTACACACAGGAATAACCATAGACACATAATTTTCTTAACAAACAATAAAACATATATTGGTCTTAACACTAAAGACCCCAACCTCCCGTCTATTCCATATTTCGATTTCATATTACTTATTGCCAATACACACTTTTATCATAATTAAACTTTTTCTTAATATATCGAATTTCTTATATCTAGGTAAAGGTAAAGGGACCCCTGACCATTAGGTCCAATTGTGACCGACGCTGGGGTTGTGGCGCTCATCTCGCTTTATTGGCCGAGGGAGCCGGCGTACAGCTTCCGGGTCATGTGGCCAGCATGACTAAGCTACTTCTGGCGAACTAGAGCAGCACACGGAAACACTGTTTACCTTCCTGCCGGAGCGGTACCTATTTATCTACTTGCACTTTGACATGCTTTTGAACTGCTAGGTTGGCAGGAGCAGGGACCGAGCAACGGGAGCTCACCCCGTTGCGGGGATTCGAACCGCCAACCTTCTGATCGGCAAGCCATAGGCTCTGTGATTTAACCCACAGCGCCACTCGTGTCCCTTAATTTCTTATATCTACCTTGCAACTATTACTGAAGTTCCTCGAATGCTGCCTTTTAAAAGTATCCAGATGCTTGCATTTAAAGTACATCTTCCTCCCACACCACAAATCCTGGGAATTGTAGTTCCCTCCCCCCGCAGAGCTACACTTCCCAGCACCCTTAAGTGACAGTTACCAGGATTTTGGGGGGGAGAGGGGGGAAGCCTTGTATGGTGGGTGCGTATGTATGCGCTGTTCTGACTAGGGAATATTAATGGGGTTTTGTTTTCATTTGCCCTGCAGAAAGTAATCTCTATGAATAGTGGGGTAGGAAATGAGCGCTGTTTTGGAGGCACCATCACCCCACTCTGGCACCTTATTGCCACAGTTGTATATGACTGACCACAGGTAAAAACAAAGCCACAAAGAAGTCTGCCCCCCCCCACCGAAAACACATTTACCTAAGTATTATAATAGTCACGTTCACTCCACTGTCATTAAAGCTACTACCAGGTATGTAATCAGACACCTGATCTTAAGTCAGAAGGATAATGAGTAGAGCAAGGACATTCAGTGTGTTCGTGGTTGAGAGAGACTCCAAGGCTAAACCATCTCCCTCCCTGGGGCACAGCCAGATGGCAATAACTGGTGACTTGGGAGGGTGTTGAATCAGTGCATCAGAGTAGTGAGTGTCCATCTGCATTTGTCTTCCAGCGGCCTGAACGGCTGGGAGGCACCAGCTTAGGTTTGCAGTCCACAAATCTGGCCTCCTGTTCTAAGTCTGGAACTTGTCTGGAAATTGTGCAAGCCATTTTCAGGGATATTTTCCACACTATTCAGTTGTCTCTCCCACCCACTCAAAGAAAACCCCCAGGTGTTATCTCAATTATTTTGTGCCACAGAAAAACACTGGGCCCATCTCTCTCTGCATACATCCAGCCTGATTTATATTTGTTGCTCGCACTAAATGCTGACAAGCAAACCGAGGAGGTTCTTTCCAAACAACCTATTAAGCAATCATCCCAATTTGTTTGCACCAAGTTTGCCAGGAGGTTGGATGAAGTCAATTTTTTATTGAGTGTTTGTTCTGCTTTATTTGTTTGCGAGGATGGTATGCAATGTTTCATCAGGCAAGTGTTATCCCACACTTTCTGGTGCATTTTTCTGTCACTTTTCATATTGTGAGAAGTCTGGGTTTGGGGGAGAAGGGTGTTAGCTTTGTAGTGCAAGAGGATCAAGTCAGATTTAATTGTGCACCCTGGATCTACTTGTATATGATTGTATCCTTCCCCCAAACCATGACAGCCTGGAATAACCCTAACTTTGTTATATATGATCATTGCTTGGAAATAATAATAATAATAATAATAATAATAATAATAATAATAATAATTTATTATTTATACCCCGCCCATCTGGCTGGGTTTCCCCAGCCACTCTGGGTGGCTTCCAAAAGAATATTAAAATACTGTGATACATCAAACATTAAAAGCTTCCCTAAACAGGGCTGGTAGTTGTTGTTCTCTTTGACATCTGGTGGGAGGGCGTTCCACAGGGAGGGCGCCACTACCGAGAAGGCCCTCTGCCTGGTTCCCTGTAACTTGGCTTCTCGCAGTGAGGGAACCGCCAGAAGGCCCTCGGTGCTGGACCTCAGTGTCCGGGTAGAACGATGGAGGTGGAGACGCTCCTTCAGGTATACTGGACCGAGGCCGTTTAGGGCTTTAAAGGTCAGCACCAACACTTTGAATTGTGCTCGGAAACGTACTGGGAGCCAATGTAGGTCTTTCAAGACCAGTGTTATATGGTCTCGGCGGCCGCTCCCAGTCACCAGTCTGGCTGCTGCATTCTGGATTAGTTGTAGTTTCCGGGTCACCTTCAAAGGTAGCCCCACGTAGAGCGCATAGCAGTAGTCCAAGCGGGAGATAACCAGAGCATGCACCACTCTGGCTAACTAACAGGGCATAAAGATCCAAATTGTGACTGAAACTTGGAAATAAGTGCCACGGTGCTTCAAAGGGAGCATCTTTATTATTATTTATTGTATTTGTATTTCACTCTTCATCTGAAGAGCTCAGGGCATTTCACAGCATAAAAATACAAACTAAAAACACAAAATACATAATAAGAACAAGGAAAAAACCTAACTCATAAACCCCCCTCCCACTTATGAGAGTTTGTCATGCACATATCTTCCTCTCAGGCAATTACCGGTATTTGTGAAGCAGTGCTCCACTGAGGATTAAGTTTATATATCAGTAAGCTATATAATATAAATGAAAGGTTTAATAAAGTGGTGGTGGAGGAGCGTAAGTCCTGCAATATCAGGTGAAGCATTTGCAATAGACTTGACCTCATGCAACCCCAAACCTGCTGTAGCACTGCAAGTCCAGGCCTGCATCATACTCCAAAGAGGGCGGGCAGCAAAGCAACAACTCTGGAGCACTCTTCCTACTCTTGCTTGCGCTTATTGGTTACGATGGTCTGTCCTTCATTCTTTCCCAAGTGCTATTCCTCCTAGAGGTGCAATCAAACTAAGAGAGTTGTTCAACATTCTATAGACTACTTCTTTTTAAAAAGCTTTCATTGTACTCCAGCAATTTCACAACCAATAAGTGTAAGTTCAAATTATGTGAACTTGCCTGGGGAAAGGATGGTATCTGGTGGCCCTAAAAGATTTCAATGCAAACTATATACCCCTTGTGGATCCTAACAATGTTCATTTGGAAGTAAGTGAGATAGTCCCAAGCATGCAGCTCAACCCTATACAAATTTACTAAAAAGTTAAATCCCACATAGGTGGTACATGACACCAATCAAGCTTGCAAAAATCTACCATCTGCCCGATAATAAATGTTGGAAATGTAAAGAAACTGAGGTTACATTCTTTCACCTTTGGTGGACATGCCCAAGGATTAAGGCTTTCTGGGAAATGATATATAATGAATTGAAAAAGGTATTTAAATATACCTTCCTGAAGAAACCAGAGGCCTTTCTCCTGGGCATTGTCGGCCAATTGGTGTTAAAGAAGGATAGAACTTTCTTTATGCATGCAACAGCAGCAGCAAGACTACTCATCGCGAAATATTGGAAGACACAGGAGCTACCCACACTGGAAGAATGGCAGATGAAGGTCATGGACTACATGGAACTGGCAGAGATGACTGGCAGAATTCGTGACCAGGGAGAAGAGTCGGTGGAGGAAGACTGGAAGAAATTTAAAGACTACCTGCAGAAGCACTGTAAAATTAAGGAATGTTGAAATGACGTTTGATTGAAAATAAGTGGTACTGGTAAAAAGATGCTTAAGAAAATGTAAATAGGGATTGATAATTGGAAATTGATACTTACAATAGGTTAATATATGGAGTAAGGATAAATGTTAGAGGGTAAGGATTTGCTGAATTTAATATTTGAACTGGAATACAAAATGGGAGGTGTGAGGAGGTCAAGAAACTAGTGAAGGAAATATAAGATTTGAAAATATTAATCTATTTTCTGTTTTGATTTTTGGTTAGTCTCTCTGTTTTTATTCTTTCTTTTTTCTTTTTTCTTCTGTTAACTTTTTTATTGTGCATTTTTTATGTGTTTTGTTTTTGTAGTTTAAATTTTGGAATTTGTTTTTACTGTTTGTGAAACATTAATAAATATTATTATATATAAAAAAAGTTAAATCCCACAAGGTTTATTGAGGTTTAGTCTGAAGTAAATGTGCAACCTCAGTTGTCTCCCAACACCCAAGGCAAGCCTCCAGAGGGTGCCCATTATAGAAGCACTCATAGCCTGCAATAAATGATTGTGCAATTGTTACCCCATGGCTTTTCTGTGAAAACTCTCTACTGTTATCACACAATCACAGTGTATGCCATTGTGCAACATTTCATTGTGTGGAAGCCTCATAAAAGCTAGCACGACATACTCTGTGTGAAGGACTTTGTTGATTTGTCATAGACTTCTTATATTTTATATATAAGAAAATGCACCAGTTTAGAAGCAGCAGTGACAAAGATAGCCTTCCATATGTTGCTGGACTACAGCTCCCATCATCCCAGCCAACTGGTCATGCTGCTTAGGGCTGATGAGAGTTGGAGTCCACATGTGCAGAGCCACAGGGTCCCACTCCCGAGATATACAATACTTTGGAAAATGGACATGGATGTTGCATTTCTATCCATTTTTCCTTTTGTTTAATCTCTCTCCCTGTATGCTGCTAAAGCTATACCCAGCCATAAACTCACAAAACAGCCACACTCTCAGCCTCCGCAGCTCCATGCACAGTATGGGGAAAATAATGCTGTCTATCTTTCAAGGTTATTGTAAAGCTTACTGAGATAATGCATGTAAAATACTGATATAATGCACACTCAAAAAGCCATATACAAATGCTAAATACTATTATTATGCACAAACCAATAGGAACCCTTTTAAACAAAGCTCTACATTCACTTTGGATTAATGAAACTTTTATAATGACCACCAACTGTTTAAAAATATTGGCTAACATGAGATCACTGTTTTGTTTTTGTTTTTTAAAAAATCCAAATTCTGCAGCCAGGGTCATGCAAATTATGCAATCAGAGTCATCCAGCTGCAATTTTGATTATGGCTACGCAGAATTCCTACTGATTTCAATGGGGCTTATTCCCATTAAATGGGGTTAGGATTGCTGCCTTAATTTACACAGGAGTAAGTCTTGTTGAATTCAGTAGCTCTTAGTTCTGAACAGAGGTGGCTAAAATTGCACTGTTATTTTCTGCCTCTAAAATCCTATGGCTCATTCAAAAAGTTCGAGGGTTAATTCTTTTATGGCCCATAGCTCTGGTTGCATGACTCAGCAGTTGTGATGTGGTAACTCAAACAATAGCTAAACCCAAATCTAGTGTGAGGACAAAGGGAGAAAGATTCTAAAAGGCCATAAAAAAGCAAAAGAAGCTTACTTGGCGCTACATCAGGTGAGAATGACATGCATCCCACCTCCGTGGCAGATTTTTGCCCATTTCAAACTCCACCTCACTCCCGCCCTACACTGTAGCCCCGTGTCCTGTTATCAGGACAGAGGACACCACGGAGCGAGCGTCTCCTCCTCCGAGCCAGTCTCGGGCTGTACTCTGGGACAAGTTAAATCCCATGTAATGAGGCTTAACCCCCGAGCCGAGCCTCAGAGAATCTGGGCAGGTAGCCAGCCAGCCAGCTAGGCCCCTATCCCAGGGGGAGTGGGGAGCAGGATTAGCGCCATCGCCAGCCCCCTCCACCTCCGCCCCCCCCCGAGCAGCAGCCCCAGCAGCTGCTGCAACCAGAGATGCTGGAAAGCATCCCTCTCCCCAGGCGATCTCCCTTGCTGGTGCCGCGCTCTCCCCACGCGCAGCCCCTTGCCAATCGCGGCTCCCCACCCTCCAGGCTTCAGTCAGTGAAAGCTGACCTGGGCGGGTCTGTAATGTTGTTGGACCGAGCAACTACAACCTACATGTGCAGGGTGTGTGTGTGTGTACAGCCGTCCAATCGACGGTGCCTTCTCTGTGCCCAGGTGAAATGTCACGCCCACGGCCTGCCAGCGCTTTCTCCGCGCACACCCTCCGCCGATCCCTCCCTCCCTGCCTTCCCCTACACGTCTGCAGAGCTATTCCCTGCTCAACCTCCGCTGACCTCGCAGGGGCTGGAACAATCGCGCGGCCGAAGCGCCTCCCACTTCGCGCCTGGGATCTTGTGCGAGAGGTCTGGGTAGGGGAGCGCAGCAGCGCAGCTGTTGTCAGGCGCTTCCACGTGTGCATATTTTGCAGAGCGCGCGGCGAGAGGCCCGCCCGCCCACACACCCCGAAAAAAGTCAATCGCGCGTAGACTGCGTGTGAAAACAGTCAGGGAAGCCTCAGTGGGTGTGGTCGTGCGAGGGTGGGGAAGGCGCAGCCAAGCCCGTGCCCAGCATTCTTATCCCCATTTGGAGAAGGTGGGGTTAGGTGTCCTTTTCACACCCAGACTGGGGACCATAGGAGCCAACACCGAGGGACCGGGGTCCCTTCGACTTCCCCCCTCAAGCAAAAAATTTGACGGGGTTAGCCCCTCTAAAGTTGATTGGGCTTCAGAGGAGCCAACTTGAATAAAATATGGAGGGGGGGCCAGGTAAGTTCTGCCCTGCATAATCGATCACATGGGCGGAGCGCACACACAATTTGAATGGCAATGCCCATAAACTTGGGAGTGGGGTGGTGGGGCTCATATGTTTTCTTGGGGAGGACGAAGGGGCCTCAACCATCATTCAAATGGTGTGCTTGCATTCAGTCTTGTGATCGATTACGTGGGGCGGGGTTATTTGTTCTCTCCCAATACAGAATTTTATTCAAAGTTGGCACCACTGCGCTGGATGAAAGGAGTTCACTCGCCGGTCCAGCGAGAGAGAGAGAGCGAGACACACACACAGTGCCAATTTGAATAAAATATGCGGGGGGGCAGATAAGCCCCGCCCCACATAATCGAACACAAGACGTGCACACGCACTGGCCATCAACTTTGGGATGGGCCCGGCCCCCTCAAATATTTTATTGGGGGCCCCTCGAAGGGATCTCGGCCCCTAGATGTTGGCTCCTATGCGCGCGCAGAGAGAGAGGCGCAAAATTCGCTTGCGACACATATGCGAGGCAGCCGCACCGGGACAACAAGTCCTCCTAGCTGCTTCCAATCAGTTGAGAGCGAGCGAGAGAGACTCATCCCGTCCCTGGATTCCGCGCTCCACATTTTTGCCACAGCCGCCGCCACCACGACATTCGCCGCTGCCAACAGCAGCAGCAGCAGCGCCGCCCGTGAGGTCAGCGGCGGCGCGTCGAATGAGATGTCTGCGCTGAGAGGGAAAGGGCTGGCCGGTGGGCGGGCGACTTGGGCAGGCGCAGTGGGGGGCCCTGCCTAGAGCAGGGGGAGGGGGAGGGCGGGGAGTTCGAGAGAGGCCGAGCGATTGTCGCCGCCGCCGCCTTCCCCTCCCTCCCTCCCTCCCTCTTCTCGGAAGGTGGCGGCGGTGGCTGCGCCTGTGAGGGCGGAAAACAACAACAACAGCGCGGCGTTTTGAGCGGGCGGCTGTCGCTGCTAATTGGGCTGTTGGCGCGCCTCAGCGGCTGTAGCACGGCGACCACCGTCGCCACCTCAGGGAAGGAGGGTGTTGCGCCCGTCAGCCGCGCGACACCCTCCCTCAGAAACTGTCTCCTTCGCCCCTCCCCCCCGGGTTTCTTCTCTCTCTCTCTCCTCAAGTAAAACTTCCTGGCTGGCGGCGTCGCGGGCCCGCCTGAGGGGAAAAGGAAAGAAAGGAGCGAGGGAAGGCGGAGGAGAGGAGTCGCCCTGTAATAAGCCGGCGCACACCCTAGAGCGACCCACCTCCCTTCCCCGACACCCAACACCCACCACACACACACCCCCCACCACCACACAGGCGCTTTCCAGTTGTACGTTCCCTTCCCTCAGCAGCAGCTGGAGGAGCTGTCAAAACTTCCTCTCAGCTGCCCTCCGCCCGCCCGCCCAGCGTGGGCCTCCGCCTCCTCCCCTTCCCCCGGGGGCGGGGGAAGGGCACAGGGCCAACGTCCGATGAAGCGGCGGCGGCGGCTGCCTCCTCCTCGGCAGCAGCAGCAGCAGCAGCAGGAGAAGGAGTCGTTCGTTGCCTGCGGCCGCCACCCTCCCCGGGGCCTTGTGTGAGGAGAGAGCGGGCGTCGTCGCGCGAGGGAAGAGATTCTCCTCAGCTGAGGCGGCGGGAGAAGCCGGCCTGCCCTGCGCGCGCCGGCGGTTGGTGGCGTCGTCGCCGCGGGTCGCTCTCCCCTCCTGCGCCGACCTCGCCGGCCCTCCCCTCCGCCCCGCGAGGAAAGGGGTCTGGTTGCGTGTGGGCTGAGGCGGGCCCTCCTCCCTTCGCCCTCCCCATGCCGCTACCTGCGCGCTGGTCCGCGGCGGCTGAGGCCAGCAATGCGAGGCGGAGGTAGGAGAGAGGAGGAGGAGGCGGAGAAGAAGAAGAAGCAGAAGCAGCAGCAGCAGGAGAAGAAGACGACGACGAAGGGGAACAGCGGCGGCGGGAGCAGGAGGAGCGTCGGGATCGCCGCCCTCCTCCTCCTCCTCCTCCTCACCCCCGTCCCCCAAGCTCCCTCCTCGCCCTCCATGTGCCTCCTCTCCCGTCCTGCTGACTAGGATGTCAACGGAGGAGCAGAGCCCGGCGCCGGCGGCCGAGCAGCCGCCTCCTCCACCGCCGCCGCCGCCGCCACAACTCCCCGAGCCGGGAGCTCCCCCCACGGCGGCGGCGGCGGCCGCCACAGACAAAAGACCTAGGGGCCGGCCTCGCAAAGATGGCGCTTCCCCTTTCCAGAGAGTCAGGAAGAAGTAAGTTCAGTGCGTGAGGGGATGGTGGCGAGAGGGAGAGGGGGAGAGAGAAAAGGGAGGCAGGGCAGGAGCGCTGTCAGCTCCAGGAAGGGGCTTCCTCCCCCTCCTCCTCTTTCCTGACCCAGTTGTCACGTCGAGAAGGGCCACCTCTGGCCTCTTTTCCTCCTCCATCCTCTCCCCTTTGCACTTTGCCTCCCCTCCCCTTCCTCGCCTGCTTCTGCCTTTCCTTTTGTTTATACTTTTTTCACTCCTCCCTGCCCCAGTGCCATATTGAGAAAGGCCCTGGCTTACCTTCCTCTCCTACTTCCTTCTTTCTTTCTCTTCCCCACCCCCCTGTTTTGTCATCGTCCTGCCATTCCCATTATTTCCCTTACTTTTAACTTCTTTTTGTTGTTCTCCTGCCCCAGGTTTCATGCTTGGAATCGCTCTCCTCTTTTTCTTCTCTCTCTCTCTCCTTTATTATCCTACTCTTTCTATTTTTAATTTTGTTCTTCCTCTCTTCTTTTGAGATTAGTTTCTCTCACCAGGTCTTTTCTCTTCTAGCTTACTCGACCTATGCTTCTCTTGGCCACACACACACACACACAGCAATATAGTGGGGTTTGTTTTTCCTTTTGTTTTGTTTTTTAAACCTGTTTTTAAAAGTCCGGTTTTGCCATAACAGGATTACTTTTGAAAACAAATTTCTTCTCACTCTCGCTGCATACAGGCAGCACGTCTATCTATCTTAGGATGGTGATTGTGTAATGGGAAGCTCCTCCCTAGGAGCTGTCAAAAGCCACAGCCAGGGGTATGCACAACAACAGGAGAGTGGCTGGGGGAAGATTGTGGTGTTTTGGCTTTGTCTCTTGCTACTGCCATCTTTCTGTTTGTTAGCATCCTGACAGTTAATGTGAAGAAATTAAATTAGTGTCTCGTTTTATGGCTCTGAGTACTTGAGTATTAATGAAAACAAGGAGCGTTATGTTGTCCTTTGCTGAATCTGACACTGGAGATGCAGGTAGTTTTGGCTTTCTTTTACACAGAAAGCATCATACAAAAATTAACATACTTAATTTTGTACTGAGGTTTGGGAGTACTTTGATACTAAGCATTTATGCTCTGTGTAATAATTAATATGGACTCAGATAATGTACATGCTATAATTCTGTACTGGTCTTTGAAGCACACAGTTCTTCTGCCTCCAGTTAAATGGAAAAGAAAGGGGGTTATGGGTAGTAGCTAACTTTTAGAATATTACTTTCCACCTCAAAACAAAACAGACACTATGCTTTGCTTTCAACAGTTCAGATACTTGATTTTTTAAAAAAATCAAAGGGATATGGGGAACCCCACTCATGTGGGCCTTGACTGGATAATGTATAGCTAAAGTTGACACTGCTGTTTTTATTGCATTTGCTTTATGCTGATACCAACTCATTCCTCCTTTTTATTTGATTGCTCAATAAAAGCAATCCTTTAAATTTTCAGGCAAAATTCAGAAATGTGATATTTTCATGTGCAGTTAAGGAAGTGAGGAGAAACAACTCACCAGCTTTTTCATCCATGGCAATGTATCCAGGAGGCATAGTACCATCAGTTATCGAAGACACCTCTGTTACCTATTAGCTATACTTGGTGTAAAAACTAGCATGAAGGCCTTCCCATTAGATGGCGTTCAGAAGTAATAGTGTGCAGCTACAGATATGTACTTGACCTGTTCTTAATGTTTTTTTTAAAAAAAAATAAGGTTGTTTTTTTTAATTGACTAGGAAGTAAGGTTGTGATGCAAAAGCGATTTCTATATTTTTCTATGGTTGCAAAATTGTCTGCACATACACTGTGTATAGAAGAGAACATGGGAAGGTGCTGTACTAGGGAATTCATTTGGCAGGTTTCTGTTTTTGGAGTGCTGCTTTACACTAAAATGTGTATGAAATACACACAAACAAATGGATAACAAGAGAAATCCTTGCTTATTTGTGGCTACCATACATTTGTCTGAATTGCCTTGCCTTGGGGAAAATTGTGAGCATGGAGACTTGGCAGTTTTCAAAGAGAAGTTGTACAGTTGTTCCCCAACCTTAGATATCTGTTTACTTTTGTTTATTGTACATCTCACACAGAACATACTATAGGGATTCTGCTTGTGGCAGACTGCAACACTGAGGGAAGGAGATGGTGTTTAAAGTATGTAGTATGTGCTGTATTGATCAAAGCCAGTATCATGGATTGTTTCTGTAATGGTATGCACTGGTAAATACAGCTCATATGGTGGAGCTCTGATGGAATGTGTTCCTCTCATTTTATAGACAGGCTTCCTTGCTGTGCACCAGCTGCAGCCACCAGACGCATAAATGACATGGTCCTTACACAATGGACTTAAAATTAAGTTTAAAATTATGGAACTCCAGTCTTGATATTTATGAATGACAGCAGACTAGTCTGATTCTGACAACAAGCCTAGCAGCCTTCTTTCCAAAAGAGGCTGGTGGAAAAAGCTCCTGGTCACTGAAGTTCCAGATTCAGTGGTTGAAGAGAATCCCTAGGCTATAGTGATGATGGGAGGATAAACCCCATCAATAGCTGGTAAGCATATCCCTCCAGGTTACAAGACTGAGGCAATGATGGTTGGCAGGTCTTGACTGGATTCAACTTCAGAGGCTTTGCCTGCATCCCATTATTGACCAACATGAGATATGAAAAAATAGAGAGAGAGTGTGTGTGTACATTATGCTTAGGTTATTGATGACACCTCAGCAGTCTCTACTTAGATGTGATTTCAGCCTATCTCCATTATGAATGGGAATCAAATGGAACATATATTGTAGGAGGATTTCTGAAACAACCATTCCAAAACCAGTCCCATGACAAACTACTCCACAAATCAGGAACTTCTTAAGGAGCTATGGCAGTATGAATAAATGTTTAAAAAGGAAAAGTATTGGTAGATGCTTGTTCATGCAGCTTGCCGGATCCCCGCCCATGGCTTGTGAAAGCCAAATGGGACAAGCAAGCTGCTTTGCTGATCTGTGATCATCAGAGCCTCTAACAGGGACCACACAACAGACCAAAATCCACTATCTTTGGAACCAAGTTTAAACTTTATTACTGATTTGTAGAAAGTTATTGCCTAGTTTCCAACCTCTTTCTTTTTAAGAACAAATAATTAGGCCAATTTAGAAAGCTATTTTGTTTCTTTACCCATTCCAGTATGCTTCCCAACCTGCTTTGAGAAAATGCTTGTGATCTTTGCCCAAATTTTATAGAGGAAATTATATTCCATGAATCTATTTACATAGCTGTTGTCAGTCATGAGGCACAGGTGATGCAAATGCCAAGTGGGATGTTGGTGTACTTCAGTGTTTTTTTAAAAATGTGATACAGTTGCCTATGTATTGGTAAGCTAATGGTTAGAACACTGCAATGAAGTCAGTGTGGGGCTAACCTTGGGGTTGGTCTGGAAGCTACAGCTGGTGCAGAGCATGATGGCTAGGTTGCTTGTGGGGGCAAACCAGCATGTAACACTCTGCTTATAGAATTTGCACAGGCTGCCAGGCTGCTACCAGGCCAAGTTCAAGGTGTTGGTGCTAATATATAGGGCTGTGTATAGCTCAGGACTAGCTTATTTGAGAGACTGCCTTTTCCTTTATAGACCCAGTAGATGTCTGCAGTATGCAGGAAAGTTTTTCCTGCAAGTTACAAAGATCTCAGAAGTCTGCTCTGCAGTAACTAAGCAGAGCTTTCAGTGTGGATGCCCCTATTTTGCATTCTTGTTGAGATATGGCAGGTGTCCACTATCTGCACTTTCCATAAACAGTTGAATACTTTTTTGTTCAGACTGGCTTTCCCAGCTGGATAATTTGGTCTTCGCTTGTGCCTGCCTATTTTGTGTTTTTTATGTTTTTGTTATACATTGCCTTGAAACGATTGTATCAAAGGCAATTTCTAAATTGATGGTTATGGTAATATGCTCCCAGTAGAATTAGGATAGTTTTAGTTTCAATTGTAACAAAACATTTTTTTTAAATAAAAAAAGTCATAGACTTAACATCATCATATTTTTGAATGAAGGCTCTCAAAGTGAAGCTAACCAGCAAAGCTGAAATGTTAGTGTTATATCTGTTTATTTTGGCTGTGTGACAAAAATGCAGAATAAATAATATAACCATTTTAATGATGTTTCTATTACCAAAGTTTTAATATTACTATACTGAAATGAATTCAGAAAAGTGATCCTTGCAAGCATGTTCTGGGAACTTCTGCAATTCCTACAAGACTTCATACTAATATTTTATAGTAACCCATATAAGCAATAATTACGATTATTAATTCAAAGTGTCATAGGTCACATGAAGGCAAGAAAATTTAAAATAATTAAGTAGGGTGGCATGTTGTTTGGTGCTTAAAAAGTAACGGCAGATAGATCTTCTTATTATAAATGCTGCATCATATTTGCATCATATTCAAGTTCCAGAAGGTGCAGGAGAAACTCACTGTAAGGACATTTCCCTTTCAAAACAGATTACTACATAAAGTATCATTTTCCTTTTTCTAGTGGGATTATGCTTAATGCAGATGTCTAGCATGTCAATAAGATTGCTTTGTGTATTCTGTTATAGAGAGTAGCCAGTCATAGTGGTAATATAAACAAAACCATTATTGTACTGTAATAGCTGAACATGTGTGTGTGCAACTAAGGTCTCAGGAAGCCTGCTTTTTGAATGTTGACTGGTATATTCGTTGTGAATGCATATGCAACACCTTTTTGGCCTGTTCCAAATATAGCTTTTCACATTACTTATATTGTGAAGTGAATGTAAAAATGGACCTCTTGTAGGATAAAAACAGTTGTATGAATTTATCCAGAGAGTCTAGAAGTAGTTGAAGTGCCTTGTGAATGAAATGTGGTGCCGTTAACTGGCGTGGCATTGCCCTTTATAAGTAGAAGACATCCTATCAAAAGAAACTGTTAATAGCTGCAATCCAACCAAGAGTTAGGCATATAACTAAATAGCTTCTTTCAATAAACCAAAAATTGTATACTCATTTGGATTAATTTTGTTTCGGGGGTGGGGACAACATGCATTTTTCTATTAACTGCAAATCTTATACATGTTTGCCCAGAAATGTCACTGATTCAATTGGCCTTGTTCTATAGTAAGTGTGTTTAGGTATGTAACCTAAGAATCTCAACATAATTATTAGTAATAATGATGCTGTGATTGTTAATAATTATTTATGCATTCCCCATTCTTACTGAAACTTAACCCAAATGGGAGTACAATTTCCAATCAACTGAAAGAAAAACTCTGACACATGAGCCCTTATTATTAGTAGTAGAAATATTTGCTATTAAAGAATGATGGGATAAACTATTCTGCTATTACATAATAACAATTAGAAATTTCCGTATCAAGTCATGAAAATGCACCCTTTTATTAGAATAAGTTGAAATGCTGCTTGCATTCCCCCACTTGAATTTACAGAGGCAAAATCTCATAGACTTTATTTTATGAATATAGAGTGTTGGCATATGTATAAAACCAATCCTCTACTTAAAAGTTTAACTTGATATCATTAAAAATTTTACTTGCTCATTCACCCCAAAGCCATAAACAAGTCTATCAGCTTGTATTTAGATACCCTACACTAGGATAGAACCCCCTTATGTTAACATCTGCATCTCACAATGGCAAGGTGTATTCTACCCAAAGAAGCTTCTAAGTTTAGAATGAAGGCAGCAGATGGTGATGAGATGGGTGTAGCAAAACTAACAATGAGACAGCTGTGAACAGTACAATGAGTTACTGGGCATAGCATGTCAGGTGCTTAAGCATTAGTTCTTTTGTAGGCATTGCATCTTGGATTCTTAACAAGACATTTCTTGAGTGGTGGTGTAGTTGAATAGTTGTGTAGATTTCCTCTCTCCTTCTAAAAATGTCTTCAATGCTTAGGAAAGGCTTGAGTCTAGAAATATGGTCCATGTAGCACAGCATCCATATGGAGAGAAACTAAAGGAATTAGTAGATGATGAGGTGAAGATGTTATCCTTTCTCCTAGGCTTTTAAGTGTGTGTGTGTGTGTGTGCATGCGCGTGCTCTTTCTGTTTTTGCAAATCACCCAGGAAGCACGGCTGAAAGGCAGCATGTAAATCTTTAAAATTAATAAGGCTTTAAAACTTTTGTTTTTTCTTTAGTGCAATGCTCCTTTTGCCCATTTCTGGGCCACACTGAATGGAGCACTATCAGAGCTAAACCAGTAGCAAAGCACAAAATTTTAATTATTTTTAAAATATTTATAGAGTGCCTTTCATTTTGTCCCTAAGACTTAGTAATCTTTCTGATCTTAAAGTCAGGATCAAAAGCAGGACACACAATATCAGTTTCAAAACACAGGACATTCTTCAAATAACCAGACCTCAAACCATTTATGGCTTTAATGAGCATGCCTAGGTATTTAAACAGGGCCCAGAAATGCACCAGCAACCAGTAGAACTAGCACAGAACGTGTGATAGAGTCATATCACCTAACCACAAAGAACACTCAAATGGCCATGTTTTATACCAGCTGAATTTGCTGGGTCATTTTCTAAGGCAGCTCTATGGTAGAGCACATTGCATTCTAATCCAGTCCGGGAGCGGGTGGTGCTGTGGTCTAAACCACTGAGCCTGTTGGGCTTACTGATCGGAAGGTTGGCGGTTCGAATCCGCAAGACGGGGTGAGCTCCCGTTGCTATGTCCCAGCTTCTGCCAAACTAGCAGTTCAAAAGCAAACCAGCACAAGTAGATAAATAGGTATCGCTGCGGCTGCGAGGTAAATGGCATTTCCGTGCGCTCTTGTTTCTGTCTCGGTGTTCCATTGCGCCAGAAGCAGTTTAGTCATGACCTGGAAAGCTGTCTGTGGACAAATGCCAGCTGCCTTGGCCTGAAGCGAGATCAGCACTGCAACCCCATAGTTGCCTTTGACTGGACTTAACTGTCCAGGGGTTCTTTACCTTTTTAAAAATTCTAGTCCAGATATAAACACATACATAACTCTACATTGACCCACTTTCTTTAGGTAAGCCAGATGCACAGTAGACTAACAGCCTGCTTTCACAAAAGGCAGGGCTGGCTACTACTAGCATCTCTACTTATGTAGACAGTGCTGAGTCCAGAAGAACCCCCAAACTGTAAAATTGTTCCTTTGGCGGAAATGCAACTCAATTCAAAATTTGCTGTACCCCTCTACTGAGGTCATCTGATTTCTCTACCCATAGCATATCTGGATTATGCTTCTGCTTGTTCACCTTCATCTATCCCCAAATTGCCTCAGAAATTCAAGAATTCCACAACAACCCTGGGATTTATAGGTGGAAAACAAATAGCTATATTTTATCAGCATACTGATGACATTGCAGCCCCAACATCTGGATGACTTCCCCAGCAGTTTAATGTAGATATTAAACTGTGTGGACAAGGTGGAACCCAGTAGCACCCTGTATGCCAAAGGCCCTGGGGCAGAAATCCCCCAGCACCACCTTCTGAGACCAACCCTTCCTGGAAAAACTGGAGTCACTGCAGTGCTATGCTTCCTCGGCAGGGATGGTGGACAAATTAATTTGCTCCATATCTGGGAACAAATTGACTTGCTATGAACCTTTTAGACCGTTGTGCACATTAGAAATCATTTAGTTTGTACCTCTTCAATCTGCTACTTACAGTTCAATAAACTGGTCTGAGGGCAACCCTTAAACCTTACCCCTTTCTTAATACCTTGTTCTCTAGCAGCACATTGATATTAGAGTAGAAGGAAACAGACTGGGGGTGGGGAAAGAAAGCAAATGCCAAAAGGGAACGGAAGATAAATATTCATCCAACCATCCCAAGTCCTAATGTAGGTGATGGTACTGAAAGCAGTTGAAAAATCCAGGAAGACTAATAGGATTGCGCTACTCCATCCATTCTCTGATGTATGCCATCCATTAGAGCAATAAAGACTGTTTCCATCCCAAAATTTTCATTCTAAAACGGGATTGGAATGAATTCAAATAATCAGTTTCCTTGAAGCTACAATGATTTTTTTAAAACAATCAGTCATAAATCGTAGACTTGTTTATGTATTGTAGCTTCTTTTAAGGTATTACCTTCTACAACCAATCATGTAAAATATTCATATAATATATAATTTTGATACAATGCTAAATGAATAATGAAAGAACAATGGAAGTTCTCCATAAAAGTGGAATTTCCCCTTCTCCTCTTGAACTGTTCCAGTACATCTTTGTGTACTCCTACTTTTTTATAGGTGTCCTTTGTTTGGTTTTCTGCAATCCACCCAACCACTTTTTATTTGATTTTTATATGTGTAATTTGGATTGCGACTTCTCAGTAAAATATAGTGTTTTCTCCACTAAAAAGCATGCAGTGACCAGATATAATCCAGATATTAGGTGATGTGAAAACGCTAAGCCAGGTATAAATAACTTGGTGGTGGGGTTAATGCCTTTTCATAAGGAAAAGAGAAAGTGAAAGCAACACCGGTTGATGAGGCTGCCACTAAAAGGTTTAATTACATGTAATCCAGAAGACTGGATCTAGAAGACATCTAGGAAGAAGAGGCAATATAATTATACATTACCTAATTGTGTGGGATCAAAACACAACATACATAAGCTTTGGATCCTGATTTGGGCATCTTAGGAAGCATCTTCACATGCTGTGAGAAAAGTTGGTTTGTGAGGTGGAAAAATTAAAAGTTCCATTGTATGTATATAAAACCTTATATACGCCTGAAGGGATTCATGAACCTGGTTGTGAATGTGGTGTTTTTCCAATGAGGTGTACAAACATGGAAGCCTGCTTCTATATGCATACTTCCTTTAGCTGGATCAAGAGATCTATGTGTTTCACTGTACTCTGAAAAGAGGTTGGTTAGGCATATCTTTAACATAGATTCTGACTTGTTTGCCTTTAGTTCAGATTCCTTATTTTTGCCTGTAACTTTGGAGGTTGGTATATTTCTGAGTATCTGCTATGATGGATTAATTATTTTTTGTGTTACTATAGAACTGGCTAACTTCCAAGTTGTGATTGTGGAAATAACATATTTTGTTACTTCTGAATATTATTAATTTGTTTTCTTGGGACTTTCATAGTAAAGGGAAGCACATTTTGGTCTCTGTCACTGACCAGAGGATCAGGGGGCACTGGAATGTTGCATCCCATGCCTCCTAGTAATCCCATGCCTCCTAGAGCTTCATGACAGGGGAAAGACCAGCCTGTCTCATTCATTAGCCAGAGAAGCAGCTGCTGCAGGTAACTTGTTAGAATCATAGAGTTGGAAGAGACCACAAGGGCCATCGAGTCCAACCCCCTGCCAAGCAGGAAACACCATCAGAGCACTCCTGACATATGGTTTTCAAGCCTCTGCTTAAAGACCTCCAAAGACTCCACCACACTCCTTGGCAGCAAATTCCACTGTCGAACAGCTCTTACTGTCAGGAAGTTCTTCCTAATGTTTAGGTGGAATCTTCTTTCTTGTAGTTTGCATCCATTGCTCCTTGTCCGCTTCTCTGGAGCAGCAGAAAACAACCTTTCTCCCTCCTCTATGTGACATCCTTTTATATATTTGAACATGGCTATCATATCACCCCTTAACCTCCTCTTCTCCAGGCTAAACATGCCATGTCAGAAAGAACACTCTGCTTGAACAGTTGCCCTGGGGTCACAGAAGCATAGAGGGAGAACATTCTGGTCCCATCCTTTGGCCAAAGAGCAACAGCCACTAGTTCACATGAGAACAACAGCAAGGGAAGATCAACTTGGCCTGAACTGGATATAAATGCCGCTTATACCTCAATAGCATCATCCGACTGTAAACTGATCCCCCCTTTCCTTCCACTACCCTTCCTTTGCCCATCTTGTCTTCTTAGATCTTCCCATCATGCTTACAAACTGACTTTCACTTTTTAAAATTGATATGAGCGACTTTGGGGAATAATAATTGACTGAAAAACATGATAAAAGAATAGCTTGACACACACCCTGAGCTCCCCTTTTGAAGTGCAGAGTAGGCACAGTCATTTGTGCAGGTTGTGTCCAAAGTTATGGGACTGAGCAAGCAAGTGGGCACTCCTGTAAGTAGTCTGATTCTGCTCATATTGCCACAACTGGTGTCACATTCTTGAGGATGGAGGTCAGGGTGATAGTGCCAGCTCACTGTTGTACCTAGACTCAAGGTGCCTCCCCATGGCAGGGATCACTCTGCTAGCTGGAGGTGGGACAGTTACCACTCCATCCGAACTTGGGATGTCCACTGTTGCTGAGGTAGGCCTTTTTCCTGACAATCCACTTGGTCACTCCCTAGCAACTAGATCAGTACCCCCCCAAGCCACTGGATCCTTCTCCAGGATTGGTTTCCAGACTCACATCACTTTCCTCTTCCCTCCTCTGCCAAGAAGTCTTTGCGGGGCTCATGACAATTGTTTCTTTATGAGAGTGAGCAAACTGCACCACCTTGAAAGTGAGCCTGTTCCGTATTAAAATCCTTGGACTCCAAGGAA
This sequence comes from Podarcis liolepis, assembly GCF_965112155.1. Taxonomy (NCBI): domain Eukaryota; kingdom Metazoa; phylum Chordata; class Lepidosauria; order Squamata; family Lacertidae; genus Podarcis; species Podarcis liolepis. The sequence continues at coordinate 11,547,919 of NC_139563.1, read as the reverse complement.
TGTTTATTAACTATCAGCTGATGGCAGAGATTTGCCTCATTTGACAGGATAGTTGAGTGGGTGAATCCTGTGCATTTAATCTTGGATAAAACTGATTATCTTGGCCCATTTTATTTTAGTTTCAGGCCTGATCTTGGCATGGAAATGGGTTTCATTGCCCTGATGGATTACCATGATGGATGGGAGATTTAGAATGAGATGTCAGTGTACTTTATGCTGATGTCATCCAGAGCTGCTGCTTTTCAACCCTAGCCACTGCTTGGAATCATGAATGGATGAGGGCCAATACAATAATATTCAGTCCATATAAGATGGAGCTTCTGTTGGTAGATGGCTCATCTACCAACTCATCTCCTCCTCGCTGCCAGGGACCTCCCCACAGCCTACTCATTCAAAGCTGAAATCCTAAATCTGGCCTTTGCTTCTGGCTACTATCACCCTGCACAGAAGGGTCCCCACTCGCTCTTGCTTGGCAGTCTTGCCCTCTGATGGTTTCCTTGATGGGCCATCACTGGCCTTTGTTCTCTGCTAATGGCCCATCCAGCTGGCTCTGTGGAGCTCGCTGGGCGTATTAGCATAACTAAATCCAGGGGGTTTGGCAAAGTTTAATCATACCTTGACTAATTTTAACTTTTACTAAATCTAGGAATTATGGGCAATCTGCCCCTCACCCAACATCTATTATGGTATTTTTCCTTATGAGAAAGGTAGCATAACAGATTTCATTGTATAAATATTCTGTAATATAGAAGAAGCAATTTTAAACTACAATTTATTTTTTAAAGTCAACTGACGTGAAGTATCTCATTAAAAATCCTACAGTGTGCATAGTAATACTTCTGAAAAGATGACAGATACTCAACACATTTGTAGTTCTGGGGTAAGATATCCCAGCCTCTGTATCTCATAGCTATTGTGAGTTATATATGTGTTTAAACTCCAGCTGACCAGCAAGCTTTTTCCCTAAGGGATGCCATGATGTCATATTTTATGACATCATGACACATGTTAGAGGGAGCTTGGAAAAAATATTGTCCTGTTAATCAAGGACCTAGGTTTTTACACACAATGCATTTTTTTTATCCTTCAACCCAACATTCCTGATCTTCATACCTTTTTATATGTGAATTTATGTCTAAATATTATCTTTGTGGAATTCTTTTTCTGGATATACACTCAGCTGAATGACACAAGTTGGAATGTTTTCCCATTGCCAATGTGTTGTGGGTGGATGTGGAGTGAAGCATGTATTTGTTTTCTTTATTAAGTTATATAACTTCATCTAACCTTTAAAATTTTAAATTAATATTTCTAACTATTTTACACAACACCAAGTGTCAAATCTAGGCTAGTTTCAACACTAGAATTTAAATCAGTCAAACAGACTGTGTTCTAGTCTATATGAGGCTTATTTAACCCCTTATGCATACTCAGTGTGTAATATTGTTATTAGTGAGAATCAAGTCTCTCTCATCTTTGACAAACATTCTGTGGCATAGATAGCATTGATAGCAAAGTGGCTGTTAACCCGATAGATTTTATTATATTTTCATTTCATCATATTTCACTATTCTGAGCCAACATAAAATGGTATGCTGATGGAGGGTGGTGGATTGGTCCTGCTTAATTAAGCAGTAGCCACTGTTTCCAGATTAAAAATTGTTGCATTGTACAGGACTGGACACGTGATGTAAATCTTGCCCTGACTGCACTGAAGTTGCATCTGATACACTTTGTGTCAGATGCAGCAAAACTGCCCTGTATCTATAAGGTTGATGTATCAATTACACGTGCATTCTGATTCTATTTGTTTCTTTCAAAGTAAGGCCCACAGATTTTCGAGTTTTAAAATTACAATCATAAGAGTTCCAAGTCGATGAGCATAAGATTACAGCCTTGTCTTTTTAACCAAACAGAAAATTTTGCATTATTGGGGAAAGTCTGAAATAGCTTAAGTTAAATAAAAACTATTCTTGTTTTAAAAACCATATGAATTTTAGCCGAAAAATAGGTTTTCTAAAGAGTAGTATCAAGCTTATTTAATTTTGCACAAGTAAACATTGCTTGAAACATACAGTGTCCTCCTTGGTTTAAGACCTTGTGATGGATAGGTTTACCGTAGTTTTGAAGGATAACTGGGTGAGTTTGTGATATTTTTAGAGGACAAGCTCAGGAATAAAAACTCAAGTGAAATAAAAGTTACATAACGCTTCCTTTGTTTCTGTTCACTTGAACTGTATTTTTGGCAGAAGCTAGTTGAGGGACTGGAAAGGGGACAGAGAAGGAAATGGTACCAGTGTGTTGAGAGTAAGTTGAATGAAAACTCTAAAATCGTACTGTAAGGTTAACACACATATACTAGAGGTGGAGAAACTAAGTTCTTTAGCAAGAGAAAACAAGGCCTCTCTTTCCCTGCTTATGGCACTATTCACGGGAGGCAGACTGAAGCCCCTAACGGCCTGAGATGACAGGTTTCCTCCCTGCTTTGAGACTACGACAGGCTCTTGGACATGCAGCTCTTAACGCAAATATGAACGTCAGACCATGAAACCCTCAACTTGATTTTGCCCAACATTTCTCCCCTGTTGTGCCGACAGAGAGCTTATTGGAGAGTGAGGCTTATTGTGCTTGAGTAAATATCAGTTTGTCAAACACAGTACATTGTTAGCTGGTCAGGAAAGAGTTAAGTCAGAGGCTGCTTTCCTAGCGAGTGTGGCCGGGGCTCGTCGTTCCGGATCCTTGGTGGGAGAAATCCAGTCCGCACATTTGTGGCGCTCGGAATAGTCGGATCTACTTTCTCCAGCCCTGCTTTTTCTTCTTCTTCTTCTTCGTTCCTCCCCTCCCCTTCTCCTCCTCCTCTTCCTCCGGCGGCTGTAGTGTTGGATGGGGGACTCCTTAAGGGGTGAAGTTCCGCGGCGTTTTGGGGGGCTCGGAAATAACATTTGTGAGCAGTGCCCGCGGTGGGGGTGAGGGCAGGACTCGCCTGGGGGAGCGCCTGCCAGTTGTCTTCGCCGAGGCTGCAAGGGAAGCAGCTTGGGAAGTGAAGTGTTGTTTGATTTGGGAGAGTAATATGGCTGATCTAAGGGAGTGCTGAACAATTTGTCTCTCTCCACGCGACGCTGGGCTTGGATTCTAACATGTAAATAACTTCTTCCTTCGGGTAATCGGCTTGGGGCACCGATGCCTGCTCCGACATCCTTCCTACGGGTTTTGTGAAAGGTTACGCGGTTGTGGATGACGTTGTGCAGAAAAAATTGAACGGCGGTAAGTACCCTGCCGTCAACTTCTTTGTATTAAAGGGCAAAATATGACAGGAGCCCCGGAGCTATATATGGCAGACAGGCTATTTTACAGTTCTGTGAAGATGGATGGTGGGTTGCAATAACGATGGATAGTAGTAACCGAGGCACCGTGCAGGAAAGTTATCCGAATGGCTTAAGTTGACACTTGAGATATTTCGGAACAGTTTGTTATCTTTGCTTGTCAGGAAAACGTTTATATCCATGTGTGTTGAATATTCATAATAACAAGCACAACACTCTGCAATCAAGTGAAAAATCCAGCTCTGGCGTAGCAACTAATTTATAGCTAAAATGCATTTGTTCAGATATCAGAAATATACTTATTTCAAATGACATATGTGACTTTTGTCTCTACTTGAATGCATTTTTCTTTGCTTGAATAGGATATACTAGAGAATACGATTTATAGGTTTAATAAAGTCAGTAGAGAATCTCTTTATTTTTGCAAATAATTTAAGGAATCAATGTAAATACAAAACTTCAATAGAATGTTTAATATAACAATTCCTGCCTCTAATGAAATATCTTTAAAGAGTGTTTTCTGGAACATTGTAAATTAAACATAGTATCCAAACATTTTCAAATTATGATTGGTTTTCTACAAGAAATAGGTCATAAGTGAAAGAATAGGTTATGTAACTAGTTTGTTTCAGTGAACTTGATACACAGTATAAGGAGTTCTCTACATATAAGGCTTATAGGGTTAATTCCTTAGTATCTCTGAATATCTATAAAGTTTTTTAAAAGTATCGAGTGCTAGATATACATTATGACACATTAGTCACCTATCCTATCATAAAATTGGAGTGTTTAATTTTATTTGATTTCTGAATTTTTAACATAGCAGAATTGCATTATACTTCAAAATATCAGCACTTTATACACATTATTAGACTTGTGCCCGCTTGAAAATATAATGAGGCAGGTAGGTCTGTCTTGGTTTTACAAAGCTATTGCCACTACCATACAATTGTATGAAAAGTTTTATTGGCAAAAAAATTATGCCTAAATAAAAATCCTAACTATAGCTATCCTAATAGTATACTGAGAGTATACAAGCACTACTGGTACTATTTTCATGCACAATAGGAGAATCCTTGTAGTACAATGCCTTGTAGTTGAAAATATTTTTAGCTGTGATACTTTCAAGACAAATACAGGGTAAGGACAAGATACTGTTCTGTCAGCAGTGCAATGCAGCTGCATTCATGCTAAGCCATTCATTAATGTCTCTTTAAAGAGCACTATACAATAGTTTCTTAATGTTATGAAAGCAGTTGCTCCATACCCCTTGAATACAGCTGCCTCAGACACTACTTGTGCTGATGGTATCACAGATCAGGGACTCTTTACTATACTGGGGTTTTTTATACATATGAATAATACTTAGCTTCAAATTACTTTTTTGTTTTAAACCTACTATGCTTACATGTGCTAGTTTCATCACTTCAAATTGTAGTTCTGACCAACCTTTTCGATTCTGCATCTGGACAATGTAATCTCAAATCCTAGAATAATGAAAAATGTAGTTTATGAGTAGTTTCTTCTTGTTTTGTTTCTTTGGCGTTTTATATTACACTAGTCTGATCATTTTTATTTTCATTTTTTGTCAGTTCAACCTGGAAACAGGCATAGTTATTCTTGTTGTTCACCACATTTAGCACAAGCAACAATGTATTTAAAAGCAAAGTACATTATATAGAATATATTTCATTCTTTTCCCTGCCCTCCCCCTATGAGTAATGTTTCTAATCAGACTCTGTAGGGACTGAGTAAAACAGCTCTTTACCAGCACTGTTCTATTCATATTTATTTGGAAGTAAGTCCCACTGTGCTCAATGAGGCTTACTTCCTGGTAAGTTGGTAATGCTTCTGTTTAGTTCAATGGTACTTGCTTTTAAGTAGATATGGCTTGGATTGTGCTGTAAGATATCCTGTGATTGTGAAAGCTAGCCATCTATAAAACAAATGAGCTTGAAGTGATATTTCTGCTCTCTCTCTCCCTTTCCCTTGTCAGTTTTTTTGTTCTGTTAGAAGCAGTGCTTTTTTTCTTAAAAAATGTTTAGGGGTACTCTCATTTTCCTACTCATTGAAATACTACCCCTCAATGAGGCCAAACTTAGATTCACAAAATGTTTAGGGGTATGCGTACCCCTGCATCCCCCCCCAGAAAAAAGCGCTGGTTAGAACTATGATTTGTCTTGTTACTTTGAGGAATTCCCATATTCAGGTTGTAAGCATCACCCACCCACAGACGAGCCTTTCAGGGCTACTTCCAGCCACTTCCACTTTTGAGGCCGCTAGCCATAATGAAACGAAAGATGCAGCACCCAAAACCAAAACAAGGCATGAAAAGTAGACTGAGACATAATTTTAATTTTGAAACTTATCTAACAAACACTTTCCTAGCCATTTCAAGCTGAAAGTGTGTGTCACATTTTAGTCCACTGTACGTGAAAACAAGTCACAAAACTTATACAATACTAAAACATCGACAAGTGTCTAAATTTGAGGCCCCCTTTGAGCTCAAGGCCTCAGGCCAAATGGTCCCCCGGCCCCCCTCTGATTGGTTCTGCACACACGTGTGTTAATAAGATCATATGACGAGCCTTACTGGATCAAGCAAATGGCATAAAAACAATGCAACAGTAACAGATAGATAGACAGATAAACAGGAATTCAGAAGTAGCAGGTTCTGACCTTATGGATCAGGGAAAGCCAGGGCAAAAATATGTATCTTCACAAGATGCCTGATGTAAATAGATGGTGCTTTACATATGGCAAGCAGAAGGGCATATTTTGTATTGCAGTGAAACCATCCAGTGATATTCCATAGGATATGGTACCACAAGTAAAATTTCCCCAAAGATCTAAGTGACTGTTCGTAATGTAGCTTATCTGCAGCCTCATACTTGGCATTGCTTGGGATTTCTAAAACAAAAAAAATCAGTGCAGTCTTGAAAGGTTCAACTCGCCCTTTTGATTCAACATCATGTCCAGTTGTATCAAAATATAGTCTAAAGCCTCTTCTTTGATCTCAGGAACCACCATGCAAAATTTGGTTACAATATCTTAAAAACTTTCCAAATGCATAACAAACAGACAAACAATTTTCTAAAATAAAGAAAGAAATGCATTTGTAGCAGGCTGTATACAGCACAGCAGACAAGGCCTTTTTAATGTGAACTTAACTGGAGATGGGTGCAGGTTTACAGGTGATTGTTGAGGCATCAAACAAGGAAGGGGGAAGGGAATGGAAAGACTTGCATCCAAAGGGCTGGGCAGGCTGCAGAGTTTTCCAGGTTGAAGAATGGCCTGAAAGCCCATTTCCCCTAGGTATCAGGATTGTGGCACCACAGTTGTGGAGGTGTGAGTAAAGAGATCGCTCTTTCTCTGTGGAAAAAGGGTTTGCACCACATATGGGGTTGGGGAGTGCATTTAGCCATCATAAAGTGTAACTCTGTTGTAGTCCCTCTTTGCAATGAGTCTCAGAGGACGTTGATCCAGAAGTCCCTACCTGTCCAGTTCCAATATATGCAGTAGGGAAGAGGCACTGCCTGACTGCCCCAAGAGCCAAAACCTCAGGAGGAGGTAGCAATAGGATTTTTCTGTTTGAGGATTCCCATTCTACCACCAGCTGGATCTGCTGTTCTGTGTGCACTTCCACAGCTGTATAAAGTATGCATTGAACAAAATGCTTTAGTGGCGGAGGGCAATCAATCTGAGAGCTGTTGCCAAGCATGGAGTGGACTAAGGCTTTTAAAAACTGGCTCTTGCAGCCAACTGGTAAGTGAATGGCCTCAGTTCCTTTGCAAGTCTGCAGAGCAACTTAGAACCCACTGGTTCTCCACCTCTGTTTCTCAAGGGTGGCACTCTGCTTTCCTCCCTCCAATTCTCAATGGCAGCAGCGGAGGGCAGGGTGGAATAAGCAGTAAAAAGAAGGATGACAGGGGACATTCTAGCAGCACATGGAGGTCTGAGCCTTGCGGATACAATGAGGTGGGGGGAAGTAGTCCTCTTGGATTGCTTCATAAGCCATTCACTGTAATGTTCTCTGAGAGCAGCCTAGCCTTGGAGACTTGGGGCACTAAGAATAATATTAAGGGAATGAACACTTTGTTCTGCCTTACCTTACCAGTGGTGCCCATGTATCAAACTACATCTGAGACAGCCTGAGAAAGGTAGATGAGTATATCTGACAGTTAGACAGTTGGGAAATAGAGAAGATTGTGTTACTCCAATATGAACTTTAAGAAGAGGATAGGAGAAATAACAAGAAAAACCTTGGTAATGTTTTATATAAGATCCTACTAGTAAGGTTGAAAATTTCAGGTGTGTTGTAACTTAATTGTGAGGCAAAAGAGACTACCAGCCACACCACTTGTGATGGAGTGCAGGGAAACAAAGTAACTGCCATTCAATTAATTATCTGTGTGGTCACGTTTCATTATTGACTATGGAAGTTAAAACAAAAAAGTTCATACCCAAGAAGCCCTGCATTCATGCTTAGGAATTCTGAGGGTAATATAGTCTCTAAACCATGATAAGTTGTAGGGGGTTGGGTGTAGGTGGGTATCTTTTCTGTCATGTAAAAAGTGACACCTGAAGAAGTGCAAGCAAAGAATTGATTTAGACAAGTGTTGTCATGTTTTTAAAATACTGCGAGGAGATGTGCTTATTTAAATGTATGAGCCTTATCAGTCCAGTTCTATTCCGAAACATGAAATATTAGCTGCACTTTACCCCCCCAAAATTAAAGTCACTAATGACTCACTTTACTGCATGCAGTGGCATTATTTCAGTATATATTGAAATATATAAATTAGCTTTTATATTGTAAGATTTTTTACAATGTAAATAACTCCAAGAAATCTAAAAACATGATTGGAGTGTCATGGGGGAGGGGAATCATTAAGCACCGGGTGAGACGTTATGTACTGTCACTATCATGGTGCCTTGTATGGTATGAGAAATAAGATAGTATCTCAAGGGAACAGCTTCTTTTCTAACTTGAAAGGAATAACAGTATGTTAAATTAATTATTTCAGTCATTCTGAAAGAAGAATTGTTTAAAGTGGAACATTTACATCTTGCAGTATTTTAATGATCAAGTGCATCTGTTTCCCATGACACCAACAGGTATACTAAGGGCAAAAAGGGTGATTCCATATTGTCAACAATGTAAGACACCTGAATGCTGACTGACTTTTCTGCAGGGGACTATAGACTTGAATCTTTAGTGTTTTTCAGTCTAGTCATGCTAGCTTTTACTACTCCTGTAGTATGTAGTTCACTTGTGAAGATGAAGGCTGTCTGGAATACATTTGCAACCTGAACAGTAAAGTCAGTCTGACATTAGTGATGCTGTTTACAACAGAAACGAAACTGAAATATGCTGGAGCCTACATTATGTTTCTTTGCCCAAACTGCGGGAGGCAGGAGTGCCTGGCATGCTCTGGTCCATGGGTTCACGAAGAGTCGGACACGACTAAATGACTAAACAACAACAACATTATGTTTCAATACAGGAGAAATGAATGGAAGAGCTAGATCTAGCACTCACACAGCTTAATAGAGGACAGGCCAGGGTATATCTTAAATTGCCTTGCACTCCCTGTTCTTTCTGGGAAATTCTAGATATTTTCTCATTAATTAAGATACAGTATGAAATTCTGTAACAACCAGTAAATAAAATAAAGACTCTTCTTTGGTACAGTTAGTATCTTACCTTAAGGGAATTGTTTGCACCATTGGATACTTTCATATTCCTCATCTGTATATAAGTTTGGGCCCACACTCTTGTAACAATTATATATGATCCATCACCTTTTAAACTTGCACGTATTCAAAGATCCTGCATATTAGGGCATTATGTTGGGGAAGGGCCATATCTGAGCAGTAGTGCACATGCTTTGCAAGCAGAAAGTCCCAGGTTCCATCTACCTAGTGGGATCTAAAAAAGGCTGGGAAAGACTTCTGCCTGAAACTGTGGAGAAGTTTCAGAGTTATCAGTATTGAGCTAGATGGGCCAGAGGTCTGACTTGGTATAAGACAGCTTCCCATGGGTTGTATCTCGCTAAGTTCTACTTGGAGTAGACTTATAAAAACCAACAGCCCTAAGTTAATAATGCCCATTAATTCCAGTGGGTCTATTCTGAATAGAACTGTTTCAAGGACTTGGATCTCCTCTTGTTTGGTGAAGTATTGTCCATCTGAGCAGATATATGAACTGACAGCTGGGAAAAGTTCTTTTCTCTAGTTTCAACTAAACCATAACAAATGGCACTTACCAAATAGGAGGGTTTTGGCTCTCATTGGTTTAGCTAGATCTGTAGAATAAATTTAACTGTTTGTTAAAAGCAATTAAATTTTGTTGAGAAGTACGGCCTTCTATGGATCAGCCTTTCTTTGCTCTATGATTATGAATGAATTGTTAAGGCTGCAGTCCTATAAACGTTAACCTGGGGATAAGTTATGTTAATGCGTCTTCTGATCCATTAAAAGAAAAAGTTTTTTAAAAATACATTGCATATAAACTAAAGTGAAAGAAATACCTATTTCAGTGCAAGGAATTTTTTCTGTTCCTGAGAACCCTGCATAAAAACAACCATTATAAATATGATAAAAAGTTGTATGTTGAATTAATCTCCTTCCTTTACATTGTTCCTTCCTCCTCCCTTTCCTCATATGACCAATCTTTTAGATTGTAATCCTGAGAGGAGAGCTATGTTTTATATTTATTTTATGTACAACACATAGTTGTTTGAGGCACTTTAAAAGAATGATCAAAAGGCCTACCTAGCCTTTCCAGTGAGATCTGTTATTGGGTAAAGATAGCAAGGTAGAGTTTTCAAGGTAGCCATGTTTTGAGATTAGCAATCATAGTTTTGAGTTTTTGAGAGTCCCAAATTATATACAGCATACCTCTGCATTATTTTGTATAAACGCACAGCATAAACACAGTCTTTGTCCCAAATAACTTGTAGTTTTGAGAAAAAGTGCAGCAGGTGGGTGGGACAGATGTATAGCATAAGAACATGAAACATTCTGGCCAACATGATTAGCATATGCTCTTGCCCACCAGCTGCTTTGTCTCATATCAAATTGTGCCATTCTTTTCTATTCACATCTGCATACTGCAGAAACACCTTCGTGTTAGTTTACAGTACTTTCTTGTTTTGAAATTGTTCTGTTAGGAGTGACACCAAATAATTTTCTGTGGCTGTTTGAATTTAACATTCTTCATGAAATTGTTTAAATATGAATGACACTTACGGATCTAAATGATATAATGACATTCCCTGCTAGTATCTTTTAGCAGCATAATATTCCATTTGGAATTGACAGTGACTTTAAAAAATGGGCATTAAAATTCAAAATTTAACTTTAAAAATACTGTTGCGGCAAAGGTTTCTTTTTTTTAAAAAAAAGCTTGATTTACAAAGAGAGTGAATTTATCGTGAATGTAACACTTCCCATTAAAAATTATAATCTACACTTACAGTGTCCTAAAACTGAATAATGGCATTCTATTAAAGACTTTCTGAGTTAATGGCTCCTTTTCAGTGTGTGGTAGGGGGAGAGAACCATAGGAGGGGGACAACGAAAACCCGGACTTAAGCTTTTTAAACAACACAATTACAAATGTGTCACTCCAGGATTCCAAAGGCTCAAGACTATATTGGATAGTTACTTGAAAATGCAATGATGACAGAGCGGTTAGCCTACTGTGTCATCAGGGACGCGAGTGGCGCTGTGGTCTAAACCAGTGTTTCCCAACCTTTTTTGGGCAAAGGCACACTTGTTTCATGAAAAAAATCTCGAGGCACACCACCATGCCAGATGGGGAAAGGTCACTTTTTACTTATGTAAAAAAAAATAAAAAAATAGTAACAGCATAGAAGGTAATGGTTATCTCTTTGATGTCTGATGGGAGGGCATTCCACAGGGCGGGCGCCACTACCGAGAAGGCCCTCTGCCTGGTTCCCTGTAATCTCACTTTTCACAGTGAGGGAATTGCCAGAAGGCCCTTGGCACTGGATCTCAGTGTCTGGGCTGAACGATGGTGGTGGAGACGCTACTTCAGGTATACTGGACCGAAACCGCTTAGGGCTTTAAAGGTCAGCACCAACACTTTGAATTGTGCTCGGAAAGGTACTGGGAGCCAATGTAGGTCTTTCAAGACTGTCGTTACGTGGTCTCGGCGGCAGGTAGCAGCGCTCACAGCTTACGGACTGCACTGTGTAACAGGTTTCTGGCCCAGCAGCCTAAGGCGGACAAGCCACTGAAACAGGCATTCAGAATCCATTCATTTCATAAAACCTGCAGGGCTCAATCTCTGTGTTTGTGTATGTGTGTGTTTCTGTTTTGCCCAAGGGTCTGGGGGTGGGAGAGAGCTCTTTAGCATGATGCTTTTAAAACAATTAAATTATCAACAAACAAACCTGATGATACGAATAGCAACGTCAGGTGCTACCGGGGGGGGGGGGAGAAGGGGGCCTACTCGGAAGTAAATACTGCGTCCAGGCGCAATTAGCGCTGATTTAAGGTGCACCAAGACTGCCTAAAAACCTCACCAAAGATATGTAACAAAGCGCTTCGTTGCAGAGGGGAGAGTTTGTGCACCGTGGAGGCTGGAGGGCTTCTATTCTACATGCGGGGGTTGGGGGGCGAGGAAAATGTGCTCCGTGGGGGGGCGGGGAAGGCAAGAAAAGGGGCTGAGCTCTAACTATAGGCTCCCACGCTTGAGCAGGCCCGACTCGGTGGGGCGGACCACCCTCTCTCCTGGAGGAGGAGGAGGAAGAGGAGGAGGAGATTCCCATCCACGGCGTGGCCTCCCGCGCTCCTGAACGGGAAATCTCTGCAGCCCAAGACTCTCCGCGAGGCAGCTCCTCCCTTCCTGCCTTGAGCCGCCGCCAGCCGCGCCGCCCTCCCCAGTTATCTGCTGCCTGCCAAGCCCCGCCCCTCTTCATTGTCCTCCCCTTCTGTTTATTCCCCTTCCTCCATCCCTCGCTTTTTTTCCTCTCTTTCCTTTTTTTAAAAAAATATTTTCTCTTCCCCTTCTTTTTTCCCACCCTTTCTTTTTTCTCTTTCTCCCCCCCCTCCCCGCCCTCCTGGGTTAAAGGATTTGAGCAATGGGTCTGGAGGTGGAGCTCGTCAGAGGATTAGCCCGACTCGCCCGCCTCCCTCCCACGGCACACTAGGCAACGTCCGGCGGCACACTAGTGTGCCGCGGAACACCGGTTGGGAAACACTGGTCTAAACTACTGAGCCTATTTGGGCTTGACGATCGGAATGCCGGTGATTTGAATCCACGCGACGGAATGAGCTCCTGTTGCTTTGCCCCAGCTTCTGCCAGCCTAGCAATTCGAAAGTACACCAGTGCAAGTAAATAAATAGGTACTGCTGCGGTGGGAAGGTAAATGGCATTTCTGTGCACTCTGGCACTCATCACAGTGTCCTGTTATGCCAGAAGCAGTTTAGTCATGCTGCCCACATGACTCAGAAAGCTGTCTGTGGACAAACGGAGGCTTCCTCAGCCTGAAAAATGAGATGAGCACTGCACCTCATATTTGCCTTTGACTGGACTTAACCGCCCAGGTGTCCTTTACCTTATATTTACTTTGTCATCACTACCACCACATATTAGATCTGATATGTGTACTCACTTATGTTTTGCTGTATTCAGTATAAGATTTGCACCACCTAGCCCTCAGAGCATTCCTGTAAACAACAGGGCATCTGTAGCTTACTCTGATGGATTTAGAAATGACTATGTCTATGGCCCTTTTCCTGTTGCTGATCCACACTGAGACCAAGGTTTTGATGGGGGTGCCAGCCATATCATCTGGAAAATCTCACAGAGCATTTAGGAATTTATCAGCCTCCATGGGCAAATCATCTTAATGGGGGAAGTGTTGCTGCCAATCCAAACTTTACTGGGAAATGTTCTGTCCATGACAGTACAGGGATTACCACTCTATCTCCTACTGAACAGTTGTGTAGCTGAGGGGGAAAAGGTATTGAGGGCATGCTTTACTTTGTACATCAGGGTAGAGATGTGCTGAAACAGCCACATGGTTATAGTGGCCATGAAGTCTGGAGTTCTTTCAATCAAGGCAGCTTCCACATGGAAGTTGATAACTCCTCATATCAAATGTCTTGGGGTTTTCCAACATTACACTATACAGGAGACTTTCTTTTGTCAGATTAGTTTGGGAGACTGATGGGCATCAGGGTACTAGCAGAATATCCATTCTGTCTATCTGACCCAACCTCCTAGTTCAGATCCTGTTCCTAGGCATCCTGGGAAGGGAAACAGAAGCTTTATGAATGACAGCACTCTGTGCCCTAGTCTGGACTGGTGTTGCTCTGAATATTCAGGCAGTCAAAAATGACTAAGGTGTTTCTCTCAAAACGCCCCCCCTTCTGTTCATGTTGCAGTGATGCAACCAGTTTAATATGAATGCAAGTTGAGGAAATACATGAATTTCAAAGTGGAAATTTTTATTTAAATCAATCTACTGTGCATGAAAAACATTATTTGTAGTGATATTCTAACATGTCAGCCTGCTGTCTCCATGCATTTATGGTAGGCATGACATGAAACTTCAGCTATATACAGTTTGGTGCAACCGTTATGAATGCTTTGATCTGCAGGCTTAAAATATCATAGTGGCTTGACTCCTAATCTGGCAAGGAAAATGTATAGGTAATTTGCTGTTATCTCTCTAGAGTTCTGGGTGGCTCCCCTATCCTCTTTGAAGGACATGGTCATCTGCCCTAATAAAGTATACAGTTCTATTAGCTTTTAGGAGGGAAAGAATAGAAAAAGGCATCTTAAACAATTATTTTAAAAAATAGAATCTTAAAATCTTAATTCTTATGCCTAGAATATAAATAACATAATGATCTCTAAGATACTGTAAGGAGAGTGTCTTGTATAAAGAACTTGTATAGTGTACATACAAAATACAGTACAGTCTGCATGTTGCAATATCTAAGCGTGTACCAGTTATAGACGTTAATTATCTTGTTAAATTCTTTCTTGGAAAAAACACGAAGTGTTTTTCTGAAGATCGTTAGTTGAATTTTGACTCAATGTTAAAAGTGCTAACTGCTGATGTGTATAAAACCATTGTTTCTGGTTTTTATTTTACAAATTGGCTTGTACCCAATTTTTTGATGGCAAGTGTTCATGCAACTAAATTTTGTTTCTGCTTTCATGGTCTAAGTTTTTACTGTGAGGCTGTGAGTATATAAAACCTATTCTGTGTCAGAAATCTGCCTTTCCATTTCCCATTGAAGGAGTAATGTCAAAGCAGCAGGGTATTTTCCTGTGGCCATCTGTACTGCACCTGATCGGTAGAGATGAAATAGTGAATACTTCTCACTCAACCTTTTTCAAGCTCTAATTCACAATAGATAAACACAATAAAAATAAGTTGGGGCTGTGTAAATTGCCTCTGAGCCGTAGTTTTTCTGAGAAGTTAGAGTTTTATATTGTCTAATTTTTAAAACCTAGTGTACAAGAAACAGAAGTATACAGTGCTGGTAATTTTAGAATTTTCTAAATAGGTCTGCTGAGTTCTTTCATTAAAGCTTCATAAACCAAAACAGAATGTTGTCAGTAGAATATATGGAAATTTTAAGTTTTGAGACTCCTTTACTTACAGCCTGTTCTTTGTTCTAGATACTTACCATATTTTTCGCCCCATAGGACGCACCGCCCCATAAGACGCACCTAGTTGTTTTTTTGGGGGGGGGAAATAAAGGGGGAAAATTATTTTCCCCCCCGGCGCAGGGGAAGCCCGAGCTTCCCCCGACCCCAGAACAGGCTGCTGCCTGCAAGCCTTGCGAGCCCGGCGTCCTCCGGAGGGCACCCCGTGCTTCGGGATGCAGGCTGCCGCCCCAAGCCTCGCGCGCCGGGCGCGGGAGGCTTGCAGACACCTTCCCGAAGCACGGGGCGTCCTCTGAAGGGCACCTCGTGCTCAGGGCTGCAGGCTGCTGCCCGCAAGCCTTGCGAGCCCGCGGGAACTCCCCCGGGTTCGCAGGGCTTGCGGATAGGTTCCTGAAGCCTGGAGAGCGACAGGGGTCGGTGCGCACCGATGCCTCTCGCTCTCCAGGCTTCAGCGAAAGCTCCAACCCTCTGATCTCTTCCCACTCCTCCAGATCTCATGACCTCCTCCAGGACACCTCAATGGGACTCACATGGTAGGACTTCTTGGTATATGTGCTACAATTTAACTGTAGTAAATCTGGACTTCATGGGCAATGCTGCACCTCAACCCTTGGGTATTAATCCTTCTTCTCCATGTATCTTGGATGATGATGGGAAGAAGGGAGGTGAAGACTGGATTGCATGTACACAAAGATTTTCCTTTTTGAAGATGAATGGGTAATCAGCATGCCCCTCTTCTGGCCAGTGTCCCCAGTCTCTCCCTTTTAGAACAGGTAGCCCAAAAAGGGAGATTGTGAGTGGGAAGGATCTCTGTCAGACTGGTAGAGCTTGAGGCAAAACAAGCACCGAATGGTATTGACTGGTGGAAAGCAGCTTGGTTTTATTCTAAACAAGTTACTCAAACTAAGGAACCAGGTGAGAGGTCAGGAGATAATTTACAGCTCCCCTTTTTATCACCTGGCAATTGTAGAACTAGATTATGCAATACTGCTTTCTGGCCTGTTGCACTGGTGGCATTTAAGCCTTGTAGATTGCTCTTATACATAAAATATTTTATTTTTTTATTTACCGCAGTTCTTTCCTTGTCCCCTTAAGCTATCATTACATGCTGTGATCACTTTGGAAATAAAGAGACAGAAACTGGGAAAATAATTCTGAGCATGCATAATGTGGCTGCCAGTTTATTAAGTGGAGCAGTGAGGTAGGATCAACGAATATCACCTCTTCTAAGTTTAGCAGGTGGGCTCTGCTCACATTCTCTGCTAGGATTCAGGGTGAGGGGAAATGTAGAAGGGGCTTCGCTTTGATGGGTGCCTGACTCTGGAATGATTACCCCTTAGAGTTACATAGGAAATAGTAAAATGAACTTAGTGAATGATTCTTTTGATGGCTTTAAAAAAATGTGTAAAAGGCAATAATATGAGACTGTTTCACTGGAGTTTTGAACATTTTTCAGTGGTTATAAAACAGCTTCAAACGTTAACACATTTTTGAAAATCTTGCAGGGAAGTTTTTAGACCTATTTATTAAAATGCATAAATTAAAACCCAGTCTTTAATATATGTAGATCTACTACTGGATATTACAAGAGTGTGAAAAGAGAAGTAAATTGTGTGTCCATATTGTACCTATGTAAACAGAACTTTTAAATCAATTGAACATTCATTAAAATGCCATCAGAAAACTTAAAATGTGAAACTGTATCAGCATTAAAAGAGGTACAAATTATTAAATCAAATTTATTGAATTTTAAAATGAAAGTACAGTGGCAATGTATGCTTCTGTGGAAAGTTATTTAACATTAGGTGAAATCTCCACTTCAAAAAAGTAGTTCGCTGAACTGGCCTAAAAGAAATGTCAGCTACAAAGGAGTCAGACATTGACTAGCCACATTTGCCAGCTGTGTGTAAAAGCTACTTTGGACATAAAGGGATTTCACGTTTATTATGTGGGTGGGATGATGTCAGTTTGGTTGATTATGCCCCTTTCAAGCTGCTGTGATAATTACCTGCTTGTTACTAGAAGTGTCGAGCCCATTTTCAGTACTTGTTTGCTTTTGCTGTCATGCCCTAATTGCTATATAATTTTGTCCCTGCCAATTACTGCCTTGGAGTAAAATTTGGTGTAAAAAAGTTGCAAAAAACGATACCCATGTAGCCTTCATAATTTTGACAGATTTTTTTTCAGTTATATGCCTTTATTTGTAATCTTTGAAGTCCAAAACCTAATTTAAAGCCTACAGAAGCGCCCCACACTTTTATTTGGGTGCACACCAACAGTATACTTTCTTCTCCTTTTTTCTTTTCATATGGCTGTGAATTAGGGTTAATAACCCAGCTTATTGGTTGTTGCTAGTAACAAAGTACATTTTCTGAAATCATAAGCATACTAGAGCTTGGCAAACTAAACTTTATGCTCCTGGTCAACCATTCAATTACCAGTTCACCTTGACCAAGCCTCTACCTCTCAGTTGGTTTCTATTATTATTACCATTATTATTATTATTATTATTATTATTATTATTATTATTATTATTACTACTACTAAAGGAGATAACATTGTTATGTTTCATTTGGTGTGAGACTGAATGCATGAAGGATTACAAAGCACGTTGCATATTAAAGTTGCAGTGCTATGCATGCTTTCCTTGGAGTACGCCTAATTGAAGATGGTGCAGCTTCTAAGTAAACAGGTATTGGATTACATTGTAAAAGTGTTTTAAAGACATAAAGCCACACAACCTTCTTCTGTCCTAGAGGTGTAAAAGCCCGGGGGGGGGGGAGGACCTTCTCTCCCTCCTAGACTTTCCCCTAGTTCTTTTAAATGGAAGATTTGGAAACTTGGAGAAACTTGGGGCTGGGGAACTATGAAATATTCTCTCTTGGAATGTCTAGTGTGAATATTTTTATGAAATACAGTCTGCAGTAGTGAATAATTCCTTGAAGATAAAAATGAAGGCTTATATTCAGAACCAGAGATTATTTCAGAAAAGAATGTTGAAAATAGACTGTTTCATGTTAAGTTGTCTGGGTCTAGGTTTGGAGTACAGTGCTACTAAATGAACTGTTCTGGTTGTTGCCTTAGTTACATTTAGTTTTAACTCATTCAGTCAAATAACTTCTGGCAAGTTTGAAAATCCTTGCTTTAAAGTTGTAACTGCTACCACCTTTTCTGCACCTGCGATATGACCAGCCGCTGAATTGCTTAGATCTGTGAATATGTATAATAAAACTGGTAATTCTTTTAATTGCTAGTACTAATAGTGTACTTCAGGCAATGATGATATGGTGTGCATGAAAACCACATAATCTGGATAGCTCAGTTGGTTAGATAGTGGTTCTGATAATGCCAAGGTTGCAGGTTTGATCTCCTTATGGGACAGCTACATATTCCTGCATTGCAGGGGCTTGGACTAGATGATCATCAGTCCCTTCCAGCTGTATGATTCTACCATTGCCTGAGGAGGGTGTTTCGTGTTAGCTCCATAGAGTACCATAGCTGAGCTAAACATTTGCACCTGCTTTCCACTGTTGCAAATGAAGGACAATTCAACAACCTCTTGAACACTGTCTCAAGATTTTCCTCAATACCTTTCAGAGAATTAAAAAGTTTTAGTTCCCCAGATAATTGCACTGTTGTAATAATTTTGTCTTCTACATATAAAGAATAGTAGATAGAGATGCCTGCAGGCACTATAGATTTTTTTTCTTTTCTTTCCCCCAGTTATTACTGAAGAAAATTCATATACCTCAGGCATATGCTAGGGAACACTTTTAGAGCAGCTGGCTGTACTAAAGTTGATGACGGTCTGGAGCAGACAACAACCTTTGCTTTAATAAATGGCATAAGATTTCATTTGGTTTTGAAGTCATTTTTGGAGCAGTGTGATATGTGGATGGTTTAAATTTATGGATTGTTTCCCAAGCTCTGGGCAAGTATTAAAACTCGAAGAACTTGCATGTTTTGCATCTGTGTCTGCTGACCATTCCTGCATTGTGAGTGTATGGGGCATTAGGGGAGGGGCAGTGTCTCTGGTGGGGGACACATTGGGCTCCTTCTGGAGTAGTTTGTCTGCCTTTAGTCTCTACCCTGCTCTCAACTCTAACATGTGGCCCCTAGAAGCTGACAGGAGCTCCACCCTGGGAAACCGGGCTGGCGGGCTGGCTAAACCAATTGAGGGTAGCCAATGGGTCTCAAACCCTCAGTGAGTCAGGTGAGTTAGGGACTCGTCTGTCCCCTGCATGTAAAGACAGGATCTGGGGGACTGAGCAAACAAGACCAATAGCGAGTCCAACGATCAAGAAGGTGGTTTCTGCATGTGCTCTTGTGGGAAATGAGGGGCAGATGGGGCTTGTCAACCTGGGAAGATAGCCCATCTAGGAGAAGGAAAACTCTGATCTAAACCTCTGCAGCCTTGTGAGGTATGTTCAGGAGAAGAAATGGCTAAGGAATAAACCCAGGGTTTGTGTTCCCTTCGGCATGAAGGACAGTGGAGGCCGTGGTGTCTTTATGATATACAGTATTGTTTATTTACACACACATACAGTCTGAGCCTACAATTTAGGGGTTCCCAGCATTAACACCCCAAGAGGGCCTTCCTTCTCCCATAGCAACAGCCTAGAATTGAAGCAGAGATCAGGCATGGTTGTCTTGCAGGCTTTAGCCTGCACCTTGTATCTGGCACAGAGCCACTTTCCTTGTTACCTTTGTTTTTCTAACTGCTTAGAAAGACAAAGTACAGAGGTACCTCGGGTTACATACGCTTCAGGTTACAGACTCCGCTAACCCAGAAATATTACCTCGAGTTAAGAACTTTGCTTCAGGATGAGAACAGAAATCGTGCAGCAGCAGGAGGCCCCATTAGCTAAAGTGGTGCTTCAGCTTAAGAACAGTTTCAAGTTAAGAACAGACCTCTAGAACGAATTAAGTACTTAACCCGAGGTACCACTGTATACTTAGAGGGTCATTACCTCATCAGGAAGCCAGCCTGGCAATTCCAGGAATTGAATCCATGCTGGATCCAGGAACTACTGTATTTTTTGCACCATAACACTCACTTTTTTCCTCCTAGAAAGTAAGGGGAAATGTCTGTGCGTGTTATGGAGGAAATGCCTACGGGTGGCATGCCTACGGATTTTCCTCCTCTAAAAACTACGTGCGTGTTATGGTCGGGTGCGTGTTATAGAGCGAAAAATACGGTAGAAGGGGGCTCAGACATACAGCCTATCCTCCCTTCCAATCTCATAACAATATTGTTCATAGCAAATTTGTAGACATATACTGTGATTGAGTGCCACAGGATCTCAAAAGCACCAAACTCCTTTGCCCACAAGGAGTTGCTTATGTACTTCAAAGGAAAGGGCCGCCTTACTTTACAATTTTAGCAGGACCATTTACCAAGCTAATTTTTTTCTTGCTATGCCAAATTTGTTAATGAAAGAAAATAATGCAAGCTTGAAAACTCCAAAGAGCTGTTGGTCTTAGAAGGAAGCTTCAACAGACTATAGTTTAATGTTATGAGCTACAAGCAGCTTCTGTGTGGTTTTATAAATATAATAGTTCAGAGGCAGTTTAAGGAAATTAATGAAGATTGTCTTATGTGTCATGTACTTTAGGAGCAAGCCCAGTAGACATACCTTTAACTTATTCTATCCCTGACAGAGGAAGCTTAGCAAGAGAATACAAATGGTGTCATATTAATTGCCTTTTCCCTTCATTCAAGACGAAATTCAAATTTATTTACCGCTTTTAAAATCCAGTTCTAAAGAGCTCAGTGTTCGGTTCAGAAGTTTGTTAGAGTCATCCCAACAGCCCTGAGGGACAGATTAAGGTGACATGCCCAGGGGCATCCAACAGGTTTCATGGCTGATTGGGGAGATCTGAACCTTGGTCTCTCCAGTCCATCACTTTTATCAACTGCACTACTCTGTGTAAGCTTTTTATTTTTATTCCATTTTTTTCCTCATGGTCAATAATATACAATCTTCGTAATCCTTGCAGTGATCCTGTAAGGCTCCCTAGTTCTGGCCTTCTTGTGTGGTTACTATGAAAGGGTTGCCTTGAACCATAGACTTTCCGGACAATAATTTAAGCTGATAACTATTATATTAAGCAGGCAGATTCATGTAACTAGAGACGTAGTTCTCACCCTACTAAGTATGCAACATTATAATCAAATGCCCCACAAGTCACAGGTTTAAAAAATGTATGTAAAAACAACACGCCAGAGGAGGCAACATTTTTATATAGCTACAGATAAATTTGCTATATGCATTGCTACATAGTTTTCAGATGGAATATGAGTTGATGGATTCTGGAAGCTCATACATAGAAGGGAGAAATAAGTTCTCAAAAGTGCCATTTTTTGCTTGAGTCCGGTTAACTTTTTTTTAAAAAAGAACCTGTTTCTCCCTTTTCTTTGTTACTATGACAGTGCCCTGGCCCCCTTGGGAATGTTTTTCAGGATTTTGTATATCACCTCCTGGAGGGATGTATGGCTTGACTAAACGTTGTTGACCTTCTGAACTATGTTTGCATTTTCAAATGAGCTAATGTTCTGTGTGTTTTCTTTCTTTCAGGTGCACTCTAGTTATTTTAGTAGCAGGGATAGTCCTGACATTAGGCAGTGTGAAGTAGATGCCTCAGGCAGCTGATTTTGGAATTTATGAAAGGGTAGCATATTGACAGATATGTAATGTAAATTTAGGCTGTCAGGGAGGGGTGGAGGTACTTGTAGTATTTGTGTGTGTGCCTCAGGTGCCAAGGTAACTTGATCAGCCTTGGATCAGTGTATCTTCATGTCATCCAACAATCTCAAGGTCCAAGTAGGTTGGTATCAGCAGAGGTGTCTTCTCAGGTACCTAGGTCTCAAGTTATATAGGGCTTTAGATGTCAACATATGCCAACCTTAAATTGGTCATGGTCACATATAAATGTATAGCAATACAAGAATTGGCATTAATTCTCTGAGCAACATAAAATGTTAAGTATATTCAAAAAGTAAATTTATTCATATTAGCAATCCCCCTCCCCATAATATTTGGAGTTTGGGTGGAGCACAAACTCAGAAGTTGGTGTTAGGTGCAGAATTCAGCATTCTGAGTTTCAATGCCTTATGGCAATGGCAATAAGCTTAAAACCATGTGCAATGCCTAGTGAAATAACAGATGACGGAGAAGGGTTTGTGTAGGCTATCTAGGGTTGGGGACAAGACACAACTCATTGCCTATTTCCATGATTAGCAGGAACAGGATGAATTGCAGCATGTGCTTAGTTTCTAATAATGTATGCAAGTTGTTAAATTCAGTTTTCTTGATGAATTTGGCCTATTGTTTATATTTGATTAATAGCGATATTATAAGCCCAGTTTAACTACGAGATTGTTGTGGTATGTTCCTTAACATTGTAATGAACAATCCTGTAAGATGCTCGCTTTTTATATAACCCCTATTGAGGTCATTATAGGCTGGGGAAGACGTGGTGGTGGGTATGGATGTGTCATTTAAATGAGTGTTGGTCAAAAATTTAGTGGTTGTTCCTCTTTCTGGTTTCTCCCCCATCCTTTGTGACCATAGTTGCCATGTTAACAAGCCATCAGCCCATGTGGTACTGTTGCCGAATGAAAGGTTGGTTCATAATATTACACAAATCAGAAGGAGCTGCCTGGCCTGAATTGCTGAAAGTTGGGTGGATGGCTGGAAGGTGTCTTATTTGCCTTGGTTGCGTCTGCCTGAATTCTTAACGCTGCACAATACTGCAATAATCTAAAGTCTCCTTTCCAGACTTCCTGTCTGGGAGCTAATTTTGAATGTTTCTACTTGGTGTTGGACAGTAAGACAGATTAGGGACTCTTGTTGATTTACCACTCACCACACTCTTCAGCAGTCTTCCTGCCTGGAGCTGACAGAGGTTATCTCTGGACTAGTGTTGAGGACCCCGAGGATGTTGCCAAGGCTGCTTTGTGAGGATTTTATGGCCGCCATGACAAATGACAGCAATTTGCCCCAGCATATCCTTGGCCTAATTTGAAGAGTGAGGAACTTCATTCATGGAACCCAAATGCAGCCCTCCAGGCTTCTGTGTCTGTCCTGGGGTGAGATAGGGCGGGGCTTAGACTGGTAATAGGGCTATAAGAATGTAGAGCTCTGATGTTGCTTCAGCAAGAAACAGACAGGGTGAGCTGTGTGTAGTAGCATCTTAAGAACTGTCCAGAGAGGCTTTCCTGACAGTACCCTATTTCTCACTTAAGTGACAGGTAAAAACTGTTTTTATCTGCCCAGGCCGTCAAAGCTTAAGAGATTCGGATTTTTAGCATGAAATCTTCTGCATCTCCTTTTTATACTAGTTTTAACTTCCTCCTGTTATTTGTTTTCCTGATTTTAGTATATTTTATGCTTTTATTTATAAACTTCTCTGAGAGCACAGCAGAACAGCCAAAGTGCGCTTATAATAAATAAACAATATTTCTACATGTTGAACATAATTCTGATTCCAGCTTTCAGAGTAACTTTTTAATGCCTCCCCCTTTCTAAAAAAAAACAAAAAGGAAAAACCCTGTATTGCTTTATATTGTACAACCGTATACTATTTATTCAGATTGCTTTTTGTACTAAAACCCAATTAAATTAAAGTATAAATATATTCTTCCAACTTCTATTTTGTAATTTCCCCCCAATGGAGCTATTTTAAACCTGTGCAGTAGTTGGAAGGTCTTTTGTAGTACAGTAAATGCAAAAGAAGAAAATTGCATGAAAACACCAGATGTGGGTATGTTCTCTATTGAAAAGAAGTAATTATATTCAATTAGTTCAAACCTGTGATTTTGCTAATGTTAAATGCATTGCTTGAAATGTGTTTGGGGGAGGGGGACACAGTTGAGAAATCATCAGTGTGGCACATTTAAAAGGTCTGCGTGTGTATATGTGTGTGTGTGCCGTTCTTTGCATACTAATATATGCACTGTAGGATGTAAATACAAAAGTTTACATAACCTGTGAAATAAACAGAAGGAAAATATTTTAATCTAATTGCCTAAAGGTTTTCTATAGGAGGTGAAAAATTTGAAGAAATTTGGTATTAGATGTGCTTTAAAAGTACCATTTTAATTGTTATGCCTCCATACTCTAGTAAAACCAGTATGCATAGATGCAGATGCTGTGATTAGAAGCAATATGTAACCTCTCCTCTACATTACTTTTTGAAGATTTTAGCTATTAGACCACACTTGAGTACCCTTCCCATACAATAAGATCAAAACAGGCTTTCATAAATGTTGCTATTTCTAGGGTGTACTCCTTGTTCAAGTGGGATGAGCATGAAATAATTTTTCACCTGCTTACATTAATTTTCTTTTGTCTTTGTCCATGTAGAATTATACCCTCAGAAATAAAATATAACCCAGAAGTTTATTTGAGTAGAAACACAATATAATATTGATACTAAAAGAAGAGAAAGCAATCATGTATGCAAATGCGGGGACAGAAGCTTACATGTGCAAAGAAAAGAAACTCTCAGTGTATATCTAATATGGTATAATTAGATTCAGTTTCTTAAGTGTGCTACTTCCATGGGT
This sequence comes from Podarcis liolepis, assembly GCF_965112155.1. Classification (NCBI taxonomy): domain Eukaryota; kingdom Metazoa; phylum Chordata; class Lepidosauria; order Squamata; family Lacertidae; genus Podarcis; species Podarcis liolepis. The sequence goes on along the minus strand of NC_139563.1, from coordinate 11,523,366 downwards.
TGATTTTGTACATTCTCTTGAGCATAATTATGGCAATCACAAAAATTTCATAGAGTTCAGTTTTATTCTTTTTATTACCGGTACTTTTACATAGCTGGGTAGTGTGTTGTAAATCTGAAAAGTTGTGAACCTGACCTGGCAGCATTTTAAACTTCAGCTCCTGTTAGTATATGACCCAATAAAATAAAACTGACATGTTTCCAACTCCTTTTCTTGTCTCTCACATCACCCTCCTTTCTTAATTCTGACAGCTACTTTACTACTCCTTTTAAAACTTCTTTTTCACTGTGGCTAGCACCACCCTTCTGCTGTTTTTTGTTTAGTGTGATTTTTTAGTGTGATTATGATAATTTTGGAAATTCTGTCATCCTAGATTATATCTGAAATATCTGGGTAATTTGTGTGGAGATTTAGCTGCACAGTTTTTAAATTCTCATGTAATGTTAATCCAGTTTCCTATTGTGTGCTGCAAAACCAGTATCTCATCAGATTCTTCTGTTGTGATGATATATTGGGTTACATTTTCAAAGATGATGGCATGCTTCGTCAGAACCCATTATTTGTGGTGTGGTGTTTGATTAAAATTATTTCCAAATATATATATATATATTTAAGAGTGTGGTATTGTTTTATGAAGAAATAGGATTATTGAATGTTACACTGAAATATTCTTTTGTGGCCAGTTAGTTGGGTAGGAGTTCTTTTAAGATTACTATCACCTCTGCCCACTTGCTGAGTAGTTTTTTTATTGACTATAAATTTTGAGTTTTAATAAGCCTGAGGAAAGGTGATCTGATGTGTATGTTGTATTATAACAGGCATAATTTTGCATCAGGCAACCCTCCTGTATATGAGAGAGAAGGGGGAATGGAATCATTTTTTAAATGATACTATATTATTAATTGCATTTAAAATATTTTTCAAAAAACTGCTGCTCAACTAATCTCAGCACATTTTTAGTCAATTCAAAAGTTGTGTAATCTATTTATTGATTTAAATTTTGCAGTTCTCTTGTAATCTTCCAAATAATATTATCTGAAGAACTGCACTGCTAGTTAGTTGCTTGCAAGTGTGCTTTGGACGTAATGTTTCATGAGCAACTGCTTCCTTCTCTCTCAGATGGCAAACTACCGGTACTTTTGAAACAAAGGAGACATTCAAAAACAGTCTTTGATAAAAGGGATGTGACTACAGTTTAAATAAAGAGAGAGAGAAAGGATATTGACTCTATGAACCAAACACTTTCAGCATTCCTAAAGTAGTTCTTTGGACCCAGCCTATGTATTTTTGATCTGAAACTTTCAATTGTAATAGAAAATGCAATGACCAGGTATGAGCAGATGGACTGAGTGGTACAGCCTTTGTCCTCGTAGCATATTCTATCTATCAGTACTATTAAAAATAGATATTTGGCTTTTAACATTTATAAATATCTGCTAATTTAATATTTAACCATTCAGGTGATTTTCTTTGTAGTTTTGTATTATTTTTTATTCTATATTATAAACAATCGCTTATATTTCACAGGCCTCGAAGTAGAGGAAAACCTGCAGTGGAGGATGAAGACAGCATGGATGGTTTGGAGGCAGCAGAAACAGAAAACACTGTGGAAACTGGTAAAGGCACATGTAGTAGCAATGCTTTCATAAATTTTAGGAATATGGGCTGTTTTCCTAGCATATATCCATATGTAAGGGAAAACAGATATAGAAAATGCAAGTAGAAAATGGATCTTTTTTTAAAAAAGGGGTGTTTTTTTAAAGAAAAGTGTAGTTTGAGAAGCATGAATTTATTGAAGGGTTAAATTCAGTGGGCTAGCAGTTGCTGAAAGTAATAGTAAAAGCATATTCAATACACTTATCTCTATGGAAAAAGAGCACAAAAGATTGAAGAAAACAGACATGGAATATTTTTAAATGGCTTAAAACCAAAGTGGAAAATTAGAAAATCAAAGAAAGGACAGGTTATTAAGACTACATTTGTACCTGACTACAGATGTAATTCAATTTTCAGTCTCCTCCACCTCCAGCATCCTGGGTACTGATTTAAATAAAAATAAAAATGGTCCTTCAGTGCAATCCTACATTGGACAGTGTGCTTGTGCAGAACAGAATATAGGAAGATACTTCAATATAGGCAAAAGCCAAGGCCACTGTCTCTTTGCTTCTAAATGATGATGACCTTAGCAACAGCAGCTCCTCCATGTCTGCCTAATAAGTCTTAGAATGTTGCTTCCATGTTTCTTTATAGATGTCTGATTGACTTGCTTTTCTAAGTGAGGAGGCTTGTGGAACCTCCCAAGGCAATGACTTCCAGTTCCAGGCACTGCTGCAGAAAGATCCTGTTCCTCATCAGGCAGCATGTATAAGAGTAGCTCAGTAACAATCTTCAGAAGTAGGCTGAAAGTTTTCAAAATAAAGTTAGATTTTTTCCCCTAGGAAATATCAGTCTGGTGTAACACAGTAGTTAAAACTGATTGCTCATAAAGATCCTTCCAATTAAAAGCTTTTGAAGTTATTTAAAGGTTTGGGTCTCTTGAGACTACATTAAAATGCTTATGCTAGCTATTTGAAGCTGTTTACGAAACAGGCAAGAAAAAGTAAAGTAGTTTTTACTTTTAAAGTTTATCTGGATATTTTCAACAAAATTCTATTTGAAGAATTGGCTGTTGCAAATTCAATAGAAATTGAATTTTATAATTTAATCCTTTAATCCTTGCCTTTCTCTTCAAATCCTCATAAACCACTTAACTCTTCTTTATGGTCATTAATCCTTCCTGTTGGTCTCCTCTATACTTTTTGAGACTCTGTTATAACTAACAAGATCTGTAAACTGAGAACATCTTATGCATCAGATTAGTGTTGCCTTTGAATGTTATAGGAAAGCACCTTATGATAAATCCATCAAGATTAAAGTAATTCCATTTACAGCATCCATCTGTATTCTTCACTACAATGAATGGTCTATTTTGTCAACCAAAATCATTTAATCATCCCCCCACAGCATATAAATACCCTGTTTCAGTGTCTGAATACAGATAATATAAAATTAGTTGAAAGAGGTAAAACCATATATCTGATAAGTATATGACAATGGCCAATAGAGTATTGTCTTAACCAGTTGTATTCTTATTAGTCTCATACTCAACTATAAAATAAACCTGTTTTTTCTGATATTGAGTAGTATTCCAGTGGTGACGTCAGCTGACAGAGGGAATTCACTGGTAGAATGGGGAGGGAGGTAATTTTTAGTGATCCCTGCTTCCTACATTGCCATGAAGACCCTTCTATATCTGCTCTTGAGGAGGGTAGGTCCTCTCGAGCAGTTTTAGCTGGTTGCAGAAAGTTAGGGTTTAGGTAGATGCAGAGTGGAGAAAAAGAGACAAAAATTTGCTTCCTCTCAACAGGTTTATGAGGTAGGAAATATTGTTGACTGGATGTGTTCAATACAACTATAGTGAAATCTTCAGAATGGTGATGATTTGCCTTCCATGAGCTGTCACCCGCCATTGGCTAACTTCCATTGCTTTGTATATCGTAGCCTTCGTGCTGATCCGATAAAAAATCAATCTTTTAAAAACTAAACTAAAGACTTGAACATCAAGTCAGTCGCTGTAACAGATGGACATCTTGTGTGATCATTGAGCCATTCAAGGTGTTGTCAATTTTTTTCATGAATATCTCATTGAGTTTCCTGTAGTTGTACTTCAACCACATTGTATGCTGCCTGACTGTAGTTTCTAGTATTGTATTTATGTCTTAAGTGGAGCTCTTCATCCTCATTTCTGGGATGACTTTTAATTGATTTCTCATGAGTCTCAGACTGCTTTCATCCTCCTAAGACACATAACATCCAGGTCAATCAACAAAGCCTTGCCACTGGACCAGAATTATTTAGATTGCATCATAGGATTTGCATATTTCCTTTGCTTACTTGAGGACTAGTAAATATATTACACTTTATTTTTGTTAATATACTCCTCTGGTTTATTTATTTGGTTGTAGAAGACCTAATCTGAAACCTTTTCTGGAAAGGTGCTATTGTAACCACACAGGACATAAATTTATTTTAGTTAACTGCCATCAAATAAATAGTTTAACACCAAAGGTTACATATACCTAGTAATGTTATGCCTTTCAACAGTTTGAAACATGTTTTTGGATCAGTTTAAACTAACCGTTTTCCTCTATGCTTTAATGCAGTTGTTATCAGTAATATGGCAGTTGGTTTCCTCCCCCCTCCTCTGAAATGTCATATTATATCCTATTCTTTATAACATGTGTATGTTGAATTTTAAATTATACCATGTTATTAGCTGCAGTACTTTATAGCAATCTGTAGTTTATCTGTGTACTGTATTCCAATTTGATTTTGCATTTCACTAATAGACTTGGTCCTGCAGTGTGCCTAGGCTTGCTGTTGTTGCAGACAGCAGTAATCCTACGGAGGAAAAGATCTGAATGCTGTGGTCTATTGCATGTTATTCAGTCTGTTAATTATTTCCTCACTTCATTTGCATATACCCAATAGCGGGGGGGGGGGATGATTTAATGAAAGATAGAACTATAATAGTCCCTATGCACTTATCACTACAATTCCAATAATTTGATATGTAAAATTTAAAACATCACAAAAATTGTGGTGTGAAACTTTAACATGAAGCCCTTCAACCTGTAAAAGTTCAGCAAATTTGGGATATTGATGAAATAAGGATAATTAAATTAAAATTTAATTTATTTGTGTTTCAGTACCAAAACTAACTTTAGAAGAACTTTTGTAACATTTAAATTAAATTTGTAGGCAAAATTATTTCGAAGTAGTTTTTTATGCTTTTGAAACAATATCTCTATGTGTCTAGTTTATTAATTTTGTGGCCCTTGTCAGTATTAGTCATAACTAAATGGTGACATTTCTGTTTTTAAAACTGTCATTATAAATGATTAAAAAATGTAAACATTGTTATAGGCCTAGTCAGAATTAAAGTACAGTGATACCTCTACTTACGAATGTGATCCGTTTCGGGGTGCCGTTTGCACCCCGAAAAGTCCGTAAGTAGAGTGCCGCTACTGTGTGCGAAGCGTGATAGAGCGCTTCTGCGTGTGTGCGCACAGCGTTCGTAACCTGAAAAGCCGCAACGTGAAGCAAACGTAACACAAGGTATGACTGTATCAATAAATACAGAGGTTAGCATATGTTTCCACTTGGATGTTGTAACTGCGATGTTTTTGAATACAAACAGAAAAACAGATTATGTGCATAGGACAATGCTGTGCCAGATTCTCCTAACACTTAAAAGTATGATCTTTAATCAGCTTACTCTCTTTTGCCAATCAGAAATCAAGGAACAATCTGCAGAGGAGGATGCCCAAACTGAAGTGCATGGTGACAAGAAGCTAACGCCAGTTCTTCAGCGCTCAGTGTCTGTGGAATCTGCAAGCTCCATTGCCTCTGTTGGTGTTGAAGCAAAAACCAGGTTAGAAAGAGAAACAGGCAGATGCTGAGTCAGTGGTGGGGGAAGGGCTGGGATCTGAACAAACAGCACAGAAAATGCTGGGACTTATTCTTTGGCGATCACGCGTAGCCAAGTAAGTTTGTCTTCCATGAACACAGTCTTAACAGTGAGTCCATAAGTGACTGTGGAGGCCAATTCTGGATCCACATATACTTCCACAGTGGGGACATAGGTTTAAGGGTGGGAGTTGATCACAGTGATGGTTTCTCAAACGTGCCTTCCTCTTAGCACATTTCTCCCTTTCATCCTGAGTTTGAGCAATCTTCAAAGTCCATGACACCTTTGGTAAAGGCTGTTCTCCAATTGGAGCGCTTGCAGGCCAGTCTTTCCCAGTTGTTGGTGTTTATACTACATTTTTTTGGATTTGCCTTGAGAGAGTCTGGGACTACACTCTTTGCAGCATCATTCTATTTTGTAGCATTAGGCTGTGCTGGCAACTGCTGTATTTGAGATGGATGACATAGTATGTAGGGGGAGCAGGAGTGGAAAAGCATGTTTGCAAAATGTTGTCATGTATCAACCAACTTAAGTGGGTGTTATCAGTGTTGTAAGATATTGATGCAGCAGATTAAAATGCTCCTGGAAATTTGTGTGTGGATTTAATAAAACAAAATACAAATCCTTTATTTTAATAACATTGGAAGCTGCCTTATATCAGAGCCAATTTTCTTTCCATCTAGCCCAGAATTGTCTACTCTAGCAGCACCATTTCCTTCTTGTTGCAAGCCTAAACCTGCTTCATTACAAACATATAAATTAATTCTTAGTATTAAAACGCACACACTCCATTTGCCATTTATCTGATTACACTTCGGTCGCAACTATACCAGTAATGGAGTGAGTTGTCCTGAAAAGTACATACACATCTTGACTCTCAATAGAAATTCAGCTATCCATCAGTCATTTGGAAAATTGCCATAGCAGTTAACCTGATGGCAGTGCTTCACAGTGTAGGAAATGTAAATATCTTGAAGGTGTTTGATGCATTTAAATACAATAACTGCACTTGGATAAAGATTAATTGGACATTTTTCAAGTGTGGACTTTTGTCCTTTTATCTTCCTGTGTGGCCACATGAGTATAGGAAATTTGAGAATTTGAGTTACGTTATGTGATAGAGTGGTGCAAGTAGGCAGATATTGATTATTCAGTGGGTTTTCAGTACTGTATTAAGAGGAGCAAAGGTGTTTCTTATTTTTATTATGTATTTTGTGGTTTTAATAATCTAATTTTATGTTGTGAACCACCATGAGATCTATGGATGAAAGGCAATATACAAATTTTAATAATAACAACAACAATAAATTACTGTACTGTGGTGCCTTTTGATCAAGCTCCATTTCCTGAGGTTACTAATGTTGGTTTTTATCTTATTTGAATACAGTCATACCTTGGTACTCGTACACCTTGGTACTTGTACATTTTGGCTCCCAAACGCCGCAAAACCGGAAGTGAGTGTTCCAGTTTGCAAACGTTTTTGGGATGCCGAACTTCTGTGGCTTCCAACTGAATGCAGGAAGCTCCTGCAGCCAATTGAAAGCCATTGGAAAGCCAATTGAAAGAACATTAAAGGAACTATATAAGACAATCAGAATAATAGACTTCCAAAGTTTGTTTCACAAATTACTAAAGTTTATCCAGCAGTAGTGTATTTACTGGAGTTGTTACTTTCAGTTAAGGTAGGATTTAATTTTTAATATCTATTTATCACTGTCTAAAGCTTTAAAGACTACTAAAATGTAGTAATAATAGCCCCATCATTCTTATTTCAGTAAAATGCAAAATGATGAGCAGATGACATGTTAACTATTGCTCAATGGCACTTTATAAAATATTACTCTGTTCTGAAAGCCTAAGGATTGCATAACTTCTGAAGGTGAAAAGTGGGATATGGAAGAACTTATTAAATACATCAATCAATTAAATTCTTCCTTTGCCTGTTCACACTAGACTGGAAGACATTCTTAAGGTGTTTATGGTACTTAAAGGCTAAGGCTATGTTCTTTTACAAAATTACTAGGGAATAAGTATTATTGAAATTAGTAAGAGTAGCAACATGAGAATGGGACTTTTCAGTGGTGACTCCCCACTTGTGAAATGCTTTACTGAGGGAGACTGGCACCATCCTTATCTATTTTTAGGTGCCAGGTAAAAGCTTTCCAGTTTACCAGGACATTTTGTCCTTAATTTCAAAACAGCTTTTGACATCTCTGTTTTTGCTTTCTGACTCTCTAGCAGTGAACAGCTCTGCGCCTTTTGTTATTGTGGGGAACGAAGCTCATTGGGACAAGGAGAACTTAAGCAGTTTAGTCCAACACCAGGGTTTATCGCTCCATGGAGCAACCAGTCTTTAAATAAGAGTGAAACTGGTGACAGCAATGACGGCATTTGTGAGAGTACTCCAAGGCAGAATTCAGTCCTACGCAAATCAAGAGGACAAAAGAAGTAAGTTCTTTTATGCTTACCAAAATATATACTATTTCAGTTCATGTTCTAGTCATCTGACTTGTAAGTAAATGTGCAGTAAGACAACATGCAGTTAGGGTTGCCATACGTCCGTATTTTTTTTGCACTTTGCCTAAAGTTAGGGCTGCTCAACAACTTTGCGATTTTTCTATTAAAACAACCCAACAACTTTTGGGGTGTCCTGGCAACCCTAGCCTTAGTAGGTGCTGAAAATAAAACAAACAAACAAACATATTTCTGACATAAACTATAAGGGGCCTTTGCCAATAGAAAGTGTTTCAGGAAGCAGTAGCAGCAAAATACATGGACAATTCTATTTAAACAAGGTCAGTTAGATACCAAGGTGACAAAAGCCAGTGTGAAACAGTGGCTAACCCAGGACAGGCTACCATGTAACTCCAGATGTTACTATACTCTAACTCCCATTGGCTCCAGCCAGCATGGATCATGGTCAGGGATGATGGGGTCCACAGATTAGCCAACCCGGGCCTATGGTGTTAGATTTTGATGAAGGAATCCAGGTTCATTTCCTTGGTCAGGTATTAAATTTCTGTCCTGCCCCTCCTCCCGAGGATGCACAGGGCAGCTAACAGGGTTTCAAAAAGTACAATCACATTACAATCATAATTAAAATACTAATATAAAGATCAAAATACAGACATGAAAACGTAATGCAGTTGATGGCAATAGGACCTAAGCAGATAACGTCCTCACTTCGTGCCAAAACTCAAGTGAACAGATATGTCTTTGATTGATGTTTTGAAGCAATCTGAGATGGGGGACAACCAAACTTCTCCAGAGTGGAAACTTCATATATAGGGGGCTCTGCTTCATGTCACAACCCAATGGGCAAATATTAGTTGCTGGATCATGAGCAGGGCCTCCCCTTCAGATCTTAAAGTAAGGGTCTGCAGATGCAGGAAGTACTTGGGCCTCAAGCCATTTAGAACTTTGCATACTCGTACCAGCACCTTGAATTGGTAGCCCCCCCTGTCTTTTCCACCTGCTCTCTGCCAACACTGCTAGTGCTGTAGTTCATAGCATTAGGGATCTGTCTTTGGTTTGTGAGTTGGGGGGGGGGGTGAGGAAACTTGCCTGATGCCCTCATCATCAATTTTTAGACCTTTTTATTCACTGAGGCCTTTGGTAGCTAGGCTGACCTCTGTGGTGGTGCCCATCTTTTTAGGATGGGTAGGATTTGTCATTATTTTCCTGCTTGGGCATTTTAGGTATTTTGTATTTTATGTTGCTTTAAATATTCTTGTTTAAAATGTTATTTTATCTTGTTATGTTGCTTTGATACCTTTCGTATAAAGCAGCTCACAAATGTTATAGCCAGTAATCATCATCATGCTGGGTCAGGCCAGCAATTCTTCAGCATTTCAGACCAGAGATTTGCTGGTCCAGCTCTACTGGAGATATTGGAGGTCAATCTAGGGTCCTTCTGTATTCAGAGCAGATGCTCTGTCACTGAGCTATGAGTCTTCAGTACTATATACCGATGAAATATAGTTTTTCATCAGTATGTAGTACTGCACATTTCTAAAATATACTTAGGAGTTCCAATTTATTTCACTTTTATCCACAGCAAGCTGCTCCTTAAGGGGCTGCTTTGCTGCTCTTTGGATTCTGTGGTGCTGGCTGATTAGTAGTTGCTTTTGTAGCCTATGGGAAAGTTCAAAATTAATTTAGCTTGGAACAACTAGCCAGCTCTGTCCCCTGAGGATGGTGATGTAATCATACCCAAGTGCCATGCTGGCTGCTATCCAAGTTTAGGTACTAAAGCGATTGTTGTGTTGGAGTTCTCTGATTGGTGGCTAACCCTGGACTGCTGCCAATAGAATGAAGCAGTAAAGTGGGAAATGAAACAATAACAAAATGAAGCAGCCTTTTAAAGGGACTTAAGGTGGACCATTTTAATGAGAATTTGGATGGTCAAAACTTACAAGTGTATTAACTTATTTTTATTTGCATGGCTATGCTTTCTTTTACTTTCACCTGTGGGTATCAGCTTTAGCTCTGCTAGTCTGAATGCTCGTTCTTCTGTAGAAATAAATTACTTAGTTGTCCGCACATTAATCATTTTCAGTTTGACATGAGTGAAACTCAAATGCACATTTAACACAGAATCATAGAATCATAGAATCATAGAGTTGGAAGAGACCACAAGGGCCATCGAGTCCAACCCCCTGCCAAGCAGGAAACACCATCAGAGCACTCCTGACATATGGTTGTCAAGCCTCTGCTTAAAGACCTCCAAAGTAGGAGACTCCACCACACTCCTTGGCAGCAAATTCCACTGTCGAACAGCTCTTACTGTCAGGAAGTTCTTCCTAATGTTTAGGTGGAATCTTCTTTCTTGTAGTTTGGATCCATTGCTCCGTGTCCGCTTCTCTGGAGCAGCAGAAAACAACCTTTCTCCCATATATGAAGCTGGTATGCTGAGTTCAGACCACTGCTTCATCCTACCCAGCACTGTCTATTCTGGCAGTAGCTTTCTAAAGTCTTGTATAACTTCTTCTCCCAACTCATGCCACCCCAGTAACAGTGTCTTTTAATTGCGCTTTAGATTCCGAATAACATAATATTTCATTAGATAGTAGAGACTATTTGCTCAAGATTCAATAAAAGTATAAACTGATCCAATAAAATATTGAAGCAGGATTTACTATGAGCTGTGAGTTAGCAACGTGAGCCCAATGCACAATAAAGAAGCAAGTTAATCTAGAGTATACTCATTTCCTAGGTTGATACACTTGTGTCAGATACCTGAAAACCTGCCAATATGTATTTCTTTATTTTTCCATATAGTTTAAATGTAATTTGTATCTAGTATGTAAACCCATGGTGTGTTAATTGCAATCATTTAACCAAATCTTGTACTCCACACAGAGAGAAGTCTCATCAGAGCATAACATCTTGTAGAAGTATAAGCACTCAAACTACTCCTGATGATCAGGTAGTCAAATTCTGGGATGAACTCACAATGGTTGGCTTACCAGATGACATTGATGTCCAAGCCTTATTTGAGCCAACAGGTAGTGTACTACTAGAATATAGCTCCATTCAATATATTGTATATTTTACTTATCATTCAAATTGAATGAAGTTGTTTCTTTGAAAATATCTCCTTCCCTCTCCTTTTAAAAGGTGAAAATATAGGGGAAATGTTATTACTACCACTGTAGAAATACAATCTTTCAGATTTACTGGTAAATGTAATTCTCATTCTATCAAAACATCAATAGTGAATTAGCAGAACAAAAACTAAATTATTTCAGTGGGTGTATATTTCATAGAATCATAGGATGTTAGAGTTGGAAGGGGACCCCAGGGTCATCTAGTCCAACCCCTGCAATGCAGGAATCAATGTCTATCTTTAAGTTCTAATGTTCTTTAAAAAAACACCATTCTTTCAGTATAAGGATAAAATTATGTCCTTAGAGAAAGACAGAATACTGTATTTTTCGCTCTATAACACGCACCCGACCATAACACGAACGTAGTTTTTAGAGGAGGAAAATCCGTAGGCATGCCACCCATAGGCATTTCCTCCATAACACGCACAGATATTTTCCCTACTTTCTAGGAGGAAAAAAGTGAGTGTTATGGTGCAAAAAATACGGTACTTATTTCCCTACTTTGCTATAAGTGGTTGTGGATCAAACTTAAAGTTATTTGAAAGACCTGGAGTTCTTAACAAATTAAAAATGATAATTTTCTTCTCCAGTCATTATGTTGGTTTAGCATAGGGGTCATTAAACTTTTTCAGCAGGGGCTGTTCCACTGTCCCTCAGACCTTGTGGGGGGCCGGACTATATTTTGAAAAAAAAAAAAAAAGAACAAATTCCTATGCCCCACAAATAACCCAAAGATGCATTTTAAATAAAAGGGCACATTCTACTCATGTAAAAACACGCTGATTCCTAGACTGTCCGCAGGCCAGATTTAGAAGGTGATTGGGCCGGATCCAGCCCCCGGGCCTTAGTTTGCCTACCCATGGTTTAGCAGATGCTATCTATACATTTTTCCTTTTGCTGTTCTGCAGCAAAAAGCTATAAAACTAATCCGTTCATTTGCTGATCATCATATGTTAGGTTACTGCTGGGCTCATCACCGCTGTGCGGAATGGTCACTTGGAATTTGCCAGACTGAAGAGCATCTACCAGTGAGTGTGGACAAAGCTGTTGTCTCAGGGAGCACAAAAGTGAGTTCAAAGTAATTAAGATTCCATCTCTCTTAAATCATTTAAAAGAATCATTCTATTATAAAATGATACAATTGCAGAAAAAGCATTCCTAATGGAGTATTGATTATTTGATTATTTGAAAATATGTTTTCCTATTTCTGAATTGTGTCACTTTCAAATATTAATTTGGGTGGTAGATCCAATGAAGAGAGAAAAGGAGTATTGTGTTTGTTCTACTAGCAAACCCAGCTGGCAAGTTCTTCTGTGGATTAAATATTCAAAAAAAAGCTGGAGTTAGCTGGTGCTTGATTCACTTCTACTGCTGATCTAAATGGCACTATTTCTGTTCCCAGTAAATGCAACTATATCACTCCGCTCATATATCAGTATCAAACATGGTTTATTGTCACAAGAATGAGCCTGTGCAAGCCTTGACATCAAATGCTTTCTCCTCACCTTTATTCTTCTGGCATGGTCACAGGGAAAAATTTGATGCTTTTGCTATGATTATTTTTATTAACCATCATTCATTTTTATTTTTGAACTCTAAAATGTGGCTGATCTTAACTACTGTTTGTTGAAACAAGCCCATTTCATGACCCATGGCTTGAAGCTGGCATGCTTAAGATAAGCCAACATTTGTCAGGTTTGGATCACATGACAAGCTACACTTAATCTAAAATCAAAGCAAAATCTTTTGAACCTGTTACAGTTATGCCAGCAGAATGAGTATGCAAGTCCAAGACTCATGCACGCTTTTACCCATGGTTTATGTTATCCTTCAGATGAAGCCTATGTGTCCCCAAGGTGAGACAACCATGTAGTAATTCCCCATATTTCTTCCTGTCAGAGCTTCAAAGAGGCACAACTTCAGGTTGAGTCCTCCAGGTGTTTTCTGCATTTTAAAGTACCCAGAGATTTTGATCCAGCAGATTCACTGGTTTGAAACATTGTATTTGTTTTGCAAATTGTATTGAAACATTGTATTTGGTTTTCAGTAAGTGTGAATTGTGAAGTGTGAAGTGATTTTACAAAAAAAAACCCTTTTTTAAGTTGGAGGAAAGAAGGCTACAGTGAGATCTGATGAATATTTTCTAGGGTAAATAAGGAAAAATATCTTTATGAACAAATTTTAAATTATTCGTGCATACCGTGTCTTCACAATTATACTGATACGAAGAGTATAATAAGGCTTGTTTGTGAATCATTTTTTGAGATGCAGTGGAACCTTGAGTTGCAGACGTAATCTGTCCCAGAGGCACGTTCGCAACTCAAAGCGTTCACACCCAGAAGTGCTTTTCTGCGTGATTTAGTGCTTCTGCGCATGCGCGAGCGGTGAAACCCGGAAGTAACTGTACCGGTATTTCCGGGTTGCCGCATGACGCAACTTGAAAAAACGGTAACTTGAAGCAGATGCAACATGAGGTATGACTGTATTTGAAACATTTTTTCACAAGTTGTTCTGTTTTCTGACTCTAGACATTCCCCTTCCTCCAAAAACATCCCAATTGGTTGGAATTTTACTGTGGTTTGGAATCTTACTGTTCTGATGACAGTATTGTGGATTTTATATGTGCACAGATAACTGTACTTAAAGGTTTTCGATATGTAGTAAAAGTAGTGCATAGGTTGTTTGAACTTGGCTAATTTTTCATATATTATTTATTTATTTTTGTCTTGCATGGTAAGCAATGAAAGCTTAACCCTAAATATCATGTGGCAAGAACATTTCTGTTCTATTTGGAAGGTTTCCCCCGTCATTCTCATTGGTTGGAATCCAAAGCGATAGCATTAATCAGGGTCCAATAGGAGATTTGGGTGCTCTTCTGTTTTTGGGACCACTGATCCTGATTGGTGAAGGAGCCTCTATGCTCACAGCTGATGCAGTTCCTCTCAACAAATGTTACTGGAGTGGTGTAGGGCTTGGGGTAGGGCTTGACTATTTGTGGAAGAATGGAAGCCCTTTCGGGAATATGTGAAAAACATCCTAATCAGATGAAATCACAAGCAGGATTTGAAACATGAGTAGAGGAAGAAAAATGACAATCTTTGAAATAAAAGTATATGTTTTAGGTGGAATGTCTATTAGAATGTGGTATGTAGATGGGATGGGATTCAGAACAGCATGGAAGAAAAGGCGGGAAGTCAAAGTTTAAAGAGAAATGTAAAACAAACTTGAAAGCTGGAATTTATAGATTATAAAGTTTGATATTAAAAAAAGTTTAATAAAAATCAGGTTCCATGCTCTAGTAAAGTATGAGTTGAGGAATATAGTCCTACTTCAAAAAGACATATTGTTTAGTAGTTAACATGCCATCCTTTTTTTATCTAGTTGAATAGCCAGAGTAGTTCACTATAGTAATTTCTTTCAGAGTATTCCGCTTTCCCAAGGGACATACTTTGCTTCTCTTGCTAATCAAAATGATTGGCCAACCCACAGTGCTCTGCTGCAGGAAAGTTTATGCTGTTTTCCGTTTAGTGTTAAAATGTTAATGAATAGTGTGTGTTTTCCCTCTGAGCAAGTCTGTTAAACTACTTCTGAGACTGGTAAGGTTCTTTACTTCTATGCTTTTTACCAACTGATGCCAATAATTTAGCACATGGCCTGTTCTTTGAAAATGCTTGGTGAAACATCATGTGCATACAGTAAATGAGACTTAATAAGAAAAATGGCATTTCATTTAGTTTAATCAGTTTAGTTTTCAGAGAAAGTCTCAGACAGTCAATAAGGATTGCTTATCCTATTACTTACTCTGGAGTAGTTCCATTGAGAATGCATTGACAGCACTAGCCATCTGTTTAGTGCTGCATGTACAGACCCAATGCATCACTGGGAATTCAACACAGCATTATTCTGCACATAGAGGTTCCACTTCGATAGGTATCCTGATAGCTCTATTGCTGAAAGATGTCTGTCATTGTCACCATCTTCATCATCCATTTTTTGTAACATACCTACTTTTCATTCTAGAAATTCAGTTGAATATTAAAAACACAAATCTTGCACATTAACAACTGTTCATAGTTGCTACTGCTCATTCGGATATGCTTGAACAATGAAGTACCATTGTAGATTCATTGCCCTGACAGGCGTGCCATTGTAGTCTACAAAATATTTTTAGTTATTCCAGGTTGAATTCAAGCCATGTACTTGCTTGCTTGTTTTACAGGTGCTAGCAGTATGGGGTCATTTCATTCTAAGATATTTTGGCATTGTCCACCAATAAGAAAAAATAGCTTTATTTCCTCCACTGAAGTACTGCTTCTGATTTCTTAGTAAAGTGCCAAGAGAATGTCCTGTAGGAAATATTCTGTGTGAATGCACACTTGGCAATGAAGTGGGAAAGCAGAGGCAGTCTTGTAAGAGTTTTCACTTGCTTTTCTTAACTTCAGTACTATGGAAAAGCGCCCTTTCTTGAACTCTACATTTTGTATGTCAGGGTAGTAGAATGAAGGAAGAGAGGTTGTTGCTACAAAGAAATTTCAAAGAAAGTTTGATGCTGAATAAGATCAGAAGTACAATGAAAGCTTGGAAGCTTAAATGCTTTGGAAAAAGACAGAATAGACAAGGGCATCCAGAGAGAAACTGACAGAGAAACCACAAAAATACAAATAAAAAAGCTTGAAAGACCCCATCAGAGATGCATAAAAGGACTTATGTTCCTGAAGGGATTTCCACTGTACGCTTCCTTTATGCACTAGTACTTAGCAAAGCTGTTTTCTGTGTGTACCCTGAATTAACATATTATCATTGAGTTTTAAGCATTTTTATTTCTTCTTGCATAAATTGAGTAGGAAGCACTTAAAAAAAATAATGGCCAAAATAAAGTACTACTTTTTCTTTTCTTTTCAGACACTTCCTTTAAAATTGCTAGAGGTCACGGCCCTGAAATAGGGGATTGAGATTGCTCTTCCTCACCTGGCTTTGTGGTCTTTTAGTTTGTTTACTTTTCAGCACAGGTGTTGCATGTATCTACCAATTTTCTTTTAAGCAAGCCCGAGATATGTTTCTGAGTACCAGTTGTTGAAAACTACAGGAGGGGGAGTATGCACTTGTGCTCATGTTCTGCTCTCTTGTTTCCCACAAGCATCTGATTGGCCACTGTGAGAACAGAATGCTGGGCAAGGTGGGTCATTGGCCAGGTGCAGCTGGCTGCTATTATGTTCTTACGATGCTATTTGGATGTGATTTTGTGATAAATTTTGGTGGTGAATTTGGACTGGAGTGCTGGTTCACTCAGGAGTTAATTGATTTGAGCATCTTTGGTGGATTTTTAGTTCATTTAAGGATTAGTATACTACTTTTCAATGTTGTAGTGATGACTTACGGGTACATTTCAACAGGAGTGTTAGGAGTTTTTGACACGATCTACTTAGGTTGTAAATATTTGGTGACCATATGTGACTTGAATATAGAAGACATGTAATATGGCTTCTAGAATATGTTCTTTTAATATTTACATTTATTATGTCTTCTGTGCTCACTGATATTGTTCAGTGGTGCATTTAAGAAAATGTTCTTTTGTTATATTCCAAATGGGAATCAACAGCTGGGAAAACTGATTATTAATGATAAGCAATAAAACTAGCTGTGCATGAAGTTGTGCTGTATGCACAAATAAATACTGAGAAACTAATTTTATCTTAATTACTTATAGTTACAAACAGTTCTTAATGTTATAACAATAGGAGATTTGTAAGTATTTGGAAGTAGGCAGTGTGTCACTTCTCAATCAGTAGTGAACAGTTGAAGGAAATGGGTTCAAATAATAATTCCAGCACTTTATAGGTTTATATAGGAGGAAAGGATATATAGGTGTGGTGTTGTAAAGTGATTTGAATATAATATGAGAGATGAGTTTTTAAAAACCCACCTTGGCTGAACTGAGCAACCATAGATAAGCTTTATTATTCCACTTTGGTACTACCTCTTCTGTATAATATTGGTGCAATAAAGTTGCCTATATTACAGGGTTGTTTCAAGCATGGGACTGCTTTTGAATGCATAGGAAAAGCCCTATATAAATACTGACCCTTAACTATAATAATAATAATAATAATAATAATAATAATAATAATAAAGAAGGTGTAGTATGGTAAGGGAATTGCACATAAACCTGCACTGTATATTTCTGATTGTTCATAAACTGCTTCCAATAGCTCCTGTGTGTTGATTTGCCTTTCAAAGGCATTGAGGCACAAATGGTATACAGATAGCATTGTTCTAGTATAGAGGTAACTGGCATGGTATCCACTGATGTTTTGCTCTACAGCTCCCATCATTCCTGATGATTCACATGAAGCTGGGGCTGATGGGATTTGTAGTCCAAAACATCTTGTGGGCACTATATTGGCTACTCTGTTTGAGTAAGATAAACCTGGGAATCTGCACCCCCCTGCGTCTCAGTGAATCTGCACCCATATTCATGTATATTGTTTTGCTTTTCTACATACATCCAATAGTGGCATCCAATAGAAGCCTACACAAAGAACACAGACCTTTGGTTCTGTTCTCTTTTTTTAGTTACAGCAGCATTCACTGGAGATTTGTGAGCACTGAACAGTTCTTCTATATGCTTGGAACTCATGTCATGTGAGCAAATCAGTTACTGAGTTGTTAGAATATTAAAAGGCACTTATTAGGTGGGTTGTGGTAAGAGATGCATTTTTATACTTTTAAGAAAAATAATTGGTTGGCGTGGATTCATGCATCTATTACATCAGACTGCCTTGGCATCTTGAAAATGTTTGCTCCCTGTCAGATCTGGACTCCTATGATGGATACGTTTTCTGGAAAAGGTCGGCCATGGCAGCAGTGTTCACTCATCTGAAAAACAAAAAGGTCAAAGTACTTGGGTGGCAGGTAAAGTAAAGCTAGAAGGCGGGCGTTGCATACTAGTATAAGGGCCTCATAATCAGAATCTCTTAATTTTATTTGAACCTGTTCCGTGCATTAACATTGGCAGTTCATTTATTTTGTCCGCTGCAAAAATGTCAACCTTATTAAGCACTATGTGGTTATTTGGTATTCTATCCACTTCATTTCACTTTTTTAATTGGACAAAATCAAGGTTGTGGTATTACTACCTCCTTTCATCACGGGTCCTAGCATTAAATTGCTGACCACTGCTGAAGTATCTGGAATCTGACATATGCCTAAAATAATTAAGCAGCATAGCCTTTCGAAAATAGAAGGCAAGTGGTTTTGTTTTGCTCACATCATTGTTAACCACTAGAAATTAATTGAACCTACCTTATCTTGGTTATTTTATGTTAAACTGTATTAATTGCTAATTGCTACTACAAAGTGGCAATCATATTTAATACAATCATACAATATTTTTCATAGATTTAAAAAATACCAAATAACACGCATAACAAAAATGTCACACTTATTATCTATCTATCTATCTATCTATCATCTATCTATATTTATTTATTTATTATTTTCGTTATAGTTGGTTCTATTCTTTCAAGCAAAAAACCTGGTTAAATCAACACAGGCATATCTAACATAATAAGCTTTCCATGTTTCTTATTCATAACATATTGCACAGCCAAAAGAAAGAAGGGGATGCCTTAAAAATTTGAGGGAAAGGATGTTGTGCTGTGCCCATGTTGTTGGTTTCACTGCTGACTACACCTCTCAGTAGTTTCTAGTATTAGTCGATATGAGATTCTTCTGAAATCACCAGTAATGGGTAGGTCTTGGGGACACTGTGCTCCAGTGGTTCTTTTCTGCCTAGTGAGTTGATTCCAGAAGGTGTTGCAAGGGAACCTCTGCCTGGCCCATAGCATTTGTGCACTGGGGTTCTGCAAGATTCCATATTCCATGCTATCTAATGCTGAAATATGTGCTAGGAAGAAATGTAGATGATGCCCAGTTCTGCTTACCTAAACCAGGTAAGGTAGTGAAAGTTCTGAACAGGTGCCTTGACTCAGTAATGGGCTGGCCGAGAGCCAGTAACTTGAAGCTAGACCAGATGAGGACTATGTTGGTGGGTTGCAAAAATTATTGTATTAATTAATATTCAGCCTGTTTCTATAGGATTTGACCCTTCCAGAAAGATCAGGTCTGCAGTTTGGGTGTGCTTTTTAGATCCAAATCTGCAGTTGCATGTTCAAGTGGCATCTGTAGCCTAAAAGCACCTTTCATTGGTTAGCTAGCAGGAGCTCTTCTGAATTAACTTGATCTTGGCATGATTACTCTGCTTTGATAACATCAAGATTTATTGATAATAATTTTTATTTTTCAATTACAATCCAGTAATTATAACAATACCAATTTATAATACAATTATTAATACAAATCATTCAAATACTGAATTTTATAATTTCAATAAGGTGGGGCCCCCACATGCCAGATTTAATGAATTGATTATTTGGTTAATTTCTGGATTCCAAAATCTTATTGATTTCCATTCCATTTCAGTCATAATAATAATCCCTTATACAACAACTACAATATTAATAACTTCTATTCGTGTTGACACATTAAATCATTTCTAAAGGTACAAGTGAGGAACTCAAACTATATCCTTGTTGTTCCTGTGTGTGGCAATTATTCTGTCCATGGTGTTTCTTCCTGTCCTTGTAAGATGTTATATCTCTCATTCCCTCGGTTGTTGCTGTTATCCATCATGCCTTGGGCAGAGCTGATATCCCATTGTTCCAGAAATTTCTCCATCATTCTGTCCCATGCTTAATTGTTTTGCAACTTTAACATTAGCTGCAAAAGTCACTCTGTCCCAATAAATAACTTGTTTTCACCATTTTTCCTCTCAGTCTGGGAAGAAGAGTGGTCTGTCGAACTGCAGATGAGTCAATAAAGAACCTTATCAGTTCCTTGGCAGTTAACAGACTCCTTTCATCCTTCCTTCCAACTGAAGATATATGAGCAATTATACTTCCAATTAAATTAAATTCCAAGTCCTCTTAGTGTTATTGAGTTCGCTCTATAAATAATAAAGGATGGGGAAGAGTCAGCTCTAAGTTTCCATGGTAAACCTTTTGCAAAATAGAGCTTACCTCCCCTTTTCCTTTTTTTACACCCATGGTTCCAGTTGATGTTATATTCCATATTTATAATCCAATTTCTTCCATCCTCGCTTTTACAAATATAATTTGAGCTAACATTCAGAGGAGGGTTGCCAAATCATAAATGTAGAGAAGAAAACTTTAAATAAAGAAATCATAGGCTGCCCTCCTCCCACGTCTTTTGCACTGAATAAAGTCTTATCTCAAGTTCAAACCTTAAAGTCCTTGCAGTTGGTTTTGTTCTGCGGTTTGTGATCTCATCTCTTCTAGCACATGCCTGTACCTTAGTCCAATTAAGAACCTCTGCTTCTTAATGGTGGTGTTGGAGGCTTTTCGGCAGGTGAAGTGCTTTTGCACTCAGCGCCTCCCTGCCCCCTGCATTCCATGCCAGAGCGAGAGCCAGGTACCAGGATGAACTGCAAGTGGAGCCCATTCCCCACCCCACCCCTATCCCTGGGGGGAATTTGCAAGGATAATTACCTCCAATCATCATTGTTTTTCCTTCGCCAACAATCTCCCACTATTGTGGGGGCTGTCTCTTTTAAGGCAAAGCAGAACCGGAAGCCGATTACCGGAAGCCGAAGTTTAAAGTACTGCAGTCTTATGTCCAGGACTGCCTCCGAAGACTGTCCAGAAATTTTCCACTCGTATAGAACATAGCCACCAGGTAATTATGTAGGGCTCTTAGGTCTGAGTATCTCTCTCCAGTGCATAAGGACTTGCACTACCTGCCAGTTTGTCTCTAGGCACAATTCAAACAGCTGTTTTTAACCTTTAAAGCCAGCCACGAACTAGGGTATGTTAAGGACTGCCTGTTCCTATACAACTCTGCCTGTGTCTCTCTCTCTCTGTGTGTGTATGCTCATGTTCCGTTCCATCTGCTTACACTCTTTGCTGCTAAGTTAGGTAGCCAGGCAGGCAGACCCTTTTCTGGGATTGCAACTAGACTGTGAAATCACCTCCCCAGTTTCATTTGGCAGCCACTCACTGTATTATTTAGGTGCCAGTTAAAAAAGAAAACCTTTTATTTACCAAGGTCTTTGGCAGCATTTGAAATTATCTCTCCCTCTGTGGATTTTGGTATTTTCTGCAATTGTATAGTTTTGTTCATTCTGTTTCAGTTGCACTGTGGAGCTTTAGCACACACCCCACACCCCTTCGGGCACACTAGGTGCTTTATGTTTAGTCGGAAAAGTGAGATAAAGCTGTACTGGGACAATATGTGAGCTTGCAGATCTTGATGTATTTAATCAGTGTAACTTTCTTAAAAACACATCTTTGTGAATATGCTTCAAAAATTCCAATATTCCCCATACCTTTTAAATACAGTTGTCTCATACTGGGGGGGGCAAAACTGGGAGAGAGTGCAAATGACCTTCTTGCTATAATGGGCAATGGTTCTTGGGGTAGCATAAACATGGGTCTTCCATATGGTAGCTTTAATAGCACTTAAATTAAGAGTAATGGAAACATTACAGATATAAGCCCCTAAAAATTACCAGCTATAATTTCTACCAATTGAGCAATGTGTGTTATGAAATAAATGATTTTTAGTTTGGAATGCAAAGTTAACTGAATGCAAAATTAAGAAACAGATGGTGAAGAATTATTATGGTTTGTTTTACTCCTGGGTGAGGGCATTGTGTGTGGTTGTAAAAATGTCATTACACTTCAGAAACCAGGAAGCAAATAGAATTTGCAGTTGTGCACATCTGTTTTGGGACATAGTTAAAGGATTGAAGAATCAATGTTTTCAAATATTTATCAAAACTATACAATTTACTTAACAGTTAATTGCTTCAGCTAAGAATCATGCTTAATGTACTGTGGAATTCAGTACAGAAAGTTGGCAAATGTGATAGTCCCCCCAGGAAATGCTGAATAAGGCTAGTCTTAATACATGTTGAAAGCTCATGCAGCAATTAAGTTATTTAAATTTTTAAGTTGTAAAATAAAGAAATGGAAAATAATTGAAAAATAATAGAGAGTGTGGAAAGTCGTCCCAGTGTGTCCTCTCCTTCTTTATCCATTTGTAGATCTAAAATACAACAAAATGCTTGAGAAAAATAATATACAGGCATACTGTATTTTTCGCTCCATAGGGTGCACCGGACCATAGGGCACACCTAGTTTTTGGGGGGGGAATAAAGGGGGGGGGAATTATTCCCCCCCAGCCCCAAAGAGCAAAGATGCCAAGACAGCGAGTGGGATCCATCCCGCTGGCTGTCTTGGCTTCCTCTTTAGCCATGCACAACCTCTCCAGCCGGGAGAGGCTGTGCGCGGCTTTGGCAGAAGCCAAGACAGAGCGGGATGGATCCCGCTCGCTGTCTTGGCTTCGTTTTTAGCCGCGGGGCTGTGGCGGGGGAAGCCTGAGCTTCCCCAGACCCCAGAACGGGTCTGGGAGTGGTGGCGAGGTTTCGCGCAACCTCGCCTTCGCTCCCGGAGCTTGCCGGGCTGGGAGCGGGGAAAGCCCCGCCAGGCTCCGAAGGCTTGCGGATAGCTGCCTGAAGCTCGGGGTGCACAGCGGGAGGTGGCGCTGCGCTCCCCGGGCTTCAGGCTGCAGGCTGCTATCCGCAAGCCTTCGGAGCCTGCATTCGCTCCATAGGATGCACACATATTTCCCCTTCATTTTTGGAGGGGGAAAAGTGTGTCCTATAGAGTGAAAAATACGGTACTTTGTTTTATTCCACTTCACATTATTGTGCGTTGTGGATATTGCTCCTTATGAGGACGCTGGTGCAGCCTGGCCCCCCACTGCCCCTCTTCTAGCCACGGGAATGGAGCTGGCTAGGATTGGAGCTGGGAATTGCTCTCTTTTTGGTTCTCTTGACTGATCTATGGAAACTTATTTAATTAAGCAATGGCAGAATTGTATCTACTTATTCCTATGGGTTACCATGAGTCAACAGTCTGATGTTGCAGCAAAAAAGGTAATGCTATTCTAGACTCTGTCATCAAAGGTATAGTTCAAGGGAATTAATAGTCCCGCTCTATTCTGCTTTGATCAGACCACACCTGGAGTACTGTGTCCAGTTCTGTGCCACACGGTTTGGGAAGGATATTGACAAGCTGAAATGGCAACCAAGATGATAAAGGGTATGGAAACCAAGCCTTATAAGGAATGGTTGAGGGAGTTGGGTCTGTTTAACCTGGATAAGAGCAGAATGAGAGGAGATATGATAGCCATCATCAAATATCTAAAGGGCTGTCACATGGAAGATGGAGCAAGCTTGTTTTCTCCTGCTCCGGAGGGTAAGACCTGAGCCAACGTATTCAAGTTACAAGGAAGGAGATTTCAATTAAACCTCAGGAAGAGCATTCTGACAATAAGAGCTGTTAGTAGAATGGACTCACCTTCCTTAGGTTTTTTTTTTAAAAAGCAGAGGCTGGATGGCCATCAGTCACATATGATCTAGTTGAGATTCCTGCACTGCAGGGGGCTGGACTAGATGACCCTTGGGGGTCACCTCCAACTCTACAATTATATGATTCTAAGTAGAAGTAAAGATAGAATGCATGGCTGGAACAAAATGTGTGAAACAGCCAGGAAACCAGGAAGAAACTGAAAGAAAGATATGGGAGAAAATAGGGCATTGTTAGCTATATGGAAGATATGGGTTCTGGGTCTTAATTTTCTAGTTAGTTCAGTAGCACAAAGCAGAATATTTATCCAAGACAAATAACATGTCAAAACTGTTAGTTCTGTACTAACCATGGAAAACTGCTTGTTCTGAGAGCTTGCTTTCTTGATCATGCAAAACAAAGTTTTGTTCTGCAAAATAAAGGTGTCTGCTAAGAGGCATCTTTAGCTAATCTCAGATGCCCTACCTGCGGCTGCTTTAAATTCCATTCAGTCAGTTGTGCAGTGTGCTTTGACATTTCCTGATTTTTTTCCCTTCAAAAAATGTCCTTATGAAATATTTCTGTGCCTCAGAATTGCAGTGGCAGCTTTTATGTAACACACCTTTAAAAACATTTTAATCGTGTGCTGCTTGAACTCTTCTTTGTTAAAGGTCAGGCAGAGTTACAATAACAACATACTTGAGCTCCTTGGATCATAACTTCTAGTCTCGTTTGTAGCAAAACAGTGCTTCTGCTGCAGGGGGAAAAATAAGCCTTCCAGTCAGCAGCTGTTGTAAAACTTCCCTGTGGGGATTTACTACTTCTGAGTGCTTTATCACTTGTGTATGGTTTAAACAAATGCTGATTTCCTTAGGTTTTTTTTAATTCAGATTTCATAAACCACATTGTTTATAAAAGTGGTTTTCTTGCTAAGTTTCCAAATGCTTCTAATTGCCGACATGGTTTTTTACCATGTGTTGTAAGGGTTCAATTCAATGCCTTTCATTTCCCACCCTCCTCTGTTTCTCTGCATAATATTGTAAATCAACATGTGTGAGGCATTTTTCACTGTTTCTCAAGTTTATCCAGATTGTTCTCATTTCTGAAAATCTAATTTTATGCAATCCCCTTGTGTTAAATTTGGCTGATAACTTGAGGAGGAAACAGTGTGAAGTTGAGGGGGTCAGTGCTGCTAACTTGATTGCCCAATGGAGTTAAAAGACTGTCAAACAAATAAGTAAGTAGGTTAGAAAAGTTATATGCATTTGTAATTATTGTACTTTTTAAAAACAGGAACTCCTTTTAAATTGGCTGTGTGCATTTTTTTAAAATAATGGAAACCATATACGTTGGAAGTTTGGGGTAAAAAATTCCAATATCCACAGTGCAGTTGTATTTGAATATGATGCATATTGAATATGGACCCCTACAGCATTTTAAATGGAAATGTAACAGATAATATCCATAATATCAGTTTTATTTTCACTGGAATATTTTCAGCGGCTGTCCCTAGACTTTGGAATTCCCTGCCCAGAGTAATCTGTCTTGCTCCTATCTTGTTGGTCTTCTATCACAGTGTGAAAACCTTCCTTTTAGGAAAATATTTGGCTATTGGTGAACTTTAGCTGAAGGGCTTTTGATACAATAGTTAAGATTTTTTTCCTTGCTTATGTTTCTCTTTTATAGTAATGGTTTTATGTGTTTTATTCTATCTTGAGAGTGTTTTGTTGTATTTTAATTTAATGGTATATTTTTTTATTAGCCACTCTGAACCTTTTTTTAAAAAAAGCTGTGATATAAACATTTTTAAAAATAAATATATTGCTACACAGTTTAACTGCACTCTAACATACTAGACAAATTGTTGCTATGTGCAGGTTGGATGTCAGTGGCTGAACATAGTAAAGCTTGATACATTATAGTGATTATATGAAGAATTCAGCAAAATGGCAAGGTATTTTAATTGAGTTATGAAGTAGCGATTTCCAGACTGAAGTTGACCTTCCTAAGGAGACATACTTAGAGTATATGAGTAACTTAAAAAGTGGCACCATTTCAGTCTTCAATTGTGGAAAGAATTCTGCTTATGGGAGATTAGGGTATAAGCTTTTCAGAAGCCATTGGCACATTGAGAGACAATGGCCTGCCATTAAAGCAGGAAGCCTTGAACTGAGGTTAATAGAGAGGTACAGGGAATGGCAGCACCTCCCTGAAGGTTGCTTCCTGCTTTTGCCTTATGTGTGGATGCCACCAGGGTTGCAAGGAAATGTGCTTCCTTCTCTCCCAACTATCCCTATCCCTTGTGAGAGGAGTTGATGGCCCAGAGCTTCAGAATTGGCCAGGATCTAAGGCAAGGTCAGGACCCTGGACAAGGATCAAGGTGCTAATTCAGAATTCAGTAGGTTCAGGACCACGGTTAGCACTCCTGCAGCTGAGGCAAATGGAGGAGGCTGTCTTGACACTGACCTAAGGAACTGCCAAAGCTTTTTAACATGTGTATGTTGAATTTTAAATTATACCATGTTGTTAGCTGCAGCACTTTATAGCAATCTGTAATGTGTGTTGCTCAGTTTATCTGTGTACTATATTCCAATTTGCTTTTGCTTTTCACTAATCAGACTTGGTCCTGCGGTGCGCCTAGGCATGCTGCTGTTGCAGACAGTAGAAATCCCATGGAGGAAAAGACCTGAATTCTGCAGTCTATTGCATATTATTCAATCTGTTATTTATTTCCTCACTTCATTTGCGTATGCCCAATAGTGAAAAAAAAGATGATTTAATGGAAGATGGAAATATAATAGTCCCTATGCAAAGCATCTCTTGAATTATCACTACAATTGAAATAATTTGATACGTAAAATTTAAAATGTCTGGTTTAGATTGTAAAGTTTAATGCCCCCACACTGAGTGCTGTATCTGGACAGTTAATAGGTCAGTGCTTTTTTATGCAGCTGTTGACTTCTTCTAGGCAACAAGGTTTCAAGCTATGGGGATTTATTCGGTCTTTACTAATACTCCAAGGAGTCGATGGTCCAGTCATTTGAAGCTACCTGACAAAGAGTACCTCCTTGGTGTATAGGGGATGAAGTGCTGATTGTGGAATCTGTATACAGTATGAGAATTTCTGGTCTGGGGCCACAACATCAGTTAATGGACTGCTTATTTTTAAAGTCTGCTATTCTTACTTGATTGTTGTGACTGACAGTATCTATCCTTAATTCCTAAGGAATAATCTTAAAGCAGTAGAAGTTCAGTGCAAGATTATCCTTCTGTGCTTGGTTAAATTTAAATCCCTGCATACCTGAAGAAGTACCTTCTGCATATTCCACACCAGCCGCTGAAGCTGGATAGGATGACTTTGTTTTGGATCCTGTATTTTCAGGAAGTTACAACAGTGAGGGCTTAGAGCACGGGTGTCAAACACAAGGCCCGCGGGCCGAATCCGGCCCGCCAGACCTCGTCATGTGGCCCGTGTAGCTGCCAGGCCGCTTCCCCCTGCGAGGCGGCACGCTGTGGGCGGGGCTGGGGGGCTGGAAAGCGGACGGTGGAGAAAGCGAAGGCGCTCCCTTCCCGCGCCGTTACTCGGCCGGCCTGAGAGAAAATTTCTGAGGCGGCGGCGGCCTTCGTCCAGGGTCGGGGGGCCATAGCGGGCCTGGAGCATCTGGAGCTGGGGTGGCTGTGGGACCTGCCGGGCAGCAGCGGTGGCGGCAGAGTCGCCACCGCCGCTTCTTCTCCTTCTCCTCCCCCTTCGTCTTGCTCGCCGTTGCCGCCACTCTCGTCTTGCTCGAGGCAGGCCTGGAGCCGGGACAACCCGGGTTTCAAGCCCGAGGAGGAGGCGGGCGAAGCGGCCAGGGCGGCTGGCAGGAGCGTGGCGGCGGGGGCTGTGCTGCAGATGGGCGTGGTGGAGTGGGGCCGAGGAGGGGTGCCTTCGCCCTTGGAGCCCGACGCCCGGGAGGGCCTGCCGAGAGCGGGAGGCAGCAGAGGTGCAGGCGGCATGGCGAAAACGAGGAAGGCGGAGGGGAAGGCAGGCCAGCAGCCTTGCTCCGCCGGAGGCGCCCCGACGCCGCGTTTCCCTCACGAGGAGACGGGCAAGGAGGTCGCTGAGCAGCCGCCGCCACCTCGCCTGGGCCAAAGGGATGGCACACCGCCCGCGAGGTGAGTCGCCACCCGGCCGGGCCCTTCTGTCGCCCTTCCCGGCTCGCATCTCTCCTGTTTCACCTTATTACTTTTATGTTACTCGCGAGTCTTCTGCTGTGAAGACAGATGCAAATAATCCGTTCAGCTCCTCTGCAATCTCCTTTCCCACCTTTAGCACACCTTTGATTCCCTTGTTGGCCAAAGGCTCTACCACAGACATGTCCAAAGTCCATTTCGGGGGCCTAATCTGGCCCCTTCGGCAGTTTATGGGGTAAAATCCTCAAAAAAACCCTCAACAACTTCAACCCTAAAAAAAAAAGCTCTCAACAATTTCAATCCTAAAAAAAGCGCTACAACTTTGGTTGGCCCTCACGGCCCTTCACTTCATCAAATCTGGCCCTCCTTGAAAAAAGTTTGGGCACCCCGGCTTAGAGCAAGGCGTTCTTTATCGTTGCACTGATGTTGTGAAACTCCCTGATAAGGGAGAACAGTTTGGCACCTCCCTTTATTTTATTTTTTTCAGGGCAAGTGAAGACCTGGGCTCATTTGTCCTGGGCTATGGTGGCAGTTATATGTAATATCTGTAATTTGAATTACTTGCTATGAGTATCTTTAAAACATTTACTGTGTTCATCATTTATGACTGATTTGTGTGTGTTTAGATTGTTGTATGGTAATTAGGATACTATTAAAAGTATTGTGTTTGTAAATAATTTTAATTTTAAAAACCCCTGTTTGCTTCGAAGAATTAAAAACATTGGTTTCTCTCGCTTTTAAGGGTTGAAAACTCCAGACGCCATAAACTGGTGCATATAACACACTATTACTAAATATATAATCAATGACAAAACACAAATCTAGAAACAGAAGCTACGTATGCTCCTTTTACTGATATGATACCCTTCAATCCTGTTAGAATGAAAAATGAAATGATTGAAACTATTTGTATCTGTGATATTTTATGAGATGGATGGTGCAGTATCTTTTCTGATATATAATGGCATCACATGTTGAGTCATTCCTCATATTTTTCCACAGGTACAAGCATGCTAATAAATACTGATGATTTAGGAAGTCTGTCATACTGTTATACAGATATATTCAGTGTAATAATATGTTCTGCTAATATATTCATAATTTTACTTTCCATGGTACATTATTTTTCACCAGGAGAAATATACAACTTTTAGTATCTCTTCCAAGATCTATTTTATTAACTTGTGTACCAATCACAAAACCAGTAACATGAAAAACTAGTGGACATTTAACTTAATGAGCACATTGAAAATGTTAAGAAAATTCCTACTCTATTTATATGTCTAAAACAATTAGTATAGATGAAGTGAATAATTTATTTAATGGTTTGCTGTTGTAAATTCATTTATGAATTACCATACACTATTTTGTTGTGAATTCCATGCTGTGAATTTTTTCTTGAAAGTTGTGCCTGGGACTGAAAAATATATTGTGTTGGATAAATTGTACTGGAATATCTTCAGTCTGAAAATTCCACTGTTTGTGCATAGTCTGGCCCTCTGAGTGGATTGTTCATTGTGCAAAACCAAAACCACTAGAGGTGTGTATTTCAGTGTGCCTACAGTAAATGGATTATTGGTTTTGAACAGGAAATACAAATCCCAATCTCCAGTAAGCTCTGAGGTCTACTGGATGACTTGGACTAAGTCACTATCTGTTTTCCTAGCATAACTCAGACGAAGATTGTGGGAATAAACCTAGGAAGTATTGAAAAACTCATAGCACACAGAAAAATGCTATATTCCTGTGAACCTTCTGCCTAGTGGGATTGATTTTAAACACAATGCTAAATAGGTGCATGCTTTGTTTTTCAGCGATGTGCATATTGCAAGCACCTTGGAGCCACTATCAAATGCTGTGAAGAGAAATGCACCCAGATGTACCATTATCCATGTGCTGCTGGAGCAGGCACTTTTCAGGACTTTAATCATTTTTCCCTTCTTTGCCCAGACCACATTGACCAGGCTCCACAAAGATGTAAGTAGCAGTAGTGAGCTAAAGCTGCAGTTCATACCTATTGATGATCAGTACAAAATTCCTTTTTTTGTTACTGGATCCAGATCAATTCTTTATTGCTTACCGTTTATTCAACTATAATAAAAGGGAATTGGGGAAGAGAGTTATGTCCCAGCTTTTCCCAACTTCCAGTCTTTAATTCTAGCTGCTCTGAGTAAGGTGAAGGGTTACAGTCAGGAAAGAGGCAGGAAATCCATTTCCCTCCTTTCCCAATCTGTAGCTCTTCAAACAAACTCATGAGAAACAAGGAAAGGAAGCCAGGCTGCCTACCATTGGCTTACTTGTGGCTGCTTACCCACCCACTCTGTAATCATCACACTTAATATATTAGTAAATAATTGTTCCCACTATGCTGCTTGTCTTTTAAAAGTATTGGAGGACAAATTTTCCAATACTAGTTTCACAGGATGTAACCTGTGTGAAGAGTTTGCTATGCAAAGTGTCATTATGCATAGTCTGCTTTCATATGCAGTTAAATGTCTGATTCTTCAGTTGTATTTTGCCAGTTTATGTAATCCTTATGTAGCGTTGGAATAACAGGATAAAAATATTTATATAATGTGAAGCTTTATGACGACTCCTAAAATGATGCAAAATTCATCTTTTAATTTACAGCAAAGGAAGAAGCAAATTGTGCAGTGTGTGATAGCCCTGGCGACCTCTTAGATCAGCTTTTTTGTACTACCTGTGGCCAGCATTACCATGGAATGTGCCTGGATATACAAGTGACACCTATAAAACGGGCGGGTTGGCAGTGTCCCGATTGCAAAGTGTGCCAGAACTGCAAGTAAGCAAAAGTAGACTATGGTTTTATTGTGTTTAGAACTGCAGTGAGTTGTGAAACCCAATCATGTCCTGTGACAGTTTTGCAGTCACCAGAGCCTGATAATGGAGACAAGGTGCTTTGGTAGTTGGAAGAGGAAATTCCCATAAAATTGTATTATTTAAAATGGGAGAGGGTGCTCTCTGAGGCAGAAATTGAGAGGTGAGGCAGGCTTGGAAATCTGTTTTAATGTATTGACCATGATTATAAAAGGTGTAAGAGAATTTAACTAAAGGCTGTGACCTCCTCCTTTTCTTCATCTGTGGAACTTGAAGATAAGCACTTGGAAAGGTTTATGGGAATGGTCCCTGATTTCCATAACCAAACATGATTTACTTACCAAAATGTTGGATATGGCTTCTTCACTCTTGAGTGAAGAAAACTTTGCATTACGAATATTTGCTCTTGGTGCTGGAGGCCCACAATGGATTGTGGATTCTGTTTTGTTTACTGGCCCAAAGCACAGCACAACAGAGCCCTAGTTGAGTTGGTTTCAAGGAGGGTATTGAGACTATTGCAAAGAAAAGACCCCTCCCACCTACTCACTTCCCCTGTATCATTCACTTCTCACATTATCTGCATCAACTTTAGCATATATGGCAAGGCTTTGATTGTTATTTCATTACTTCCATAACAATTAAGAGTTGTTAGACTTTTTAATTCTCCCTTTCTAGTATTTGTTATTAATATCTGTGAGTGCATAATTATGATTTGAAATGTTGCACTGGTGGAGTAGCATGACATTTAATAGAGTCAAGTAATGAAACTGAAGTATTGGCTCTATATTATTAGATGTGACTTCAGGCTTCAGCATTGGATCATCTAACTTATTTTATAGTTGGTGCTTTACTGTTTAGTGCTTAGCTACCTTGCTGCAAAGTGCTATTTTGTTTTTTAAAGTATTTTCCTTCCTATCCAGCAAGCTTAACCTGCTAACCTCTTTCCTAGGCATTCTGGAGAAGACAACAAGATGCTTGTGTGTGATACATGTGACAAAGGGTATCATACTTTTTGTTTACAACCAGTTATGGACTCCGTACCAACAAATGGCTGGAAATGCAAAGTGAGTTTACTTTTTGAAATTGGAAGTTGATTACATAAGAAGCCTGCTTTTATGTTCTTTTAGCCCACTCAACTCACTTCAGCTAATGAATAGCAACACAGAGAATCTCTGGTTAATCTCATGTTGATTTTCAAGTGACCTTTACTTCTGCCAACCACAATCTTTTAAAATAAGTGCAAAAAAAGAGGTATCTGAAGAAGTGTGCATGTACACGAAAGCTCATACCAATAACTAACTTAGTTGGTCTCTAAGGTTCTACTGGAAGGAATTGTTTGTTTTGTTTTGACTACGGCTACCTACCTGTGCAAAAAAGAGGGATAAGTATGCCAAATATATAACACAATATTCTTTCTTACCTCACATACTTAATTTACTAACTGTCTAGTACAGATTTAGAAATCATGAGATCAGTTTCTCGCCCCTTTGAAATTGACATTTATAAGGAAAAAGAAGTCCCAACTTACAATAGAGGAGCAGATATTTATTCAGACTATATTTACATTGTCAAGAGTTAGTATATAATTCAATTTTCAGGAGAAAGAAAGGATGCTTTTCATTTTATTTTCTGTCCATCAAAGGTTAATAATCCTTTTGATCGTGTCTGCATGGAGACTTAAATTTCTACTGGCAAGAGAACTATGTCCCATAAAAGACATCCTTGTCAAAGACTTTCTTGTATAGTGGAAGTGCAGTGTGAAAATTTACCCTTAGGCTGCGTTTTGAATAGATTATGGACTACTAGTTTTGTTCGTTAAACTTCCAAATAAATAAAATTAAAGTTCCTCTTTCTGTCAATGTAGAACATCTTTGCCAGTGGTTGTTTTTGATGCAATAGCATAATATCATAAACAGGAAATACTTCCTTTTCTCATATTTTCAGAACTGCAGGGTATGTGCAGAATGTGGCACACGGACCAGTAGTCAGTGGCATCACAACTGTCTTATGTGTGATAGTTGTTACCGTCAGCAAGACAATTTGCCTTGTCCTTTCTGTGAAAAATCCTCCAATCCAGACTTGCAAAAAGACAAGTTGCGTTGTCATATGTGCAAAAGGTAGGAAACCTAACTATCATTTTAAACGATTGGATAACTCTGCTACTTCTTAATGGCCCTCAACCTCTTTGTTAAAGTGGCCCCATGTTGCATCCAGCTTTGATCTATTGAAGACGCTTCATTTTCTGCAATATTATATGCGTATCAACTACTGTTCATCCATCATGAGACTTGCCACAAGGTTCTCAGAATCTTCTGATAAATTCTGTCCCCATATAGGGTTAACTGTTCAGCTTCTTCAAGTTTTAAATAGATCTGGAAGTAAGTCTTGTAGGGTTATTGTAGTTATGTATATGTACACAAAACAATTACTCATTATTGAATGTAGCGCATTGGATCAGTTCTGCAAGTAAAGTGGATTCAGATGCTTTTATGAATCCCTTTTAGGTATTGGTTTGATTTGAGGTGCCCCAAAATCCAGAAAATCCAGAGTTTTAAAAATTATATTTTATTTACAATGAAGATAGGATTTCAGTGGGACATTTTAAATAAATTCATTAATGTGAATTTTTGACTAATGATTCCCTTAGGTGGATTCACATAGAATGTGACAAATTTCCCGATAACGAACTGGATACTCACTTAAAAGAATACACCTGCAGTCTTTGCAAATACTTAGAAGCAGAAGAGGAACATGCACAGGCATGTGATGTGATGGATACTGCCCAACTTCTTCCTGAAACTGGTACAGGTAAAAGACACTCTTTCTCCTTTCATGTTTCTCATGCCCACTGCTTGTCTTTCATTTGATATTTGGGGAGCACGTCCTATATAATATTATGGCTGCCAACATTGCAGCCAAAAAGCACTTGGGGGGGGGGGGAAGGATACAGTCATCTTTTAGAAATCTTCACACTACTGTACGTCATTGAGATTCCAGCTCCAAAGGCTCTCAGGACAAAGCCAGAAAACCTTTAACACTAAAACATCTTCCAGAAATTGAATATCGAATTTTATAGCACCATTCTCAGCTTTTTTAAAAAGGGGAACATGCTGCCAAGCAAAAGACTATTTTATTAAATAGGTTTTGCCATGGTTCGTACTTGAAGAAAAATTGTGGAATATATTCCTGTCTCACAGCAAGTGGCAATGCCATTTTAACAACAAAGAAAAATATGAAGCTGTTATAGGAGATGGGTTGTTTCATTCCATACTCCCAAGAGATTACTTTTGTACAATAATTTCAGATTTGAAACCAATGTAAATGATCATTTCCTCACACTGAAGTTTTCACTTTAATGATGTCAGTCTCTAAGACGAACAGATTAGTTACTGAATTTAGCAGCACTCCAAATTGTTCTGCCATTTTGAACTTTGCTAGGCTTTTTCACATAAAAAGACATATTCATATGCCTTTTAACAGTAATATTCTCTGTGGATCTCCTTTTTAGGAGCTAAGAGTTTAATATTCTTGTAGAGGTCGTCTCTATGCTCCTGCTTGCTTTTGTGCATTTTAATGAGTTTTACTAGTATGAAAGCATGTTACTGTTCTGGCTTTTTAAAAGTAGATTTCAGGTTAGGATATACTACAGAGAGTTTGTGACCAAAAGATAGGTTATTAATTTGAAATGTTGGGATTTCACAGCTTTTACAAGTTTTACAATCCAAGTTCAGCATTTCTTCTTTGTTTTCATTGAATCATGGACATAGAATAAAAGTTTCCTATTTTACACTTTGATAAAGTCTGTGGAAGTCACTGAGGTTCAAGCTATTTCCAGGATCAGTCTTAAATGGCAGTGTTAATTTGTACAAGAATGTTAATGCTTGTGCTACAATTCTGCCAAATTTAAAGCAGTACAAGCTTTAGGACACTTTATCCTGACCGAAGTGCATATGGTATCCTAGTTGATTATGAAACTCATTCCCATAACTTATGAATAAGATATTCTCTAATACCCAAATTTTGTACTTATCATCTAACTCATTCAGATCATGCTGACAGCATTCAGGCATTACAGTAAACCATAGTTAATGGTTTACTGTGTGTGAATTTATCCCGCTTGCTTCACTCTTCCCATCTACTACTGGGATGAAACATACCACAAATTTTGGCATAGCATTATGCCTGAACCAAGGATTATGGCTTGTTTTGTCGAAACAAACCATGATTAGTAAAAGAAAGAACAAATTTTGGCTACAGATCATGGTTTGATTGAAGCATGTACTGCTAAACCAGGGATTATGGCTTGGTGTTGAAGAGTAATGTGGGTGCATTAGCTTGTGCATAGTAAACCATTAACTGTGTGTGCTCACTGTTAAAATATCACTTTGTGGAAGCAAAAAGGCCAAGCTCCAAGATAAGTTAATGATGGTGAGTAATACAATAAATGCGGCATGGAGATTTTTAAAAGTGTTTGCTGCTTAAGTTTGTGCAGATGAAATGGAAACAGAAGAAGGAGGAGATGTAGCCAACAAGGACCAACTAGTAATGGATATCAGCCTTGCTCAAGAATCAACGGTTAAGTGTGGCACAGATGGTAAGAGCATTTTTCTTTTGATGTGACACAATGCACCCATATACACATAAATACTGTATGTGGAATCTATTTTCAAAAATCTACATACAACAGCATTTGGAGAATTAAGATGTTCTTTTTTTCTTTTTCTTTTTTGAGGATGTGCCATTGGAACAGTACAAAGTATTGTTAAGGTCTTCAAAACAAATGCACAATATAAAAGTACAAAATAATTTCTAGAATAAGCAGTGGAGTTAATAGTTGATTACTGGACTTTTCTTGCCAAGGCTGGGATGCCTCTATGCATCCTGCTCACTTGAGCAGTAGAATGAGGAAAGTCTATTATTCATTCCCAATGGTAGGGAAGAATTGAAAGATTTTTGTGAATGCCAATTTAGAAGGCAGTGGAAAAAAGCAGGAGAAGCTAGATAATTTTTTTTAAATTATGCAAATGCCACTGGGGGTGAAAGTCAGCATATGGAGAAAATGCCAGTTGGAAAAGTCATAGGGGGAAACTAAGTTAGGGATCACAGAGGTTAAAAAAAATGAACATAAGGGTCTCATGTGCAGCTTTTGCCTAAAGCAAAAAATAAATATAAATATTGCATCTTTCAATCTTAACCATAAGCTCCAGAGATCAGGGTATGGATTCAGTTTAATAGTTCTGTATGACATTCATATGATGATGATTGATTAGATTTATATAGCAATTAATCTATAAACATTTCCTGGGTGGCCTACAACAAAATATTAAAAACGAAATATATAATAGTAATAAACCAGTAAGTCAGGAGAAAGCATCTATTTCCAATGGTTATGCCATAGATTTCCTTGCACCACCTCCATTTTAAAAGCCTGGGTGTGTAAAAGGGTCTTGTTTTTGTTTTAAAAAACTTGCTTTTGAAAAATAACATAAAGAAGGGGCCAAGTGATCTTCTCTGGAGAGCCTGTTCTGGAGCCAAGATGCCCCTATCAAAAAGGCTCTGTTTCTACCTCACTTCACTTCACTGGGGCACCGAAGAACACCTCAAGGCATTATGAACCTGCATTGTTATGTGCTAAATTATGCTTTGTTTGGAATAATGATAAACTAAGCAGACCCAAAGGCATGTATTTATTTATTTCACATTTATAAACTACTTTGTTGTAACCAAACCTTAATACAGTCTACAAAAAGAATAGATCAATAAAATTAGCAGTGAATAAAACCAAGTATTCAAAACATTAAAAAAAAATTAAAATCAACGATTAGCTAAAAATGATATTAAAATACATGACAGTGTCTACATTTCTGGATAGGCTTGCCTAAACCAATTTTTTTTTAGCAGGCACCCACCTCATATCCATAGATAGGGAGTTCCAACATGCTGCCACACTAAAACATTGATTTCCTTCAAGTGAAGAATGAGTATTATGTGGCTTGTGCATATATAGTACCTCACTATGCAGGAGATATTCTGACGTTTAAGGTGAAGAAAATGATAGGGGATTATTTAGTGATGTTGAAATTAGTACTGGATAATAGATATTCTAGACTTCATTGCATTTTAGTGGTGGGTAGTTCAATGAAAACAAAAACTCAGTGTGCAGCTCTCTGGCTTAGCCATCTTGTCAATTGAAAACAAAGTAGCGAAAGGAATTGATTTTGATGATGTGATTTCAAAATTTGCAGAGAACAAAGTTAGGAAAAAAGTTTTTAAGTGCTTATGCTCACAATGCTAAGTAAATAAACCAGAAAATAACACTTGCAACTGTAAGTATCTTATTTTTCCTTTTAGTAATTTCAATGGGGGTGACGGACAATAAATTTTCTGCACCGGGTACCACCTGACCTTGCTACGTCACTGACACGGGGTAGAGTTTTGGTCACTGTACATAAAGAAGGAAATTGCAGAGCTGGGAAATGAACGGAAAAGGGCGGTCAGCATGACTGGGGGCTTTGTGCATCTTCCCTGTAAGGGAAGGCTAAAGTGTTCTCAGGATTAAGTTTCAAACTATGGGCCACCTAATTGAATTGATTAACAGTTGAATCAGGACAAACAAGCAGGAACTATTTTTTCATACTTTATTTGCTCAAGAGCTAGACAAACCATGGAAGCTGGTTCTGCCGATGGCTATTAGCTATGATTGCTAAATGGAACCCATATGATTTGATCATATGATACAGAATGATAATAGAATATTTTCAGAATTTCAAGATGTGAGACTAGCAGTACAGGCCACACACGCTTGTAGCTGTTCACATATTTTTCACATATTTCACAAATGTTCACATATTTTTTAAAATACACTTTTACACTAGAGATACTCTAATTTCAGACTCAAATGAAATGTTATCATTTATTTCAGGCTTCTCATTAAATGAAAATAATGGTGAACTGGAAACAGAGGCTCCTGACCATTTTGGTAAAAGTGAAATAGAAACATCTCTTAAAAAGACTCCTGCATCTGATCTTAATCATGCTGATAAAAAGATAGAAATGACAGAAAATATTTCAAATACAATGCAGCAAGTCTTAGACAAGCAAACTGAGGAGACAAAACAATCACAGGAAAGCACTGAGGTATTTGAAATGTCCACAGAGGAATCTCAGCTTCCACCAGAGATACCTGAGGATGTAGCAAAGATATCGGAAACCTTCAGTTTGGTCAATAGCGAGAGCAGCTCCTGTAAGAAGGAAGAGCAAGTAGAAACAACGGTGGTGTCAGAAGCTGCAGAAGGAGATGACACTCCTGAAAATTATGAAACGTCATCTCTTCCTGCAAATGAAAGTTGTGCAACTGACAGTTCACCATTGGAAGATAAATCTTTAAAGTCACCAGCTGAAACACAGTCTTTATTTTCATCATCTGTTGAATTAAACAAGTCCAGTGTGTCTTCCTCACCAACAGCCTCACTAGAGTTAGGCTCTTCGCATGACACGATGCGTAGTCAGATGTCACCACTAGAATCCTCTATAACTCTTCCAACAACATACGTATCGCTCACTCCAAAAATTGGAATGGGAAAACCAGCTATCACCAAAAGAAAGTTTTCTCCTGGGAGACCAAGGTCAAGACAGGTGAGCATGTTTTACTGAAATCAGTTACAAAAAGCATTTTAGTTGTATTGTTTACCCAAATCATTACTTTGGCTATGACATCAAGAGAGGTATTTGTTTTGCCTTCCTGTCTTAAACTGAGACTACAGAGTCTGTTGTTAGCTTCTTAGTACACTTCTTTACCAACAATTTACTGTGGAGAACTGATTTCATGAGTAAATGTTTGTACAGATTTTGTCAGAAAGAAAGAAAAAGAAGTAATTATGTTTCCTGTGGTTTTTCTGAAAGGTTTGTATTCTGGAATTAATTCAGGGTAAAGCATATTTTCCAATATTACTAATTTAGCTAGAGGTGTCCAGACCAAACATTTATTACTTGTAGGTGGTGAAAAACAATGCTGTTCAAAGATTTGCTGTGCAAGTCTCATTTAATCCTCTTTAGAACCCACACGTTACTTAGATAATTTATTTCACTGCTGATTTAATGAACTTCTTTATAGTTTCCCCCTCTATTCTTAGTCTACATATATATTCTAAATGAAATAATATTAATTGGTAAAAAGAGAATAAAGTTCTGATAAAATGGCTGATTTAGATTTCTAATTCTTATAAATTATTCCTAGGTGCAGGAACCTTAAAAAACAAATGGATTTTCCTATGAAAGTTGTTTTTCATTTAGACAGGTTCCACCCCCCCCGAAGAGTAAAATAATTAATGTTTTTATTTTATCACAATTTATTTAATGTTCATGCTATACTTAATACTGAATACATAATTAGCCACGTCTGCTTTAGCCCACACAATTTTCGGTACAGCAATGGGTTTCACTGACTTCTACTAAATTATAATCCATTTTATATTTTCTTTGCAACCTGTCTTTAACAATAATGCATATACAGTGGAACCTCGGAAGCTGAACGCCTTTGAACTCGAACCTTTCAGCTCCCAAGTGATCGAAACCCAGAAGTGATTGTTCCAGTTTTCGGAAGCCAAAAGTCCAGCGTGGCTTCCGATTGGCTGCAGGACGCTCCTGCAACCAATCAGAAGCCACGCATTGGGAGTTGAACTCTTTGGTTCTACTTCCAAGGTACAACTGTATAGTTATGGGTGCAATCCTATGTTCATTGGAAGATCTGCCCTCAGAAGTCTCTTCCTTAGCAAAGAAGGTGGGCTGCCATCACACCTCTGGCTTTACTGATGTTCTAATGGTGGAAAAGGCAAAAGGAGGCATGTAAGGGACTGATTGGGAGAGGACTTCTAGTCCCCTGACACACAGTGGCAGCACTAGAAAAAATGGGCAGGGGCACAGAAGAGAAATATATGTCTAGGTGGACAAGTTGTATTTTTAATCTTTTGTTATCCTTGCCCCTAAATCATGTGCTAGACATATATAGGATTTTGTGTATTTCATCTGGCAAAGGACAATTAGCTTTCATACTACTAATTAGGAATTAGTTTGTGGGGAAATGGGTCTCTTGCATTTGCGTTTTTAAATCTTGCCTGTTGGAAACATTGCCTGACTGCAAAAAGGTAAGTAATGGGAGTACTTACCCCCACTAATTTGGATGGCATTTGGATGGTATACTTGTGTAGGCCTTAATGCTTTTGTAGACAGGTAGCTGGCAGAATAAGAAATTCTCTTCAAGAAAGATGACAATGTTAGGAAATGAAGAGATTCAGGACCACTGGTCTGCTTTTCAAAGCCTATGTTAGCCATGCAACTTAGCTATTAAGAAGTTGGTAAAAGGGTATCAGTGACTGGCAGCACTTCCTGCTCTGCCTAAATAAATGTACTGTGAGAGTGCCTCTTCTTACCACCTATGTTCCAGGAATCCGAAACTTTCCATAAGCACATCTGGGATTTGAGAAGATGTTGTGGGCACCATCATAAAATGGCTGCCATGGACACATGATCCATTACAGAAAGGCTGCTGTTGAGTGGACACTGCCTGTTAAAAAATGTTGGGAGCCACAGAAGAAATTCAAGATGTATTCGCCTCCCCTGCAACCTTCCTGAATCTTTAAACACAATTTTGATTTGTCCCATGCATGCTTATTTCCAGAAAATCTGGCATGCTGCCTAAGATATTTGAGGAATTACA
Organism: Podarcis liolepis; assembly: GCF_965112155.1. Classification (NCBI taxonomy): domain Eukaryota; kingdom Metazoa; phylum Chordata; class Lepidosauria; order Squamata; family Lacertidae; genus Podarcis; species Podarcis liolepis. The sequence continues at coordinate 11,483,094 of NC_139563.1, read as the reverse complement.
TGAATACTATTTCAGTTTACATAAATATCCCAACACAGACCATGGGAAGTTTTGATGATTTGCAACAGAAGTTGATGTAGGGACATAATTATATAAATTCTGACCACACTAGGTTTAACTTGTAGGTTTCATTTAAGGGAATGTTGGGGGTTTAGATAGAGAGAAAGCAAACATGCTGCCATTTTGAAGGCAGTTGTGGCAAAGCAATATTATGCACATTTACCAGCCAGCATGCCTTAAGTCTCAATAAAAATAATTACCACTACCGTCATTGACCAATATGTATGCAAAGGCTCGTTGGATAGATGCAGCTTAGTTTTTTGTTTTAATGGTGCTGCTCAGGAGCCTTTTGAAAAAGGAAGCTGCACAGAATTTGATAGTTCTAGCAGGACCCTGGAGTTTCCAGTGGTGGATATTATTGGTGTGTCCTGTTTCTTCTTCATTCTGATTGGTTAGAGTTGTGCAGGAGTTGGTTTCCGTCAGGGTCACACTCCCTGATAGCACAGTTAATAATAGATAATCCACTTCTGCATGATCAACCAGAAAAAATAGAGGTAGGACACATCTGTAATATCAGACTGGAACTTGCTTGCTGTTGAACTGCTGCCTCTTCCTGCTACTTGCTGACTGTGCCCTACCTTCGCTTTGTTCTTGTTCATTATAGGCAAGTAGGAATGGACTTTCCATTGGGCAGTGTAGTTGTTAACATTTTTCTTAAACTTTTGATCTGTGTTGTTGATGCTGTGTGTTTCTTTATTAATGAATATCAATTCTAAGGAAATGGCAGTTTGTTTCAGAGTGCACACCAATTACTACTTTTTGTTTTATTTTTGTTTTAAGTAAATGAGCTTTCTCCTGAGTTGTGCTTTCATGGACATTAATCAAACGCCTGAGAGCTCTTCCTGTTTTTGAGAATCTCTTTTGAAGATAATGGTCTTATTTAGACATGGCACCAGATTATGATTTGGGTCGTTAGCGAATTAATCTTCTGATGATGCACTCATTCACATGTGCTAATTGCTTTCATTATTTCCTGATTCTTGACAAACCATATTTTGCTATTTTGTCTGTATACATAACACTAGTGTGTCAGCTGACACCTTCAAGAAGCTAGCTGCACACACAAATGTAGAAATATTCTTATGTTTAGTATATTTAGGATGAAATTTCATAGAATCATATTTTAGTACTTTTATTAAGTTATGAAAGTGGAGTTTTAGTGCTACAAGACTTCTTAGCGCTAGAGTAGTCTAAAAGATTTTGTTGTACAACTGTCTGTTTGATAAAACAACTGTATTTCTGAGGGTACCTAAAGTTTAGAGACTTCTTCCAGTTATGAGAGGGAAGAGGAAGCTGTTATCCTCCAGAGACATTGTGGGTCTCCATCAGTACTAGCCAGCACGGGATGATAGAAGTTGCAGTTCAGTCACATTTGGAGGGCCACAGTATCTCCAGTCCTGAAATTTGAGGAACCCTATTCCTAAATATTTTTTTGTGTGGAAACTGAGAGCATTACTGATACTGTTCAAAGAAACAGCCACCTGTTACACTTACTGTAGATGCATAGCAAAAGTGAAATGAAGATTAGCAAGGATTGGGGGCGGAGAGTATTGCAAATGCAGTTCTGGGATCCTTACAGATGACGTCTGATCCCCAGTCTCCATCTAGGGATTGTATTCCTATACATAAAGAGTTATGTACAAGTATAGAAAACTCATATGCGCAATTCAGCTCATGGAAATTGCCTTGGTGAATTCAATCTTAGTCCATTTTTGGACTCTACAGAATACAATATAATAGGCACTTATAGACAAGATTGCTTGCTAATTTTATTTGATATAAGAATTTCAGTTGTTTTTTTTAAATAGTGCTTGGGTGGTATAGCTTCAGCTCATGGATATTTTAACTGTTCGTTTATTTTTCATTTTCATATTATACCTTTTATTTTAATCCATTTTTGTCTGCTATGCTTCTTAGCTTTTCTGGTTTGTAATTTTTTAAAATTTATTTTAACAGTCACACAACATAGCCCAAGTCAGTTGCCTTCTCCAAGATGCAGACTGAAATACAGAAATAATATCGCCATAAAAATACAGCCATGATCCCAAATAGGTGTATCTTGGTTTAGTATTGTAGTAATAAAAGTTATAACTGAGTCACAGTCACACTTCATCTGTTCCTCATGCCAAGCAATCTTTTGTTTTCCGGCAGTGCTTCTCTTTTATATTTATTATTTAATCAACATTTTATTCACACTTGAAGTCTGATGCTCATCCTGTATAAATGTGAGTGCTAGGTTGAAATTTATCCCAGTAAATCCATGTGTTTGTTAAACCAAGTATTTGTGTGCCCGCATGTGCTTTGCTTTCAGAACTTTTTATTTGCGTTCTTTATTTTTATTTTATTTGGCTGAGTTTTATACATCTATTTTCTCACCTGACATATCCTAGGGGGCTTGGAGTAGCCATAATACAGTGAGCCCACCTTCCTGGTCCCCAGACATTTCAGAAGGTCGGGAAACTTTTAAGTCCAGACCGCTACCTGGCAGTGCCATATGGAGCATCAAAGTGGTAATTAATTTGTATTTATATTCTTGTTATCCTTTGCTATCTCTCTGCTGTTCTCCATTATAAAAAGATACTAATGAAAACCCTTCTGAAGCATAGCTAAATTAATATGCTACTTAAACCCAGTTTTTAAACAGCTGTCTAACTTGCTTTTTAAAAATCCCTACATTCTCTCTCAGTGCATGCAGAATGAACATTGAGTCAATTTCTAATTCAGCTGTATGCGGTGCTTAACGCCTACAGGGTGTATTCTGTACACTGTAACTGGGCCATGTTGTATGTTATGAGTTACTGCTATCATCTGGATGGAGTCTGAAATAAAACATAGATGGGAGACCAATGTATATGGTGTCTGAAACCTCCAGTGGCCAGTGCATACTTTAGAGGTTGCTATAAAACTAATTTTCTCTGCTCCTCCTGCAGAAGGTCTCACACAAAGGGCTGCAGATTATTATTTCCATAGAAAGAGTTTTATGGCAGCTTGCTACTAACATAAAAAGTAAAGGTAGCTGTGTGGCTCCACAAAGTCAGAAATCCATATTAGGACAGTACCTTTATTAAGTCAACCGAAATATCACAAAATAGTATGCAAGGTTCTGAATTTTCCAGAATTCTTCACCAGAATCTAGCCTAACTAAGAATTTTTTAAATCTCAAAAGCTGAAATACTAAATGTGCCCTGAAAGATTATCAGCATAATATAGATACAGTACAGATAAAATCAATATTTTTATTTTTGCAGTATTTTTGTGAAGGTTATTGTATTACCTCTTGTTTACTAGGTGCTGCTGCTTTTTGTTGTTCTTCCTGTTTCAAAATAACCTTTAGTTGTATACATTATTAGAAGAGATGAACTCTGTATCTAGAGTAACCAGCCTAAGACCTGAGCAAGCTGAAAAGAATTTTTCTTCTCATGAGACTTAGAATTGTTCATTTGTATTCTCATGTTCCGCACACCCACATTTGATTGATATGTTTGTATCAGTAATTGTACTATTAATTTAATATTAAGTTTCATGAAAACGTGTCCTTTCTTTCTGTATCATTTACAAATTTTATTAGTGATGTAAGCTAATGGTGTGTTGGTACTTTCAGTTGATAACATCCTTCTAGGACTATCTGTGCAGCTAGAGTGAACATTGTTGTGAATTTTCTCTTAGCAAGCAATAGTTTTACTCCCCCTCCCCATTTTCTCAAGTCATCAATGTCTATTACATACCTTGTGAATAGTGTGTACAGTGTTAGGCATGCCTTTGATGAGATTGATGGGAAGCTACTCTTAAGCCAATGCAGGATATAAGCATAGAGTGGAATCTAGTTGGTGCTTCTTGCACTGCTGTATCAGCAGAGGTGCCTGCTAATTGGAGAGAAGGGAAAACATTATTTGCCAGGCGACCTTTCAGGACAGATTATTGGGTAGCAAAAACTTCCTCTCCTCCTCTTCTGCTAGCAAATGGCTCCCACTAAATCAAAAACCTCACCTGGATCAAAATTCATAATAAGATACTTGACAAAGGTTCATAGGCCACAACCCTCACTATATGCTGTGTATCAAGATCTCTTCAGATCTGCAAGCCCTGCTGTGGGACATGCTCATGTGAAAAATCCTGTTGTGTTGCAAAATACAAAATCCTGTTGTATTCTTACAAAGTCTGCTTTATAAGGAACATTTCTATGAAGCATTGCTTAGTTCCATCTAAATGTTTTAATTTGCTTTAAATAGGGTCGTGGCTCAGGGTTTCCTGGGAAGCGGAGACCACGTGGTGCAGGCCTTTCTGGAAGAGGTGGACGGGGGAGATCAAAACTTAAAAATGGAATTGGATCTTTTCTTTCTCCAGGGGTAAGAATCTCTAGCATATTATTTGAGCAGGCAGAAGTCTTGATTCGTGTCTCTGCTCACAATGATCTGCTTTTACTGCCAGAAAACTGTTAAGTTTTTGTTTTCTTTTATTTGTAGGTCACAGATATGGACATTTCATCTAACAAAGACGAGGAAGAAAACTCAATGCACAATACTGTTGTTCTGTTTTCTAGCAGTGACAAGTTTACTTTGCATCAGGTTGCAATATTAATTCATATTTTATTGTTTTCTAATGTCATTGGCTATTTCCCAATTTCTAAGCCTCAGATGAAAAGTGTAGGCAATATTTAATGGTATTGTTTATTCTAGCTGTCCACTTCTGGTGACATCCAACCTCTTCCTAGCAAGACATTTGACGATAGTTAATTTATCTATAGGTGTTTAATCTAGATAATTTATAACATTACTTGGTGGACCATAAAACAAGTAATAAGCCTGTTAGTGTTTTGTTAAATTTGGGATTAACTATTCTGTATATGGGCTACTATAGTAGCGAAAACAGAATACCATTTGTTGGGAGGCTGCAGTTATTGCATTGTGGGGCTACTGTCCTTTTAAGTTTTGAGGGCAGGTAATAGCATTGCTTCATCACTTGTTTTTACACTGGCTGCTATGTAGCTTCTGGCCATAATTCTAGTGGTCTTTAAAGCTAGAGGTGAGTTAGATCTAAAGCTGAGCTGATATTTTTGGTCCATCTCTCTTTGGACATTTGCAATGAGCTTCTAATATATTTTGGAAATTCTTGTAGATTTTTAAAATTGTTTTAAGACTTCAACTACCTGTCCTTACAAAAATGTTCAAGATAGTTTTACTAGTATTACTAATTTTTGCTGTATACATAGGGTATATTAATGATAATAATGAGAAGACTGTATACACCTGAAATTTTGAAAGAGAACAAAGTTTGCTAAAAATGGATTAAAGTTGCATATTTCTTCCATGTTTTAATTACCTAGTACTAGTTGTTTACCTGAAAATGTTTCTTTGATATTCTAGGATATGTGTGTAGTTTGTGGGAGTTTTGGCCAAGGTGCAGAAGGACGATTGCTTGCCTGCTCTCAGTGTGGTCAGTGTTACCATCCATACTGTGTCAGTATTAAGGTGAGCACTTTGAAATTATTGTCTGCATATTGTCCCTGCATATACTGCATTGATTCCAGTTTTTACATTATTAAGGAGTGTTTTAGCTTGTAAAATATTCCTCTGTAAATGTGATCATTATTTGTATGCAACTGACAAAGCACTTTAATTAAATGACATTTTATACATGCAAGAGAAGTTAACCTTTGTGAAATTTTTCAGCTATAAATAGCACTGTTTATCTTGCAGATGGTTAAAAGAAAGTATTGAGATAACAGCTCAGTATTGAGCTAGATATAACCTAAGTATTAAGATATGAAGCAGTATAGTGTGTTTTGTTTTGTTTAAGGCTGGTTTCCTAAAAAAATATAGTTCGTTTTCATTTATGACCGCAGTAAGATTCGGTTAATTCACTTTGTCTGTTAGCTATCAGAATTTTCAGAAACTTAAGTAGTTAATTTCTTACATTCATTAAGCTAGGAGAGAATATGCAAAAAGTTCAATTTGGATAGTTATGGGAAGACATGCACAGATAATAAGCTATTTGCTTCAGCATATAAACAATGAATCGTCTTTTAAGTGCAGTTATTTAAAAAGGGAATATTCTTTTAATGTATTAAATCACATGCATTTTTATGAAAGGGTTGTACTGAAGCTATAACACACTCTAGACAGCTTTTGTTCTCCCAGAATGATTAGTGTAGCAGAGGGGGTAAACTTTTGAACACTCCATAAAAGTAGCCATTTTAATCCTCATGAATTGCTTTGAAGAAAATTTAGGTTGATTACTCCAACAGAAAATGTGACTTAAGCATGTTTTGAAGCAAAGTTTAAAATGCATTTCAAACCCCGATTATGAAGGGAATCAGATAACTATTTCCAAGCCTGTCTCCTTTTATTTACATATGTCTTACACCACCGTGTTGTCATACACTACTGAATGAAAAAAGAAAACATTCAGGAGTGGTAGAGCTGGTTCACACATTACACTCTTAATGATCACAGCAAAACCAACACTGATTTGATTGCTTAAAATCCTGAACCTACAAACACCTTTCCTTACCAGTGTTTGCCTGCCCCTTGACTTTTCCTGTACTCTTGTGAAGGAGACAGTTCCAGCCGTCTCATACTTAGCATGTCAGGAGCAACTCTCTTTTTTTTCCTCCCCCCCCCCCCCAAGAAAGATGGAAGATTCAACTGTCTAAGAAAGAACTACCGTAATTTTCGCTCTATGGGACACACTTTTTCCCCTCCCAAAATTAAGGGGAAATGTGTGTGCGTCCTATGGAGTGAATGCAGGCTCCTTGGCTTCAGTGATGGCAACGCGAAGCCTCCGAAGCGCAGAGGGAGCACTCCCTCCGCTCTCCCTTCACGCTCCGGAGACTTTGCATTGCTTTCGCTGAAGCCTGGAGAGTGAGAGGGGTTGGCGTGGAACTTGTGCTGTGCTCTGAAGGCTTCGGGTTCCTTTTGCTGAAGCCGGGAGAGCAAGACTTCAGAGGGAGAGGGGCGCTGAGCAGAGAGGGGGAGAATTTTTTTTCTTGTTCTTTTTTTTTTTTTATAAAATTTTTATTGGTTTTACAACATTTTTAAGAAAAACAAACAAACATTAAAAATGACAAACATACACGTATAGTTTCAAACATATTTTCATAAACCTCTTTTCTTGGACTTCCCCATACCCCCCCTCTCTGCATCCCAATGTCCGTAGTTCAACTAGCAACTCCCAATTGTTACTTTCCAATCTCTATCCTCTTAGTCCTCTTTTATAATCTAACCTTATATCCCTGTACCCCTTTGTTTCTGGTAACCACGGCATTTTAGCATTCATTAAGTTTATAGTAGTCCTTAAGATAACTTTTAAATTTTTTCCACTCTTCTTCCACCGTCTCTTTTCGTTGGTCACGGATTCTGCCTGTCATCTCGGCCAGTGTCATATAGTCTATCACTTTCATCTGCCATTCTTCCACAGTGGGTAAATCTTGTGTCTTCCAATACTTTGCGATGAGTATTCTTGCTGCTGTTGTGGCATACATGAAAAAGGCTCTATCTTTCTTTGTCACCAATTGGCCGACAATGCCCAAGAGAAAGGCCTCTGGTTTTTTAGGAAAGGTACATTTAAGTACCTTTTTCATTTCATTATAGATCATCTCCCAGAAGGCCTTAATCTTCGGGCATGTCCACCAAAGGTGATAAAAGGTACCTTCAGTCTCTTTACACTTCCAACATTTGTTATCAGGCAAATGATAGATTTTTGCCAGCTTGACTGGGGTCATGTACCACCTGTATACCATTTTCATAATGTTTTCCTTTAAGGCATTACATGCCGTAAATTTTATACCGGTGTTCCATAACCAATCCCAATCAGCTGACATAATATTATGTCCAACATCCTGAGCCCACTTAATCATTGCCGATTTAACTGTTTCATCCTGTGTATTCCATTTCAACAACAAGTTGTACATTCTAGATAAATTCTTAGTATTGGGTTCTAACAGTTCAGTTTCTAATTTTGATTTTTCCACCTGGAAACCGACTTTCCTGTCCTGTTTAAAAAATTCCATTATTTGGCGGTATTGGAACCAATTTTCTACTTTATGCTTCAATTTCTCCTGACTTTGTAGTTTGAACTTATCTCCATCCTGTTCTAAGATTTCCCAATACTTCGGCCATCCGACCTCCATATTGAGTTTCTTCACTGCTTTAGCCTCCACTGGCGACACCCATCTAGGGGTTTTGTTTTCTAGTAGATCTTTATATCTTATCCAAACATTAAACAATGCTTTTCTGACAATGTGATTTTTAAAGGCACTGTTAACTTTACCATACCAAAGATATGCATGCCAACCAAAAGCGTTATTGAAACCTTCCAGATCCAAGATGTCCGTGTTCTCGAGGAGCATCCATTCTTTGAGCCAGCAAAAAGCTGCTGCCTCATAGTACAATTTTAGGTCCGGCAGGGCAAAACCCCCTCTTTCCTTAACATCTGTCAATATTTTAAATTTAATTCGGGGCTTTTTGCCCTGCCAGACAAATTTCGAGATATCTTTGTGCCACCTCTTAAAACATTCCATCTTATCAATAATCTGCAAGGTCTGAAACAAAAATAACATTCTAGGCAATACATTCATTTTAATTACTGCAATTCGGCCTAACATTGACAGTTTCAAATTTGACCATATTTCTAAATCTTTTTTAATTTCTGACCAGCATTTTTCATAGTTGTCCTTATACAAATTCTGATTCTTAGATGTTAAATAAACCCCTAGATATTTAACCTTCTTGACCACAGTCAAACCTGTTTCCTCTTGAAATTTCTCCTTTTCCATATCTGTTAGGTTTTTCCCTAAAACTTTGGTTTTTTGCTTGTTCAACTTAAATCCAGCTACCTGGCCAAACTGTTGTATTATTTCTAAAACCCTTTTCGTACTAGTGTTTGGCTCTTGCAAAGTCAATACTAGGTCATCTGCGAACGCTCTTAACTTATAATGTTTAGCTCCGACCTGCACACCTTTGACCTGCTGGTCATTTCTTATCATATTCAGCAACCCCTCCAGAACTGAAATAAAAAGTAATGGGGAAATCGGGCACCCCTGTCGTGTTCCTTTTTCTATCTTAAGCTCCTCAGTCACAACATTGTTTACAATCAGTTTAGCTTTTTGTTCAGAGTATATTGCAGCCATACCATTCTCAAAGCCCTGACCTACCCCCATCCCATGAAGATTTTTCCTCATAAAACTCCAAGAGATATTATCAAAGGCCTTCTCCGCATCCACAAAAATCAATACTGCCTTGGTGTTTATATTCACCTCTAACTTCTCCAAAATATCTATTACATTCCTTACATTGTCTGCTAGATGTCTTTTAGGGAGAAAGCCTGCTTGGTCTTTATGAATCTTCTCCATCAAAACTCTTTTAAATCTTTTTGCCAAAATGTCTGCAAAAATTTTGTAATCCACATTAAGCAGGGATATTGGGCGGTAGTTCTTGAGTTGGGTCTTTTCAGTCTCTGACTTTGGTATGAGTGAAATATATGCCTCTTTCCACGATTCAGGTGCCTTTTTTCCCTCAAGGATCTCGTTGCAAACTTCTCTTAGTGGTTCTCCCCCTCTAAAGCAAGGTGTTTTTCTTGTTCTCCCCCTCTAAAGCAAGGTGCGTACTATGGTCGGGTGCGTCCTATAGAGCAAAAAATACAGTGGTACCTCGGGTTACATACGCTTCAGGTTACATACGCATCAGGTTACACACTCCGCTAACCCAGAAATAGTGCTTCAGGTTAAGAACTTTGCTTCAGGATGAGAACAGAAATCGGGCTCCGGCGGCACAGCAGCATGAGGCCCCATTAGCTAAAGTGGTCTTCAGGTTAAGAACAGTTTCAGGTTAAGAACGGACCTCCGGAACGAATTAAGTACTTAACCCGTGGTACCACTGTATATGACATAACTGGAGCACACTCGCTCTTTTCACAGAGCATGAACACTTCATATTTCCCCAACCATCTCTGCTAGTGGGAGAGAATCTCTAGGGTTCTAAATAAGCAATGTGAGGTTGGTATTCACATGATCACTTTGCAACAGAGTGATATGTAAACTGGCTTTTGCACTGTGACATACGGTGGTAAAGACTGATTCAGAGGTTTGGAACATTATGCTTTGCTTCTGTCAGGTACCATGATGAACCTTTTCGAAAAACTTCTTTTTTCAAGTTTCGATGTATGTTTCTAAACTATAGCCATATTTAAGATTAGGAAAGTAATATTTGGCACTATTGTACTTTTGTTTAAATGCCATAATGGGGAGGAGATGCCAAATAGATTTGTAAATCAAGAGCAAACTGTATTTCTCCAGATTTTGGAACTATGTTGTCTTTTAATTTCAGTAAATGTGAATCTTGATTTTGATATTTGCAATAACTGAGAGTACGCTGAATCCTTACACTTGGGCCATTTTATTTTTAAAAAAACCTAAAACAAATTTTCATCCATAATCTTGGAGAGCACAATGTACATTGCTATTAAATGCAAGGATATTTTTGACTTCTAAAAAAATTAAGACTTCCCTCTAAAACAAAAAGGAGAGCATAAACATTTTAAAAATACCATTTCCAAATGATAGAAGCAAGTTTATTGAGAATATAAGCCTGTAAATCAACTGAGGCTGTCTGGCTTCCATAAATAATTGCCTGCTGTCTTCCACTATGCAGATAACAAAAGTGGTGCTCCACAAAGGTTGGAGATGTCTGGAATGCACTGTGTGTGAAGCCTGTGGGAAGGCTACAGATCCAGGAAGACTGCTCCTTTGCGATGATTGTGATATCAGCTATCACACTTACTGCCTAGATCCGCCACTGCAGACAGTTCCTAAAGGAGGGTGGAAATGCAAATGGTATGTGTAACTTCGTCCCCCCCCCCCCCCGCTTTTAATGTTTTCTTTTAATCTGACTATATTTTCTTTTAATTAATATAATACGGCAAGGCTGATTTGGAAAATTACATTTTGCTGTAATTTAAAGATAATACAATTTTAAGGTGAAAATACCGTATTTTTCGCCCTATAGGACGCACTTTTTCCCCTCCAAAAATGAAGGGGAAATCTGTGTGCATCCTATGGGGCGAATGCAGGCTTTAGCTGAAGCTTGGAGAGCGAGAGGGGTCAGTGCGCACCGACTCCTCTTGCTCTCCAGGCTTCAGGAAGCTATCAGCAAGCCTGGGGAGCCCGCAGGAGTTCCTAGGCTGCGGATAGCAGCCTGCTTCCGGGAGCGCGGAACGCGCTGAAGCAGAACGCCCCGCGCTTCGGGCAGACATCCGCAGCCTGGGGAGCCCTGTGGGAGTTCCCGCAGGGCTCCCTAGGCTGCGGATAGCAGCCTGCTTCCCGGAGCGCGCTGAAGCAGAGCACCCCACGCTTCGGAAAGATACCCGCAGCCTCCTGCCCGGAGTGCGGGGCGCGCTGAAGCAGAGCGCCCCGCGCTTCAGCCAGATATCCTTTTCTCCTCTAAAAACTACGGTAGGTGCTTTTTAAAAGCTCGGGCTTCCCCCGCGGCTGGGGGGGGGGTAATTTCCCCCCCTTTATTTCTCCCCCCCCCCAAAAAAAAACTAGGTGCATCCTATGGGCCGGTGCGTCCTATAGGGTGAAAAATACGGTAGGTATTTTAATAAAGTGAAGCAGTGAATCTTGCCATGAGCCCATGTTAAGAAAGATATTGTTTTGTGTTTTACAGGTGTGTTTGGTGCAGACATTGTGGTGCTACGTCTCCTGGTCTTAGATGTGAATGGCAAAATAATTACACACAGTGTGCTCCCTGTGCAAGTTTATCTACCTGCCCAGTCTGCTGTTGCAATTACAGAGAAGAAGAGCTTATTCTGCAATGCAGACAGTGTGACAGGTCAGAGTTTCTGCTACACAGTGAATTATATATTTTCATATGTCAATAATTTGCTCATAGTGTCATGTTGACTGAAGATTGTTTTAATTTATCATATGGAATTTACTTTCACTCCCTTATCAGAGTCGCTTTCCAATAAGAGAGAGCCTCTTTCAAAGAAAAAGCTGTAGCTAATATCAGAAAGAAGAAAACCACCATGGTTGGTTTTTTTAAAGAAAGTTATCTCTTCATCCTGAGTTGATAAATGGCACTCTTGAGTTGGTTCATACATCACGTTATACTATAGTTTAAAACCAAGTATATTTGAATGTGGACATGCAACTCGCTGGTGTCCAGTGATTAAACATTCTTGGAAACAAGCCATAGTCTGGTTCATCACAGTGGCGTAGCGTGGGGAGTGCAGGGGGGGCCGGGCGCAACATCTGGGGGTTAGGGTTAGGGGGTGCAAATCCACAGGTTAGGGGGCGCAAATTACTTGCCTTGCCCCGGGTGCTGACAACCCACGCTACGCCACTGGTTCATCATAATGTCTGAACCCAGGCTCATGATTTGTTTTTGTCCAAAAAACCATGGATAGCAATCAAGGTTTGTTCTTGGCTTACTGCTCATGGTTGGTTTGAGGGAAACCACAAGCCTGGCTTGTTACATTGCAGCACGGCAGCAGTAGGAGCAGGGGTGGAGCAGAGAGTGAGAAATGTTGGGCAGCATGCACCAGCACAATGTTTGTTTTTAACTGTGATGTAATACGACATTCAAGCCAGGCCTCTGATGCAACATTTAGAGGTGCAAGTTGCTTCTGTATTGCAAAGAGCACTCCCAAAGTACAGCCTGTTGCTTGGGGAGAGTATAATCCCATCTAGCAGAGAGTGAACACTGCTCCCCTGGGTGGACAAACCATCTACCCAAAGTACTCCTGTCTTATCTGACCATTTTAACAACTATCTTCTGGGACTAAAGCAGACTTCCTCTGGGGTCTTCATATCATGCCTCTTTACAGGGAAACTTTTAAAGCAGTAGACGTGTTCTGTACTTCTTTCAATCTAAAGAGAGTCTGAATGGTGTTTTGGCATAAAATGGTATACGTTTCATTTTCTCCTTTTTAACTTAACTTCCAGATGGATGCACACAATCTGTCAAAACTTAAACACAGACGAGGAAGTTGAAAGCACGGCTGACAGTGGCTTTGACTGTACCATGTGTCAGCCATACATACCACCAGCAAATGGTAAGGAATTTCTTAATTGGGTATCTAGCAGCGTAGCACTAGCTTTGGAAACAACTTCTTTTGGTCTGTCTCCTGATTGGCAGATGCTGAATTGATTTCAGAGGCAGTACTTGAGGGAAATAATTTCTTTTGTCTTGCTTTTAGCACTGCAAGATTATTAATGAGGAAAAAAACAATTTAGAGTAGAAAGCTGGGTAAATCTCTTCCCAGAGGATTTGTAAGTCTGCTTAAAATTATAATAGCAGCAAGAGGGTGGGTGTGCCCACAAGTGAGAGAAAGACTGCACTCAGAGCACCATGATTTTGAGCAGATGAAGTTCATTATTTAACAATAACATTATCTTGAATATTTTGCTCCCAGTGTCAGATAGACTTCTCTTAACTCAAGATTCTCAGGATTTATTTTTTTCATAAGTTGCATTAATAGCAGCAGACATGTAAAAATATGTGGTGGTGGTGTTGTTTTTTTACTCTAAGTCACTGTTTCCCAATTAGTTGATTACTGAGGACCCCCTATTTTTCAAGAGCCAAGCCACGGACCCTCTACTTTTGAAAATTTTGATAAGTCTATGGTAGTTACCTCCACAAAGCAATTTTTAGAACAAAATGTGGGGTAGCCCCAATTTTAGGTATACTAAAAACACATTAGGGCTGAGCAATATCTGGTTTTCAACATTGTGATACATCAACAGCTAAACATCACAATATTCTGATATATCACAATGTCTGAAATTGGAAATCAGGCATGGGGATGAGGGAAGGAACAGTCATGGCGATCAAACAAGGCGTGACAATGAGGGAAGGCGCAGCTGTGGAGATCGTATGTGTGTGGGGAGTTGAGGAAGCGGAGTCACCTCCACCTCGTGGTTTGAGTGGGAGGGGATAGGGATGGGGGGGTGCATGAAGTGGCTGTCAGTGGAGCAGCCAGCGAAGATGCACATCTACTGTGGCTGCTTTCCTGCTGACTGAGAAAAACTGCTCCGCCTCAGTGCCTTGATGTGAGGGCGATCAGCTGCCCTGCTCTCCGTCAACATGAGTGGAAGGCAGCACCTTGCAATCGGCTGCCCTGCATTCCTTCGCATGAGGAGTGATATGTGGCTGCGTATTGCCGAGTCAAAATCATTATTGAGGTGTGATTTCAAAACCAATTTGGCCAATATCTTGAAAAACCGCACAGCGCTAAAACAGACCATAACATTTGTGATTTTACCATGCAAAAATGACAAAATTTTAGCTGGGGGAAGCAAGGGATGGGGCCGTGGACTCCCTGGATGTGTTCCATGGACCGCCAGGGGTCCCTGGACCCCTAATTGGGAACCACTGCTCTAAGTAATGATGATGGCAGTCAGAATTACTGTACCATCTCTCCCTGTCAAATCTCAACTCTTTTCCTAACTGGCAGCCACCTAGACCAATTAGAATAAATTTACCTGATCCAGGCCCTATATAATAAATTCTCAAGGTGATTGACTCTCTCCTACCTCTCACTAAGCTGCCAATGCCAGACAGGCTTTTGACATAATAACAATATAAGGCCATGACCTTTGACAGTCAAAGAGGACACAGAATATCCCCCCCCCCAATAAAACACACAGAAAACCTTCTAGGCAAACAAACATATATACCGCATTTCTCTACATCATATCACACACATGGATAGCTATTCCTATTAATAGTTTTTATTAACAATATCCTGTAATAACTTCCAGTTTTTCATTCTTTCTTCATACCAGAAACACATTTCCAAATTTTTCTCTTTTCTCACACTCATCCTTTTTTATATATATAAAGGCATTGTCACATGATTTATCCTCAGTTCAATCATTATTGTTCCATATATTATGGAAGCTAAGGCGCTATCCACAAATGAAGCACAACTGCTACTCTGACTTCATTTCTCTTTCTTTCTTTTCTGTCATATCACGTTCAAAGGTGACCAGTTTCTTGTTGCTTCCCACCATTAAGGAATTCCAAATGGCAAAATTAATAATATTTCAGAACACTATAAAACCATGGTTTATATTAGATTGCATCCAATTTTTCTTACTATATTTGATAAAGGAAATGACATTCATCATAAATTTACCTTGTTATTGTCTCCCCCACTTTGGGTCTGATGTATCATATTAATTCAGCCATTGAAGCAAACTTCTATATTTTACCAATCCATTCTTCAATAGGTAGTGTCATTGATAATCTCCACTCTCACCTTCCTGCATATAAAATTCCAGCAGCTATAAAATTCTAGTGGTGGTTACTGTATTAGAAACCATGCAGTAAATTCTTTTTGATCTTACTTCACTGTGTCTTCCACATAATGCAGAAAAAGGGTAAAAACAACAACACTGGGTCTAAAAGAATTTCATATCCTGAAACCCTTCTTAGTGGGCTGCTAATGGTTTTCCAATAACCTTTTGATACATGGAAGGTTTTGGGAAATGACTGTGATAGCAGAATGGCAGACCTCCATCTATTTCAAAGGGTCTTGCACCAGAGTCCTTCATGGAGGTTGACCACTTGGCAGATTGTGTCATTGATCTTTAAACTAACTTATATTTCTTGTTTTCTTCATATGTTAATCTGCCAGCTGCCACATCCAAATCACTGTCTGTCCATACTATTTCTTGCTAGTTAATTCTGAAATTATCATGCTTTGTCTTAATTAGCTATTTCTAAGTCAAATGGGACTGCTGCCTCTTTGGCTTCCCAAATGTGCTTCTGCCTTTCTACCCCCCTGTCTCTCAAATTATCCAGGCTTTAACCTCTATGGAATGTTGTTTCCCACACCATTAAAAAATAAACTTGTTCAGGTTTACATCAAATTAGATTTTCATTTTATTTTAAAGGCATTATTTACATTTTTTTAAATTAATTGATACCTGCCTAGATTTTTCAAGATGGGGCAGGCTGTGCATACAAAGAAATAAAATAAATGAATGCTATTGTTGAAAGGGACAAATGGTACATTGACCTTTCTCTCACAACCCAGAGAAAGGCTTGATTTAAGGGAGCAATCTTAAAGCCAGCCAAAGGCCAACTGAGGGTCCTTTGGAAGTTGAGTAAGTGCCACTCTACCAGCAGAGAGGAAGACCTACCAGAGAGTAAGCAGTTATGCTGCCAGAGATCATCTGGTATATCAGTAAGAAATTGTGTGCATAGGTGCCTTGGCAGAGTGTTCTGGTGCTGTGGGTAAAAACAGGTCATAAAAAAAATAACTTGCAGGTATGCATGAATGGAATTAG
Organism: Podarcis liolepis; assembly: GCF_965112155.1. NCBI lineage: Eukaryota > Metazoa > Chordata > Lepidosauria > Squamata > Lacertidae > Podarcis > Podarcis liolepis. The sequence goes on along the minus strand of NC_139563.1, from coordinate 11,466,743 downwards.
GCTGTAAGCTTTACTGCTTTCAGTGAGAGCTGTTATGGAATTAATGTTCTTTAGATTGTGCCTAGTGCTTCCAGAAATATAAGCATTTCTTCAACACACTATTAGCACATAGTTGTTTTTAATTTGTATATTCAGCTTTCCACTGTATTCCTGGTAACAGTGAATGTCAACTGAAATTTGTTAGCCTAAAAAATTCAATTGTTCAAAAATTTAATAATGCTCTTCTGACATGCCTGAGCACAAGAGACTTGCAGAAGATTACAAATGATACCAACATCAAAAACTATAGTTATAGAAGATTATATATTTTAATACAAGCAACATCATCATCATTATTCATTTCATTTCTGTGATGGGATGATGAGCTGCTTGTGCGTAAAATCGTAGTCCCTCAGAGTTTGTTCAAGCCCACAAACCTCTGTCTGTGACAGAGCCCCTCAGACATGGCTGCTCTAGTCGCTTGCAGATTCCGACAGTGGTTGCTTTCGGAATCGTTTCCAGCATAAAAGCTCCTTAACGGAAACACGTCTTCTGGACTCGCAGCGTGACAGGTTCCGGCGAGGAGTGGGTCTCCCTATGGGAGCTTCAGATACCTCCCCACTGTTCTCGCTGGACGTGTCCCTGAGCCCTCCCTCCTGCTCGCTTTCCCTCAGAGATCCACCTCTCCCCCTGCTGGTTCCTGCTTCAGCTGCGGAGTCTCTCCCAGCCTCCGTGAGCCCTTCCACCACCTGTTCCTCCGATGGCAGTTCCCTGACATCCACCTCCCCTCCAGGGCCCCCTTCACCCCCTCCCGTTCCCTCTCCTCTGGGTGGTGAGGAGGTGAAACCCCGAAAAGAATCCTCTTCATCTTCAGACGTCTCGAACATTTCCCTCCATCGGTCGCCGTTCCGGCTCGCTGAATCCTCCTCCTCCTCGGAATCTGTGAACCCCTCCAACTCCTCTTCTTCGTCGGTGGTGGCAAAATATTCCCTCCGGAACCTCGCTACAGGCTGAGGTTTACGTGGGAACCTCTGATGAAAAGTTTCTATTAAAACCTCGTCATTGACATCCTCTGCCATGACCCAGGTGTTTTCCGACTCCGGTTCCCCTTCCCACATTAGCAAATACTCTACTTGATCTCCCTTCCACCTGGAATCGAGAACCTCCGCTACATGGTAGCTTTGTTCCCTTTCCTCCATTGCTGGTCCCCGAGTGACCCTCCCTTCTCTGTCCCCTTTATACGGTGACAGCAACGACCTGTGGAAAACTGGGTGCAGCTTCATGTGGTTCGGTAACCGGAGTCTGAAAGCCACTGGGTTGACCTGTTGCGTGACTTCAAATGGGCCCAATCTTTTGGGTCTTAACTTCTTACAACCCCCTTTGAAGGGTAACCCTTGGGTTGACAGCCACACCTGGTCCCCCACCCTAATGGTTTCACCTTCTCTTCTGTTTTTGTCTGCCTGCCTCTTATATTCCTCCTTGGCCCTGTCTAAGTTAAGTTGGAGCTGGCGATGGATCGCTTCCATTTCTTCTACGAACTGTTCGGCAGCTGGAACGCTCCATCTCTCCCCTTCCCCCCCTGGGAAAGCCCTGGGATGGCACCCGTAATTAGCCAAAAAGGGGCTCATCCCCGTGGACACGTTCTCCACATTGTTGTAGGCAAATTCCGCCAATGCCAGCTTCTCCACCCAATCATTCTCTCTGTCATTGACATAACACCTCAAATATTGCTGGAGGATGCCATTGGCTCTTTCCGCCTGCCCGTTGGTTTCAGGATGCCGGGCAGTTGAAAAATTGACCTCTACATGCAGTAAGCTCATGAGCTTCCTCCAGAACCTGGAAGTAAATTGTTTCCCTCGGTCTGAAACCACCCTCAAGGGGGCGCCATGCAACCTAAACACATTTTCTACAAACAATTTAGCTGTTTCTTCTGCCGTGACAGCATGTGAGCAGGCTATAAAGTGGGCCATTTTGGTTAACAGGTCTACCACAACCATGATGGCTGTTTTCCCTCTGGACTTTGGCAGATCAGTCATGAAATCTATTGCCACTGCTTCCCATGGTCTTTCAGGTGTGGGTAGCGGTTCTAATAACCCTGCCGGTGCCCGCCTCTCCCCTTTGGCTCGCTGGCATTGGTCACACCCTCTCACATACTCCCGCACATCTTCCCTGACCTTGGGCCACCAAAATTCCCTGGTAACCAGCCACATGGTTTTGTGTTGCCCAAAATGCCCTGCTGTGGGGCTATCGTGCAGCTGCTTGAGTACCTTCTCCCTCAAATCACCTTCAGGTATATATAACGCTCCCTTGTAATACAACGCCCCGTTTCTCTCCTCAAAACCTCCGGGTTTATCTCCCTCCCTCCTGAGACCCCTGAGTTTGTCCTGGGCGTATTCATCATTCTCCGTTCCCTCTACCAGTTCTCTTTGCCCCACCAATGCTACCCCACACACCCAGCGGTCCTCTGGAATGACATGTCTTTCTTCGGGTGCTCCCTCCCCCTCCAAATATTCAGGTTTGCGTGAGAGAGCGTCCGCCCTAACGTTCTCTGGGCCTGGCACGTAACAAATCTCAAAGTTAAATTTGGAGAACTCCTGGGCCCATCTCAACTGCCGTTGGTTGAGCACTCGTGCCCTTCTCCAATACTCTAGGTTCTTGTGGTCAGTGCACACTTGCACCTTATGTTGTGCACCAATTAGCAGGTGCCTCCATCTCCGGAAAGCCTCATGAATAGCAAGAAGTTCTCGGTCATACACCGTGTAGTTCCTCTCGGATTTGTTCAGTTTTCGCGAAAAAAAGGCACACGGTCTCCACTCTGACTCCTCCTTCCCTGGCTGCAGAAGAAGCACCGCCCCTATGGCTCTGTCTGATGCGTCTGTTTCTACTCTCATCTTTTTTTGTAAATCCACATGCAGAAGTTGTTCTTCAGAGGCGAAGGCCCTTTTCAGTTCCTCAAAAGCTCGCTCCGCCTCCTCAGTCCAAACGAATTTCTTCTTACTACTGAGACAGTCCGTAATGGGCGCCGTCAGGTGGGCAAAGTTTCGGATGAACTTACGATAAAAGTTCCCAAACCCTAGGAACCTCTGCACATCCTTCTTTGTTTTGGGTGTTTTCCATTCCAGCACTGCCTGGACCTTGCCGGGATCCATGGCCAATCCCTTGTCTGACAGGCGGTACCCCAGGAACTCCACCTCCTTGGTATGAAACTGACACTTCTCCAGTTTCACCCACAGCCGGTTGGCTTGCAGCCTGCTCAACACTTCTCTGACGTCTCTCACATGCTGCTCCTCATTCCCAGAATACACCAACACGTCATCTAGGAAGGCCACACAATTCTTGTAAAGCAAAGGCCCCAGTACGTGGTTCATAAACGATTGGAAGCACGCCGAGCCTGCTTGTAAGCCAAATGGCATAACTAAATATTCAAATGCCCCCAAAGGGGTGAACATGGTGGTTTTCCATTCATCCCCTTTCCTTATATGTATCAGGTTGTATGCCCCCCTTAGGTCCAGCTTTGTAAAAATCTTTCCCTTCCGCACCCTGGTCAAAATGTCGTCAATCCTGGGCATAGGGAAGGCCAATGGTTCTGACACTGCGTTTAACCCCCTGAAGTCACACACAAGTCTCAGCTTGTCCGTGTTTTTTTTATCCACAAAAAACACTGGGCTACCTCCCACCGCTCTGGACTCTCTGATGAAACCTCTCTTCAGGTTCTTGTCAATGAACTCTCTTAGCTCCTGCATTTCTCTGTCTGACATGGCGTACAACTTGCCTACAGGAAGCTGTGCCCCAGGGAGTAAATTGCTTTGACAGTCAAAGGGTCTATGTGGGGGTAGTTGGTCAGCTTCCCTCTCGCTGAACACATCGCTGAGATCTGCGTATTGTCGTGGTACCTTCACTTTCTCCATTACTTCCGTCCCTGCTAGGGTGGCTTGGGCCCCTGCTGAACCCTTTCCCCCTTTGCAGTGTTCTAAGCAATGTGCTGAACCAAAGGAAACCACTCTCTGATGCCAGCCCACCAGCGGATCATGTAACGCTAGCCAGCTCATCCCCAAAATAATAGGAGCTCCTCCCAAGGTGGCCACATTAAACGCTATCAGTTCGGTGTGCCTTGCCACCTTCATTATCATTGGGACGGTCTGCAAGCTGACTTCTCCTCCCAACAACTCCCTGCCATCGATCGTGGTCACCTGCAGGGGGTTGCTTAAAGGGATCGTCTGTATCTGGTGTTCAGCTGCAAACTCTTTGCTCATGAAATTGCAGGAGCTGCCTGAGTCCAACAGCGCCTTTATCTTTAGGGGGTGTCCGTTTTGCAGCTCTAGTGACACTTCTTTCACTAGGGCAGGTTTAGGAGGTTCTGGCGTGGGCACTTTCACTGCTCTTTGGCCTGGCTGCTGTGCCCCGACGGTGGCAACCAGGCGTTGGCTTTTACTTGCTCCGGTTTTTCCTCCTCTCTTCCCTCAACAGCTCCCACCATCCCTTGCCATTCCTTCCTCTGGGGGCAGACTCTGGCAAAGTGACCTGGCTGTTGGCAGAGATAGCATTTCCGGGCGCCTTTTCCCTCCTTCTTTCCCCCCTCACTGGGCTTTGAAACCGCGCGCGCGCGCTGTTCCGATTTCCATCGGCTCTGCCGGCGGGAAAGTTGTCTCTGGAATGTCTGGAATGCGGAACTCCTTCCAACGTTCACCCTTCCCTTCCCACCTCTCCAAAGCTCTCGCCTCCTGGCGCGCTCCTATGGTCAGCGCAGATTTGGTCAGCTGATCCATATAATCCGCCCTGGGACCCCGGGAAAGTTCGTCTTTCACAGCCGAAGCCAGACCTTCTTCAAATAGCATTTGAATGGGTTCCGCCGATAAGTCCCACCCCAATCTGTGAACCAGCATGGTGAACTCAGTCCAGTACTCACGGACAGATCGGCTCCCCTGTTTGCAAGCCATTAGCTGCCTGCGCACCACTCCCTGCTCAATATCGCTGGAAAACATCAGATCCATGGCATGAAAGAACCTCATTGTGTCCTTTAGGACGTCATTATTCGTTGCCATCAGGGGTCTCACCCAGTCTCTCGCCCCCTTTTCCAGATGCCCAATCACGAAAGCCACTCGCGATTCCTCGTCAGGGAATTCATCAAACTGCACATTGAGGGCATATTGCATCTCTGTCCTAAAGGCATGGTAGTCCTTGGGGTCCCCCCCAAACTTCTGCACCAATCCTGGTACCTTTCTGGGGAACTGGGTGGCTTTTCCCCTTTTGTCTGCATCCTGAGCCCTTCTCTCCTCAAGCCTCGCCGTCTGCAGCGCTAGCTGGATCTCCAACGCCCTGTACCTTTCCTCCAGGCTTGGCCCTGCTCCAACTCCTGCTTCTCCGGTTCCGGCTGGGTCGCTCATGATGCCTTCTCGTGCACAAGCTGCTTTCAAAGACTGTCGGAATGCTGTGATGGGATGATGAGCTGCTTGTGCGTAAAATCGTAGTCCCTCAGAGTTTGTTCAAGCCCACAAACCTCTGTCTGTGACAGAGCCCCTCAGACATGGCTGCTCTAGTCACTTGCAGATTCCGACAGTGGTTGCTTTCGGAATCGTTTCCAGCATAAATGCTCCTTAACGGAAACACGTCTTCTGGACTCGCGGCGTGACAGGTTCCGGCGAGGAGTGGGTCTCCCTATGGGAGCTTCAGATACCTCCCCACTGTTCTCGCTGGACGTGTCCCTGAGCCCTCCCTCCTGCTTGCTTTCCCTCAGAGATCCACCTCTCCCCCTGCTGGTTCCTGCTTCAGCTGCAGAGTCTCTCCCAGCCTCCGTGAGCCCTTCCACCACCTGTTCCTCCGATGGCAGTTCCCTGACAATTTCTATACCGCTTTTTATTTTTAAGGAAAAAAATCTTAAAGCGGTTTACAGTACATTAAAACATCAAATAAAGCAATCTATAATAAAATGTTACTGATGAAAGTCATTTATAGGGTACACAGCCAAAGCAATATTAATAACAGGAAACTACAGTATTATCTTAAAAGATTTCAAAATAAAACATTACTAAAGGAAGTCCAATATAAAATGCACATTTAAAGTAGCATAGTTTACAAGAGAATAAAATACTATTATAAACATAGAACATATCTAGTGTTGTTGTTGCCAGTCCTGCCAATAGTGGTTGATGGCGGGTGGTGGCAGCTGTGGAAGCTCAGACTTGATGACCTGGGTCTGCACTGAGACAGACCAGATGATATCCGGCTTCTTCAGCAGCCTCAGCTTTTGTAGCTGGAGTCAATAAGGGCACTGCCATGTGGAAAAGGCCTGCAAGGCAGGGAGCAGGTCTTCCAGGACTCACAGCCAATTTCAATTTTTATCTTTCAGTGCCTTCCTCTGAATGCTGTGAACCATCAGTTGCCACTCAAATTATAACAAAAGCAAAGGAATTTGGTAACTTTTAAAATTCTTTATTTCTCCCCCCTAACATGGTTACTGCTTAACCTAGAAATAAGTTATACAATGTATCAATACGTTTCTTATCTCTTTTTATCTTTTGTCATCCTATCGCCTCTTACTAAAAGTGTGTGCTTATAAGTTTTGGTTTTTTGAACATGCAACTGCTCTTCAAAATTTATGGAACAGGCAGATTTTTTGTTTAAGTAAATCCCTAAAGTGAGCCCAAAACAGGGCTGAAATGGGACATTTTAGTGGGTGGTTTTTTTCTGGATTTCATTAATTTGTTACCTTTTCTCCCTTAACATGAGCACTGCTATAAATTGCTTAGGGAACAGCCTTTTGGGGTTTTTCCTTGGACTCAGTTTGAGTCGAACCTTTGCAGGGTCAAAGTAGTTATGCTATGGTGATAGCATGAAGAAATATCTGCAGTAAGCAATCAAGAAAACTGTAAAGAAACAATGGTCTGGTTTGCATTTCATCCTAATCCAAATTTAGGCTTAGCAAGACCACGTAGGCTTCCAGGGAGGAGCTCATTGCTGCTTCACCCCTGGTAATTCACTCACCACACTTTAGTGAAACCATAGTTTGCCTTAGTGTGCCATCTGAACCCAGCCTGTCCTGGAAAAAACCATAAACCACAGGACAAACCTTGGTTAGCGCCCATGGTTAGTCTGGAAAAAGCAAAACTTGAAGCCCAGATTCAGATGTCGCAGCTTAGTTCAGCATGGTGCAGCAGTAAAACAATCAGAGAGGATTGTTCCCAGACTCTGGGAACCCACACACTTTTGCTAAACCATGGTTGAGTTTAGCATGACATGTGAACTAGTCATTTGTTCTTTCTATCAGATTGGAATAAATAATATATCAATGGAAAAGCTTTGTGTTATTCTGAACCAATGTTGATTTACTTCAGAAATAGTTCTGCTCATTTTTATTTCTTTTGCTCTGATGTTACAATGGATAATTGTTAGTATGTTAATTGCAAGTTCCTTAAAGTTGGGGGTGGGGGTGGAATATAGTTACACAATGCTTGTAAGCTAAGGTTATTAAAGTTGTGTATTCCTGTTATGGTTCATGCAAATTTCGTAGACCCACCGAAGACATACACTCAGGATGGAGTCTGTCTGACAGAAACAGGGATGTCTCAGTTACAGAGCCTCAGTGCTGTTGTACCAAGAAGAAAACGGACAAAGCCAAAGCTCAAGTTGAAGATTATAAACCAGAATAGTGTGGCTGTACTCCAGACCCTGCCTGACATCCAATCAGAACACTCAAGGGATGGCGAGATGGATGACAGTAGAGGTAATTGTTGCTTTGTGCTGTATGTCGCTGTTAACAATAGAAGCAGTTTACAGAAGGACATGGGTTGTAGGAGGATATTGAGGCAGTTGGGATTTTCAGTAGTTCAGGTCTTCCAGAAGAGAACCAGAAATTTTGCCCTTCAGTAGACAGAATGTGATAGATCTGCATGTAGCAGAGGTTTGGACTAGATTATCTCCAAGAAACCTTCCAACTATATATAACTCTTTGGTTGCCTGCTCTGCCTATCAGTGGCTTTAGCAACCTTTTGCATGCAAAACAGGTACTCCACCACTGCATCTGGAGCCCTTCCATGTTGGTGTAAGTGCTATGACATAAGCAATTAATTCCCAGTACCTTTATTAGCAAAGGGATGTTAGACTTTCACAATGGTGATGTTATATAAGGAGATACATAGGTCATGAATGGATTTTAACTTTAATGAGAAATACCTGACTAGTACAATACTTACTGACACATAGTAGAAAGACGACTTGCATAATAAAACCCATGTAATAAAATACTCAACAATATTGCTGTTCATTAGTATGATAAGTACAGGTGTATTAGATGCTGTTTAATTATTATTATTATTATTATTATTATTATTATTATTATTATTATTATCATTACCCCCGCCCATCTAGATGGTTTCCCCAGCCACTCTGGGCAGCTCCCAACAGAATATTAAAAACACGATAAAACATCAAACATTAAAAACTCCCCTAAACAGGATGCCCAGCTGTCTTCCATACCTTCAGTACCTTTTAGCAACTTTTACTGATTGCCAGCTGCTACTCAGGTTGAAGAAATGGGACCTGGGCACAAGTACACATGTCCTAATGACATTCAAGCCGGATGAACCTTAGATGACCCAGGACCAGCAGACTTAGAAGAACTACTTGAACTTGGAAGCTCTGCTCAGTGCACCCCCCCATCCCACCATCAGAGGTGCATTGGGTGGCAAACAGGGCCTTTTCAGTTATGGCACCCTGCCTCTGAAATTCCGCACCTTTCTCTGCATGTCAGTCACCATCCCTAGTAGCATTTATACCTTCTGTCTTTTCCCGGCATTTGATTTTAGCAGAGTCCGTTTTTACTACTACTACCTCAGTGTGCTGTCATTTAAAATTGTGTGTGATTTTATTATGCTCATTATTTTATATATGCCATTACATACCTTAGGAAGCTTTTTCCTGAGAATTCTGTAAGAGAAAATGACAACTTCCTATGAATTTTACTTTATAATTGTTTTATGTGTTTGTGTGTGTTTAAATTCAGAAGGAGATCTCATGGACTGTGAGGGAAAATCTGATACAAGCCCTGAACGGGAGCCTGCAGATGATGATCCTAAAGGAGTAGAAGGAACTGAGGGGATTAAAAAGAGAAAGAGAAAACCATACAGACCTGGTAGAGTACATGCTCCAGATGTTTGCATATTCATTAGGTTTATATTTATTATCTATATGTAAATAATCTTTTAACTTACAAACTTGAGTGACTAAATAAGATTTTGCTGAGAATTATCACTTCCCTGTTTGTTGTATATTACAGCTTCCTCTAATTGAGTTACAATTCATTTCCTTTCTGATTCTAAAGAATGGTGTTCCAATGTTGCGAAACAGGAGAACTACCGTATCATTCTCTTAAGTACTAATTTTGTATTGAAACTTGCCATTGGATCATTAAACCTGATAGGTGGCCTGCTGTTCTGAGTGGTTTGCTTCCACTGTATAAGACAGGAAAATGTATATGTGAGCACACACTATCTCCCCATAACACTATCATGGCGGTGCTGTTAGAGCACCTTTCATTAAAGCAAATAACTACCATAGCAGTTAAAAGAAATTTCTTTTCTGCCCCAGTGCATGTGCAAAGTATAATAACTCTAGACAGTCTGTATCAGGAAGGGGGACACTAGCTTTGAAAGTGAAGTTGGAATATTGTTTTCCTTGTCACAACAACATAATCCAAACGTTTCAATTTAGACTCTTTTTCTATACATGTAGGATGAGGGAATTTTGCATGTTCCACAAGGATCAGTAGGTCTAAACATCAGTAGGTCTAATCAGTTTGTTCCTAACTCTCCCAACGTCTGTACTTCGTCTGTACTTCTACCTAATGTTTTACCCAGTAAATTATCCTCTCAGCAATAATGAAAGGACATTCTATTTCACCCTTCCATATTCCATCTGGTTAAGTTTGCTAGATAGACATCATATTCTCCTCTTTAGTCATTGGGTTTTTGGCAGATGCTTTCTATTCAAATTCTTTTCTGATGGGAAACTCTGTAGCAGTTAGTTGATTCGTGAAAGCTTATTGTCACTGCTGATTGGCACTGACAGCAAGCCTCCCTTGCCAGAGAATACTGTAATTGGAAACACTTTAAGACTCTCACCTGATATTACATATGACATCAGGAGTGGGGCAGTTGGCCATGGCTTGCTGCCCACGGATCAAGGGTTCACTATCCCTGCTATAGTATGTGAGGCACTGGTGCATCATTTTCATTACATATACATCTCAGGACCATGCATCTGGATCACTCAGAGCTCCTGGACACATGTTCTGGTAGCATAAAATAAGTTGCATGACCACCTCTTGTATTTTGATGTAGAGCCAGGTGCTTACTAAATATGTACTGTGTATCCACTTCCAGTTTTATACTTAAAGTGGACTTTAGTGTTTGTGAATCTACAAAAAGGTGAAATCCAAGTATGTTTTCCTAATTCAAATAAATTCAAGGTGTATTATGTGTGTGTGTTTTTACAGGCATTGGTGGATTTATGGTACGTCAGCGGAGTCGTACAGGACAGGGAAAAACAAAACGATCTCTTTCAAGGAAGGACTCCTCTGGCTCTGTATCTGAGCAGATACCCAGCAGAGATGAAAGTGGGTACTAATTATGTGAATCAACCATTTAAATGTGACACTGATAGTTATGTTAAATTATCTGTCACTATAGCAACATGTACTCCCAATATAGGAGCATTATATTGTTAAGATTCATTATAATGCAATTTTTTAAAAAATAACTACTGGTTTTCTCCACATCTGTATTTTCAGCACTTCCCATAGCACATACTTATTCCTGAAGCATCATTTTAAATGTGCCTGTCCTGAGCAGTTCATATTAATTTTGCATGTTTTTATTCTTAAGCCTGTTCCATACCATTTGTGCATTAATCTGTGGATTAAAAATATATATGAAAATTGTTATTTATTTAAATATTTTTTGCAGTATTTTACTGCAAAATACATATTGAAATAAACATTTTATTTCAATGTATGCATTTCTATAAATATTTTATCCTAAATGACATATTTCAGTATGTTTTAAAGCAAAAAAAACCTGTATTGTGAAATTCAGAGGATGGATCACTGCATTCTGATCTAGTTACAGACAGGTAGCCGTGTTTTGCATTCTGATCTGTGTGAATTAGGTCAGTTTACTTAAATTATGGGCCAAATAAAACTCTTCTCCACCTCACCTGCAACTGCTTGCTCACCCACCCACCTCACCTTGTTTCTGCCATCTGTTCACACTGTCTCATGCTGCCCATTTATACTCAGAATTGCCTGTCAGGAGGTGGCTACAGGTAATGTAGTAGTGTTGAGGGAAAACCGACAAATGGGTTTCTTGCAGTACAGCCTTTTAAAAAATTGTAGTGATAGCATCTGCTCTTGATAAATTACCGGTAATTTAACCTGGTTAAATCCCTCCTTACTTAACATGTACACAAACTCCAATACTTTTAATGCTCTGTTTAGAACCAGGGATTTTACCATAATCAATAATTTGGGGTTTGGGTCTTGTTGTCTCAATAGATTGTATCATTATGAAGGCAATGTTAATGAAATGCTATGTTAGCATAGCTTTGTTTTAGGAATGGACAGTAACTGCAGAGTGGATGATACTTCAGTTGGATTCATTATATTGATTTACCCATAACTGACTTGTTCAGTTACCTAATAATGCTCATCAAAAGTAGGAATTCCCCTCAATCTTTTAGAAATCTCTCCTGATGCTTTTCATAACGTAGGTGGTAATGTGTAGGTTCCATATCTTGACACACTGCAGACATTTCCTTAACACTGGAAAAGGTGCTAAATGTATTTAAGTGTCACTTCAGTAGCTGAATAACTGTGCACAGTATCATTTGGGTGACAAGAGAAAAATAACAATCCTGCTAATATAAAATAATATAATGAGAATTAATGAAAGCACCTAAATGAAACATCCTTTTAAGAGGTTTAATTCAGTAATAAATTTTATTTGTTTAAAAATAGCATTTGTCACTTATGAGGCTTTGTTACTAAAATGTATACAAATACAGATATGCAATCTACAGTATATAGCAGGGATATCCAACAGGTTGATTGGGATCAACTGGTCGATCCGTGGGAGGTTCGGGCCAATCACGGGATACTCCCCTCTAAAAAAAGCTGAACTCCCCACCCCCGAAAAGGGGTAGATCACTGCCAGTTTTTTATTCTTTGAGTAGATCACAGTCTCTTGGGAGTTGGGCGTCCCTGGTATACAGTATTCAACAATCATTTTCTGTTGAAGAAAAACCATTCCCTATCTTCCTTGAATGCAATTATTTCACAGTTATCTCAATTCAGCCCAGAAATAATTTTGTTGATTTTGTTTCATTTCACTTTACATCTCTGAATACCTTAAGAAAACATTATGCATCATTTGCTAAATTGGTCCATCTCTGCAGTTCTGCATTACAGTGGCGTAGCGTGGGGGGTGCAGGGGGGGGCCGGCCGCACCGGGCGCAACATCTGGGGGTTAGGGTTAGGGGGCGCAAATCCACGGGTTAGGGGGCGCAAATTACTTGCCTTGCCCCTGGTGGTGACAACCCACGCTACGCCACTGCTGCATTATTGTAATTTTTATAATATTGCTGTTTTAAACTAAGATGTACAGATGCTAAACAGAGTGGGGCAATACCTCAAGAGTGGGCAAGAGTTATAAGTAAATTTGTTATTATGCATGATTGTCATTGTTAGGTTGGAGTGAACAGCTACTAGATACACCCGTTGATGAAACTACTCCTGTTTCAGAGAATACAGAAAAAATTAAAAAGCGTTACAGGAAGAAGAAAAACAAGCTTGAAGAAATCTTCCCAGCCTACTTGCAGGTATAGTCATTGCTATGCATAGCGTGCTCCTTAAGATTAGCATTTGCATATATTGAATAAACTGTTAATCGGTGTAAAACACAAACATTTGCTTTCCAGTTATGTAATTCATTATCACTCTAAGTTGATTTTGCATAAAGAGCGATCGTTTCAACAGCCTCCTTTTGCTATTAAGCATTAAAACATAAATTACACCTTTCCTTCTAATTTTCCTGTTTCGTTTGTTTTCCAACAAAAACAATAGAATGTTATTCAGACATAACCCAAATGTCTGTATTAATGTTGATATAGATGCTTCAGTTGAAAATAGTTTGCCCTTGCTAGGAGGATTTAATTCTGTATACTGATTCTTATAAACAGAGGCTATTTTTTCAGCAGCATGGAGCAATATGGACAACTTAATTCTTTTCACCATATATTACCTAGTTTGTATGCTAAGATAGGTGAATTGAACCAAGTTCGCAGAAGAAAAGTTCCCCATCTACTCTTCTCTCTAGCAGCTGTCTATGTGCTCCAAAAAGCTTATCCAAGGGGTCAGGGGGCTTCCTGAACAACCTTGGATGGGCAAGGGGGACTGTTGAGTGAGGGGAGAATTGCCCCAAATTGGAAATGTTTCTTCTTTTTACATAGGATACAAGTATATGAATAGGAAGTAAAGGGCGATGAATTAACTTCAAGAACTTTACATTAAAAAATAGTCATTTGTGTTGAGTTTAATTTTACTATGTTCTAGCCACAAAGTTAACATTAGAATGAACTAAATTGGGTGAACAATAGTTTTGTATGTAAAGAAATCAGTGTTTGGTTTTGTGTTCCAGTGCTCAAATGTGGGGAATGTGTTTGTTTTTCCTTGTAGGAAGCCTTCTTTGGAAAAGACCTCCTAGATACCAGTAGACAAAGAAAACCAAGTTTAGATAATTTATGTGAAGAGAGCCTTGACATTTCTTGCAAAGCAAATTTGAACACAAATTTCCTAGATCCATCTTCAGATCCACTTCTTAGCTCAACTTCCACTCCAGCTCCATCAAAATCTGGAATACAAGGTACACCGGCTTGTATGTTTTTGTTTCTTTTGGTAAGGGGTACTTGAAGAGCAGAGTTATTAAAAGCAGGAATTTTGGGTGGGTTGGTAGAAGGACAGTGGTTAGGGAAAGTATTTTGAATAATTTCCTTAGCTATCTTATTAATTAGTATTCTCAGTAAGTGTGTTCTCTACTGCTGAGCTATGGCCCTTCTGGCAGTTTACAGTTCCTATAGGTTTCCAACATTGTTGGAAGGGGTGGAATTGTACTCAAACCTGATAGCTATATTGTCTTGTCAGCAGATGGTAGCAATTGGACAGTGGCTCTTGAGTATACACTCTCATTATAGTGACAAGAATCCCCCTGATTTACCAAAGAGCTCATGTTTCTGAAGCAGTTCAGAAAATTGCTGGAGTGCAGATGGTATAAAACCAAAGATTATGAAGCCTGGGCCAGGACAGCAGTGGCTGACATTACAGTCTATGTTTATTATATGGGGAAGGTGTTATATGGATCCAAGCTGTTTCAGCACGGGGGTGAGGAACATTTTTCAGCCGTAGGCCACTTTCTGGCACCTACATGCCAGTGGTGAGTAAGGCCCAAACAAAAGGGCATGGGCCTAAAGTACTGCAGGAGCTGGTGGGCCCACATAAATGTACTGCACACACCACATAATTATGCTGCACACACATACATATATGCAGGATCTCACTCTTTTTCACACATACACACAAATAGGCCTTGTCAGTCTTAATTGCGAAAGAGGGTGATCCTCACAGAGATTGCATGGTTAACCCTTCCCTTCCTAGCTGCCCCCTTTGTGAAATCCATCCCCGCACCCATAGCAATTAGGCTTGAGTAAAGCCTTCCACTGGTACGGCTGTTTTCAAGCCTAATTACAGTGGAGGTTGCTTCCAGAAGAGGATCACAGCTGTGATTCCCTCCCCCCCATGGCCCCCTGCACTGCAATTAAGCTTGGAAAAAGGATTCTATGGGCTCCAAATAGGAGGCTTTTTTTTCAAGCCTAAAATCTGTAGGGATAGCTGGGGAGGAGGTGGGGTGCTGTGGGTGGGCTGTATCCTACCCATGGCCTGCCAGTTTCTTGCTCTGATTTAAGTCATTGTAGGCCAATTCCCAAAGTGTTAAATGGTGTTTCAACTGTTTACTTAGATTTGAGCTTTCTGTTTACAAAGAAACATTCAAGCCTCTTTTTCCTAAAGAGAAAATAAAAGAAAGGTATCTGATTGGAGAAACACATACTCAAAATAATACCTGTTTAAAAACCCTTGAGCTCAGAGCAAATGGATAAATAACATGGGGGATCACAGTTGTTATGATTAAGGGCTTTTCCACACTGACCTTTCTTCCACTCTTTCTAGGCAAGGACTGTGATATAAAGTGCTGTGTCCAAGTGCCCTCCATTTTTTATTGCTCCAGAGCTTTCCCCTGGGGTCAAAAACCCACTCTTTAAATTCCAATCAAAACAAATGTCAGTCCACTGAAAACCCAAATTGACATTTGCTCCAGTTTGGCTTTAAAGAAGGGTCATTGCGGGGAAAGCTCAGGGCAAAAAGACCAACCAAAACACACTCATATATGGAGCTTTAAAGCACAGACCTTTGCCTTGAAAGAGCAGAGTAAAAGGTAAATGTGGATAAATTCATTGTGTAAAGCACCTGTTTTCTGTAGGTACCTCGGATGACCCATTAGCTGCCCTTGTGCTGAGCACTGATGATGACATACTTGGAATTCTTTCTGATGATTTAGTGAAATCTGGGGATCATTCAGGTACATGTATATGTTTTTGTTGGTTTTGTGAAATTTGTCTTGATTTATAAAATCATCCTGTTCATGGTATTATGCAACTATTTATATATGTATTTGTTATACCATAAGTATGCTTCAGCAAGCAAAGGACTCTTTCTTATTTCTTGCTTTGATCAATAAACCTGCACTTTATTTTACTTTGCACTTTATTGATGTGGGGATAACTTTTAAAAATCTTGTTGGTGTCTGGCATTCCCATGTACTATTTTAGCATGCAGCTGTATATACTTTTGGTTTATATTCTTTCTTGCTTTTTCAGCCTCTCCTTTTCTTTCTTTCTTGTTATAATCATCCATTTTATCTGGTTTGGATCTTGTAGGTCTTGATTTATGCACTTTCCAGGTTGAGAGCTCATCCTCCCCTTTTGGTAAGGAAATAAACAGTGGGTGATTCATGGTTAGAAGTAGTCATCTTTCCTAGTGGTTTCGGCTGATTTTTTATTTTTGCATGTGTAACTATATTCCATGTCACTAAAAATGCTTTCATCTTTCACTATCTCTGTGTGCAGAGTCTTGTGCAATGTTAAATACCTGCCTGTGCAGTGCACCTAGTAGTGTTTCAGAATTTTGTTTTAAAATGTTGTGAATAACTGGATTTGTGTGTGTGCCTTTCACAGTACAAAGTAACACGTTTCCTTCCTCCTGCACTATTTAAGTATGCTTTATAGAGCATCACAGTGATAGACTTCTTTTTAATTTAGTTTGTTGTATTATGAAAAGCATGAATAAAAAGTTAATATCAGTTTTTAATTTGGCCCTGGATAGACACTGCAACTTTGTCAAGCATAAAACACAAGGTTGGAGTCATTATTTTTAAAGATTATATAAGCTATTATGTCTTTAAGTATTATTTTTTGTAATGGCTTCAACACTGTATTTCCAAGTATTTAAATTCATATACTGCTAAATATTGTAGTTACTAAGAGGTGAGTAAGTGCTATAAGTTAAGTGTGCTTATGATACTAACCCTTTTAAGTAACATTTGTATGTAGAATTCCAAGAATTCTATCATTCCTAGACTGGAAATTCTCAGCCACCTCATTCTAATCTCCTACACAACCACCACTCCCAATGCCTATGTCACCCATCAGGAGAAACCCACAAGAAGACAGAGAGGTCATAAATAATCTAGATAGCCTGGGCTTCAGAATCCCCTTGAGACAAGTTGACTAAAACTCACTCAGTTGAGCTTCAGCAACCATGACCATGTGCTACTTAACAATATACTGTTCTCCTGTGTTCACTAGCCAATCCAACATGAGGAAATACTTAGTTCCACCTCTCATTGGTGTGATGTGATAACAGGAACAAGTCTAGTATAATTATTAATCATTCAACTGAGCTTTTCCAAGTGGTTTAGGCCTTCTGCAGTTTGGCACAGTAGGACATGTGAACAAATCCTCAAAGCATGCCTTGACATGTTTGCAAGGTTCTTCAAAGATAAGAGCCACTCACAACTGCCATGATTTGGATGCCACAGTTAATGCAGATCAGCCAAGGGAAGTGTCCAAGACACCCATTTGGTCCAGAGATAGCCTTGCTTTTTTCAGTGGGGAGGAAGGAGGTCCTGCTCAGGGGCAAATCATGTGGAAGGAGAAGAAGGTGGGAAACCCACCCTGGATCCTTCTGTCCCACTCTAATCTATCTCCTCTCTCACACAACTTTGGGAGGCTTCAGTGGTCAGGGATGTGTGGACTCTCTGGAACTCTTTGGGGTGTGCTGAATAATATAAGCTGATCTCACAGTGCTTCATCCTGTTCACTGGCTCTTAGTCCATTCCAGGCTCAATTCAAGATGACAGTTTTGAACTTTAAGACCCTTCATAACTTAAAACCAGGGCTCCTGAATCTTTCTCCATCTAGACCTTACTCAAGGGCCCCTTACAAGTGAGATGGGCAAGTGGCTAAGGGAGAGAGAGGCCTTTACAGTAGGAGCACCCCAGCTATGGATTGACCTCCCTAGGGACGCTCACCTACACTTGCCTTGGTGTCATTTTGGTGCCAGGCAAATATCTTTTTTTATTTTCCTATACTTTTTAATCTCTTTCAGCTTTCAGCTGTTTCTATTCTCAGCAACTGTTTTTATGCTGTATTTGTACTTTCATAGTATCATTGTTACTGAATGTTAAATTGTTTTATTTCCTGTTGTGAGCTACCCTGAGAATATTATTACAAGGTGACCTATATAAATACTGTGAATAAATAATGTAAGTAAAAAAACACACAAAAAACCAGACAGAATCCAGATTTAGATCAGTTATGGAATAGATGAAGTACTACAGGTTCTAATATACAGAAAGCAGTTCAGAGAGGAGATGGAGATATATTTTGAAGAGCCTGGAGGGAAGTCTCTCTTTTACTGTAACTGATGACAGACGCCATTCCAGGAAGTACAGAACCAGGAAGTGACTTGCGACAAAAAACTACTACTGTGTAATATATAGGAGAAAAGGCCAAGCAGAATGTTGTTTTTTGCTGAGCATCCCCAGAGCCAAAGGTGGAAAGAGACACAAGAATGTTTCTGGCAAACCACACCTAACATCTGAGGATAGCGCCTTGGGCAGAAGCCCCCAGTGTATTCTTGGCTCTCTTTGGCAAATGTTCTTCTTCACTAGAAAAGGTAGTAAATTGCAGAATCTTACAAAGAGGGTAGAGTCATCCAGTTCTGCAGGCTATTTTTGTTTCACCAGATTTAGACACAATATTAAGTTCTCTGTAAATGTATCTATATCAGTTCTAAAGAAAATATTTCCTCCTTCAACTATTCCAGAGACAGTTTTGTAGTGTCCATAGGTTAACTCTTACCTGCTGATGAATATTTGCAAAGAAACCTCTAATGTTAAAATAATCCAATCACTTGTTGGAATTGTTAAGTTCTTAATACCAGGAGAGGCTTATGATTCACGATAATATTCAGTCAGGTTTGCAAAACCTTTGTTTCTTAGACCAAACGAGTTTTTTAGTTGGGTGTGTTATAGAAAAATATGCTTCAAATATATTTTCCAAGCAGTTGTTAAACTAGGCACCTCAGCTTATTGCTGGTCTTTTAGTTAAAACCATACTTTTCCTTCCATCAGCTGGACTAGATATTGGACCCATATCGGATGATCCATCCTCTATACCTCCACAAAGCGTCAGTCAGAGTTCACGGCCACTGAGTGAAGAACAGTTAGATAGAATCCTGAGCCCTGAACTGGACAAGATGGTCACAGATGGTAAATGTTTCTTTTATATCATTGCCTCATGAAGGATCTTCTTTTTAGATTTACTTCGTGCTTGGTTTTAATTAGTTGCAATTGCCACAATTCACTGTTCGTATATGTTTGCTAATGTTTCTGTTGATTTTACTTTGTTCAGGTGCAATTCTTGGCAAACTGTACAAGATTCCAGGTATGTTCTCTTGCTTTTTAGTATCATTTTATGAAGCTTACTAAATGCAACCGTACCTTATATACTCACATGCAGTGTTTTGCAGAGCTGGGAGGAAAGGATGTCGAAGACCTATTTACTGCTGTACTGAGCCCTTCAGCTACTCAGTCAACTCCTTTGCCACAACCCCCACCACCGCCACCTCCTCAACTCATGCATTTGCATAATCAAGGTTTGTTTATTATCTTTTTTTGAAAAATAAAAAATAAAAATGCAGCTGCTAGCAATTCACACACAATTCAGTGATTGTCACCCAGTCTTGTGAAAAGTGGAAGCTAGAGTATTGTTTTTGTAATTCTTTTTATCAATAAAATTATCCTATAAGGGTGGATATGTTTCTTTTGATACAGCCTGTCTCCTGTCTACCTAGGACAGTAGTGAACAACCTGTGGCCTGGTGGCTGCATCCAGTCCTCTAGTTAGAGAAGGGCCACTCTTTCTTTCTCTACCAAGTTGTATGTGTATGTGTGAGAGAGAGGTAGAAAGAGGAAGAAAAGGTGGCAGAGAACATTCTTCGGTGCTGCAAATTCCATCCACTTTTGTCTCTTCTCTTCCCTGCCCCACAGTCGCTCAGCTCCTGGCAAATTCTCCCTGAAGAAAGCCAGCCCTTGACAGATTCCCTGCCCCCGCTACTTCATTGGTTCCCACCCCTGTACCCAAGGATGCCTGGCCAACATCTTTTCAGCTCCTCCTGGCTCCAGCCAAGGAATAAGGAACATTGTATGTTCCTGAAACCAAACATTGTCTCCTGTACAGCATCCCAGAACCCAGAAAACAATGCCAAAACAAGGCTTTAGTCTGCAAAATAGCATGATGTGAGAGGCAGAGTTATTTGAGCTTAGTCCCTAGGTGTTATCTTCTTTCAAAGTCTTCAAAACAGAGTAAAATTTTTGAATGTTTAATATTTGGTGTATGCAGAAAATGTCCCTTCAAATGCTTTAGTTTAGTACTGTGAAATAGTGAAGCAGAGTTTTAGTTTGCTTTTCACATGCAAAGTACTACTATTACATTTTATTTTTCCTGAGTATTGGCTTTCAGATAGTAATCAGTTTTTTAATTATGATATTTTAGATTGTTCAAGTTATTGTGCTTTATGGTATTGTGAGCCACCTTGGGTGGGCTATGTCCTAAAAGCCTGTATGTAAATAAATTACTATAAATAAATATTATTTGTGTTTTCAACTTTTCTTTAAAGGAGAGAATGCATTTTCAAGAGTTCCACTTATAAATGGCCTAATTGGACCAAGCCCCCATCTCCCTCGTACAACTTTGGTTCCGGGAGGAGGTATAGGCTCATTTTCTACAATAGCACAGCCACCATACACAGACACAAGGTGAGTAAAATGGAATAATTTGATATATCCTCTACTTCAGCATCGCTATAATGATATTCATTGAACCTATAATGATGCTAACGAGTTGGGCTCTCTGATTTCTCTTCTTCCCGGGTTTTAGAGTAACCAAAATTATTAATTTTGAGGTGTTGCTATTTGTGTGTGTTTGTTGGAACAATGTATTTCTGTTTACTGAAATGAACAAATCCCTATTTTGCTTTGCTTTGCCAGGGATAAGAATACAGCATTTAATGCGGTGATGAATGATCCCACCAGTTCTTGGGTTCCTTCTGCTACACCACTGGATGGTGAAGGTGATACCATGTCTAACGCGCAGAGAAGCACTCTTAAGTGGGAAAAGGAAGAAGCACTTGGTGAAATGGCAACTGTAGCACCTGTTTTGTACACAAATATCAATTTTCCAAATCTAAAGGAGGAGTTCCCAGGTATGTTATAAATTGTATAATCATAAAATTGGAAGGAACCTTAAAAAAATCTTATCTAATCCAACCTCTTGCCAGTACAGGAAGTCCACTGAGTTAAACCTTGCATTACAAATCTGTTAGGAACCAATCTTATTTCATAAAGTTCAGCTTTTCTGAATTCTGAAAAAGGCAACAGTTTCATGTTTACTGTTTACTGATGCATTGATGATATTCCAAATCAATGCAAAATAACAAAATCTTACTCCTTTTTCTCCTCTGCATTCTCAGATTGGACTACAAGAGTGAAGCAAATTGCTAAATTGTGGAGGAAAGCAAGCTCACAAGAAAGAGCTCCATATGTGGTAATGAGTATTTGCCATTTTTGTTGAAACAGAAAAAAAAGTTATGCCTCTGATTTCCATTAATTAGTCTAAAAGTATTGTAAGTTTTAAAACTGCTATAAAGCACACTGCTTCTGCAAAGTGCATTTTACATACATGAATTTCAGTTAGTTTTCTTAATTTGCTTTTTATGCATTTGGGGCCATACTTACTTTCTTCTGACTGCTGTTTTGCATCTCTAAAAACCTAGTGTTGAATTTGCACACTAAACTTTTAAAAAACTGACAGGATGATTTGATCCTCTGGAAAAGTAAAGATCATGAACATCACCCGGAAATTAATTCCTATAGCTGTTTTTAAATGGTTAAACTGATTATATTATTAACTGAAATGATGTCTGTTGTTTTTTAATTTCCCATTTGCTCTGTTTAGTGCTTACAGTGGTTAGCTTGATGTCGGATATTGTCCCAATTCTCTTCATATGTTTCATGAAATAGTGAAGCTGCTGTTGGTGCAAAACACATGGATAGGACTCTCTTTCTTGTACTGTTTTCAGTGTGTGTGTGTGTGTGTGTGTGTGTGTGTGTGTGTGTTTTGCTAACTGCACCTTTGATATGACATAGGTGCATTAACCTTACTTTGTGTGTCTAGGAAGATTAGTAGTTCACAAGTACCATAAGACTCTTTGTTTTTGCTACAACAAACAAACATGGCTACCTTTCTGGAAATGTAACCGAAGGTGTCCTAGTTTCTTGTTTCCTATGTGAAATTTATTCAAACCCTGTAAACCGTTTGTGGGTATTGTGTTGGTAATAAAGAATGGCATCACTTCCAATATCCGTCTAAACAAGTCTAAAAAATTACATGTGTGCTTGTTTTGCAGCAAAAAGCCCGAGATAATAGAGCTGCCTTGCGGATCAACAAAGTGCAGATGTCTAATGATTCCATGAAAAGGCAGCAGCAGCAGGATAGCATTGATCCAAGCTCTCGTATCGACACTGAACTCTTTAAGGACCCATTAAAGCAGAGGGAATCAGAGCATGAGCAAGAGTGGAAATTTAGACAGGTATGTTGCATTTGGTCTTTGATTCCCCCTTTTGTCTAGTACAGCTGTAGAAAGAGCTGCCCTTAATTAACATCAGATGCTAGAAAAGGAAATAGTAGCTTATCATATACTTTGTATATGGGCTGTGTACAGCAAGTATAGGTGGCCTTTGAAGTGACATCTACATAATCCTAGCACCTTAACTGAGAATTCTCAATTTAAAGTAACAAAAAGTGGGGCTAAAATTAAACTTCCTCCATTTGCTACCGTTTTGTGACTGGCTCCATCCCCGTACCTCCTCTATGTAGACTGGTAGGCCTCAGTAAGTTTTAGGCCCCTCAAACTGGCCCTGTGGTTAGAGAGTTTAAGAAGCCCCGCCATACTGCAGATGCCTGAAGACCTCAAAGCCATTTCATAGTTCAGCTTCTCGGTGAGGCACCACATGTGTAGAAGGTACCGTATTTTTTGCTCTATAAGACTCACTTTTTCCCTCCTAAAAAGTAAGGGGAAATGTGTGTGCGTCTTATGGAGCGAATGCAGGCTGCGCAGCTATCCCAGAAGCCAGAACAGCAAGAGGGATTGCTGCTTTCACTGCACAGCGATCCCTCTTGCTGTTCTGGCTTCTGAGATTCAGAATATTTTTTTTCTTATTTTCCTCCTCCAAAAACTAGGTGCGTCTTGTGATCTGGTGCATCTTATAGAGCGAAAAATACAGTAATTCTCAGGTCATGAGCATTTGTAGAGGCTACTCGTAACTATTACAAATGAATGAAGGATTATTTCCACATGGTGTTTCACAAGAAAGTTAGCAGGTTTTTCCGCACTAGTGAAATAAAATGTCATTTTGATAGTCAGTGCATTTAGCATATGTAGACCAATGTATTGTGAGCTGCATGCTATGTTAGCTCATGTGCCAAACCACCATAGGGATAATTTTGTGTGACATAAGAAACTCAGAATAGGACCTTTAAAAATAAAGTTCAGAAGCCTCTGGTACTTTCACCTTGGATGGAATGTCCAAGGAAGTTATACAGTGTCCCTGTATCTTTTAACAGAGGTTGTCTTTCTTCTTCAAATTTAAGTATATATTCTCAGAGATCTGCACGTTTGATATCAGTCATTTGGAAGCCTGCATAAATAATATACATATTAGAAATAATTGGCCCCATATCCTTAATTTGTTGGAACTTTTCAAATGACCTTAAAATGTGCTTATGAATTCTTCACTATTGTTTGATTTCCTGATAGTTATAATGCAACCTGGTTTTTTCCTTTCCTAAAACAGCAAATGCGTCAGAAAAGTAAACAGCAAGCTAAAATTGAAGCAACACAGAAACTTGAGCAAGTGAAAAATGAGCAGCAGCAACAGCAGCAACTGCAACAACAACTTGGGTCACAGCAGCTTTTGAACCAGTCAGGTTCAGACACACCTAGTAGTGGGATTCAAAGTCCTTTAACCCCTCAGACTGGCAATGGAAGTATGTCTCCTGCACAACAGACATTATATACAAAACAGGTTCCTGGTACCCCTACTTCTACACCTTCTGATGTTTTCTTAAAGCCACAGGCCCCACCTCCACCTGCGACACCAAATAGAATGCCTGTTCAAGATGCACATTGCCAGGCACCATCACAACAGATGTTTCCTCCTTGCTCCTCTACCAGACCACCTTCTCCTGTTGACCCTTATGCAAAAATGGTGGGAACTCCTAGGCCACCACCTGTTAACCAAAATCAAAACTTTGTCAGAATAAATTCTGTTACATCGGTAGATATCTGTCCACCCCCTTCACCCCTATCCAGGCCAGCTCAGGCATCTGAATCAACAGGGAGCAGGCCATCACCTGTCAGAGATTCATGTTCTTTGTCTCCAGTCAACAGTGACCCTTATGCAAAAGCTCCTGATACACCCAGGCCTACAATGGGAACGGAACCTTTCTCCAAACCTTTGGGAATATCAAGATCACCTTTAATTGCAGAACAACCAGGGAAAGGATCTTTATCAGTGGCAAACAGCGACCCCTTTGCTAAACCACCTCCAAGAACAGATGCGTTTCAAAGGCCCCGGATGTCTCCTGCTGACTCATATGCACGCCCACCATTGACTCCCATTCCTGCTGTTGAGGGAAGTCCTGGCCCATTTAAAACTCCAATGCGCCCAACTCAGTCCCCACAAGATCCGTACGCTTCAATGCCACCAACCCCACGGCGCATGTCTGTGGACCCCTACGAACGGCCTGTTTTGACACCAAGGCCAGTAGATAGCTTTTCACACAATCCATCTAATGACCCATATAGTCAGCCTCCTCTGACTCCGCATCCAGCAATAAAAGAGACTTTTGCCCACCCACAAAGAGTAGTGCGAAACCAGGGTGATTCTTTTTCTCAGTCTGGAACTATTTCAAGGGCAGTTGCTCAGGACCCTTATGCCCAGCCTCCGGGTACTCCTCGGCCTGTTGCAGATCCCTACGCCCAGCCTCCGGGTACCCCTCGGCCTGTCTCAGATCCCTACGCCCAGCCTCCGGGTACCCCTCGGCCTGTCGCAGACCCCTATGCCCAGCCTCCGGGTACTCCTCGGCCTGTCGCAGACCCCTATGCCCAGCCTCCGGGTACTCCTCGGCCTGTCGCAGACCCCTACGCCCAGCCTCCGGGTACTCCTCGGCCAGTCACAGACCCCTACGCCCAGCCTCCGGGTACTCCTCGCCCCACTGCTGTTGACCCATACATGCATCAGCCACTCACACCAAGACCTGCACAGACTGGAGACTTATTTGCTCAGGTTTCAGCTAATCAAAGGCATTCTGATCCATATGCCCAACCGCCAGGTACACCAAGGCCGGTTAGTAGTGATCCATATTCTCAACCACCAGCAACACCAAGGCCTGGAATTCCAGAACCTTACAGTAGACCAGCCCTAATGTCAAATCGTGATCCT
Source organism: Podarcis liolepis (assembly GCF_965112155.1). NCBI lineage: Eukaryota > Metazoa > Chordata > Lepidosauria > Squamata > Lacertidae > Podarcis > Podarcis liolepis. Next base: position 11,441,542 of record NC_139563.1, on the reverse strand, counting down.
TATCTGCAGGCATCACAGAACAGGACCTTACCTGGGACATTTGTAAGGCCATCAGATCCGTGTTCTCAGCCTCCAAAGCTATTGGGACCTGCTGCGACAGATTCTTTTAGCCATGCTTCAACAGCACCACCTTGTGATCCTTATGATCAACCTCCAATGACTCCAAGACCTCAGCCAGAAACTTTTGGAACTGCTCAGCTTCCCCACGATGTTGCAGATCAGCCAAGATCTGGATCCGAGGGGAATTTGGGCTCATCTGCAAACTCTTCCATGAGCTTGCAGGGAAAACAGTTCCCCCAAGCTTCTCCTGGCCCAGTACCAACAGCTGGAGCAACAAATACACAGACCACAATGTCTCAGGCCGATGCAGAAAAAATAAGACAAGTGAGTTTACTGTTGAATAACGTGCTTGTGAAAACCATGAGATGCCAGAGTTGATAGAACTTATCAATTGTGGCTGTGTTGTATCAGTAAATCATTTCTTTTATACTATAAGATGCAGGTATTTTGTATTCTGTGGCAGTAGTCTTATCATCAGTATCAGGACTTTAACACTGTCTGTATCCTAGTGAAACCACTTCAGGGTTTACTGGTGACTACAAAGCCCTGAACAACATAGAACCGAGATACCTGAAGGAACACGTATTCCTTTATTTTCCTTCCTCTGCCAGGGAGGCCCTTCTGCTTGTCCCATCTCTTGAGGGGTACTCAGTTACACAAAATAGGATCTTCTTAGTAGTGACACCCCAATTGTAGAATAATCTCCCCCTCGAGATAATGGCTGGTGCGGACATTGTTTAGTGTTTTTAGCACTAGCTAAAAGCTCATCTCTTCCTTCAGGCTTCTGATGCAGAGAGGGGAACTGATTTTGTGATATTAATACTGGAAGGAGATATGTGTTACTTATGTGCTTTTTCTATGTTCTTCTAATCTTTTATTTACTGTTTGTTCTGTTTTGATGTTTCATTATGTATATAACCTGTCCTGGGATTGCTTGCTGATAAAGGGTGGGATAAGAATGAAATAAATAAATGAGCTGAATTGTTTTTGTTCTCTGTCAGCGCCAGAAATTACGTGAGATTATTCTGCAGCAGCAGCAACAAAAGAAGAATGCAATCCGTCAAGAGAAAATGCCACAAGAGCCTACCATAGCACCTCATGCAGGATCTACTCAACCATGGCAGCAGCAAGAAAATCTGAACCAGATTTTTAACAGGCCTCCTCCTCCGTATCCTGGGAATATTAGGTCAGCCATTGTCCCTCCCAGCGGACTGAGGTTCACAGGTTTTCCCATCGATGGGCAGTTTAATAGACCCCAATTTCCAGGAGATATGGGTGGAATGGCAATGAGACCTCATGGAATTAGGTATACTTCTTGATTTATCTATATGTTTTAAGTGTTGGTTATATTAAGTGACCCTTTAAAAATGTTCCGGTTTAAAATTATATCTTAATGTAATGCCGCAAACACATTAAAGGCTACACTCAATCACTTTATCAAACCTGCTGAACATTGGCTTTTCTGTGAAAAACAACGAAGCAGGGGCAAAAATATGTGACCTCTTCAAGTATCTTTAATTTCAAAATTGTTCTACAAGTAGGTTTAAATTCTTTAGTGCAAAATATATGACAGAACAAAGGTATGTTCCGGGCAGTAATGAGGCTCTATTGAGACTGTAGGTTTAAGGGCAGACTATAAATAATATATTGCAAACTTGTATTTCCTTATCGCAGTAAATGCTTGTTTAGCCCAGATAATACATGGATTAGCCTGAAACTTGATTTTTTTCACTTGTTTTTCTTGATTATTTCAGTAGTTATGTAAATTGCCTTAATTTAAACCAGTCCACTCTGTTTTGACACCTACTCTGGATTTCATCAAAATATGAAGATAAGCATGTATTGCTACTTTAGATGTAATGAACATCTAGTCCAATAATTTGTTTCATTAACAGCCAGTCAGAATGTAAATTGGATGGCAAAGGTGTCACTTCAATTTATTCAAAAGATATAATATCCCACAAAATTGATTTGTTGTGTAAACTTTCTACAATGTGCAATCCAAGTCAACCAAATATTTTTTCCCCCAGATTTGGTTTTTCTGGAGGTGGTCATGGTCCTCCACCCTGTCAAGAACGTTTCCTTGGGCCTCCCCAGCAAATGCAACGTGCTGGAGTTCCACCACAACTCAGAAGATCAATTGACATGCCTAGACTCCCTAACAAGCCACAAATGGGCAACCCTATTGGACTCTCACAGCATTTCCCACCACAAGGTATTCAGGTTCAACAGCACAACATCATGGGGCAGGCATTTATTGAGCTCTGTCACAGAGCACCCGAAGGCAGGCCGAGACTTCCTTTTAATTCCTCATCAGCTGTTACGAACACAGTCCCCCAACATCAACAACATACAGGATTTGTACCTAGACAGGACTGTCAAGGCCCAAGACACCTAGAGCCCACAAGACGTACTTCTCAAAGCCTAAACAATCCATTGCATGTGGCAACTGGTTTGGAGCATTTACCGCCAGGTCAGCAAGCTATAGTGAATCCCAACCACCCACCTGTATTAGTCATGTGTTCTTTAGGTCATCCACCAGTTAATGATGCTTTTTCGGGAGGTTCTTTGCCAACAGCAACACCTACTGAGGCAGCAAGTGACTTACAGATTCCCAACCAACCCACTGATGGATTAGAAGAAAAGCTTGATCCTGATGACTCCTCTGTAAAAGATTTAGATGTCAAGGACCTTGAGGGTGTTGAGGTTAAAGATTTAGTTGACGAGGACCTTGAAAATCTAAATCTAGACCCAGAAGATGGCAAAGGAGATGAACTGGACACATTAGATAATCTTGAAACAAATGATCGCCACCTTGATTACCTCCTAAGATCAGGCGAATTTGACATAATTGCCTACACTGATCCAGACCACGATTTGGGTGACAAAAAAGGTATGTTTAGTGAGGAGCTAGATCTTAATGTCCCCATAGATGAAATACAAGGCAAAGCAGAAGATACTCAGCAAAAGCAGCAGGATGAAAAACCTGCCACTCCTACAGCACTGTCTCCTCAGAAAAAAACGGCTGAAGTCAGTGAAATTAAAACAGAAGTTATGTCTCCAAACACATTAGAAGAAACTAAATCTGAAAGTGAAAAAAGAGATGTAAGTGTGGCATCCTCTGGCGCTCAGTTTATGACTGAAACAGAGTTACATGATGGAGAGGCAACATCTGTGATGCCCCATAATGTGGAATTACCTGGCAAAACAAATATGAATGAGGAAATCACTGTTCCCAGCTCAGATACTGTTCCAGGCCCTGCTCCAACATCAGCTCAAGGTTCTTGCAATATCTCTGGATCCACTCCTGTTCTTACAAGTTTGTTAGCTAATGAGAATTCAGAAAACCCTGATGTCGGGCCTCTGGGCTCTCCGCCTAATCCACAGCCAGCAGCACAAATCAACCCTGTTTCAAGTATGCCGCAAACTTTAATGACATCTGCTGGTCAAACCATGGAAAATACTGTACCTAATGTGAACATGGTTCCACAAATAAGCCATAACTTCTCACAAGGGACGGCGGTAAATCCAGCCTTTATTCCTGGCCAGACAGCTAATAGCTTTGGGGCAGTGCAGCCTGGTAATCAAACTGTGCCTGCTGTAAATCGACCCGGCCCCAGTGGTATGCCTGGGCCACAGCCGATGATGATTCCACAAACATTAGCCCAGCAGCAAAATCGAGAGAGGCCTCTTCTGCTAGAAGAACAGCCTCTTCTGCTGCAAGATCTTTTGGATCAAGAAAGGCAAGAGCAGCAGCAGCAGCGACAGATGCAAGCCATGATTCGCCAGCGTTCAGAGCCATTTTTCCCTAACATTGGTATGTTTTTGTTTTTTCTTTGATAATGCTAAGTGCGATAGAAACCAACAACCATAGACCGTATTTTTCCTTGTATAACAACAATTTTGGGTGACTCAAAATTAAGAAAATACACTCGGCACTATCCGTGTATAAGACGACCCCAATTTTAAACATTATTTTAACATAAAAAAGCCTAGTCTTACACATGGTAAAGTACTTGGAATGTCCACCATTTGATAAAATTTATTATCTCTATTGTGTTTCCTAATTTGTTTAATCTGTATGTAGAAAAAAAGAAAATAGAAATTGCAATAGGTCCGAGAGGTTTTCTGTTCCTACAGGGAAAGTGTGTATTCGGAATCCGATAGACATAGCTTGCTGAGCAGCTGAAAGCGTGGATTATAGAAGCCGAAATATTCATCTGGTGCCTAGCCTGAAACAATGCTGTCAACTTCAATTGAATTTTGGGGGTGGGGGGCTGCCAGTCCATTTTTACTGGCCCTCCTAGTATAGGAAGGAGGAATATGAGTGGGAATTTGAGTGAGAAGTAAAGGTGAAGGGAAGAATTTGGGATAAGGTGCAGCATATTAGGTGTCTTCCACAAGGGCAAGAGCAAATATGCTTCTTCATTCTGCCAAACTCTGTTCATGTTCTCTATTTGCATATGCATTCAAGAGTGTGTGTGTTTCTGTTCAATTGGATTGGGCAAGCAGCTGCAGATCAGTTACATTGCCACTCCTTATAACCACATTCCCCACTGGTATATTCTGTTTCCAAACTCCAGTTAATATATTAGTATTCTTATTGTCATTGTATATTCTTTGTTTTGGATTCAGAGCATGGTATAACATGCTCTGCAGGTGTGAGAATGGCAAAAACTTACTTTTGCTATTCTCATAAGGCCAAGAATGTCATGTCAGCAAGTCAGTTAGGGAGAGATCACTGCTCCAGCTCTCACTTCAATTTATTGAAATTTGTATACTCAGTTGAAGCAAGCCAGTAAGAGGAAATCCTTGAGAAAAGACTCTGTCATGAAGGCAACAGGTAGAGTAAAAACCTCAAAGCAAATACATGGGTAGGTGAAAGCAATCTACACAGTCCATTACCAGGCATCCTTTCCTCTCTCCCTCCAGCACTATGGTTACTTCTCTTGCAGACAAGGTATTATGCTGCTGGCACCAGCTCAGGGCTGGTATAAAGAGGGAAAATGGCACCTAAGAGAACTGCTTCTGTCTAAAACATTCCCTATGATGCCTATCAGCATTCTAGCATCAATCTATTAGAGTCACCCTGTCTTAATGTAGGTTGAACCAATTATTAAGTGTGAATTTCTAAAAGACCTATAGTAACCACATTAAATTGTCTTTAAAAATAATTGAAGTGTCAGTGGGCCAAGTTTTTCTGTCATAATTATGAAACTTTTAAAAATGGGCTTCAACAGGTTAGCAGTGGTGAACAAATGATATGCTTCTCCACACTGGCTATTTTATATAATGAATACTTATTCTTCTTAAATTTTGGTTTCATAGATTTTGATGCAATCACTGATCCTATAATGAAAGCGAAAATGGTGGCTCTGAAAGGGATCAATAAAGTAATGGCACAGAACAATATGGGCATGCCACAAATGGTCATGAACAGGTAGGCAAAGATTGTGACTATTTTAGCTTCTCTTAGATATCAGCATGAGTTTCCGCTCACTGAAATTTCAGGTTATTCTGATAGCTGTTACCTTCCTTGGGAGATTAACAAAGTAAATTTTAGCATTAATTTTACCATTAATCATTAATTTTCTATTTTGTGATTCATGTCATACACACAAACAGCTGTATTCCTCTGCACATAGCAATAACTCTGTGGTATGCAGAAAAGGGCAGGGGCTGGGAAGGTGAAGCAACAGACTGTGCATGCCCAGGAGCACACTGTTTCCCTTCTGAGATTAGTTTATATCAAAATCTCATATTATTAACACTTCATTAATTTTAGCTGTAAAACAAATCCAAAATGTGATTTTATTTACCCATTACTAGATTTGCCTTTATGGGTCAAGCAGTGCCAGGAGTACCAAGTGGTGAAAGCCAGAATCTTGTCCAGCAAGCAATCACACAGGTAACGTGTCCTGAAATTTGAAGTAAAGCAGATTTTCGTAAGTGGAATTGTGGTTTAAAAGCTGCTGTGCTATAATGGATAGAGCATTCAGACAAACCTGCATCCATATCCACAGCCACTAATGTTTTCATGAGTTGAGTAAGTCTCTGGCCTGAAACCCTAGACATTTGAATTGTTGTCCTTACCTGATATGAGCAGGTGAGTTGCACTGTTACACCTTATTGCAATGATCATCTCTTTGTCAGAGGAGCTCATCATCCCACAAGGGAAGCAGGATGTTTTCTGGACTGGGTCCATAACTATGCCACAACCTATAACCCAAACCCAGTAGCAGCAGCCTCTTGACCACGTGTTGAATGTAGCCTGAGTGCAGAAATATGTTTCTTGTGCACAGATTCCCATTCCTCACAGCTTCAGAGCAACTGTAAAACAGAATTTTGTTTAACGCACTCTGTTTCTCCCCCACTTTCAAGGATGGAAACCTAACACCGCAGATGTCTAGGCCCAACCCTCCAAATTTTGGTCCTGGTTTTGTAAGTAAGTATAAAACTCTCATAAACTGATATTAGACTTTGAAGCCAACTCCATGGGCACATATTATATTTCAGAACACACACAGCTTATTTGCAAGCCTATTCAAAAACAATAATTGAATTATGACACAATTAACTGAAATATTCTGAGCCAGTGCATAATAAGCTTTTGAAATGTGACAACCTACCGAACTTATAAAATGTGGAAAAACCAGTTGCAGAAACATCTCAGAATAATTAGCCTTGCTTAGATGATAATAATATTTGGGTAATAATAACCAACCTGACATTCATTTTCATATATATTTTATATAAACCTATTTTTAAAAGGGGAGAGAGATTTTGTAGCCCCATTGTCAGTTTCAAAGGAGTAGCACTTGATTCCTTGGTTAGGGTAAGAAAAGATTGGCCTTAAATTCTGCCTTGAAAGATGTTAATGCATACTTGCATGCTCCAGATTTTGTTGATGCTTTACATCCTCTTTTCTTATTCTATTCAAAATAATTTATTTTTTCTCTATTACAAAAAGAGAAAGGTGTTAATACTTGGTGGGGGGGGCTGATACGAAAGAAAATCCCTTCTTTTTGAAATCAGTTTGAAAATGAGATTTGTGAAAGTTTGCAAAACCTATGGTAAGAAAATTGATTTGTTGTGTTTTATCCTTAGATGATTCACACAGAAAGCAATATGAAGAATGGCTACAAGAAACACAGCAGCTGCTTCAGATGCAGCAGAAATTCCTTGAAGAGCAAATTGGAGCACACAGAAAATCAAAAAAGGCACTATCTGCAAAACAGCGCACTGCAAAGAAAGCTGGTCGAGAATTCCCAGAGGAAGATGCAGAGCAGCTCAAGCATGTTACTGAACAGCAGAGTATGGTTCAAAAACAGCTTGAACAGGTGAGAGTTTATCAATAACTAAATTGCAAGTGTTGCAACAGCAACAATTTTAAAACTGGCAAAAGAGGTGGTAGCAATTTTTTATAAAGAAACAAAAGTATAAGATTCAGAGCCACATAAGTATTTTTAGATTTTCACAAACTCCTGAATTATTGTCCCCTGTCAAAGCTATCATTTTTGAACAGGTTAGAGCAGGTTGCAGTATTCCCAAAATTTAAACCTGGTCTAGTCTAACCTTTGACTTGATTTTGGGACAAAAATGGTCTTGGCTGCCCACGTTCCTGGCCTGTGCCACAGAGCAGACAGAACAAATGCAACCATGTTGTTTCTCCTGGACCTCTGAGCAACATTTGATACCATCATCTATAGTACTCTTCTGGATAGCCTCTCTGGAATGAGCTTGAAGATATGATGGACTGGGCCTTTTCTGGAGAGGCGGATCCAGCAGGTGCTGCTGAAAGACTTCTGTTTCCCTGTGCTTTTAACATTTACATGGAGTCAGTGAGAGAGATTATCCAGAGGTTTGGGATGAGTGTAAATAGGTAAATATGAATACATGGTTATAGAGAAAAGCATAGCACACAGCTTTACCTTGCATTCCCATTTACTACCTGGGAGGTGGTAGAAATCCCGAACAGGTGTCTGCAGGCAGTTCTGGAATGGCAAACAAGCTGAAACATAATCCAGCTAAGATGGTACATTGATCCGGATGGTGGTTTTTAACTGGCTATGAATGGAGTTGCACTCTTTCTGAAGAGTCAGGTCTGCAGTTCAGGGGTTTTCTTGAACCCACTTTAGGTGTTCATAATGGGGCTTAAATAACCACACACAGTAGGGAGAGCATGAATAAGCACAATAACTCTCTCCCCCATCTCCATTGCCCTCCACATGTTCAAGGGTAACTATCTTTAGCAGTGAAGCCTCCTTTACTTGTGGAGACTCCTACTCATTTTGGGACCCTGATTTTCTAGTTGCCCATGAGCTGGGGGCAGGGGGAGTGGAGCTACATTAATGTAATATAATATAATACATACCAAATTAACAGATTTAAAGTCAATCAAATTTATTGTGGCATAAGGTTTCATGGACTAGTGTTCACTTTATCACAGGCATGAAGTGTTAGCCTCAGTTGATAGTAGGCAAAGGTGAATACATGGGTATAGAGAAAAGCATATTAATCTATATTTCCTCTTGGCTAGCAGGGCTTGTATGTTGGGTGACGGCTCCAGCTAACATACCATCCCTGCTAAGCCACAGGAAATCTACCCTTCAGGTGGGTCAGTTGTTCTGTTTCCCTTCAGCTAGCAGGGATGGTATGTTAGGTAGAGCCATAACCCAACATACCAGCCCTGCTAAGCTGAAAGAAATCTACCCTTCAGGTGCGCCAGTCATTCTTTTCTTTGCAGCTCAAATGTAGACAATATAAGGAAAAAGAGTGAATTTATATACAGTGGTGCCCCGCAAGACGAATGCCTCGCAAGACGGAAAACCCGCTAGACAAAAGGGTTTTCCGTTTTTGAGCTGCTTCGCAAGACGAATTTCCCTATGGGCTTGCTTTGCAAGACGAAAACGTCTTGCAAGTGTTCCGATTTTTTTTCGCTCCCCCCCCCTTTTTCTAAGCCGCTAATCCTTTAATAGCCGCTAAGCCTTTAATAGCCGCTAAACCGCTAATAGCGCTAATCTGCTAAGCCGCTAATAGGGTTGCTTTGCAAGACGAAAAAACCGCTAGACGAAGAGACTCGCGGAACGGATTAATTTCGTCTTGCGAGGCACCACTGTATCACAGAAATGAATATCAGTTAACTAATTTTAAAAAATAAAGAAAGAAAGTTTGTAAAATGTTGTGCCCAGTATTTTCTTAAATATTTTTTCATTGCTTATATATATTAAGGTTTGTTTTTTCGCAGAAGTCTCCAGCTTAAGAAACAGAAAATGTACTTTTATGGGACATCACTTAATAACATGCTTACATTGTAGATACGAAAGCAACAGAAAGAGCATGCAGAACTCATTGAAGAATATCGGATTAAACAGCAGCAATGTGGAATGGGACCCCATGCAATGATGCCAGGTATGCCTGCTCAGCCTGCAATGGTCACAGGAGGATCTCCACCAGCAGTGGGTCAGCAGAGTTTCCCAATGGTATCTCAACAGCTTCAGCATCAACAGCATGCTATAGTTGTTCCTGGACAACCCAATCCACCCAGAATGCCAAGTTTGCCTGGATGGCAACCGCCCAGCGCTGCTTCAGCACACATCCCACACAATGTACCAAGGATGCAGCCGCCAATGGCACAGTTGCCGGTGAATCCTGTTACTCCCACTTCTGTGTCAGCTCCTAGCTCAAATGTGCAGTCAGGGCCACCACCACGTGTAGAGTTCGATGACAACAACCCATTTAGTGAAAGCTTTCAAGAGCGTGAGCGAAAGGAGCGTTTGCGAGAGCAGCAGGAAAGGCAACGAATTCAGCTTATGCAGGAGGTGGATCGGCAGAGAGCTCTGCAGCAGAAAATGGAAATGGAACAGCACAGTACAATGGGCTCAGAATTAAATGCCAGAACTTCTTTGCCTCAAATACCGTTCTTCAATTCAGACCTACCTTGTGATTTCATGCGGCCTCCACGGCCTCCTCAACAATCTCCACAGCATCAACAGCAGCAGATGGGACCCATTATGCAGCAAGGACCTCTAAACTCCCCACCTCCTTCCAGCTTTCCGCAGTGTAGTGAGCGGCAGCCAGTGGGATCTTCCTCCTTTGTTCCCGATCCTCCCCCACTTCCAGACGGAAGTCCCCCTTTCCATTCTGTGAAGCAGCCACGTGGAAGCTTTTCACAGTACCAGGTTCGGCCTCCGTTTGCCACTGGTCTGCCTGGAGTTTCTCCTGGAACTGGCAGTGGTCCCCCCTGTGGTCAGGACGCCATGCCCCATGGAACAAACTTTCCTGGAACAAGTCAGTCTCTCATCCAGTTGTATTCTGATATCATTCCAGAGGAGAAGGGCAAAAAGAAAAGAACCCGAAAGAAGAAGAAAGAGGACGATGCTGAGTCGGTAAATACCCCATCAACCCCACATTCAGATATAACTGCACCCCCAACTCCAGTTGTTTCAGACGCTGTCTCCACCCCAACAGTTAGCACGCCTGGTGAACTTTCACGGCATCCAGGAGAATCGGAGGCAGAGGAGCTGCCAGGCTCATCACCTCCAAATGCTGCAGAGAGTCAGTCTTCCTTAGAATTGAAAAGTCAGCTCTCCAGTACTGATTTGCCACAAAACATATTGCCTGAGCAGCCAGGCATGAACCAGGAGACAGACAAGGACAAGACAGAGGCTTCCATGAGCATTCAGGAAATTAATCAGGAAAAGACAAGCGCTGATCAATGCCCTAGTGAGGCTGAGCCTAAGATGGAGAATGAAAATGGCATTAAAGTGGAAGAGGAGAAGGCTACTGTGCAGCCTTCCCCTTCTTTGCAGAATCAGGCACAACCTGAAAGCATTCCAGCAGCAAAAGGGGAATCAGGGAACGAACTCCTCAAACACTTGCTTAAGAACAAAAAATCCGCCTCTCTTTTCAAGCAGAAAGCAGAAAGCAGCTTACAGTCAGAAGAGAGCGCTAAGGAGAGCAAATTCGTGGGGAAACGGGATCCGATGGAAGGCAGCATGGTAACCAATTTTTATTATTAACATCCAAACTTAGAGGGTATTGGAAATGATGCAGCATTGTGTATTTATTGTAAATTTATTGTAAATTTAAAATAGCCCAGCCGCTAAGGATATGCCCTTAAAAAAACAAAGGCAGTACTGGTTGAACATGTTCCTCCTTCACAATGTTCTGTATATGGGCTTTCACCCCCTCTAGAGGTCATCGAGTAAAGCAGGAAATGGAGAAGTATGATTCAAAGGCAAACTCCACAGCCTTTGAATATATAGTTGCAACATCCCAGCCTTTACGCGTGACAAATATACAGAGCTACTCGCAAGCAACTGTTTTAGTGAATATCCAGTTTAGATGTGAGGAGAAGCTTAAGATTGTATGGAAAATTATAAACCTCAGTTTTCCTTTGATGTGCTGGATTATGGTCCCTGAACAGATACTATCATAAAGCAGTCATTTGTTTATATTAGATAAGGAACGTCAAAAGTTCTTGTATTTTTGATTTTAAGGTTTTTGTTAGCATTTGAGTCACACACTTACTCAAAATAAGTTAGTTTGAGCACAGTAATAAACTAGTGATATTCATTGATGAAGATATTCTGCATCTTAGAAAGAATAACTATAGTCATGCTGAACACTGAATAATATATTTTGGCAGCCAATTTAGTAATTCATAGCTAGCATATCTTCCAGGGAGTCACTCTTGTACATTCATAAACTCTTGCGCCTCCCAGAGAGAAACCTGCTGTTGTGAACTGATAATTGCACAATATTCTTGAAAACTGGATAAAACCAGTGATTGGAAGGTTTTGCTGCCATTAGCGCTCTGTTTGTATGTAAATAAATTATACTGATAATTTTAAAATGGCTTTTGTATTTGAACTTAAAAGCTATAATTTTTAATGACAGTGATTCTTGGTTTGACATTATTGGAATCTAAGATCAGAGAGCTTATTTGTGTCTGTGAAATATTACTGTAGAATGCTGGGGTTCTGATTTCATTAGGTGTGTATGCTTTGTCATTATTGCAGCCTGTCAAGAGCCTCTGGACATTGTTAAGCAAAACAACATGTTAACAAAAATACTAGGGCAGGAAGGAATCACATAGAAAGGGTGGCATTTCTCTAGCATGGGTGCAATTATATACTTCTAAACTTCACCCTCTGTTTCTCTTCACCCTCCTAAAAGCAATCATTAGGGAATCCATTGCAGGGTACATTTGGATGTGGTAACAGCCAGCTTCAGAGAGCAGATTTAGGACATGAAATGAAAAAACAACGAAATAAACGAACTCAGAGGGCGGGTGAGAAGGCAGCACCTCGATCTAAGAAGAGAAAAAAAGAGGAAGAGGAAAAGCATGCTATTTATCCTAACACCGAAACATTTATGCAGTTAAAACAGGTGAGCACTGAAGGGGTAAAGAGCTTAAAGACTGAAGATATATTATGTCACTGACTATACTGAGCACCGTAATGTTTAGGGTATTTTTTTAGTATGCTTGTTTATTCACAGTAGTTGATAACCTAGAAATACACGTATTTATATTTTTTGCCTACAATGCACATCTACATTTATTGTGATGCATGATGGTGCTGACATATTTGACTTGTTGCCCCCTGCAACATAATGTCAGTGTTTTAGGGATTGCTTATGCATAGGGTCTCCATGTATACTTTCATGTCATATTTCAGAATGATGACTAGAAGCCCCAGAAGCATAAAAGACACTGAGGGAATGTGACAGCATATATTTATATTGTCTCTAAATGAGTGAGTCAGCACAGTTTTGATGCCACCATGCCCACTTAGATGTCTCTTCCAATGGTCCAGTTTTGTAATTCTCTCAAAAGGAATCCCCCAAGGGGGCTTCATGTATCAAAAACCAGGCAGCTCATGTTAGTTGATTTCAGATAACTCATCCAGCTGAGCAAAGTTAGGGTGAATTTTCACAGTTGTTGGGAGTGTTGATGAAAGAATACAGCCAGGATCATGGAGAAGAAAGCAAGGAGACTGAGAAATGGCAAAGTGAAAGACACTTGGTAAAGCCATAGGGCTAATGCATAAAAGACGAAGAAAGTGTCTGATGGAAGGTAGGTAAAAATAGTAAGGGTTGGAGGTGAGACAGAAGAGGCAGAACTATTGCAACTTTCCAAATCATCATGAAAACATCTTTTTTTTTTAATTTTATGCAATAAGCTTTTAAAACAATGTGTGTGTTGTTCATTTATCATTAATAGAAGGTTGGAAAACAGTTGCTGTGCTCCACGGTTGGAGAGCCACTGTCCTGATGGTGTTAGTTTATTTTATTTGAGAGCAAAATCTGCGAGTAAAAATGTGTTGGTAAAGCCTGCTTACCTCACAGGTAGAGTGCATGAAAGGATGTAATTCCATACCTTAACCTGAGTCGGCAGTGTGATGCAGCAGCAAAAAAGCTAAAGGAATTCAGAAGTATAGTGTCTAGATCAAGGGAGGTAGTAGCACCAATCTATTCTGCCTTGGTCAGCCCCCCAGTTCTGGGCGCCAAAATTTAAGAAGGATATTGACAATCTGGAATGTGTGCAGAAGTGTGCAGGACAACCAAAATTATCAAGGGTCTGGGAACCAAGCCTTATGATGAACAGTTGAAGGAGTTGGGTATGTTTAGCTTGGAGGAGACTAAAAGGAGATATGATAGTCATCTTCAAATATCAGAAGGGCTGTCACAGGGAAGGCGGAGCAAGCTTGTTTTCTTCTCCTTTGAAGGGTAGGAGACAAATCAGTGCTTGGACTACTGCAATGCGCTCTACGTGGCGCTACCTTTGAAGGTGACTTGGAAACTGCAATTAATCCAGAATGCGGCAGCCATACTGGTGACTGGGAGTGGCCGCCGAGACCATATAACACTGCATTGGCTCCCAGTACGTTTCCGAGCACAATTCAAAGTGTTGGTGCTGACCTTTAAAGCCGTAAATGGCCTCAGCCCAGTATACCTGAAGGAGCATCTCCACCCCCATCATTCAACCCGGACACTGAGGTCCAGCGGCGAGGGCCTTCTGGCGGTTCCCTCACTGCGAGAAGTGAGGTTACAAGGAACCAGGCAGAGGGCCTTTTCGGTAGTGGCGCCTGCCCTATGAAACACCCTCCCATCAGATGTCAAGGCAATAAGCAGCTATCTTACTTTTAAAAGACATCTGAAGGCAGCCCTGCTTAGGGAAGTCTTTAATGTTTAATGCTGTACTGTGTTTTTAATATTCGGTTGGGAGGCGCCCAGAGTAGCTGGGGAAAATATTATTATTATAGTTTCAAATTACAAGAAAAGAGATTCTGACTAAGCATTAGGAAGAACTCTGTTCAACCATGGAACAGACACTACCTTGGAAGGTGGTGGACTCTCCTTCATTGGAGGTTTTTAAATAGAGGTTGGATGGCAGTCTATCAGGGATTCCTTTAGCTGTGATTCCTGTATTGCAGGAAGTTGGACTAGGTGACCTTTGAGTTCCTTCCAACGCTACATTTCTGTGATTCTGTCTGAAGTCCTTTATGTAAAGTGCTTGAAGGACTATCCTCAAGGCTAGTGTTCAATAAATGAGTTTTTAAAAACCTTGGGCTTCTAATGGTTACAGTCATCTTAGTGTAATTGAGTGGAAATTTACAGTTCATTGTTGCATATTGCTAGTGAAAAATAATTACTACTCATCTTTTCCTACAGCAACTCTCCTTGCTGCCTCTAATGGAGCCGATAATTGGAGTGAGTTTTGCCCACTTTCTTCCTTATGGCAGTGGCCATCTGAATAGTGGAAATCGCCTTTTGGGAAGCTTTGGTAGTGCAACGCTTGACGGGGTATCAGATTACTATTCTCAGCTAATCTACAAGGTGTATTTTTTTTCTACATAGATTCTCCAAATGTTCTATACAAAACAAAACATTGGGATCCAGCAGTAGTTATACCATGGTGTTTCATGAGACATGCTGGATTTTAAAATATTTCATTTTTCTTGTTCTCCCATTGCCAACTTTATTATTATTCTTCTTCACTGGAAAGTGGTGAGGCATATTTAAAACAGAATTCTGCTTGTGCAACGGGACTTCCCCTCCCATACTGGCAGACACGGGGTGGGGGTGGGGGTGGGCACAGTTCTGAGGCACAAGTGGAAGTCTAATGCCGTAGTGGAACCACAGCATTGGATGTGACCCATTACTCACACTGTAAATATTTTTTATTCTATAACTATCTTTTCAAACTGATGCAATTGTGAAGGTTGTAATCCTAACCTTTAAAGTTATTTTTTAAACAAAATTCCCAGCGCAATGCAAACACAAAATAATTTGAAGTCATAAAGGACTGCTTACTGGTAATTTGAAGGATAGTGACTGTCCTTCCTTTCT
This sequence comes from Podarcis liolepis, assembly GCF_965112155.1. Lineage (NCBI taxonomy): Eukaryota > Metazoa > Chordata > Lepidosauria > Squamata > Lacertidae > Podarcis > Podarcis liolepis. The sequence continues at coordinate 11,426,125 of NC_139563.1, read as the reverse complement.
CGTATGTATCACTCCCTTTATTAGAGGCAGAAAACTGCTTTATACTGAGTCAGACCATTGGTCCATCTAGCTCAGCATTGTATACACTGAGTGGCAAAGGCGCTCCTGGGTTTCAGACAGGGGACTTTCCCAGAGAGGAGATGCCATAAATTGAAATGTAAAGCAGATGCTCTACTACAGGCTTCCTCAAACTCGGCCCTCCAGATGTTTTCGGCCTATAACTCCCATGATCCCTAGCTAGCAGGACCAGTGGTCAGGATGATGGGAATTGTAGTCTCAAAACATCTGGAGGGCCGAGTTTGAGGAAGCCTTTAGATAGGTGGTGACTGATGAGAGGATCTCCTTGGCTATGGTGCATCAGCTTAGCACAAACATATGAGCATGTGGGCTCCCATAGAGGGGATTGTGGCTGCTTTGCTCCCCACTGGTCCTTCTGTTGTTCTGCTGCCCTGCACTGAACTAAGGCCTGTGTCATCCAAACCCAGGCTTGTGGTTAAGTTCTCCTGAACAAACCGTGAGCCATAAACCATGGAGCAAATCTTGCTTACTACTTGTAGTTAGTCTGGAGAGAGATAAACCACAAGCCCAGCTGCAGATGACAGGCTAAGGCCAATCCATGGCTTAGCTCACTGCAGTGCTGCAGCAGAATGAGGTTTTGTTTTTTTTTTGTTCCTTCCCAGCCAATCTTCTTGTCCAGAACCCACACACACGTGTTTATGCTAAGCCGTGGTTCGGCTTAGTGTGATGTGTGAACCAAGCCAGCCACCTCAGTTCAGGCATAACTCCAAACGTGACCTGCAAATTATGGTTTGCATTTGCCATGCAAAATCAAAGTTGATCAAAGCTTGCAGTCCTGGTTTGAGGGTCAAATGCTTCGATATAATAGTAAGCTATGGTTTACCGCCAAACCCAGCAACTGACTTCTTATTCTGAGTATATTATCCTTCCAGATTCATTCTCATAGCACCAAACCAGGTTTTGTGTTGCATCTGAACCAAGCCAGTGTGACTGGCAGATAAATAGTTGCATTATGTATGTGCAGTTGTAAGATAAAAATTATGTGCATTCTGTTGGACCTTTTGTATGTAAGATACATAACTTATCATGTACCAGATAAGCTTGCTGAAAGCTAACTTTAAATTCTTTCCTCTTATGCAGCAGAATAACTTGAGTAACCCTCCCACTCCTCCGGCCTCCCTCCCTCCTACACCTCCACCTGTGACTTGCCAAAAAATGGTAAATGGATTTGCAACCACTGAAGAACTTGCTACAAAGGCTGGAATGCTTGGAGGGCATGATGGTAAGTTTTCACATGTATGCCAGAGTATGCATTTTCAGTTTTCAGATTCTCTATAATGAAACATGGGGCTTACTTTTTTCAGATTTGAAATCCACTTTACAGCAGAATGTTTTGACTTTTTGTTATCATTTCTCACAAAATGTATAGGAACAACTTTGATGAACATTTTGTGCATATTCTGTGCTTACATAATGTATATATGGCCAGTATAGATAGCTATATTGTTAGTCCTGGAATGCTGTACATCTAAACATTTTTGAAGATTTTGGAAGTTGTTGCAGGATGCTTACACACCATTTTTGTACAAGAAAGAACAGCTTTAAGTTTTAGGGCTTGTTTGGGTGCTAGCTAACCTGTATGTTGCCTCACTGCCAGCATCTAGCCCCTCTGCAACTGATGTCGCTTACCCTGTTGCTTCCATCCTACCCAGCTCCTCATAAAGTGGGCATGAGCTTCCCTCATCCTTTCATTTGTATGAGAATGCTGCAGATTTTCACAACTTCAGCTACTGACTGAAAGTCTAATTAAATGTAAAACAAAAGAAGTCTAAGTTGAAGTTAGGATCCATTTTTTTGACCCCCCCCCCTTTTATAGGTCACTGAAAATTTGGGTCATTTGTTTTGTCTGTTCTTGCTGCATTTCAGTTACCAAAGCTCTGGGACCGAAGCAGTTTCAGCTGCCTTTCAGACCACAGGATGATCTGTTAGCCAGAGCCATGGCTCAGGGTCCTAAAAGTGTGGATGTTCCTGCTTCTCTTCCAACCCCACCTCATAACAATCATGAAGAGCTGAGGTAGATATTTTCTCTAATTATTTTTTGTTTTGTTTTGTGTTGGGTATCTGTTATCTTAGGTGCTCCATGATGCTGCTAAATTCTAAATAACCATGTTACTCAGAAGTAAGTCCTATTGAATTCAGGTAAATTCATAGAATCATAGAATCATAGAGTTGGAAGAGACCACAAGGGCTATCGAATCCAACCCCCTGCCAAGCAGGAAACACCATCAGAGCACTCCTGACATATGGTTGTCAAGCCTCTGCTTAAAGACCTCCAAAGAAGGAGACTCCACCACACTCCTTGGCAGCAAATTCCACCGTCGAACAGCTCTTACTGTCAGGAAGTTCTTCCTAATGTTTAGGTGGAATCTTCTTTCTTGTAGTTTGGATCCATTGCTCCGTGTCCGCTTCTCTGGAGCAGCAGAAAACAACCTTTCTCCCTCCTCTATGTGACATCCTTTTATATATTTGAACATGGCTATCATATCACCCCTTAACCTCCTCTTCTCCAGGCTAAACATGCCCAGCTCCCTTAGCCGTTCCTCATAAGGCATCGTTTCCAGGCCTTTGACCATTTTGGTTGCCCTCCTCTGCACACATTCCAGTTTGTCAGTGTCCTTCTTGAACTGTGGTGCCCAGAACTGGATCATACATGGCCGATGGTCATCCAACCTCTGCTTAAAAACTTCAAACAATGGAGAGTCCTCCACCTTCCAAGGGAGTCCATTCCACTGTCAAACAGCTCTTACTGTCAGAACGTTCTTACTGAGGTTTAGTCGGAATATCCTTCCTTGTAACTTTTGGATCCACTGGATGGGTGCAGAAGAAAACAAGCTCCACCCTCCATGTGACAGTCCTTGAAATATTTGAAGATGCCTATCATATCTCCTCTCAGTCTCCTCTTTACCAGGCTAAACATACCCATTTCCACTTTACACATCTATATGTGAAAAACATTTCCAATTATTTTCCCTCTCAGGGTTCAGGATCCTTGTGATGACAGAGACACTCCTGACAGCTTTGTTCCTTCCTCCTCTCCCGAGAGTGTAATGGGCATGGAAATAAGTAGATACCCTGATCTGTCAGCAGTAAAGGAAGAGATGCCCGAACCTGTTCCATCCCCCATCATTCCAATTCTACCTGCCAGTACTGGAAAAGGTATTGCCAAAATATTTTCTAGATGTTTGTACTAATTTCCCCACCGGCATGCTCATGTGCCTCAGTTCTATGCATGTTTAATTTTGTATCTCTCCCTTTAATTGAAGGTTCAGAAGAAAAAAGGAATTATATCAAAACAGAGCCTGGTTCTGGCTTCTTTGGCTCTCAGCTTGGTCCTTCTCAAAATGGTCCAAAATCTGGCCTTGTATCCATAGCAATTACTTTACATCCCACAGCTGCAGAGGTAAGGAAAGTTCCAGTGAGCTGCATGTATCTGTGACAATGTTGTGCCCGATGTCCTGCAGATGTCATGGCTATTTTATTTGTGTTGCAGTGCAACAGTTGTTGTAAACTCTGGTTATTAGTTTCAGTGCCGTTTCTTTAAATTGTAAATCTGCACTGAAATACTTCCCACAAACAGTTTTTCGAAGAAAAAGACACTTACAGTGGTACCTCGCAAGACGAATGCCTCGCAAGACAAAAAACTCGCTAGACGAAAGGTTTTTCCGTTTTCGATTTGCCTCGCAAGATGAATTTCCCTATGGGCTTGCTTCGCAAGACGAAAACGTCTCGCGACTTTTTTTCTTTGTCTAAAAACAAAGACATGTTTTGTTTATAAAGTTAATTTATTTTCCCTTAAATTTTTGAACTGCTCTTTACAGTATGTGTGACTTTAAAGAGCAGTTAATAAACTGTTGTTGTACCAAATTTGGCTTTGTTTGGACTTTTTTTGACCATAGGAACGCATTAATTGATTTTCAATGCATTCCTATGGGATTTCGTGATTCGCAAGACGAAAAATTCGCTAGACGACAAAAATTGCGGAACGAATTAATTTCGTCTTGCGGGGCACCACTGTACTTAGATTGCAGAGGGCTGGGTTCACAAATTCCCAATTTCCTTGTTTTATCACATGCTCTTTGAAGCAGCTGCTTTCCTTGATTTAATAATAATAATAATAATAATAATAATAATAATAATAATAATAATAATAATAATAATAATAATAATAATAATAATAATAATAGCTTAGGTGCCTTCTTAAAAAAAAGAAAACAAGGGCATCTTACTAATGTAATCCTGGCCAATCAGGGATCACGTAGCTAGTGTGTTGATGTTGCATCATCAGGCAATCAGTCAAATTTACTGTCATTAAGCTGAACAGAAGTGAGCCCAGGAAGCATTGCCCTCAGTCTGCCATTTGGAGTGTGTGCAAATGTGTGACCTGTTTTACATCCCTCCCACCCCAAAACTGGGCGAGAGCATTCAGGGGAGGGGGGAGGTTGTTCTGCGAAGCATCCATTTCAGTGCAGTCCTCTTTTAAGTATGTGATGAAGAAAAAAGATGGTATGCACTTGTCCTTTTCCCTTTTCCCACTCTAGAATATTGGCAGTGTGGTGGCTGCATTTTCCAATCTTCTGCATGTCAGAATTCCAAACAGTTATGAAGTGAGCAGTGCACCAGATGTTCCATCCTCTCTGGGAATTATGAACTCTCACAGAGCAAATGTAGCCTTTGAGTACAGGCAGCACTTGTTACTTCACGGTCCTCAGGCAGGCACTGTAGGGCCTCCTGGACTAACAGGGCCTTACGGACTCAAACAACATAATATGCCATTTCCCCCAAGTGGTAACGGTGAGTAAGGATATATCTTTTTTGGGGTTTTTTTTTAGAAAAGGTGGCAATGAGTTTAATCCATGGTGAGAAAATGACACTGCGCTTCATTTTTCTGTCTCCTCAGTAATACGAATTGTGTTCTGGTGAGAGTGACTAGGCAAAACCCATACTTGTGGAAGATTATTCAGGGGCAGATATTTTGTCACATTAAACTGCAGTGTAAAAATGTGTAAACAGAAGCACTGTAAAAAGAATAGGGTGGTATGAAGGGAAAGGGCAAAGTAGGTCCGCAGTGGTGGAAGGTGTGTTGCTGTGCAACAGTTGTAGGGAAATTGTGCTTTAAAAATGAAAGCAATTATTTGGGGGGACATGCACGCCCATGTTAATACTTACACTGAAGTAATGCATATGCTCTATTCAAAATGGCACTTTGTAACTTGTTGGTGTTCTTGTTAAGTCTTGGCAGGCTATAAGGCACACAGTCCACATGTTGCAGATGGTTCAGGGTTGAGGTCACAGTGGTGCTCTCATTGTAAAGTCGTAGTTCTGGGCAGTGGAGTACGGAAATCCTTCAGTGATCTACCTTTCCTGAAACAGGTACTACTGTGATACCCGTTTGTCTATTATTGTTTTTTGCTTTATAAGGTTAAACTACAAAAAGAGGGGGTCAGGTTGATTCCTACAGTTCATATACCTCACATTGTACAACTATTTAATTATTACTGTTCTGCATTTTGGAGGTTGGTAGAATTCAATAGAGGTTTCTCTTTCATTAACAAGTGGTCTCTGGCAAGTTAGAAATAACTCAAAAAGCTATTGCAGAGTAATAAGGTTTTATCAGTTGCAGAAGAGAGTTCATAATTTTAAAAAATCTTGCTCTCATTTTATTTCTGCTGTTTCAACAGTTCTATAAAAATAAAGATCCCTAGGGATTCTCTAGCCTGTGAATAAATACCAGAGTGCTTCAAAGTGGAAATTTCAGAAGTCTCCATGCCTCCATACTAGCACCACCAGCCAATTTATCTTTCCTTGAAATTGTTTTCACTACCAAGTAGTTTCGTACAATCAAAATCATATGTAAAATAATGGTAGTTTTAGTATGCAACTACAAGCCAACACGCCAGCATTTCTTGCTACAAATAGTTCATAGTGAAAGGGCTGTGTGTCTTAAATTAACATTCTGAGGTGCAGTGTGAACTATTTTTTACATCAAGAAACAAATGTACCATATTTTTCTGTGCGTAAGATGATGTTTTTACCTGATTTTTCCCCCCAGTCAAAATTTGGGGGATGTCTTATAAACGGAATGTGAATTGGGGCAGGGGGGGAGCTTTGCTGCTGTCAAGTGACATGGCGCTTTGCTCATGCTCAAAGTCACTCTTTACCCCTCTGGCAGGAGTGAGCCTGATGCATGGAGCCTAAGCTTCATGAGGCATCCTGTAGAAGCTCCTCTAGTGCAATGCTGAAGAGGACGCCTCGTCATCCTGCGCGGAAGGCTCTGCTCTGCTGCCCCTCCCACCTTCCAAAACTTTCGCCCAACCTTTTCTGCCAAAGTTCCAAAGTTTGGTGATGTCAGCGGTACGCTGAAGGTGTTATTTGGGAGGGGAGCAGGCGGCTCCTCCAGTTCTGGCACCCGCCTGCTTCACCTTGCCTAGTCCACGGAGAGGTGATTGGCACGCGAGAGCCCCTGGATCCACTCCCAGCTCCAGCGGCTCTGATCCTGGAACCTGGGCATTGCTGCTGCTGCTGCTGCTGCCATGGTCTCTAGGCAGAGCAGGATTGGGCAGGTTGTGGCTTAGGTTGCAAAGAGCTTGACCGCAACAGACTGGCCCCCTCTCTTCTACGCGCCAGCTCATTTTGATCCTGCAGAGTTTTTGCCTTTGCTTGAAGGTGATCTCCCCGCAAAAGCTCCCCCTGTCACTCTAACTGAAAGAAAGTATCTGAAGAAGTGTGCATGCACATGAAAGCTTATACCCAGAACAAACTTAGTTGGTCTCTATGGTGCTACTGGACAATTTCCTTATTATTTTATTTTAATTTGAAAGAAAGTTGTTTTGTTTGATGTTTCAAATACTGATTTTTTAATTTTTGGTTTAAAAAAATAGGGGTCGTCTTACTCATGGGGGGTGTCTTATACACAGAAAAATACGGTATTTCATCAACTCACATTTATGTAATTAGCAAAGTCTTGAGTTATAAACACATTGACATTACTAGCAACATAAGTGAATGCTTTCCCTAGTTCATTCTGAATAAGATTTGTTCTCTAAGATTTTGTATTAACATAAGAAAAGGTTTCTACAAGTAATGGGCAGCTTGGTTTTTCTAATTTACTATATGTATTAAAAATGAAATTTCCTGAAGTTCATGTTTACACTCTTTGGCTTATTATTTCCAGGATTCTAGAGAGAAGTCTGAAAGAATGGAGAAAGACATTGTCTTCTGTAGCAACAACTGCTTTGTTCTTTATTCAGCATCCATGCAAGCAAAAAGCTCAGAAAGCAAGGTAATTCCCTGTGCTGCTGCATTAATAAAATACACAATAAATATTAATTGAAATATATACAGTGATTCAGTTTCTTTCAAAATTCTGAAGCTAGATGAAATACTGTATTCTGATTTTTTTTAAAAAAAAATGTTTGCAAGATCCATCTCTAGTGTAAACAAAGAGTAGCTTTCATCTCAGTTAACTGCAGAAGATTAAATCAGTACCTGTCCCAAAAATTTCAGTATTGTTGCAATAGAGGGTACAATCTATTAAGTGTTTTTCCTGTGCTGGCATCATTTGAAGCAGCATGCAGCAGATATTCCCAGTGCATTCTAGCCATCATTCAGTGACATACATATGCATGATACATCCCATGATACATTCAGAATATTTGGTGCCATCAGAATCTTATCTTGGGTGGTGTTTTATGATATCATTTTCAGGTTGTCTCCCTGGAGTATCAATAACTCACTAACTTTGATTCAGGTATCCTAGGTAACTTTGTTCTGTTAAAACTTCCTGCTTAAAATTGCAATCTGATGTGCCTGCCCATGAATAAATTTGCTTGTAAGTGGAGAAGTATATCATTGCAAACATCAAGCCGGCATACTTACCTGCAAGTAAATCAGCCTTAAGTTTCTAAATTCCTAGCACATGTCTTCTAAGCATTTACTGTTATTATTAGTGTTACTGGTCTACCACACTGCCTGGGAAGACACAGTACCAGGAAGATAATAAGGTTTCCTCTGCAAGTAAAATAGGATGTTGCTGGTTCATGCATTCATAACTACCATAATACATCATAGGCATCTGACTTTGAAATAATATTGACCAAACATGTTTTCCTTGATTCCATATTTAATTGCTTTATTATTCCTCAGGAATCAATTCCTACCTTGCCACAGTTTCCATTGAAGGAGGCAGCCCCGAAAGTGTTCCATCAGTATAACAACAACATCTCTACGTTAGATGTGCACTGCCTCCCTCAGCTACAGGAAAAGATTTCTCCGCCTTCCTCGCCCCTTATCACCTTCCCTCCTGCTTTTGAAGCAGCCAGAGTCGAGCCAAAACCAGATGAGCTTAAGGTAACAGTGAAGCTAAAACCTCGCCTGAGAACCATACCGAATGGTCTGGATGACTGTCGACCAGTAAGTAAGAAATGGAAAGGAATGAAGTGGAAAAAGTGGAACATACAGATTGTGATTCCTAAAGGAACATTCAAACCGCCTTGTGATGAGGAGATAGATGAATTCCTCAAAAAGCTGGGCACAACCATTAAACCTGACCCAGTGCCGAAGGACTACCGAAAGTGTTGTTTCTGTCATGAGGAGGGCGACGGGCTAACAGATGGACCAGCAAGACTTCTAAACCTTGACTTAGATGTTTGGGTCCACTTGAACTGTGCTCTTTGGTCTACTGAGGTCTATGAGACACAAGCTGGTGCCTTAATCAACGTGGAGCTCGCCCTGCGAAGGGGCTTGCAGATGAAATGCATGTTCTGTCACAAAATGGGCGCCACCAGCGGCTGTCACAGGTTAAGGTGCACCAATATTTATCACTTTACCTGCGCCATTAAAGCACAATGCATGTTTTTTAAAGACAAAACTATGCTTTGCCCTATGCACAAACCAAAGGGCGCTCACGAGCAAGAACTCAGCTATTTTGCAGTCTTCAGGCGGGTATACGTCCAGCGGGATGAAGTCCGACAAATTGCCAGCATAGTCCAACGGGGGGATCGCGAACACACCTTCCGGGTGGGGAGCCTCATCTTCCACACGATTGGCCAGCTGCTGCCACACCAGATGCAGGCCTTCCATTCTTCAAAGGTGCTCTACCCTGTGGGTTACGAGGCCAGCCGGTTGTATTGGAGCACACGCTATGCCAACCGCAGGTGTCGCTACCTGTGTTCCATTGAAGAGAAGGATGGTCTTCCCCTCTTTGTGATCAGGATCATTGAGCAAGGCCATGAAGACCTGGTTCTTACTGACTCAACCCCTAAAGGTAACAGGGAATCTTGTGAAAGTCTTTGGCCTAACTGCTAGATGTGCATTTCATTGTTTACGTTCATTTGCTATTTCTAACTGGTTACTGGAAGCCATTAGGCCTATTGCATGTAAGTCCACTTCACACGAGCTAACTCGTCAATGCACAAATGACTTCTTTGTAGCAAATGGTGAGTACCCATGTCAGTATTGTATGTGATGATCTCCATGCTATTTTGCCATGTGTGCATGCTGTGTTCATCATATAGGACAGTCAATACACAGTGTATACATGGTTTTCCATGCAGAAGTGATATTGATGTAAAGAATTCATCTTGGGAGCAAGATGTATTCTTAGTATTTTAGAGCAATCCTAGTGTTACATCCAAAGTAGATATGACTTTAAACAAGTTTATTGTGGTGATTTGTTTTTTCTCTTGCATTTATTTTGTGATTCACTGTAATTTTTATCCTATGCAGGTGTTTGGGATAAAATCCTAGAGCCTGTGGCTTCAGTAAGGAGGAGTTCTGAAATGCTGCAGCTATTCCCTGCATATCTAAAGGGTGAAGACCTTTTTGGTTTGACTGTCTCTGCAGTGGCTAGGATTGCTGAATCGGTAAGAGGTCATGTGGCTGTACTAGGCCAGTTCTGGGCTTGTTACTCTTTAGTAGTAAATCATTGTCTGTCTTAGACACAACAGTTTTTTATGCAATGCATGTAACATGTGTCCAGGCTCTTACCTATTGAAAACTTGTCATAGAGTCTGAAGGAAGAAATGGTTCTGGTATATAATTCTGTGCCATAACTAGCATAAAAATTTAGTCAGTGAAAAGCCCTGAAGCAGGCCTTTTGGCCAGGGTTATAGGCTCACTTTCAGAGGTTTAGAAACAGGAAACAATGGTTTGGTGTGGGGTTGCCTGCCTGCCTGCTCACCCCACCTCTTTCTCTTCTCTTCAACACTTATGGCAGCAGGTTTTGCAGGTAGAAGTATGCATTAGTAGATACTATGTGAGTGGGCAAAGCACCAAAGGACTTATTGAGCATTGCAGACTAGGATAGAAAAGGCAGGGTTGGGTTTGTACAATCGGTTTGAGGATCTGTGCTCTTAAAGAAAAGCAAGAAGGAAAAAGAAGGCAGTTTTGTAAAGCACTTCACTGAGTGCTATCTCTCTTTGTGTGTGCTATTCTAATTCCTAAACCTATTCCTGAATCAAAGAACATTTATTTGGATATTCTGCAACTGCATTGACATGTGACTCCTTGGTGTGTTTACAGCTTCCTGGGGTTGAGGCTTGTGAACATTACACCTTCCGGTATGGCCGAAACCCCCTCATGGAACTTCCTCTTGCCATCAACCCCACAGGCTGCGCCCGCTCTGAGCCAAAAATGAGCAGCCATGTCAAGAGGTTTGTGTTAAGGTATTTTCTTTTAAATTCACATAGTACAGCCCAGGGTTTATAGGCTGCGTAGAATACCTGTGCTTCTGTGTGCTGCTTACAAACCCTGTTGTTGTTGGCTGTGTATGTGCATGTCTGAGCCAGGGGAGCTGCTTTGTTGTCTCTGCTAGCTGGCTTTGAATGTCTGTCTGTCTTTTGAGTTTGTTTTTTAAAAAACAACAACCTCTAAATGTCATAAAATTCAGAGAGATCTTCAGTTTTCCTTCTTTGTCTCTTCTGTTATATGACCCACTACTGCAGGCCTCATACCTTAAATAGCACCAGCACTTCAAAGTCATTTCAGAGCACAGTTACAGGAGAACTGAATGCACCTTACAGTAAACAGTTTGTTCATTCAAAGTCCTCTCAGTACCGAAAAATGAAGACCGAATGGAAATCCAACGTCTATTTGGCACGCTCACGTATTCAGGTCAGTTGCAACAACTTTGCTGTGCAATGCATTCATTCTTTTAAAATTTTGCCACTGTCTCTTCCAATCAACCATGAAAACAATATGAATCCATGGTCCAGCTCAGATTAAAATCAGGCTCAATGTAAGTTGTATAGCATACTTTGGTGTTCTGTACTGGGCTAGGGGGAAATTCTCTGTGGGAGGAGGAGCTAGTAATAGCTTCATTGTCATGAACTGATCATTACTTGATTAAATTTGACCTTCAGGCTTCTTGTAACCTTCACAGTGGTGGAGGGTCAACACTAATGGTCTGCTTCCAGAGGATGATGAATCCAGACGGTTTTCTAATATCTTCGGGGGAAATGTGTGCTGCTTGAAATATAGTTTCTCCAAGTCAGCCATCTCGGTCTCAAGGGAACAAACATCTGTTCAATATGCAGATAAGCTGTACATGTGACAGTCTATAAAATATACTATCACCACCACTACTGGCCTTCTATCTGCATATTTGCTGTTGATGTGTTAGTTAATTTGGGAGTTGGGGGTTTGTTAGGTCACAATAGGGGTGGACATAGTAGTCTGCCTTGCTCATCTCGGCCTGCTGCTAAACTTGCTTGGCCGGTAGATGATTGGCTCCACAAGAGAGGAGCCCCAATTATGTAGACAGAGTGGACCTGACTTCTGTTATTCATGAACTAGTGACATCCCAACTTTGCTATTGCATATAGGGCTGCCTTTGAAGATTGCTAGAACATTTCCATTAGTGGAAAATATCTATCAATGTGGGCCAGATGGCTGGTAAAATATACTGTATTTTTTGCTCTATAAGACTCACTTTTTCCCTCCTAAAAAGTAAGGGGAAATGCGTGTGCGTCTTATGGAGCGAATGCAGGCCGTGCAGCTATCCCAGAAGCCACAACAGCAAGAGGGATTGCTGCTTTCACCGCGCAGCGATCCCTCTTGCTGTTCTGGCTTCTGAGATTCAGAATATTTTTTTTCTTGTTTTCCTCCTCCAAAAACTAGGTGCGCCTTGTGGTCTGGTGCATCTTATAGAGCAAAAAATACGGTATAACATCAATAAATTTCATATACAGTGGTACCTCGCAGGACGAATGCCTTGCAAGACAAAAAACTCGCTAGACGAAAGGGTTTTTTGTTTTTTGAGCTGCTTCACAAGACGATTTTCCCTATGGGCTTGCTTCGCAAGATGGAAACGTCTTGCAAGTTTGTTTCCTTTTTCTTAACACCGTTAATACAGTTGCGACTTGACTTCGAGGAGCAACTCATAGAACGCGGTGTGGTAGCCTTTTTGAGGTTTTTAAAGACTTTGGTGATTTTTGAAGCTTTTCCAAAACTTTCCCAACACCGTGCTTCGCAAGACGAAAAAAATCGCAAGACGACAAAACTCGCAGAACGAATTAATTTCGTCTTGCGAGGCACCACTGTACTGGTGTTGATCTTTAAAGGAGAAAGGAGTCCTTCATACTTGCCTGGGCCCAGAGATCAACTGTGGAGACCCTGCTGTAAGGCCTGCCTGGAAGATCAATCAGATTGGTGGGCATAACGAATAGGGCCTTTATGGTGCTAGCCCTGCACTCATGGAACTTCATCTCAATGGCTCCTTCCCAACTGCAGGCCTTCAATTGGGCTTTATAAGCCTATTATTTTCAAGCCACTTACTCTTAAAGATGTTATGATCTCACTGATTTGAAATTGTTTAAATGTTTTAGCTGATATTAATTATATGATGCTTGCCTGTTGCTGGACATGCAGCTGTTTTTCGGGGCTGTTTCATATATGTGATGTATTTGTGATCCTGTATTTTATTAATATGTTGTATTGTGGCTTATGTAAGCCACTTGTGAGGTTTCTTGCCTAAAAGACTACATGCAATTTACATTATGAATAGCACTTGTGTAATGGTGGGCTATGTTAGTGTTATTTTTCCCCTTGCTGATTTGAGCTGCACTCTAAACACCCTTAAACGGGAGTAAACTCCATTGAACATAGAGGGACATACTTCTGAGTAAACATGTGTAGGATTGACTAAGTTTGCTAAAAAGCATCAGTTCTGTCGTGTAAGTTATTGTACCCTAATGTTAAACCACACCAACATAGTGTTCAGGTTGTGCACTCTGGTACTGAGATATTCCTAAAGCATCTACTATTCTTTGTAGGGCCTGGGCTTATATGCTGCTAGAGACATTGAAAAGCACACCATGGTCATTGAATATATTGGAACCATCATCCGCAATGAGGTAGCCAACAGGAAAGAGAAGCTTTATGAATCTCAGGTATTATATAAGACAACTTAACCTGTTTCAAGAACTCATGTAAGATAGTCAAAAATGTGTGAGCTCTTCTCCAGAGCAAACAGCTATAGCTTTGTGAATGCTGACATGTATTACAGCTTGGATGTGAAGCACTCAGAACTGTGTCTTCCAACAGCAGGAGCACCTGGTGTTTCTTGAGAATTTCAAAAAATGGCTCAAAGTATTAACAGATGTTCATTGTGCTTCATAAACATTGTGTGTGAAAAATGTGTGTTCGTGTCCATATGAACTGAGATCTGGGCCCATATATGTAGAGAGATCTGTGCAACACAGAGACTACGTACACACCAATCGTTCAGAGCAACATCCATGTCCCCACTACCATCCTGTGACTATAGGTACAGATTGTGTGAGACTGTGAATTCATTTAGAACAGGAATGTCCAATAGGTCCATCGCGATCTACCGGCCGATCGCTGGGCATCCCTGGTCGATCTTCTCCCCCCCCCCCCCAAAAAAAAGACCTCAACAACTTTTGCTCTCCAAAAACAGCTCATCTACTTTGGTCAATCCAATGGGTAAATCACTGCCTGTTTTTTAATAGTGGGAGTAGATCACAGTCTCTTGGAAGTTGGACATGCCTGATTTAGAGGGACTGAGACTATTAGTTTGTGGCCGTGTCTGAGCCTGTCTCTAAAGGATCTTCTAGGTTGCCTTTTCTTTTCAATACATCTAGTCACAAAATACTAGTAAGCATGCTCTGCTTTCTGTGTTGGGTATAAATATACCCGAGTCTCCCATAGTATGCTAATGGGTTGTCTCATTATGAATCTGAAAAACACTTTGAACTGTGTGTCACTCCTTTTGTTTGGATGATTGACTCTTCTTGTACAGATCTGACAACATTTTCTCTCTGCTTCCCTCCTCGCAGAATCGCGGAGTGTACATGTTCCGCATTGACAATGACCATGTCATTGATGCCACATTGACAGGAGGTCCTGCAAGGTGGGTGGCTCTTGAGAGGAATGGTGATCTCATTTTTGGATGCCATCCATGTTCTCTTTGCCGGCTCTTTCCTGAGGAGTTCTACTGGAAGTGTTCTTCCGCAATTGCCTTTATTCTCTAAGTTGGCGCATTCAACTGTCATACTCCCAGTAAACTCTAAAGCTGCCTTATTAATTTACTGTAGCCTTGATTTGTGCTCTCAAAGCAGATGTCCAGCAATAGAGTACTTTTTGAACTTTTGTTTTTTCCTGGGCAAAGGTCAGAGGTTGTATATATATTTTACAGTACAATGAGTTTGCTTCCTCAACACTTTAAAACATGTGCCTGGATTTCTCCTGTTTTTCCCATCCCCCACCCCTTGTAGGTATATTAACCATTCCTGTGCACCAAACTGTGTGGCTGAGGTGGTAACCTTTGAAAGGGGACATAAGATCATCATTAGCTCTAGCAGGAGAATCCAGAAGGGAGAAGAGGTAGGATTTGCATAGCTTCTAGTAGCTTAAACCTTTATTTGTAGAATATGCTCAATTTCTTCTTTCTAAAATTCCTAGTTACAAAAATGTTTCAGCACTTGCTTCTTTTTTAAGTACCATGATTTATTTATTTTCTGTTGACTCGTCAACTGGACAGTCTCACCCCCTTGTATTTTTTCCCATGCACTGCTTAGCATTTTAGGCAATCTATTAGAAGCCATTCTGAAGAATGCCTTGTTAAAGTTTGTTTATACTGTAAAGCTGTTTAACATTTACCACTTTCCTCTACCCAC
Organism: Podarcis liolepis; assembly: GCF_965112155.1. Classification (NCBI taxonomy): domain Eukaryota; kingdom Metazoa; phylum Chordata; class Lepidosauria; order Squamata; family Lacertidae; genus Podarcis; species Podarcis liolepis. The sequence goes on along the minus strand of NC_139563.1, from coordinate 11,410,913 downwards.
ATACCTGGGAGTAACTTTCATTGAACTCAACAGGGCTTACTTCTGCAAGTACACATATAGAAGTGTGCAAACGTCACACTAAATAGGATATTGGAAAACTACTACTTAAAAAAATATTTCATTCTGGTGTAACTGTTTTGGACCCCATTCAAATGCACACAGCAGTGTTGTAGAGTTCTTGGGCAGCATGCAGACTGTTTCATGTGGAGATGTATTTGCCCCCAATGTGGAAAGTTACTTTGATAGCAACAGATAAAGGCTTTTCAGGTGTATGCTTCCAAACACCTCAGGGAACATTCTTGCACCTCAATCAGCACATTTGATTCTGCACTATATTTTCAGTAGCAAGAACTCTGGCAAATAAAAACAGCCACAATGAGCTGGTTAGACTGCTTACCGAAATGGGGTAGCTCCTAAACCAACCCTTAATCTGCAACACCATTTCAGGATATTAATAACATAAGAAGAAGAATTTATTATTTATACCCCACCCATCCTGGGCGGCTACTTAGCCCATTATCACATTACAGATGAATATGGCATTTACCACTATATTGATTCAACAAGGCTGAGCTTTAGCACCCTAGGCATAGTTCACCTTGCAAGAAGCTGCTTCTTCCATCCATAATCAATGTTAGCAACTTAAAATCCAACAGCATATGATGAAATTGAGAAAGCGTCCATATATATATATATGAGGTGAGTAGTTGCTCTTGATTTTGCAAACACCAAACCTAACTGGCAGTCCCTTTCTTTCAGCTCTGTTATGACTATAAGTTTGATTTTGAAGATGACCAGCACAAGATTCCATGTCACTGTGGAGCTGTAAACTGCCGAAAATGGATGAACTAGATGCATTCCTTGCTGTCTCCAGGGGTTGCTTGTCCCAAGGAAGAAGTGATTTTGATTTTTTTGATTTTTATGGGGTGGGTGTGGGTGGGTGTGAAAGCAATCACTTCTGAAAGTTGTATTCTACACCAGTGTGAAGCAAGCTGGCAGAATATGGAGTTGTTGCCTGATGTCCGAGGCACACAGAGGTGAAACTGATCTCCAAACCAGTCCAGCACTTTTGATTTTATGAACTCATAAGGAGAAATCGTTGAACTTGGGCAGAGAAGCTATGGCTGAACTGCAAAAGGGCAGTGGGGCATCAATGAATGTAGACTGAAATCACCAGCGAAAGGGAGACGTCCAAAGTGCTGGCCACAGCCTTACTTATTAAAGGGGCAGGCCCTCTAAATACAGAAAAATAAATAAATAAAAGTAGACACCACTGAACAAGGAATGTACTGAAATGACTTCCTTAGGGATAGAGCTAAGGGAAATAACTTGCACTAAAATACATTTAAAATACTTGATTCCATGAGTCAGTTTATTGTAGTTTTTGATTTCTGTAAAATAAGAGAAACTTTTTGTATTTATTATTGAAATAAGTGAATGAAGCTATTTTTAAAAGGAAAAGTTAGAAGCCAAGCTGCTGCTGTTACCTGCAGAACTAACAAACCCTGTTACTTTGTACAAAAGTGTAAATATTTTGAGGAATAAAGTACAGTATAAAAAAATAGTAATTGACCAAATGCTACCAGACTTTGCAGCAGTTCGGGTGCTTATTATAAAACTTTGATAGGGATGTTACAATATGATCTCATGTATTAAAAATGCCATTACAATTGTTATGGAATAACCAAAATCTCAATTTAAAGAGAGGTTTTACTTTATTTTTTTAATCTTTAAAGCAGGCTCAACTGTGCTCTATTAATAACTTTTTTAAGTAACCGTTAAGACTGGTAGAGAGCATGTATATTACAACTATGACTTTTGTAGATGTCTGAGGAAATTTAGACCGATTTATTTTATTTGTATTATATTGTTACATCCCTATTTCTTAAATCAGGTTTTTTTGTGCTTAGAATTTGTGATAACTGTGAATAACTGCTAAAACCACCCAAAATAGAAGCTGAACATTGATTTTCTTTTCCAGAAAAAGGTAGTGGGGATTACATGAACTGTTCAGCTTACACTAAATCATGTAATGAAAATAGAAATGTGTAGTGAGAGCGTAAGTCTAATACAATAGCTGCCTTCTTTCAAAGTAAAAACAAAGAAAAAATTAGGTGTAATTGTGCTTTCAGCTGCAGGACTCTGGCAATAGGGTTTTGGAAAATGTAATTTAAAAAATGTGTTGGTATGGATTGTTTTGTTTACATTTCTTTAAAAAAAATAAAACACTGTTTGTGTTTGCTTGTAGAAACCTAATCAACATTTTGAAGCAGCTTAGTTTTTTTATTTTGTACTTTAAATTCTGGTACTGACACTTCACAGTCTAAATATTAAAAAAATGAAGTTTTTTGTGTGCACAGCGAAAGTGGACTGTAAAACTGTTGATATATTCAGTGCTACAGTTCTGAACTTGTAATGTATATGGCATGATGTATTTTTATCTTACAGAATAAATCAATTGTATATATTTTTCTCTTGATAAATAGCTGTATGAAATTTGTTTCTCGAATATTTTTCTTCTCTTGTACAATATTCCAACATCCTACCAGTATTTGTCCTACAGGTTTTTTCTGTTCTGTATAATAGTTATCTAATGTTGGCAAAAAATGAATTTTTGAAGTATACAGAGTGTTATGGGCTTTGAAATTTGTGGAAACAGATTTAGAAGATCAGCATTTACAAATAAAATATTTTACATCTATAAATATTACCTCTATATTTTCATTTGGAAATGTTTCTTATTTTAGCAGAATGTTCCTAGATGGTTTTCTTAGGAGCCTCAAGATTTGGTACAGCACTGCACTACCATTCAAAGAGAGAAGCAGCCATAATAATATGAAAATAAATCCATCACCTTTACTCCAAACTAAAATACCAAAAGCAATGATTTAATTGCTGAGAGGCACATAGCCTCGAACAGATAAAGTTGGAAGAAAGCCACAGTGCAATTCATATAATCTGAATGCTTCCCAGACTATTTATAGTATATGGCTTTTGAATGATCTGCAGAGTAAAATCACTGCCCACAAGAACTCCACTCAATTTTCTATTCTGGATACCATAGCCTTCCACATCTGGATATAATCTGCTCAATTCTTTGAAAATAAGGTACAGTAAATATTAGGACAGATTCAAATTCCTTGAATTGGCGTTGTAACTTCCACCCACATCTTTCTTTCTGTATGTACACAGTGCAGCTGATAGCCATTGTTTTGTTGGACTATATACTTCATGAGAGCTGTTTCCTAACAAGGGCTTTCTTCCCCATACTTACAGAGCTGCTAGCTTCACTGAAATGAAAGTGCAGTCTATGTTCAGAAGTGTTCATACTGTGCTGTGTTATGTGCTGGGGATGCAGGCCTAACTAGATGACTTGTTAAAATAAGACAGGTGGCACACACTAGCTGGTATTCCATTTGTATGTTGAGCAGCATACAGTCCACAAATCAGTAAAAATTAACTCTGTGGCAAATTAAATTTTTTAATTCTTAAATTCATAAATTCTTATAAGGTACAGATCTCCCCCACCCCCTTTGGACAAGGTCTTAAGCATACTGCTCGATTTCAGAGAAAGACAGAAAATGTTTCAAACATTGTTAACCCTGAAGTATTTTCACAAGTTTATTATGCAACTGCATTTTAAACCAGTGCTGAATGAACCAATAAAGGAAAAATCAGCAATTAATGCTTTCAATCCAGAGGAAGAAATTAAAAAGTCCACACAAGTGTATTGAGATACATACATCTTGCACCATAATCATGTCTGTTGACCTCTTCACTCAGAAACTGATTATAACAGAAAAAGTACCATACTTGCTCTTAAAATGCCAATTTCATATGGTGGCACCCGAAGATTTGCAAGCAGAAAGGCACTTCTGCTATTGCAAGTCAGCCCCTACTTGAATTCCAGTAATTGTTCCCGACTGCTGCAGCCCCCATTCCCATACCTCCCTAAGGATTCCCAGATCGTCAGGGGAGGCTTTTGGGATACAGGAGGGCAGCAGGCAGAAGGCATGAGACCCACTGCATAAACATATTTCCACTTCATGATTCTGGATGCTGCCCAGAGTCATCAAAATCTGTAATGACTTATTTTAAATGCTGTGACATAAAATGTTAACAATGTAACATGTTAAAATTAATGAATTAAAATTAAATACTGAGATTTGTTTAAAAATGAATATTCTTTTTCCAGATCAGTTAAAATAATTCATCATCCAAACAAAGAAAATAATAGTACAGTAATAATTGTGCATGAAGTACTGGCAAAGACAAGGTAGTCATCTGACTATTGGAAATATTCAATATTAATTTTCTTTCCTAATTAAATACAATGGTCTAACTATTTAGAGTATCTACATTTGCCAGGGAAGTGCAAAAAACTTACATGAATTGCACTTCTATGTGTGTAGAGATTGAAACGTGGCTGCCACAGCTCCTATTCCGCTTGCTTCTAAAAGCTTCCCAAACTGTTCCGTTTCAGAAATAGCAGCAGGGACTGCAGGCTCTATAAGGTCAACTATGGGCTACTGTGGAAATGGGCCTTCACTGTCACTCAGCTTTCAAAGCGCCACTGCTGAGGGAGGGAGCCGTCACAAATTGCCATGGTCACATATCCTTTGAGGCTAAGCAGATCAGCTACCTTCATGCATTGCCCGACGGACACCTGATAGAGTCGATTATGTTTCTGGAGACAGAAAAATAAAACGCAACAGTTGAGGCAAAGCAGCTCAAAACCTGCTTCTGAATGAGATTATTGTCTTTGCTGGGGTGAGAAGAGCTGACCTTACTAGGTTAAAATGTTGCCCTGATTCAGTCACCACTCATCTAGAGGACAGGAACTCTCAATAACTATTCAGGCACTAATGTTTGAAGCTTGATGCTGCAGTGATCTGTTTGGATCACTTTTCTTAGCCAAATCTATGTACAGTGGTACCTTGGGTTACATACGCTTCAGGTTACAGACTCCGCTCACCCAGAAATAGACCTCGGGTTAAGAACTTTGCTTCAGGATGTGAACAGAAATCGTGCTCCAGCAGCGTGGCAGCAGCATTGGGAGGCCCCATTAGCTAAAGTGGTGCTTCAATTTAAGAACAGTTTCAGGTTAAGAACGGACCTCCGGAGCAAATTAAGTACTTAACCCGAGGTACCACTGTATTGCAAAGCTGGGGAACTCTGCAAACATTACAATACATTACCACTGTAGACAAAAACAGTGAGATTATTGTTTCCATGAAGCTAATCCCGGAGAGCTCATCTCATGGGATATTGCTATAGGTCAGCCTTCTCCAGCCTAGTGCCGTCTAGATGATTTGGACTGCAGAACAGACTTTCATTTCAAAATAACCAGACATGGTAGTAAAGAGGCACATTTTCAAAATGCAATGCACTACCCTGGCATCATTTCTTATTGGTTAGGAGGGAGGAGGGAGAGAGCAAGCAAAGCTGGAGACACCAAGGCCGCTATGCAAAGTGTCCTTCAGCTGAGCTACCCCCTGGGAAGCTGTTAAGTCTCCATTTTTTGCTTAGCGGCATATTGCCTTGTGGAAACACTTATCACAATGTTATTTCAATACAGTACCGATATTCAACAATATGGCACAACAATTTATTGCACAGCTCTCCTGCAGACATGCCCTCCAGTATGGGGAGAGTATTGAGGGGCTGGTGTTGAGAATGCATGGCTCCATTAGATCTACAGTCAACACATATATGGCCAGGTTTTTGCAAATCGGACTCTGGATTAAATGTTTCCAGCATGGCTACTCCCCAGTAGATAAATGTCTTCCATTGTTAAGCTTGTCAGGTTATTCCATGTAACCTCAAAAGGAGGTATTTGGATTTTTATTCCAACAATGGCCCATTTACATGATAGTTCACTCCTCCACCGATCTCCACATAATTTAGATGAGCACATACATCATTGAATAGGAAACCTGTACTGAAAAACATTACTGTGTAATTGTTAACCCATATGTGATTTTCAGAATTAGAAAATCACATACTTACCCACACAAAGACACACACAGAAAGAGATCTGAAATCATCCACTCTTGTCCGCAACTCACCCCAAGCACCCATTGCTGAGATCCTCCTGATCCATGGCATTTCATAAGGCGTGGTGGATCAGAAGTGCGAGATTCAGACACATCCAAGCATAGGAGATTGTTTAGGATCAGCTCATGATCTTCATTGTAAAGCCATACCTAATAGTGGAATAATTTATTTAAAATCATTTCTAAACCTCTAAGTATTGTACAAAAATACAAGAAGTAAAATAGTAACACAAAACAACCACAAATCACTTTATAAAATATGCCACAGTGTAAAATCTCAGCTTTCTAAAGTATTTTGAAGCAGATTAATTTCCTATTAATTGCATTTAAGTAAGATTCCCTTCTTAACATTTTCAAATTAAGCATTGAGGAGTGGAAAAAAATCTGTTTACCTTAAGCAGAAAAAACTACCACAGATACTTATTTTCTGTGAACAAGTATGAGCTGAGCTTTAAAAAGGAAATATATTAGACCAATCTGAACATGTGGAGAGATGCTAGCAATGGAAAACTCCCAGTTTTCTCTCCTCCCCCCTTTTTTTTGGCTTCTCTAAAATTACCTAAAAGTAGGGAGGGTGCCAGATGTTGTTTGATTTAATTCTGAAAGCCTCTAACAGCTGTGCATTTTTGGATCAGATGTAATTTCTCTAGCTATTTTAAATCCACATTCATATGGGCCAGTAACTCTATTGAACTTATTTCCAGGACATGGGGCCTCTCCTCAAGGCACATTTTGAAGCAGATCTGTTCTTGGTGCCCTAGAAAGTTCCTGGAATGGACCTCAAGCACTGAGCAGAATTCTGAATGTATCACCTAGTGTAGTGAGGTACTTAAGGAATCCACAAAGCCTCCTTTTAGTAAGTGATTTTGAAGCAGACAACAGTGGCAAAAAACTGTAAAAGTAGCTAATGGATACTGATGTATTTATCTGAGTGATCAGTCCTGAAATAACAGAAAGGAAATTGAATCAAACAGAAAGATTTATGTGACGTAAGTGTCAAAAGTTATAGATGACCAGAGCATACAGTGAGAAGATATCAAGTGAGAGACCCTTTTTGTGCCTATAGAGGAAGGAATTTGGGTGTGGTTTGTTTTTAATGTTATGAAGGAGTGATCAAAATAAAGCAACACTGTGGAGACTATAAAAATGAACAATGCTAGGGAAAGAAACGCAAGTAGAAAGTACCGTATTTTTTGCTCTATAAGACTCGCTTTTTCCCTCTTAAAAAGTAAGGGGAAATGTGTGTGCATCTTATGGAGCAAATGCAGGCTGTGCAGCTATCCCAGAAGCCAGAACAGGAAGAGGGATCACTGCTTTCACTGTGCAGCAATCCCTCTTGCTGTTCTGGCTTCTGAGATTCAGAATATTTTTTTTCTTGTTTTCCTCCTCCAAAAACTAGGTGCATCTTATGGTCTGGTGCGTCTTATAGAGCGAAAAATACGGTAAGTTCTGTCTTCGGGCACTTACCTGATTTTGATCATTGTAATCACACTCTCTGACCACAACAAGTCCTCCTTTTTGACTTGGGTGGCCTTGGGCAACAAGACATTTATTTGTCTGAAGATGAAGCAGCTGCAAAAGAAAAACACACACACGTAAGACAACTGGAAAATGTCTGCAATCACAATACTATTCATTCTTGCCGTATTATATAAGGGAGAGGATGGGGGAGAGCATTATGGAAGAAATGAGAGATGTTTGGAGGAAAGAGGCAGAAGGTTATTTTATGTGCTCTCTATAGAATTTCCCCTAACAACGTAGGCGTAGCCAAGGGGGGTAGGGGGCTGCTACCCCCCATCAAGTGAAACAATAGAAATACTTAACTGACCAATCACATCCGTTCTGCCCCCCTAACAAAAGTCCTGGCTCCACCCATGCCTAATAGTTGTATCTCTAGAATAATTTTCACTAGATCAAGGTATTGTTGCAATCACAGAAGCAACTCTCTTGACAGATTTCTAGGAGATATGTGTAGTAGAGACTAGTAAGGACACAAAAGTTTTCAGCACACAGGCAAAGTAAACTATAATCTCTTCAGCCTATCTTTTTTTAAAAAAAACAAACAGAGACAGCGACAGCGACTTTGCCCAAAGCTACTTGTTGCAGTCTCAAGGCTAAGCAGAGATAAAAGAGAAAGTTGCATGCACCTATGCACATTTTTATGTTGCAAAACAGGCTAACTTAGGAGTAATTAGGTAAAGGTAAAGAGACCCCTGCCCATTAGGTCCAGTCGTGACCGACTCTGGGGTTGCAGCGCTCATCTCGCTCTATAGGCTGAGGGAACCGGCGTTTGTCCACAGACAGCTTCCGGGTCATGTGGCCAGCATGACTAAGCCACTTCTGGCGAACCAGAGCAGCGCGCGGGAATGCCGTTTACCTTCCCGCCAGAGCGGTACCTATTTATCTCCTTGCACTTTGATGTGCTTTCAAACTGCTAGGTTGGCAGGAGCTGGGACCGGGGAACGGGAGCTCACCCTGTTGTGGGGATTCGAACCGCCGACCTTCTGATCAGCAAGTCCTAGGCTCTGTGGTTTAACCCACAGCGCCACCTGCGTCCCTACATCATCTACAATTCTTTGGAAAGGTAAGGTTTTTTTATCTCCTTCCACTGTAAAGTCATTTCCAATATATGTGTTCCTAAAGAAGGGTTGTCCAACACGCGGCACACAAGCCACTTGTGGTCCTCAAGACCTTTCTTGGTGGCCCTTGCTATGTATTGAAGCTGCAGGGAACTGGAAGTGACAACATGAAAGCTTTGCCCTAGTTTGCTTGTGACCAGCACAGGCCACTCATCCCAGCTGTGGCTGAGAATCCACCTTGGGGGCAGGATGAGTAGAGAGCAAGAAGGATGTGGGAGAAAAAAGGAAAGGAGGGGAGTAAAAGGCAGTTTCTTCAGCCAAGTAAGCAATGTCTTCCTTGCAGAAGATTCTCTCATCCGGAGAGAATCCCTAACTTGAACTAGAGCTAGTGAGTGTGCACACACATGTGTGCATGTGTTGAATATTTTGGTGGTGGTGGCAGGGCTGGAAGTGGGAGTGGCAAAGGAGGAGAGATGGGGAAAGGGGGCAAGAAAGCAATAAAAGCAAAATGGCAGAGCTGCAGTGAGTTGCTCATTTTCGCATTCTTTTCCTCTCTCTGACTTGCCCCACTAAGAGCTCGTAATAACTCGCTTGGCTCCTCCCTCTCCCTTCCTCTTTCCTTTCTGGAGTCCTGCCTGCATCCAGCAACTTCCCTCACACCAGGCAGCCTCCATGATTTTTGGTCACTTTTTAGGTAGGTAGGTAGATAAATGTGTGTATAATAAATAATATTAAATATATTGCAAACACTTTATGATATGGAAATTTAATTCAGTGTGCCCCCCCAGGTTCTGTGTGGCCTACTTGGTTTGAGAGCTTGGACCACCCTGTCCTAAAGCAAGAGTGCTTCTGATCAGACAAGAGATTATAGTCACCTACAAATGTGAAAGACATTCATCCATAACGAAGGTTGTTAACCTGCACAGGAAGCAAGGCAAGTAAGACTGATATGATACCTTTAGCATATTTGATCTAAAAACTACAGTGCATAATTACAGATTTTCAAAGCTACCCTTATTGCGAAGCTGCACAACAGCTAGAAAGATGCCAGCTTTTGTGATCTTTATAACTACATTTTTCAGAGTATGATTTTAAAGAACCTGAAGAGTTAGAACAGCATCTTACCCGTCCACGTTGCAATGTTTTTGGTCGTTTTTGCCCTTTGTTGAAAAAGAGTGGCGGCTGTACTTTGGCATTAGAACCAGAAATTTGCATCTCTGGGTATATATTGTCTAAATACCACTTAAACGATTTGCAGTTCAACTTTCTTCTCAACTCCACACGATCAGTAATATTCCCATAGTTCCTTGTCCGTAATTCTGGTCGCAGAGCAAAATACTGTTCCTATGTCATAGAGAGGAAAGTGTGGTAGGAAGAATTACAGTTCAGAACAATGATTCTATTTTGAAGTGAGGATGAATACACAGGACTGAAAACAAAACAAGCAAAAAGCCAATTTCTCTGAACTATAAACCAATGCGGTTTGTACATGCTATAAAGCTACACTTTGAAACTACTGTGCCTATCCAGCCAATAATGACCAAGGGCAGAACCACACATTTTGGGACCTATGTGACCACTGCCAAAAACAGCATTCCCCATCTGCTTTGTCTCTCATTCCTGGATTCATGACAATCACACTGTGAATGTCCCACTCCCTCAACCAACCAACGAAGTGGTGCAGGAGTGGGAAACCAATGGGATACAACATCATCATCACACCCTCATTTCCATAGGTTGACAAGGGGTTAACTGGGTTGGGACAGGTCTCAATCACATGACAAAGGCAGGAGCAATGATTTGTGGGGGGTCAGCTCGCTCTATTCAGTTTTTCATAGCAGCTGCAAACTGTGTCCATTTAAAAAAATCTGAACATAATTGTCTATCTCCCACCCTGGCTCAAAACGTGTGTGTAAGTAAGAATGTGAAGATAAATAGTGAACATATAACCTAAGTTAGAAAACATAACTGCAGACCCCAAAGGGCTGGGCCCCAGTTACCCCCTCGTAACCGACGAAACCTATGCTTCAGGTAGGACCAATTTTGTTCTGATTTACTGTTTTACTACATGTCACCAAGGAAAGAATAGCAGAAGATGTGGGACTGCTGGTTTCTGCAGAGATCATCCAACAGCATTTGGTGAAATCAGGATGGAATTCCACCAGTTTCCTTTCAGTAAAATTGAGAATGTTTAGTGTTTTATATTTCTTTTCTATCACTTATGCCTCTGGACTGCATTTCTTTAATCTTCCCTACTGCAATTATCAATGCAAATTTCTAAATTTTTGTTACAACTCAGAACCTATATTGAAAGGTTCTGATACCACACAAAAAGTAGAAGATGAAAAAGCTACCACTTTTCAGGAACGGGACCAGAGTTTCTGAATATCCATCCCTGCTGTGACCACCAAGGCACCCAGATACATCCACCTTTTGCTATGGCTTGTAATTCTACAGTAGTGGCCATCTTGCCTTATATTCATCCATCCACACATGAGCTAGCCGTAGAGAGTTGTGCGCCATGGTGTCCTGCCCGCCTGGGGAGCCATAAGGTCGCCTTTTACGAAAGATGTGTCCGACTCTGGAGCATGGGATGATGAGAAGTTTGCCCCCACACATCCAGATCTGCTCAGAAACAGAAGTAATTAATAAAACAAAGGATTATTACTTAAGGTCATATTAAGCATAGGTGTGGTTTCTGAAGATGTTGGTCTATTTAACATAGTTAGAAAGGATTACAGCTGATAGAAGCTATAACTTCTAGATTAGGGTTTCCCAAACTTTGGTCTTCAGCTCTTTTGGGACTACAATTCCCATCATGCCTGACCACTAGTCCTGCTAGCTGGAGGTGATGGAAGTTGTGATACGAAAAAGGAAATTTATTTTTATGAAAAATCAACTATCTGGTCCGACCAGAAAAGATTCCCGACACCTAGTTTAGAAGAACTTTCAACATTCACAGAACTGCTCTGCAAAATTAAAGAAAATTACTGCGCAACCATAGTGTGTAAAGAAATGCGATTCAATCAGGGTCCTCATCCAAGAAAAAAGGTTATAGTCTACAAAAATAACATACATACCCGAAATGATATTTCCAGGTTTTCCCCTCCCCAGATGTCCATGCCGCTATCATATTGTCCAAGTTCATTAAAATATTCTCTGTCCATTGCAAACAAGCCTCCTGCCATTGTAGGTGACCTAAAAGAAAATGAGTGTTTTCCAAAACCATACCTACCAATGATGGGAGGAGAGGATGGGGGGGGGGCTGAAGTCACACAAAATTTACAGAGGATTGATGTGAGGTATGTATGGTTATGCATCAAATGTGGAAGTCCAGCAATGGGGGGGATTGGAATACTGTCCAATCAGTAAGATATTTAAGAATAACCAAGTAGGAATAGAAACTCACATATGATCCAAACTCCTAATTAAAAAAAATAAAAATGGTGACAATTTGGTGTCGAGCATGATTTCTACTCAAGGAAACTTTGAAAACCTGCAGAAAGACAGTGCATACTACTCATTAGGTAGGTAATGGTTTTTAGGAAGTTTTTATGAAGTTTTTCTGGATCCCCAATTCTGATATTTTAGTGATTTTTATTAATTTTAAGTTTACTGATTGTTTTATTGTTGTGCGCCATCCTGAGAGACCTTTATGGCTATAGGGAAGAGCATAGATGTAATGAAGTAATTGAAGGATTCAGCCACTTTTTCTATTGTATGATGAACATTGTTTTTCCCTTACCTTCCTTATTTGTGACACATCTCTTAGGCTTTTGTACAAGGTCTTAATGACCTTTACTTACCAACTGTTCCCATGACAGGTTACAAATTAAAGCAGGAGTCACCAACTTGGTGCAGAAGGTTGCTCACTGTGCCAATACAGTTCAAACATATAATGCCAATCCTTGCCCGACTGCACTGGCTGCCCATTAGCTTCTTGGCTCAATTCAAAGCGCTGGTTTTGACCTCTAATTTTGTGTTATGGCACACTTCCTGTGTCAGCCACCATAATTCTCTCAAAATTCTAAATGTACCCACTAATCCAAAACATTTGGCAACCCTTGAATTAAAGGCTTGCCAAACTTGGAATGAACAGCATTTATGGATGTTATTTACTATATGTTGATATCAACTCAATAACAGCTTTGTTGAAATTCTGGTTTCAACTTTCCTGTTAAAAATGGATGTTGAAGGAGATTTCTCCAGAGAAAATTATTGACATTTGCTAGTACAGCTCACTGCATCTATTGGCTATCCCTTTTCTTCATTCTTCTTTTCAGTTTAAGTGTTCAGTCCTAAAGATGAGTACTGAAGCAGTTGTACCTCCCTTTTTTTATCTTCCCCTTCCTTGAAGGAGCACATGGTTGCATACCCGGTACTCCCTTCATAATATGATATGTTCTTTAGCATATGGTACTTAGAGAAGGTATCTTACTACATAGCAGATTATGTAGCAGCTTTGCTGATAGCTTATTGTCTTTGTTTACATCAAGTTGTCTTTAAATGAAATATTGTTTTATTGTATTTTAATGTTTCTCACTCTGTGTGAACAATGCAGTGTGGGTTATAATATAAATAAATAAATCGTACTTGATTGGAGATGTGGCTCCCTCAGGGCCTTCCAGTTCTGACAAAGGAACAAGATCCCATTTAAAGTGCAGACCCCAGTTGAACCCTCCACGGACAACTGGGGAAGAGCTGTAGGTAAGCGTGTCAGCGCTAATTATATCGATGACAGGACAAACCACTGTTTTCCGTGATTCCTGGATGGGTGTCAGCAAAGGTTGCAACCACAGCTCATTCACCTCACAGTGACTGTCCAGAAACACAAGCACCTTCCCTGAGAAAAGAAAAGCACAATAAGAACAGAGAACAAAAAGCAAGGCAATCAGAGTCAGAGTTACATATTTTCATTATTCTAGACATGTTCCACTCTAGCAGAGAGAGGGGAACAATATGAAACACAGCAGCCTGATGGGGAAATCTCAAGTACTTGCTACATCCAGGTAATTCCACTTTTCTTTCTTTTAAAAAGGCAGAACTCTATCACACTACAGTTGGGATGGATTATCTCATGATTACATTTTGAGGGATTCCCCCATCTATGTGGCTATATACAAGAATTGGACCTTTCAAACTTCAGTGGCAAGGGGTGTGTGTGATTCTATTAACAAACCACAACTTCCACTCCAATGGTTTTCCTAAACTCGCACTGCAACCACCATATAATATCACTTATCCCGTTTGAACCCTTAACTTATCAACAGCCCTGGTAACTGGGATATAGACATGGTGCAAAGCCTGACAGATATAACTACAATATTTAACAAAAATAATAGTGTTTATTTACTACAAGAGTATGTAGTGCACAAGCTTATGTGGTTGCTTTAGCACAGTACTCTCTCTTTAAATAAGTATGCATTTGCTAAGTTGTTACTGCCACTTTAAATATCAACTGCTTATTTTACACTACCGTTATTAAACCATGGCAGCTCTGAGGAAGCAGTTAGGTTACCCTGTTAAAACCCTTTTGCCCTTGTATCTACACCATCTACACCATCCTGCTTAACCCTCACAAATACTCCAAGTGAGGACTGAAGTGCAGGTCTATTTTTGCTGTCCTGTCCTGGAATCTTCACCTGGACTCTCCACCCGGAAACCAGAGCCTACCATTCCAAACTGCTTCTCACTTCTTCTGCCTCAGTGCTGTAGACAGATCCCACCCCTCTCACTCATTCAGCTAAGCCAAGTGACTCACCTACCCCAGCAAGTCTTTGGCCACCAAACTATGCTGCCTTCCTCTCAGCTCCTCCTCTATTGTCTTCTTCTATGGGCTGTTCCCTATGAACATCAAGCGCCAACCAACATGGGCTGACTCCTGCCCCACCCCAGGTCTGGCCTTAGCCAATCACATGTCTAACTAGGAAATCTACACCTGCAGCCAGCAGTTAGATAATGCATATATTCTACCCTTCTATGCATAATGAGCGTTTTATCTCCACCCCCTCTTCAGGTGTCAGTTAAGGTCCCCCATGACATTTAAATCAATTTTCAACTGATCAGACAGAAGACACCCCCAAACACATTATAATACAAATGTCAGAACACATTATAATACTCAATAAAACTTGCCTCAAACAGGATTTCTTCCTGTTCAAGAAATCAATTTCAGAATAACTACAAACACACAACTCAAATAGCCACACACCTTGTCTTGTTGGAAAACACATGGAGTGAGAGGGTGGTGACCTAAATTGTAGCAATTATCTGGATACTAATAATGTAATAATAAGTGGGCTAATAGTTTCATTTCTTATATCAAGTACTTTTTCTAGGGAACTTAAGTTTCAGCATCCTTCAGATTTTGGGGGCGGGGCGGGTGTGGAATCGCCAAGAGTATTACTTATATAACTTGTATCCCACAGCCTTCATCATGAATGCTCTCAGGAGGCTAAAATGATAAAATCTATACTAATGATCATAAGAGTCATCCATTACAATTATGAGTCATAAAGCCAGTAAAAAAGATGCAATTATGCGTTTTAAAAAGCCCAATAAAAACTTAGAAGTTATTCCTAAATGAAAGCCAAGGTTGGAAACCAGAAACTCAGGAAATTCCATTCTAAAAAAGCAGTTAGGTGTTCCAATTATAGCTATAAAATTTTCCTACTTCACTGGGTATAGCTTAGGGAAGCTATTCACAAGCTGCAGCACTGAGCTCAAATAGTAAAGCTGAACAAGTACTGCTGCATGTTCGGAACTTCAATGTAATTATACTGCATTAATGTAGATGATTAACACGCATTAATTAGGAGGAGCTTAGATCATCATTACAAATTATAACACAAGCTTTCCTGATTCAACACTGATTATTGTTCATGCACAATGCAGGCTGATTATAAAGATTATCAAAAAGATACTTTAACCTAATTAAATGTTATAGCCACAACAAATCTCTCTGGGGAGATGACTGTGAATCAGTATGAATGGGGTATTTGTAAACAGCTTTAATAAGATGCCTTGTCATAATGGAAACAATTTAACTGCCAACCTACATGTAGTGAGCTAGGGCCAGATAAGTTAGTCCCTTTTGGGGAAAGAAAGACAAGCCACAGTTGTTTTACTGCATTTCACAAACCCTGGTTTTCACAACTGGTACATATTATGGTGAAATAAAAACCTTTTATAACAAGGGGATTGTTATAACATTACTTCCCAGGCTTAATACACTCAAGATTAGAAGCCAACCTCGGATTTGCCCCTTCCCTGCTTTCCTCACCATGAGCAGAAGTGGGATGATCCTGGACAGCAAGAGATTTTCCATATTTAAGTAAGTTAAAATAGAGAAGAGATAGCCAACTACACTATTCTTGAGTGTCCACCCTACAGTGGTACCCCGCAAGACGAATGCCTCGCAAGACGGAAAACCCGCAAGACGAAAGGGTTTTCTGTTTTGGAGGCGTTTCGCAAGACGAATTTCCCTATGGGCTTGCTTCGCAAGATGAAAGCCCATAGGGAAATCTCCGGGGACCTGTTTTAAATTGCTGGCGGTCGGGAGCAAAGACTTTCGCCCACAGCCGGCCTTCAGAAGAGGTCCTGGACCTCTTCTGAAGGCCAGCGGGGGGCAAAAGTCTTTGCTCCCCCCCGCCTGCCTTCCCGGGACAGCGGAGACTTCTCCGCTGCCCCGGGCGATCTTAAAATGCTGGCGGGCGGGAGCGAAGCGTTCGCTGCCGACCCCCAGCATTTTAAAATCTCCCCGGGACAGCAGAGAAGTCTCTGCTGTCCCGAGGAGATTTTAAAATGCTGGCGGGCTCCTGCCATAGGCGCGCATCACCTCTCCAGCCGGGAGAGGGTCGCAGGGGGCTGCTTTAGCCCCGCGCGCGCTCTCCCAGCTGGAGAGGTGACCCGCGCCTATGGAGGCTCCTGCCATAGGTGCGCGTCACCTCTCCAGCTGGGAGAGCGCGCACGGGGCTAAAGCAGCCCCCTGCGACCCTCTACCGGCTGGAGAGGTGACGCGCGCCTATGGCAGGAGCCTCCATAGGCGCATGTCACCTCTCCAGCTGGGAGAGGGCGCGCGGGGCTAAAGCAGCCCCCTGCGACCCTCCCCCGGCTGGAGAGGTGACGCGCGCCTATGGCAGGAGCCTCCATAGGCGGGCGTCACCTCTCTAGCTGGGAGAGGGCGCGCGGGGCTAAAGCAGCCCCCTGCGACCCTCTCCTGGCTGGAGAGGTGACGCGCGCCTATGGCAGGAGCCCGCCAGCATTTTAAAATCTCCCCGGGACAGCAGAGACTTCTCTGCTGTCCCGGGGAGATTTTAAAATGCTGGGGGTCGGCAGCGAAGCGTTCGCTCTCGACCCACAGCATTTTAAAATCTCCCCGGGACAGCAGAGACTTCGCTCCCACCCGCCAGCATTTTAAAATCGCCCCGGGACAGCAGGGGCTTTTAAAATGCTGGCGGTCGGCAGCAAAGCCCTCCTGTCCCCGGAGCTTGTGGGGCGGGAGGTGGGAAGAAGGGCTTTTCTTCCCACCACCAGCCTTCAGAACAGCCTTCGCAAGAAGAAAGAACTTGCGGAACGAATTAATTTCGTCTTGCGAGGCACCACTGTATTTTCCAAATGGTGGTTCACTATAGTCTGACACCTTCACAAGTATTCAGGTTCTATACTGATGCTGACAACTACCTATAGAATATTTAACCATCAGGAAATAACAGGAAGCATACATATTAAAATTTGAGACAGTGAGAGAATTATATTTCTTATATGCTAACTGTGGCTAACAGTGGTCTTCTCAGCAACAGACGTTTATTTGCTTTTGAATCCAGGGATGTTCTATGTATTTTGCTGACTTATTTTTTGTTCATTTTAATGATGTATTTTTAAAAGACATCTGAAGGCAGCCCTGTTTAGGGAAGTTTTTAATGTTTAATGCTGCACTGTGTTTTTAATACAGTGGTACCTAGAACTTAATTCATTCTGGAGGTCCGTTCTTAAACTGAAACTGTTCTTAACATAAAACACCACTTTAGCTAATGCGGCCTCCTGCTGCCGCTGCGCCGCCGGAGCACGATTTCTGTTCTCATCCTGAAGCAAAGTTCTTAACCCAAGGTACTATTCCTGGGTTAGCGGAGTCTGTAACCTGAAGCGTATGTAACCCGAGGTACCACTGTGTTCGGTTGGAAGCTGCCCAGAGTGGCTGGGGAAACCCAGCCAGATGGGCAGGGTATAAATTATAAAGTAATAGTAGTAGCAGTAGTAGCAGTAGTAGCAGTAGCAGTAGCAGTAGTAGTAGTAGTAGTAGTAGTAGTAGTATTGTTTTGCTTGAAAGCTGATCAAGGAGCATTTACTATGAGAAGTTTAATATTTTTCTTTATTCTTCATTAAATGTATTAAAGTCACAAGCAATTTGGACAAACCATGATTTAGAAGTACTGAACAAACAAAGGGACTACTTGAATTCATGGATATAAAGGACATTACCTGTAGCATGGGAAGCTCCAATCATTCTCCCACGAATTAGCCCTTCTCGCTTCTCATTTCTGACTAGCTTTATATTGTTCGGAAGATTTTTTGTTAGATAAGCATCCAATTCTTCTTTCAGATCAGCTAGAGTAAGAAAAGGCAAGGGGAGTAAGATGGCATTTAGTAATCTGTCAGTAGTCCAAGTATCCTTAGTCTACACTGCACAAAATTAGCATATAATGCAAGAGTCTTTCACCTAATTCACTACTGTCATCCACCAAGATAATTTCATGGAGAAGATTAGATGGGGTGCGGTCCAAAACGCTATGCACTGTCCGAAGCAAGGCAGAGAATGCTTCATTATAGAAACAAATTATAATGCTAGCATAGGGCAGATCATGAGGATAACTTTTTTCTTTACACCTGCAAGAAAGAAAAAGCACATATTATAACACATGGTTTTCAAAGAATGTTGCTAATATTTCACGAACACCCCATATAATACCAAAATAGAAGCTGCACCCTCCCTTTTATAATAACCATGCAATATGCGTGTAGCTATTTCCCCCACAGAATCTCTTTCACTCATGAGTTTAAGAAACCATATGCCCTGTGAATCATTGGCACCTAAAAAAAGAGTCTGGCAACTGAGTTGCTGAGGAATACAGGATTTTGTTTTTTGTAGAGGATGCAGATTTATCCTTCTACTGTGTGTGCTTGTTGTTTGAAGAAACTGAACTCTGCATATTTTACATTTCTTCCTCTGCATTACATTTGTCCACTAACTTTTTTTTAAGCTAATGAAAACAGGGAATTTAGAGAACACAGTCATCCTATCTCTAAAGCCTCCACAGATAAGTTATTCAAAATCCAGTCCTTTCCCCACCCCACTCATTTTCTTCCTCTGCTCCTTCCATTCATAGCCCTTTCTTCACCTTACACTTCGTTCATCCTCCTTTCCCCATTTAATTTTTCTTTCAGCACTGCGATACCTTTCTAATCCTGATATCCTTCTAACAAACACATGAAGCTGCTATATACAGAGTCAGACCACTGATCCATCTCATTCAATATACTCCACACCAACTACAGCAGCATCTCAGACAGGGGTGTTCCCCAGTGCTACCTAGAGGTGGCAGTACTTGATTCAGATATTTTCGGCATGCAAAGAATATATGCTCTTTCCCCTTTTAATTCCCTACTTCCCTACTTTACAGTTCCTTAAAACTTTAAACACTATTCTTTAAATTTCTCCACAACTTTTTTTCCTGTCCATTTGCATGTCTTTTTAAGACCCAAATATCTTTCCCCTTCTATTCCATTCTTTTCCCCCTTCTTCAAGCTATTCCTCATATTCAGCAATTTCCACGGCTCATTTTTACTTTTACTGACCCCTGTACGTACAAGTAGGGCTTCCTATATTACAGAACCTCTTACAATTCTATAGCGTAGAGAAAAGATGTAACAGTACAGTGGTGCCCTGCAAGACGAATGCCTTGCAAGACGAAAAACTCGCTAGACTAAAGGGTTTTGCATTTTTTGAGCTGCTTTGCAAGATGAATTTCCCTATGGGCTTGCTTCGCAAGACAAAAACGTCTTGCAAGTTTGTTTCCTTTTTCTTAACACCGTTAATACAGTTGCGACTTGACTTCGAGGAGCAACTCATAGAACGCGGTGTGGTAGCTTTTTTTGAGGTTTTTGAAGACTTTGGTGATTTTTGAAGCTTTTCCAAAACTTTCCCGACACCGTGCTTCGCAAGATGAAAAATTCACTAGACGAAAAAACTCACAGAACGAATTAATTTCGTCTTGTGAGGCACCACTGTAATGATGCAAAAAAAAATGATTGTATATCTAATTTCCAGTTAAGCTTGAGTCCTAGGAATTCTCAATTAAACACTGAATCAAAGGAAAGCAGGGTAGGGAGCTGTATTTTTCCTTCCTTCTCCCCAATATTGCTTCTAGAAAATTATACAGGTTACTAAGTTTTGCAAAGTATCTTGCAGCCCTGTTCATAACCATACTTAAAACACAGAATGATGTCAAGAATGAACTCAATGTTCACTCTATCCTAATAAGGAGATAAAGGCCTTTTAAGTGAGATCTTTGAACCTACACATTACAACAGGATCATGACAAAGCCAAAATCAAAGCTCAAATAACAAAATATTCAGTGATATGCAACTATTAGGGCTGTTTTACAAATCTGGATATTTAATTTGAAATTAAAAGATTGGTTTCTCAAGGTACACAATATATAGCTGCATTGCAAGAGAAAGGAATACAGCCTTTTGTGCATGCATATGTTAAAAGTTGGTTCTGAAATTTTAAATTCTATATGGATAGCAATGCCATAGTGATTACTAGATTTTACATTGCAAAGAACTTCACACACAAAGGGCACAATCCAGCCAAAGTTAAGCACTTTAAGCAACAGAAAAATACATATTTGTCTTGCATACTGCACAGCAAGAACCGTCAAGCAATTCTACATGTTATGCATATTTTGCCAATGTAAATATAAAAAGGAACTTATTTTCAAAACCATGTTATTTCTGAATCGCTCCCTTTCTTAATATAATTTCTGGTATGGTCTGAATTTCTTACTTCTCATCCTCTCTCATTTCCAGCAGCTCTCTATTTGGGGGGAAATATGCTCATTCGACAACTCTGAGGAGACCTTAAATCTGTAGAGGACTGGAAGAAAAATGTTTACTTGATGAAAAAACTACGTCACATGTGATATCCTTTTTCTTTCTTTAGCATGGCTAAGAAATAGAACCCAGGACAGGGCTATGAAATAGACAATTTTCAAAGAGTCAAGTTCTATTGGGTGGAGGGAATAAATCAGCTGCCAGATTTTGGGGGAAGGGCCAAAACTGCTCTCCCCCCAATGAAGAAAATATGGGGGGGGGGGATCCAATGGGAGAAAGTAAAGTAATACACTTAAGACTGTTGATGTTCCAGGTGTATAGCATGTACTCCACTCACAATATGAAGTGCCCTGGACTCCATCTCAGAGGAGCCATACAGGAATGCAAAAAGTGCCTCCCCTGTGGTTGTTCTGATTAAAATTTAAATCAACCATATGCATGCCTACAAACACTGTAAAATGCTTGATGCTCCCATGCTTGATCTTCTGACTTTTCCCTTCTGCAGGACTAAGCCATTTTTGCAAAGCACAGAGCCCTTTCTTTAGGTGCTATTTCCTTCCCTGTTCACCTTCTCAAAGTATATGTAGGAATATATATAGGCACATTGCCAAAGGCACCGCTGCAACATACAAGCCCCATCCTTCCCACTGCCCATCATTCTGTTGGCCTTTTTTGCTAGATCTTCACCACTGGGCTCTTGAAACAAAGCATTCACTTTATCGATAACATGCAGAAACATACTTTGCATCTCTTGTGTCTGGCACATCTCTGTGATATCCCAACCGGTTACTGATGAGCATATTGAAAGCATGCTTTTGATAGCCCAAGTCTCTCACTTCCTGGTCTTGTTCATTAAAAATCATACCTGCAATGGAGAATGTGCCAAAATCAATTTACTGTCTAATGTATGTATTGCCAATGATCAACTTCTTAAACTTATGTGTTCAGCTAATGATATATTCCAATTCAAATTACTGCCCCATACTCATTTCCTGGCCCAGGGAAAGACTAATGAGGAGGTTTCACTGCTAAACAGGATGGCCTATCTAAGCTCAAGGCATTTATAGCAATATTTGTGCAGTATTTACCATACTACTATGGTACTAATGAAGATCTCTTTTCAAGTCTTAAAGAGAGCCAGAAGAGGTAGCTGGAATACAGTAGTACCTTGGGTTACATACGCTTCAGGTTACATATGCTTCAGGTTACAAACTCCGCTAACCCAGAAATAGTACCTTGGGTTAAGAACTTTGCTTCAGGATGAGAACAGAAATCGTGCTCCGGCGGCGCGGAGGCAGCAGGAGGCCCCATTAGCTAAAGTGGTCTTCAGGTTAAGAACGGTTTCAGGTTAAGAACTGACCTCCGGAATGAATTAAGTACTTAACCCGAGGTACCACTGTATTGCTCTTTGGGGCAGGAGGGAGTGGGGGAGAAGGACGGCAAGAATGTAGGAGGCAGAAGGCTAAAATACACACACAATTTGCAAAGCTGGTCTCAATAATTTTAAGTAGTCCCCAGTGATATAGCTGCGTGGGATTTCAGAGGAGGAGACATGGCTGTGTTTGCATGTTGATTCAATACACCTAGTCCACGCTAACCGCTCGTTAACCTCACTTGCCCATATGACAGGCAGGAGCATAGTAGGCAAAGAACAGTTTGCACAGTGCAAAGAGGACAAAATGGCATCAAGGGGCATAGAATACTCCACACCACTTTTCTTTTCTTTTCTAAACTTGCTCCTTCAGGATCTTCCAGTTGTGCAGAAAACACATCTACGTGTACATCCTTAACAACACTTGTCCATAATATACAGCCATACTGCAGTTAAAATTTTCAGGCCAGAAGACTACAGCTAGTTTGTTTTATTTTTCACTAAACATATTGAAACCGGTGGATCATGCAGCACAAAAAAGAAAAATCAAATCAAACCAGTGGGAGGCATGGTACAAAGGTTTAGAAAGCAGCATGCAATGAGTTCAAATTGTTTATTAATTTTGTGGCCTCTTACCTATTCTTGCACATCTGAGGACTAGAAACAAACACCTTTAGTTTGAAAACTCTGGAGAATGAACCTGGGCCTTGCCTATTTTTTTCTAGAATAGCCAGGGCCCAGGTTCATTCTCCACTCTTTTTAAAGGAGGGAATGCATCTTGGAAATGATTCTAAGCTTTCCTCCCTATTTTACAAAGCATATTCTCTCCTTGCTGCAACTAAAATTGCATACAGCTTATGGGTCATGTAACCTAATCTTCTTAACAGTCAAAGCCAATAGGCATCTTCAGTTCATTCACTATGAAGCAAGCATTCAGGGAAAGCGTGATCAAAAAAGTAAATAAGAATTTTTAGCTTCTCCAGTTTCATGAAGAAAAACCTACTGGTCAAAAATATGTTTCTGAGAGCTACATGCAGTAATAGCATTCTACATGCATTGGTTAATGATGAATAGGTTCCTCACCCTGAGGAAATAAGAAGGAAATTGAGGCTGGGAACCGGGTGCAGAGTACAACTGGCTCTGTGAAGAAAAGGTGCTATTGTACAAGACACCAGACAGAGGCTGCACAATTCTGTAGTCGTGACTGCTAAGCCTCTTCCTCATTCTCAGTTCCAGGGACTACACTCATTTCCCCTTATAGGTGGAACTACAGTAAAGAGACCATAAGTGGCTACATGAGCCGCTGTAAGGGTTCACTGTTGCCAGTTCTGGGCTTCCAGATTGGCCCACCACCACCTTCAATTATGAGAGAAAGAGGGGGGCAGAGAATGTGGGGGCACTTAGTTCCTTGGCTGGGATGTTTTTTTGAGGCTGGCAGATTCTGCAAGCCCTCAAAGATTGTGGGTTCCTCAAGGTTCCTGTTCCCCTATAATACCAAGACTCCTACAGAATCTTGCTCTTCCAAAGGTCTCCTCAGAGTCCAGACATTTCAGACCAAGCTGTACCCCTAATACTGTAGAATGTGATTCATAATGAACACTATGCTGTATGTCTGGCTTTCATATCATAAATAAAGCAAGTCTGATTACCTTATCAGATGATAATTTCTTTGCAGATGGCAAAACATCCCTAGCATATTTTGGCACTAAACTAGACAAAGATCTATTTGTATTTTAATGGTTTATTAAAATAGCAGATCTAACTGAATTGCCTCTGCATTTTTCATTAGTAATATATATGTCTGGCAATTACTAATCTGGGTAAACCACTGTGCTTCAAGAGCAAGCACTTTTCTAATTTAGGGCTCCCATTCATTTCCTGTCTGAAACTACATAGGAAGACAGAAGCACTTCACATCTGGTTTTCACAATATGAGTTTCAATGCAGTCAATTACTATTCACTTACCCATTTCAGGAGACATCTCAGTATCCCCCTTGATGGGATCCTGTGCAGCATTTCCCAATGGATTCCTGTTCTTACTGTATCTGTGGTGAGCTTCAGGTATGTGTACTGGCCCATGGACAAAACGGGGATAGATCTTTTTAGGAAATGGCTTCTGAGGTTCAAGCCCCTTGATGGGCACATTCTTGAAAGACTGGGTCTCTTCGCTGAAGTTGAAATAAATAAAGAGTAGAAGTGTCCAGGTCACAGATGTGAAGAGGCAGCCATAGCAGAAATAGCGAAGTGTGACACTTCCCATTGTAATCCTAGCATTGTTGTTAGCACATTCTCAATCCCCTAAAAAAATATAAAAGGGGAAAGGGTAAGATTTCCAATTACAAGCCTCTTCCTGAAAGCTGGCCTTTCAGAAAATGATCTATTTTAAATTAACTGTAGACTGTAATAATGTCTTGGGAATGATAATTTTTCATCCTATACAAAAACATCAAATCATACATCAACTTATCAGTATGCCAAGTTACCATAAAACTAAGGAACAGCAATGGATACAGAAATTTTAATTGAAGCATTAACAGCATTTTTACACAACTGATCATTGCAAATATTCTACAAAGAAAGCACCACATAATAAGATTACATTCTCAAATGCCTTGTGGGCATCTCAATAAAATGTCTATCTTGGATAAACTGCTGGCTTCCTGTTTCTAAATCAAGCATCACTCTCAGAAACAAATACTCCCTCCCTTTTCCTTTAAAAATCCTACTGCCCTTGACTTAACAAGCACTTTGTGTTGTATTTGCTTCAGCACTAACAGTGGTTAATGATAACTAAATTCCCTCTCAGGACTTGCAAAATCTGCTTCAGAACCTGATTAAAATAGGTATTCAGTCAATGAGTCCTTCCTTTTTTAAAACTAACAAGCTACTTGCAAATTCAACTGTTAGAAACAGACTGATCTTCACCTCCAATACTGGCTCTCAGCATTTGGAGCAAAGAGTGTGAGACGCAAAGAAAGAATGAAACAAATACCATGTTAAGCAAGTAAAGTTCATTTATTACTGGAAATGTCAGGTTGAGACACATTAACAGCAAATATAATCTGAACTTTAAACATTTACAGCCTAACTGCTTAAAATATTTGCAGGACAACTAATTTTTAACAGGGACCATGTTTTGAACTGAGCAAAGGCTGAAAACTCATAGAATCATAGAATCATAGAGTTGGAAGAGACCACAAGGGCCATCGAGTCCAACCCCCTGCCAAGCAGGAAACACCATCAGAGCACTCCTGACATATGGTTGTCAAGCCTCTGCTTAAAGACCTCCAAAGTAGGAGACTCCACCACACTCCTTGGCAGCAAATTCCACTGTCGAACAGCTCTTACTGTCAGGAAGTTCTTCCTAATGTTTAGGTGGAATCTTCTTTCTTGTAGTTTGGATCCATTGCTCCGTGTCCGCTTCTCTGGAGCAGCAGAAAACAACCTTTCTCCCTCCTCTATGTGACATCCTTTGATATATTTGAACATGGCTATCATATCACCCCTTAACCTCCTCTTCTCCAGGCTAAACATGCCCAGCTCCCTTAGCCGTTCCTCATAAGGCATCGTTTCCAGGCCTTTGACCATTTTGGTTGCCCTCCTCTGGACACGTTCCAGTTTGTCAGTGTCCTTCTTGAATTGTGGTGCCCAGAACTGGACACAGTACTCCAGGTGTGGTCTGACCAGAGCAGAATACAGTGGCACGATTACTTCCCTTGATCTAGATGCTATACTCCTATTGATGCAGCCCAGAATTGCATTGGCTTTTTTAGCTGCCGCGTCACACTGTTGGCTCATGTCAAGTTTGTGGTCAACCAAGACTCCTAGATCCTTTTCACATGTACTGCTCTCAAGCCAGGTGTCACCCATCTTGTATTTGTGCCTCTCATTTTTTTTGCCCAAGTGCAATACTTTACATTTCTCCCTGTTAAAATTCATCTTGTTTGTTTTTGCCCAGTTCTCTAATCTGTCAAGGTCGTTTTGAAGTGTGATCCTGTCCTCTGGGGTGTTAGCCACCCCTCCCAGTTTGGTGTCATCTGCAAATTTGATCAGGATGCCCTTGAGTCCATCATCCAAGTCGTTGATAAAGATGTTGAATAAGACTGGGCCCAAGACAGAACCCTGTGGCACCCCACTAGTCACTCTTCTCCAGGATGAAGAGGAACCATTGATGAGCACCCTTTGGGTTCGGTCAGCCAGCCAGTTACAAATCCACTGAGTGGTAGCATAGTCAAGACCGCATTTTACCAGCTTCTTTACAAGAATATCATGGGGCACCTTGTCAAATGCCTTGCTGAAATCAAGGTAGGCTACATCCACTGCGTTCCCTTCATCTACCAGGCTTGTAATTCTGTCAAAAAACGAGATCAGGTTAGTCTGACATGACTTATTTTTCAGAAATCCATGCTGACTATTGGTGATCACAGCATTCCTTTCTAGGTGCTCACAGACTGTTTGCTTAATGATCTGTTCCAGAATCTTCCCTGCTATTGATGTCAGACTGACTGGGCGGTAATTATTTGGGTCCTCTCTTTTCCCCTTTTTGAAAATAGGGACAACATTTGCCCTCCTCCAGTCTGCCGGGACTTCGCCTGTTCTCCAGGAATTCTCAAAGATGACTGCCAGTGGTTCTGAGATCACATCTGCCAGTTCTTTTAATACTCTTGGATGCAGTTCATCTGGCCCTGGAGACTTGAATACATCTAAACTAGCCAAATATTCTTGTACTATCTCCTTAGTTATTCTGGGCTGTGTTTCCTTTGCTGAATCATTTGCTCCAAATTCTTCAGGTCGGGCATTGTTTTCTTTATCGGAGAAGACTGAGGCAAAGAAGGCATTGAGGAGTTCAGCCCTTTCTGTGTCCCCTGTTTGCAATTCACCATCTTCTCCTCTGAGTGACCCCACTGTTTCTTTGTTCTTCCTTTTGCTACGAACATACCCATAAAAGCCTTTTTTGTTGCTTTTAACCTCTCTAGCAAGCCTGAGTTCATTCTGTGCTTTAGCTTTTCTGACTTTGTGTCTACACGTGCTGGCTATTTGTTTGAATTCCTCTTTGGTGGTTTCCCCCCTTTTCCATTTTTTGTACACATCCTTTTTTAATCTTAATTCATTTAAAAGTTCTTTAGATAGCCACCCTGGCTTCTTTAGGCATCTTCCATGTTTCCGTCTCATTGGTATTGCCTGACGTTGTGCTTTTACTATCTCCCTCTTAACAAACTCCCAGCCATCATGAACTCCCTTTCCTTTTAGTATTGCTGTCCATGGGATCTCACCCAGCACTTCCCTAAGTTTTATGAAGTCGGCTTTCTTAAAGTCAAGAAATTGAGTCCTAGTATGCTTGGCTGCTCCTTTCCGCTGTATAGTAAACTTCAGAAGAGCATGATCACTCGCGCCTAATGATCCTTCCACTTCTACCCCACTAACCAGGTCATCAACATTGGTTAGGACCAGATCTAAAATGGCTGTTCCTCTTGTTGCTTCTCCCACTTTCTGGACAATGAAGTTGTCTGCAAGGCCAGTGAGGAATCTGTTTGACCTTATGCTCTTGGCTGAGTTTGACGTCCAACAAATATCCGGGTAATTGAAGTCCCCCATTACTACTATCTCCCTTCCTTTTGCATGCTTGGCCATCTGTTCCAGGAAGGCATCATCTATGTCCTCCGTTTGGCTTGGGGATCTATAGTAAACTCCCACAATGAGGTCTCTGTTATTCTTCTCTCCCTTAATTTTGACCCAAATGCTCTCACTTTGGCTTTGAGGTTCTAAATCTTGGATCTCTTCACAGGTATACACATCCCTGACATATAACGCCACTCCTCCTCCTTTCTTGTCTGGTCTGTTTCTCTGAAATAGATTGTATCCCCCCATTATTACATTCCAATCGTGGGACTTATCCCACCAGGTTTCAGTGATGCCTATTATGTCATATTTAGTTTGCTGTACCAAGAGCTCAAGCTCATCTTGTTTATTTCCCATGCTTTGCGCATTAGTGTACAGACATTGAAGTCCATTAATTATTCCCCCGTGTCTCTTATTTAAGGATTTTTTCCTCCCACCACTAGGTCCGTGTGCTGCTTGCTCCATTTGGTCTATGACATTTGGATGATCATCTTCATTAATTGATAGACTCCTACCTTCAGGAGCACTGTCTCCCTCCCCCACATTAGTCAGTTTAAAGCCCTCCTGATGAGATTTCTGAGATTTTTGGCAAAAACATTTCTCCCAACCGTTGTGAGGTGCAGCCCATCACTTGCCAGAAGTCCATCTTCAAGAAACTGCAGTCCGTGATCTAAGAATCCAAACCGTTCCTGTTTACACCATTTGCGAAGCCAGCTGTTCACTTCCACTATTTTCCCCTCTCTCCCTGGGCCACGTCGTTCAACTGGGAGGACAGACGAGATGACAATTTGTGCATTTAGTTGCTTCAATTTCCTGCCGAGAGCCTCATAGTCTCTTTTGATCTTCTGGAGGCTATTGCTTGCAGTGTCATTGGTTCCCACATGAACCAAGAGGAAGGGGTATTTGTCAGTGGGTTTTATGATTCCTTGCAGTCGTTCAGTTACATCTTGGATCTTAGCCCCGGGGAGACAGCACACTTCCCGAGACATCTTGTCAGGCCCACAGATCACTGCTTCTGTTCCCCTCAGTAGGGAATCCCCTATCACCACTACACGCCTCCTCTTGGGTTTGGTCAGGGTTTTTCCATGAGCTGTCCGTTCCAAGGTCGCCTGCACATTCCCTGAGGACTGACTTTGCTGCTCGTCTTCATATACCTGATCGACTGTAATGAGGGAGAGATCCTCAAATGGAGTCTGCTCTTCGTCCTCCATGCTAGGGGAGAGGACCTCAAAGCGATTGTGTATTTCTAAACAATCAGAGTGAACCCTGGGCCTCCTACTTCTTTGAGTCACGTTTCTCCATATATCTGGCTCCTGTATTGGTGAACTATCCTCCTTCTCAGGGGAGTCCCCTGTCTCCTCCTTGGTGGGGACGGTGTGCTCTGTTGCTTCCAAGAAGAGCTCCAGCTCTCTAATTCTTTGGAGCGTAGCTACACGTTCCTCCAGTTGCTGTACTTTGTCTTTTAAAAGGGCAATCAACATGCAATTGCTGCAGGTAAAGCTGCCTGCAACCTTTGGCAAGATGGCAAACATTGCGCAGGAATCGCAGGCGACTGCAGCTGTTCCCTCCCCTTCCATCTTGAGATCGTGTTGTTGGGGGTGGCTACAGAGGTCCTCCATCATAAAAAGCTTGAAGACAGGACAAATGACTTCCCCCACAAAAAAAAAAAACCTAGGTCTCCCCCAACAAACGTTTGAGACTAGCTCCCCTAAATCTATAAGATGCCCTACAAACTCTGATAAGCTCCTCCCACAGCTAATCCCCTGCCTCAACAGAAACCCTGCCCCCTCTGACCTTTACACAGGGAAAACAGCTAATCAGCCACAAAGAAACACACACACACACTCAGCAACTTTAGTTCTATTTTAACTCATCCTACAGGAGAAAAGACATGAATTCTCAAACTTTGTTCTCTTAAATACACAGAAACTCTGGTTCTTCACTTGAGTGCTGCACCACTTCACTCTTGTTTACCCATGTCAGAAAGAACTACTGCAACACCATGTCAATGGAACAAGGGATTGCTGCAGGTGAGGTGGAAAGACCCTGGATCATACCAAGCTCTGGGTCACCAGTCTCTGTTACTAACTTATTGTGTAGTTGCAATTACAGAAAATATTTTTCTAGACCCAGGACACAATTGGTAATCAGCTTCTTCTTTCCCCTCCCCTTCAATGACACAAGGAATTACCGGTACATACACCTGGCTCTGTTTTTCTCCCTCTGCAATCCACAACACTTGCACCTCAAACTCAAGATTTGGCACTGGATTAAGAGTTTCTGCAACTAGCCATAGAGTATTTACTTACCAAGGCCAAGAAATCCATGACTGAAAATACTTAAGCACAAATATGATGGCCTCTCTATGTTGGCCACTCAGTAGAATTTTCAAACAAGGAACAGTATATTTCCTATGAGAATGTCATAACAAGTTAAGAAACATGTTCAGTTCCTGCCCCTTCCTACTTAATTTTGAAATTTATTCTTAATTTTGCTTATAGGCCTTGCTGCAAAGAGCAGTGGCAATGATGCTTCAGCCTCCCACAAATTTTAATTTGCCCACAAACCTGCACTGGCATATATACATATACATGCTGCAATATTACTAATAATATATGCTATGACCGCTGAATTTAAGTCCTCTGAACAGAAGAGAACTAATGCTGCAATCCTATACCCATCAACTTAGGACTAAGCCCCTTAAACCAAATTCAATGAACAGACATGCACAGGAGTACACACTAAGTTTCCAGTATTAGCTGCTGGTCATTAACAGTGAGACACTTTGTCCTCACCAGTACTGTAGTACAAGAAGGGACTGGAAGGTCAATTTCCTAGATACAAGTAATCCAGTGTACCTATAAAAATTAAGTCATCTTCACAGAGTTTCTTCAAACTGTATCCATAGCACTTGGTTAAATGAGCTGTAAAGGAATGCTGCAGATACACACATCTCAGCTGGACAGTTTTAAGATTCGCTTTCTGAATTATAGAGTGAAAAAACCAAGTACTGACCTTTCTCTATTAAAGTGCACGCTAGCAGAGGACAATGTTATGTAGTAAAAGCATGTGCCCTGTAGTTACAGCATAATCTAGTTGGTGTTTTCATACCAATAATTACAATAAAAAGCACAGCAGCCCTTTAATTAAAACCAGTCCACTCCCAAAAGGATTCAAATCCCCACTCAATCCAATGGGTGACCTTGGGACAGTCACTATCTTAGGAATGACCTACCTGACAAGGGTGTTGGCAAGGATAAAATGGAGAAAGAAGCGTGGAAACCACCTTGAGTTCCTTGGAGTAATGGTGGAATGTAAATATAATAAAAATGGTTTAAAAG
The DNA here is from genome assembly GCF_965112155.1 of Podarcis liolepis. Lineage (NCBI taxonomy): Eukaryota > Metazoa > Chordata > Lepidosauria > Squamata > Lacertidae > Podarcis > Podarcis liolepis. The sequence continues at coordinate 11,379,830 of NC_139563.1, read as the reverse complement.
GAGGGGGGCAATTTGTGTGCCACTCTGGAAAAATACAGCTACTCTTAAAATTTGATTGTATATATAATTCTACAAATCACAATGACATATCACAATCGACACAGGAGACAGTTATAAAGCAAGCTAGTCAAAACATGAAGTCCAAGAAGTAATGCTGATATCTTCAAAACAGATGCATTTCTTTCAACCTGCCTATTTTATTTCAGCTTCAATGTTCCCTTTCCAAAGGTAGTATCCTTCTTGTTTGCCATATTACTCTAATTCTACTTGATGCTGTTTCTCCTGGGAGACGCAGAGGTCCGAAATATCTCTTTCCTCCTTTATGTTGCTCAAGAAAAACAGATACAAGAAAATAGTGTTTGCAGCATCCAAACCAAATTGCTCAGACCATCTCAGTTAAACAGTACTATTTAAAGAACAAAATAGCATCAGGCATCTCTACACAAGACACCACTTGTATGGCAGAAGACACAATAACAGAAGACACCTCTTACACGACAGTCTCTAAACTGAAAAGTCCCAAATGCTGTAGCCTTTCGTCATACAGGACTTGCTGCCCCATCATTGTGGCTGCCCTTTTCCAAACCTGTTCTCTTCAATACCCTTTTTAAAGTGAGAAGATCAGAACTATACTCCAATTGTAGTCATTCCCACAGGAAGTAGTGATGGTCCCCAGCCTGGATGGTCTTAAAAAGGATTAGAAAAATTCAGGAGGATAAGCCTATCAGTGCTCTGCCATCATGGCTGTGTTCTGCCATCATGGTGGTATGCTTCTGATTACCAGATGCTGGAAACTGCGGGACAGAGGAGTGCTCTTATCCTCATATCCTGCTTGCAAGTTTCCAACAGGCATCTGGATGGCCACTGACAGAACAGGATGCTGGACTAGATGAGCCTTTTGTCTGATCCAGCATGCTCTTCTTCTGTTCGTATGAAAATCAAGCAAGTCTACTATCACATTCTTAAAGGGGTCTAATAATAATAATAATAATAATAATAATAATAATAATAATAATAATAATTTATTTATACCCCATTCATCTGGCTGAGTTTCCCCAGTCACTCTTGGCAGCTCCCAATCGAATATTAAAAACACAATACAGTGGTGCCTCGCAAGACAAAATTAATCCGTTCCGTGAGTCTCTTCGTCTAGCGGTTTTTTCGTCTTGCGAAGCAACCCTATTAGCGGCTTAGTGCTATTAAAGGCTTAGCGGCTATTAAAGGCTTAGCGGCTATTAAAGGCTTAGCGGCTAAAAGGCTATTGGCGGCTTAGCGGCTTAGAAAAAGGGGGGGAAAGCAAAAAAAAATCGGAACACTCGCAAGACGTTTTCGTCTTGCAAAGCAAGCCCATAGGGAAATTCGTCTTGCGAAGCAGCTCAAAAACGGAAAACCCTTTCGTCTAGCGGGTTTTCCGTCTTGCGAGGCATTCGTCTTGCGGGGCACCACTGTACCACATTCAACATTAAAAGTTTCCCTAAACAGGGCTGTCTTCAGATGTCTTTTAAAAGTAGGATAGTTGCTTATTTCCTTGAAATCTGATGGGAGGGCGTTCCACAGGGCAGGCACCACTACCAAGTGAAGACTGAGATGCTTAGGAATCTAGGTCCCATGTCCAGCACTGACTTCCACACTTGTATGGTACAAATAGATTTATACCATGTTGCATATAGTCTTTGCTCCATGCCACAAGCCATGCTTTATTTGCCCTATACAACTCAAGTAAAAAATATTACCAACGTGAAATACAAATTTCACAACCCATAATTAATTCCCTGAGTGCAAAAATTGAGTTTGGCATCAGAATGTTGCCATGTTTTCTTTCTTTTTTAGCTGAAAGATACTGCAAATTCTGACTATGGTGAAATGGCTATATTCCATCATTGCTTCCACAGAGTTTTAACTAGTTCTAGCTTTTCTAAAACTTTCACTGATTTTGCAGACATGAGGATAAATTGAGGAAAACATTCTGTCAAATTTTTTCCCCAAATATGAGACAAACGGAAAGGCGGTTCATTATTAATCCTGACTAATAAAAATCTGAACAGTTCTATATCCCAAAGAGCCATAATATGTTATAGTCTGGTTACAAAGTAACTGCAAGTTCCCAAATAGTTGAAAGCTGTAGGTACCTAGATTGGGGCAAATAGCCTCAGTTTACATTAGCACTTTGATTAGCCTTAAAAGAATAACAGCTTAAGGTTTGTAGAAAACAAAGGTGCTCATGGCTTAAATGATGATAACAAGGATGTCTGTTATTCTACCCAAAATATCAAACTTAAATCTAAACACTTTTATGCAATCCATGCATGCTTTTAGGAAATGTAACGTTCTCAAGAGAGTTAGGAAGAAACAGAAAATTAAAGCTGTCTATAGACACGTGAAACAGATATTCAGGCAACCTTATAATATATTAAGATAGAAAATTTTAGCAGTAGCTATAGTAGGCTAAGTATCTATTGTATTTTTTCCACAACAATAGCTAAGAATACTTGGCTACCATCACAGATCAGACTGAATAAGCTACTAAAAGTTTCATGACCAAGCTGCTGGATTGAAATATAATAGATTGGTTAAATGTCATCTAACAGGATCACATGTCTCAATGAGAGGCAGATAGACCTTTTTCTTGGCACACATAAAAGATTTCACGGTTGATAGACCAGGCCTAGAGGACCATGAACTGATCAAGGTGAGGGAAAATGGAACCACTTCCAAGAAGTGCATCAAGACAGGTTTGTCTCTTAAAACACCACTAAAACCATTCACAGCAGAAGAAACACCTAGCCAGAACCAAAAGCTGAAGTGAAAGCTTCTAAACCCTTCCAAACAGAGTTACCAACTGGGAGATACAGAAGGTACAGGTGCACTGGGCACCATGCCAGCAGAGGTCATAGAATTTTAGCTTTCTTTGTATTTAAAAAAAGGGCAGCAGTCAATCAGATATATCAAAAGAAAGTTAGAAAACAAAACACAAAAACAATGTTAAACCAAAGAGGTTTTCCTCCACAAAGTGGAGGGAGCATGTGCGAGCTTAATCCAGCCCTCAATATTTTATTCAAGTTGGTGCCCGATTTACAGGTTTTGAACTCAACAAAGGAACTGACTAGGTATGATACCACTACTGCGAAAGGCAGGTCATGTTCATTTTCCATCTAGCACCATAGAAAAAGAATCTGAGCAATACTCCAATCTAGTTGAAACGCATCAATAGAGTTGTGAAATATAGACTAGCTTACTGTGACATCATCCTCACTGAGTGAAAGACAGGAAAACAAAGGCTTTCTGCTTCTTCCGCATTCTGAAAGCTGAAAAACTGGAACGGTCATAAAAAATGCAATCAATAAATCAAGTTCTAAGATTGTTACCTAAGGTGAACTATCAGTCTTAGCTTAAATCTATGCATATACCAGCCTTCAAATAACTTAAGAACTGCACTCTTTTTTTACCCCTCTCAGATCGGAATTGTTTCAGCAACAGCATCTTTGGAGAGAATGCACTTCCCAATTCTATAACTTTGGCAAGCTGATGGAAATGAAGAAACTGTAGAGGCAATACTATAGCTTCCTTCACTTTTTTAATTCTCCTTTTTTAAAAAAGAAATGGTTGCATACCACTTTTGTCTTGCTAAAATTGTTTCATCTTAAGCCTCTTTAAAACTGTACTATTGGTTTCCAACATCCAATTGAAATAACAAATGGGTTATTGAGGAAGGCAGAAGCCTAAACATTTAACAAAGCAGCTGTAAATCACTCTATTTGTTTATTCAGTTATTTATTTGTGTATCTACTGTAACTACACACATGCACACACATTAAAAAAAGACTGGCAATCACATCCACCGCTAAACCCAATATGTTTTGACTATACACAATTTTGGCTTTAGGCACAATCTCTAGAACGTAGCCCCCACATAAGTTTTCCTAGGTCAGTTCTGTAATTTTCCCTATATTATCCCCTGCTTCAATAACTAGTACTTAATCAACATGGTACTAAACCCATCTCTGCCAGAAGATTAGACTTTGTAGGGTTTAGCTGGATTACTGCAGCAATCAGAGGCTGAAGAATGGTTCTCCTTTCCATATCCTACTTTATCCTTCTATACACTCTCCACAACAATTGTTCAGTCATGAACAATACTTCAGTTATGAGAATACCACCCAAAAATAATAAAAGGGCACTACCTATGCAACACATCACTAGTAGTGACAGTGAAGATAAAATTAATAATACATTGTTCTCACCTACATGCACGCTGGGGCTGTAAAATCCACATTTTACAAATGTCTGCAATACAATAACAGGATGCAATTGCAACATATTAAGGAAACAAATGAAAGTTTTTTCTGATTCACTGTTGATATCCTAATCATCTGCCAATTCTCAACATTGCAACTGTGATAAATAATAGTAAGGATCGTTGTTGCTTAACCTAGTCAACAGCAGTAGTAATTAAATTCCTGAGCAAAATAAAGCAACTCCCTGTCCTGCACTAACTTGTGCCAAGGAAAACGCAAGGATTATTGAAGCACAGAAATCCAGGTCATGTGATATGTTAAGAATGGAGCTATTCTGTCTCCTACCTCACACTGTTGCTATTTTCCAGCCAACAAGGTTCAGGAGTTAGGGCATTCCATAGCAGATATAACATGACACAATGGGAGTTTTTAAAACATTATTTCCAATGTTATTTTAACTTGAACTTTCCACAAGAGAAAGATGCCTAAGGTGACAATCCTATATACATTTATCTGAGAGTAAGTGTCACTAAAGTCAATGGGATTCAGTTTTCAGTAGACATGCATAAGGCTACAGTGAATAGGAATATTTTGATCAATAAATTGAATATTTTTCTGTAGCTACTAAAAGTAAGCATGCAATAACCCATAGCTATACAAAACTTCTAACCAGGGCTTAGAGAAACTCTTACCAATTAAAAAAAAGTGTGAAAACTTACTTCAGATACTCTACTCAGTGCTATTTTTCTAGAAAAAGAGATGCCAGAACTCACCATAAACGCCTCCCTTGTTCTCTTATAATAGCAATGGTGCCCTGCCACCTCAGAGGTGCTGGAACTGAATTCCGTTGAGTTCTGGCTGAAAAAAGCCCTGCTTATACTTAAAAAAAAAACACTACCACATATCATTCCTATATAAGCAGGGATGAAATTCTAAACATCAAAACCTGTACAAATATGAAGAGAGCTTCCACCATGACATTTGCTTCTGCCTTACAATGGTAGAGAATCTATGATATGGTCATCATAATAGAATGCTATACATTTCAGTATACAGAAAATTCTGGCTCACACCAGTTTCTCCTTTTCCACAACTCATGTTAGAAATGCCTGTTCCACTTTCTCCACTACATTACGATCAGCAAACAAATAAAATTCTAATGGTTGCTCAGTGGCAAGTCTGACTGAATTAATTGGGTCTTACTCCCGGAAAAAGTGTGTTTTGGACTGAGGCTTTCTCTCAGCTGCCGATTTATTGACTGCCACATTCTGACCGGGGCTGAAAGCATTCATTAGGTAGCACAAAAGAGCATCTCAAAGGAGCAAAACCATCTTGCTCATTGGTTGCAAGAACTTGTAAGCAGCTGGTTGTATAAACAAACAAAAAAACAACAACAAAAAACACCCACAAATCTTCCAACTCCAGTTTCCCAATATCCTACAAAGGTGGGGGGGAAAGGAACACCACCATGACAACAACCCCACACTTCTGCATACTGTACATACTGATCTTCCACCTCCCCATTGCACAGTGCGTACAAAAGAGGGACCTACCTAACCTGCATGTGGAGATCTCGAAAAGGTACCTCCTGGCACTGCGGCAAACAGGAGAGGAAAAGGAAGGCAACAACTGGCCTGCGAAAACTGCTCATATTTTTACTCACCTGATGCACTGTTGCCTCAGGTGCACGTCCCCCTGATTGATTGATTGATTGATTGATTGATTGATTGACTGGTTGATTTGTCCTCTCCAAAACGGGAGGAAAGAACCGATTCCCTCCCTCCTTCGTCTATCCCCCCTTTCGGAATTTAGATTATCAGGCTCCCGAGCCAGCGTCTGTCTCTCCCCGGCCCCTCCCTGCCAAGTTTCTCCTCGCTCACCGAGATTCAGCGCAATTCCTTGCACGTCTTACACACGCGTAGGTCCCACCGGCGCTGACTCCCAGGCTAGCAGGACACAAGAGCGCGCGCGCGCGCGCACCCCAAACCGTCCTTCGTTTGCTAAGTTAGGTATGTTCCGTAAAAGAACGTTGGAGGATGCCGTTAACATTTAAACACTGACAACGGCGGGGACGGGGCGGGGAGAAGCAGGACGTTAATTCACGGGCTGACTGACTTTGCAGCGAGCGTGGCACGGAAGAGGAGACTCCGGACGAGGAGGAATACTGCTGGCGGGGGGTAGGAGAAAGGCGAGAGGGGCCGACGCGGCTCCCCCATTCAATCGGCGCCCCGGGAGCAGGCCTGGCGTCCGCACCAAAACCACAGCCGGGCGCCTCAGGGCGCTTTCCTGAGGCGGGGAGGAGGTCTCTGCTGCCGCAGCCGGTACCTCAGACTCACCCGCGTTGTGGCCACCGTGCGACGCGGTTGCTGGAGGGCGGCAAGGCTCAGGAGCGCGACTCGTCGGAACCGCCACCATCCTCTTCACCTGAGGGACAGAGAGAGAGAGAGGCGCTGGAGGCAACGGCTCTCTGAGGGGAGCGCGCGAGGGGGGTGGGCAGCGGCGCGAGGCACCAACCGTCAGCGGGAAGGTGGGAGGGAGCCGGAGGAGCGGGGAAGCGGGTGAGGGGGGGGGGACAAACCGCTCCTCCGCGAGCCGCCTCGCCGCGGCCGCTTAGTGGACACGGTCGGCCACGTGACGTCCCGCTCGCTTGTTCGCAGGCGCGAGCGTGCGCGCAGTGCGCGTCGCCATGACACGAGAGGCAGGGCTGTTTGCTGCTTGCCTCTCCCGCTGCTCTCTCGAGCTCTCTCGAGCGGCGGGACAGGCAAGTTTTAAGGCAGGCGGGCGGGAGATCCGGCCCAGCCCACGCCCTTTGAAAATGTGGCTGGTGCACAGCACGTGAAGTAATAACGCAAAAGAATCTCTCCCAGAGGTCTTGCATGAATTGGAAATAGAGAAAGAAAGAAATATCCACTCTTGTTTATTTTGCTACATTTTAAAGAGGTCAAGTACTCTACTAATAGTTTATAATGCTGTTTTAGATATCGTCTTTTGGGCTGTTTGTACCTTTATGCCTCCGGCCCTGAGGTGAGAAATGGCTTTCCTCCTTGGGGGCCAGATTCCCTCATAATGACAGCTTTGGGGGCCGGATTCTGACAGGGGAAGGCAGCAACTTTTTGTTTATTTATTTCTATGCCACCAACACAAAGAGAGAAAGTGGCTGTGAACAGCATAAAACCAACTTCAGTTGCATTGGTAAAAATGACTTCAAAGGCTTGAGGAGACTATTGTGGTTGCTGGGTGTGGCATTCATCTTCCTTTGCAGCAACCCCTAATCTGCAGTTCTGTGCTCTCTTCCCTAGTGTGATAGATGTGGTTTCTTTCTTGTGGTGAGACTTCCTGTATCAGGTTGATGGTGATGCCAATTTCCCACTTGCACTGTGTCAGGAAGATTTTGGGCATCACATGGCAGGAGCGAATCTCAAAGATGTGCTCTCCCAGCCACATTCCCAGCGTGTTCACACTCCTGTCTCAGAATGGCAGGATCCCCAAGGACATACTTTATAGAAAGCTGGCTTCAGTCATCAGGCCCATTGGCAGACCAACTCTGCATTACAAAGATGTATGCAAATGTGACATGAAGGCTGGCAACATCCCCCACCCTGTGGGAATCCCTTGCAGGATGATCACAGCGCCTGGAGACAATTGGTCAGGTCATGTATCCACAGCAATGACCAGAGGAGGAGCACAGAAAGAAGAAATGCCTGGGCATACTGTATCTGCACCAGTACCTTCATCTGCCCCACCTGCAACAAAACATGTCTCTTCCATATTGGTCTCTATAGCCACAGCAGGTGCCGTAACTCTCGAACTTCACCCCTGAAGGCACACTTTTCCACTGTCTCCCAAGATAGACAGATCCCAACCATGTTGGTCTCATCTAAGAAGACTGTGGTCAATGTAAATTTTTCATTCGTAAGCATGAAAAATAAAATTTAAGGGTCTGCGAATGGGATCAGCTATTGATCTACATCATGTGGAGGCAGTGTTTTAATCAACAAAAAGTATGCCTCCACTCTCACAACTTTAGAAAACACTTGCCTTAAATGTGAATGTTTGGGGGGGGGCGGATTCCTTTGTGGCATAGGTTATTTGAAAGACCATGATTATTTTTTCATAATGATAATTAGTAAACCTAAGAAGTGAATCTGTTGTTGTGAAAAAAGTACTAAATGTAAAGCAGTTTAAACATTTCATAAGATTCCATAGCAGAGAGGCTGTTCTCCACATGGCTTAATCTAGCTTGGCTTGACAGCACCCACATTAACTGGGTGTTGCAGGGACCCTAATCTTGTTCAGAAGGCAGTGTTTGCTCAAAGGAATGCATGCTTTTAATGCTCTTATGCTCAGGCAGCTTAGGAACACATGCAATTCAAGAAACTGTATTAATTAGTGGGAATAAAGAGCCACTCCCCCCACTAATCTCTTACACTTAACCTCCTGCACAGTTTCTAGAGGGCAGAACATTTCAGTGTTTCCATCTGTTAACTGTTCAGCACCTCGAGGGCAATGTGTGTTAGAAAAGTTGCTAAGGCACAAACAGCTTATAATATGCTCAGAGCCTTTTAGAAAGAAAGCAATAATATAAAGCATGTACAATTTGTCCTTAATAACCACAACATTCTCTCTGTTGGAAGCCACCTTTTTCTTTGCTGGACTGTTTTCCTGGTACAAAAGCAAGAAAACAGCATTTTTTAAGGAGCTGCGTCATGGGTATGGTATTCTTAATCCATCTTTCCTGGTTCAGAGGCTTGGGGCCTGGTATTGCATATCTGAGGACCGTAGGAAGCTGCCACGTGCTGAGCTGGACCACTGGTCGGTCTATCTCAGTACCATCAATGCTGCCTAGCAGCAGCTCTCATGGCTTTCAGATAGGGATATTTTCATCCTGGTTAGATATGACAGAGATTAGACCCAGGACCTTCTGCATGCAAGGCAGAATGCTGCCCCAATGAACTAAGAAAGGGTGAGTGGGACCATGTTCCCCCCCCCAGCCCTTACCCTTGGTAGGGCCTGAAGTCCCACCTGTTTCTTCCTAACCCCATCCCCTATGCAGAATCAAGCATAAATAAGAATAAAATGATCTTGAACCATCTAGCATTGGCTTAACTCAGAAAGCTGAGATCTGTTCCGTCCAGATTTAGCCCTCTGGTGGATTTGTGTACATGTATTACTCTATTTTATAGCCTGCCTTTTAGTATTTTGACTCCCAGAGCAGCTTGCAAACAATCAAAGCGGCTGAAAACTTTAACAACACACAATATAGATACTGTATTACAATTGACAACACCCAAAGGCTCAACAGAGGCAGGACTCTGCCCCCAATCCAGATGGTATCAAAAGTTTCAAAAAGTAAGTATGGCACCAAGAGGGCCTCCCTGGGAAGTGTACTCCAAAGGCAGGATGCCATTCAGTCAGTAGAGCATGAGACTCTTAATCTCAGGGTTGTGGGTTCGAGCCCCATGTTGGGTGAAAGATTCCCTCATTGTAGGGAGTTGGACTAGATGCCCCCTGTGGTCCCTTCCACCTCTACAATTCTATGTTTACAGAAAATGACTTCTCTCCAGTCTGCAGCTAGCTGGCTTCAGGAAACTGGGGAACCCAGAGAAGGGCGTTTGAAGATTTATTTGTTATTTTATTTTTTCACAAAATTTGTATACCGCTTGATTGTAAAAAACACACCTTCAAAGTAGTTTACAAAGATGGAATTTATGTACAGGAAGGAAGGCAGTCCTTAAGAGACTTGGATCCCAAGCCATGTAATGAAAGCGCAGGCAATTAAGGGAACTATATAAGGGCTGCCCGATTAAGAGGACTACATAAAGGCAGGATTTCTTTGCCATCATTGCTTCCTCAGTGAACTGCCCTGCAGAGCTGTTTTGGATGGTGCGTGGACTAGTTAGATTCAGTCTAGAAATTGGAACAATGTGCCCCTCTAATAAATGCAACTCATTTGTGAGTTATTTTTAGGATAAACCTGCTTGCATCCATGCTGCCTTTGATGCCACAGTTGCAATGGATACAGTGAAGGTGTTCAGAGTGCCAGCTGCTCATGAGCTGTGGGGCCACTTTCAATTGGTGCAACCTGAAGATGTGGACAGGATTCTTGCAGGAATGAGGTGGTCCCAATGTCCTCTTGCTCCTTACCCCTCTTGGATTGTGATGAAGACGATTTTAAGGGAGCGTGCCCAGTTTGGGCACTGGGCACTGCGCTGCAGGAGGTGCCTCAACAATGGTGTATAATTTGAGAGCCCAAAGTTCGCCACTGCTTGTGAGAGTAAACAAAGACCAGCTAACATGACCAACAGTCAAGGATGATGAGTTGTAGTGCATCAACATCCAAAGGGCCCCACATTGACTATCCCTGTGTCACAAAGCTGCAGTATTACTTTCCTGTTGTTATGAGGCTTTGCACTTCAAAAATTTGTCACTGCTCCGCCAATCTCACATGCAATAAATACTCTTCTCTTCCATCTTTGGTAAGATGCCACCCCTGATATATCCACTAGGTGGACCTCCAAAGCAACACAGCACAGAAGGAGGCTGATCATGAGCTAAGAGAAAGTTCGGCGCTGATAGCTCTTATTGTCCCATTAATGCCTGGAGTTCCTCTGCAACTACATAATCACAGCTTTTAAAATGATTCTGGAAACTTTGTGGTTTCCTCCTAAGATTGCATTTTGGTGTGTGTGTGTGTTTTTCCATACTGTGTGCAGCACTCCAGCTTTATTCAGGGCTGGAGCTAGGGGGTGGTGAGGGGCCCCCCTGCCAGGGGCGCAGGTGGGGGGGGGCAAAATTGGCTACAAAATATGTCCATAAATATGTCTATAAATAAAAATATTGATTATTGCCTCATAAGAAAAGGTTTTAAATAGAGGGTGAATTGAATGGGGGTTGGGGTTGGAGGAGAGGCAGAAGGAAGAGCTAATTTGTCTGTGGCTAGGGGGTGCAATCTGGACGGTTCTGCCAGGGGCACAATATCAGCTAGCAACGGCTCTGGTCTTACTAGGTGCATGTTAAGTGAGATCCACTCAAGCTGAAGTACTAATGGCTTTCTCTTCCACAGAGCAGCTCTGATGTAGTCTGAGTGAAACAGGATGAATCATCCTTTTTTCCCTTCACCATTGCAAAGTACCCAAAATAACACTTTCAAATTTCTGTGACCCATTTCTTATGGGTCAAACCATAAAAGCAATTGCCTGTCTGCTGTTCAGCCCCTGAAATGTGCTGAAAGCAGTGGCAGCTGGTACCTCTTGGCACTAATAGAGTGGGGGACTGGGACCCCGGCAGCAGGTGGATCCGAAGCCAATGACAAGCTGGAGCCAACTAATTCTACTTTTGTTGCCGCTCTCCTCCCTGGTGAGTTCTACAAGGAAAATGCTGGGATGAAGGAGGAGGAAGCTGGCATTCAATGCTGCCACCCTTGGGCTGAGAGTAAGTAAGTAAGAAGGCAGGCTGGTTGGTGGGGCAGTATCCCATTTGCCCTAAAGGACCAGTCCCACTGAGGGAAAAACATGCAAAAAAGGTGTGCCTTGGATCCTCTGCACACATGACTCATGCAAGCTTCTTTCTTCTCTTCTTCTTTGGCAATCACACATAGCTGAGTAAGTGTGTCTTCCATGAACACGGTCTTAACAGTGAGTCCATAAGCGACTGTGGAGGCCAATTCTGGATCCACATATCCTTCCACAGTGGGGACACAAATTTCCAGGTGGGAGTAGATCATGGTGAGGGTTTGCCAAACGTGTCTTCCTCTTGGCTCGTTTCTCCTTTTCGCCCTGAGTTCAGGCTTCTTCAAAGTCCACAACACCTTTGGTAAAGGCTGTTCTCCAATTGGAGCGCTCAGAGACCAGTGTTTCCCAGTTATCGGTACAGTGGTACCTCGGGTTAAGAATTTAATCCGTTCTGATGGTCCGTTCTTAACCTGAAACTGTTCTTAACCTGAGGTACCACTTTGGCTAATGGGGCCTCCCGCTGCCATCACGCCGTCGCTAAGTGATTTCTGTTCTCATCCTGAAGCAAAGTTCTTAACCTGAGGTAGTTTCTGGGTTAGCGGAGTCTGTAACCTGAAGCGTCTGTAACCTGAGGTACCACAGTACTTATGTTACATTTTTTTAGATTTGCATTGAGAGTGTTTTTAAACCTCTTTTGTTGTCCATCAGTATTTCACTTTCCATTATTGAGTTGGGAATAGAGTAGTTGTTTTGGAATACAATAATCAGGCATCCGAACAACATAACCAGTCCAACGAAGTTGATGTTGACGAATCATTACGTTGACACTGGTGATCTTTGCTTCTTCTAGTACACTGACATTAGTTCACCTTCCCAAGTGATGTGTAAATTTTTTGGAGACACCGTTAATGGAATCTTTCGAGAAGTTGGAGATGGTGTTTATAAGTGATCCATGCTTCACAAGCATACAGTAAGGTTGGTAGTACAATAGCTTTGTAAACAAGCATTTTGGTTCCCCTGCGAATGTCCCAGTCCTCAAACACTCTGCACTTCAATCCAGAGAAAGTTGCACTCACAGAGCTCAGGTGATGCTGGATTTTGGCATCAGTGTTGGCTCTTATGGAAAGATAACTGCCCAGGTAGGAAATGTGATTGACACTTCCCAACGTTACACCATCAAGTTGGATTTGTGGTGCTGCAGAGGGGTTGTTTTGTGCTTGTTGGTGCAGCAAACACCCCCAGGCATGCACCAAACTCTGCTTTCTAAAACTCCACATTCAAGGTGTTTGCAGGGTATCTCAAGGACAACCAGGCACAATGTCACTCCCCAATCTCTTGGGTTGTGTGCTAGGGCTGCAGTCTCTTGAGACAGATGAATGCCAGCGACTATCCCCTTCAAGCATGTAATCTGGAATATTTTGTGGCAGGTCCCTCTTGAGCCTATTCATTCTGCTTGCAACACAAAAACAAGGGGGTGGGCTGGAACACATCCTTTGCATGCAGAAGTTCCCATGTTTGATTCCTGATTTTAAGTAGCCCCACCCCCCAGTCTTGGAGTAGACCAAAACATCTGGAGGGCACCAGGTTGGGGAAGGCTGGTGTAAAAGGATCCGATAGGGACTAGGAAGACATCTTTTCTGAGACCTTAGAATGTTGCGGCTAGTCAGCACAGACATTACTAGGCTAGATGTACCAATGGCCTGAGTCAGATTCTGTCTAATGCAGCTTCATGTGTATGGTCAACATTCTGGCTGAAATTGATATTTTGGAAAGCAGAATCCATTGCCTAATCCTTCCAGCTGCTCACCCATGCTGCTACACAACCTAAAGATTTGCTCTCTGTTCTGCCAGCCTGGGGCTACTCCTGCCTACCCCATATCCTGTGTCACTTGGTGAAACACACACACAAACACACACACACACACACACACTGAGATCACAGAGAGCTGCGGTTTGGTATGGCTGCCAGCAGCATTTTATTCATAGTCTTTGGTTTCCTCCTGTTGGTTTTGCTAGTTGGCCTTCTCTGGGGTATAATCCAAGAGGAGGGTTATTGTTGGCTCCACAATAACGTTGCAGGAAAGAGCAGCGGCTGTGCCATTCCAGCTTTTTGCTGTTTCAGAACCTGCCTAGACTGAAAGATTTCAGTGCTACTATCAGCAGATCTGCTTTGTCTCTCCCAAGCCCTGCAGGTAACTCCTGCTGTTGGCAGAGGTTCTTGCTGACATGGGTTCCGGTGCCAAGTGTTAAGACATCTGTGTTGGAGCAAACTTGATAATTTTCTGGAACGTAGATCAGAGGCAAGCACATAGCCTCCCTGGTCTTTAAGGATAAACATGAAGGTAGTAGTAGGTTCAACAGAAAAAACTTAGTCTGTTGGGATGGTTTTTTTTTTTTTAAACTACTTTGTTTCTTAGTGCAGAATTAAAGCAGCCAAGCTGGCCAAGGATGGCACAGAAAAATATATATATGTAATGTTGCATTTATATTTATTTTTGTTTTTATTTTTAAAGAATCTATTAATTTTCACCATAAAATTACAACTCCATAGAAATGAAACATCAACAGAAATGTGCTTTTTAAATATTTGAATTGTTCCAACTTTACGCCTTAACTCTGCACTGAATACACTTTAAAAAAAATACTTAATTACATATTAACATGTGTCCTTGTAAGGCAGAGCCCAAGTTGGAATTACACGAAAGCTAATTATTGACCAGCTTATGGTATCATAATATTTGATCTAAACTCTCTCATTCCCCCCCACCCCACTTTTTTCTTGTGCTCTTTGAGCAAGAAAACTCCCAGGGCACTCCCTTTATAATCGCTACAAAATAAACCCTTGCAGCGGTTCTCAACCTGTGGGTCCCCAGATGTTGTTGGACTACAACTCCCATCATCCCTGAGCTCTGGCCTTGCTAGCTAACGGTGATGGGAGTTGTAGTTCAACAACATCTGGGGACCCACAGGTTGAGAAAGGCCGCTAGAGTCTAGACGTTTAATCAAGGCATCTAATAAGTACTGAGCCATTGCCAACAGCTCAGTGTGTGTGTGTGTGTGTGTGTGTGTGTGTGTGTGTGTGTGTGTAATTTTTTCATAACAAAGATGCAGAAAAAAGGTGTATAGGCCCATGAGATTACAGAGCTGTGTGAAGATCTGATATGTAAAAGAACTCAAAAACAAGGCTGCCTGTAAATTTCAAAGAGGAAAAACACGGTGTTTAATTTGGTAAGATCAAAAGTGGAGGAGATTGCTCAACACTTCTGTGACAGAGAAACCATGTGGGAAAAAATAGGTTGAGTGCTGGCATTTGGCTCTTGTTAAAAGAAATATATATGCTCCAAAATGCTAAGGATTCTTTTTTAAAGAAATGATAAGGACACAATTATAGCTTGTGCCAGCAATATGCCTTTTGGATAATGTTGTGTGAACACAGGTTATAAATCCAGCATTGGAAAAGCAGGGAGTGAATACTAAATTGGAAGGGAAGCACAACCACAATCTGCTGCCCAAATACTAAGTGAGGGGGGCCAATTTTAAGGCCCCTTCTCTCCCTTCTTGCAGGTTTTAAACCTTAAAATCAGTCCTAGATAGAAACTGCTATTAATGAGGGTGCAGAAGGAGAGTGTCTTCTCTGCAGTAGCAAAGTAATTAAGCTACTTTATTGAAAACAGCTCACCAAGATATGAACATAAATACATATTGTGGGGTTGCTCCTGCTAACACAGCTAAGGAGGATGGGGACAATCAACATGGAGTTGTTCATGGCACCTGGAATATTGGATGGATGGATGCAAGCACAAAAGTTTTCTGACCTCAACTTAGTACTATTGCCCCCTGACCCTACCCACAGCAAGAGATAGTTCGCCAATCCTACTGAGAAGAAAGGTTTTGTAGCATGTCTCCTAATTTGCATTTAGGGTATTAGGGGACATAGCAGGGTTGCTATATATGTCTGCACATTAGGGGTTTTTTAGGCTTGGTCTAGAGATGTATCTTCCTGTTATGGACATCACCTTATGCATTATTTTACTATCCGTATACAGGGTCCTATGTGTCCATATCATCACATGCTAGCCAGAACTAGTTACTCCTGTTGTGAATATATCCTTCCTAACCCCCATTGAAGCTCAATATTAACGTGATCAGGAGAAATCAAAATTAGTTTTAAGGACGTTTCACAAATAAACATATAATCTTTTCATATGCTCTACCGACTGAGCTATCTCAGATTATATTTTATTACACAACAATGTTTTTAATGTTTGCTTTTTTTAGTAGTGTTTTAAATGAATATTTTCGCTTGTCTCTTGTAAATCGCTTAGAGGTATTTTGTTCTAGTAAGCAAAATATTCATTTTGTTAAATGAATGAGTGAATGAAACCCTAGGGAAAGTAGTTATCTGTGAAGCACTAAGGGTCTCCTACAAATAATCCTAAACATCCATTCCAAATTATGATTCTCAAGTTTCTTTAAGAGAAGCCATGTCTGTCAAGGTGGTATGAAACTGACATAAGGATTACACCCAGGGCTATAGGTAGATTTGGATATAACTGTTCCTTATGGGGGGGGGGATCTGTGAAAGGAAAGAAAGAAAGAAAGAAAGAAAGAAAGAAAGAAAGAAAGAAAGAAAGAATCATGCCTCAATGCTGCCTGTTGCTAAGGGCCTCATTTTCAGTGATGTGTGTGTGTTTTGTGGGTGGAAAGACTTGGTATGATTAAGCTTTGTTCTGGTAGATTGAATTTTCACTATACCATATTGAAGTGGTGACGGATTTTTTTGGTAAGAAGATGGAATGTTTTTTTTTTAAAAAAAAGCTGTCTGATCTTGTTTTAATTAGAATTCTGCAAGTGAGTTAAATGAAGCAGAACTTCACCCGAGGAAGATGAACAGTGTTTTGTTGTCTTTTTCTGAATGCTAGAAAAGAAGCTGGTATATGCTGATTGAATTTCAAGTAGCAATTGAACAAATATGCAAAGGATAATTGTCTCTCAATCCAAGGCTGATTTCCTCTTCAGTTTCCCCTCATATGGGAAAATCAAGGGTCAGCTATCGCAGGGACAACTGAAATCAATTCATTTTTCTATCTGAGGTGAGGTGAAGCACAATATGGCATTCTGTGCATAGGAAACTGACCATCGTGGTAATTGAATTTTACTTCACCACATGTCCTCCATTGCACCTGAGGACATCTAGCTAGCTTAGAGGACTGACTGACCCCACTCTAAGCCTCTGCTGTCTGAGGCAGCCGCTCATTCTACCTAATGGTAGAGCTGGCCATGAGACTGTCCACCTTTTTTTCCTCCCACATACAGTACTTGTAATATAATTTATGTGGTTGCCACCTGGTGGCGAAAACACTAAAGTGTTTATCGAGAAAAGTTGGAACTGAGCATGTTCAAAGCAGCCTGTTTTCTTTTAGGAGTGGTTCCAAACTGAAAAACCATGTAGCAAAAGCTAATAAATAAAACCAGTTACTGTTTCATCGTACTGGTGTAACCTACATACAGAAGTGAGGTGATTCAAGACTTTCACGAGCTGTCTTATTTGTTGCAAAATCCCCAATGTATTACAGTATTTGTAAGCTTGGAAACCTGCTCTGGAGGAGTGGAGATGTTGTCATGATTGTCACAAGTGCCCGCCAATCAGCACTGCACCTAGCCACCCCTCAACTGCAAACAGTAAGAATGGGTTTCTGCCTATCTCAGTGCTTAAGAGAAGGGCTGTACATCAGATTTAAGTTGAGAAGGCGCAACGTTGCAGTGGGCGCCACTGCTCAAATTATCGATATTTGGACACATCACTTTGGCTGCAAAACTGATCCCATAATTCATCAACATAAACTTTATTGCACTAGCCAAAGGCATAATCCAAAAACATCAGAAATCACTACTTATACAGTAAAACCACCATCAAATCTAAAATTCTTTGCTACATAGGATAATAGGTAATTCTCATATAAAATATACATATTAAATCTCTGAGTCCGCTTTGCAGGTATCTAATTCTTTTGCCCTAATCTTCCTAGCTGCCAAGGCATAATTATTATTTTTTAAAACTTATGAATCATAATTCATTTTCTTTCATTATTTCTTGTTTCCACCAACAGTAATTGGCAGAAGCTGCTACATTTAAAAATTCCCAATCCTTTATGTAATGAAACTACCAATAATCATGGTTGTCATTTTATTACTACTCACTGTTTATACTGAACTCTATATTTGACTGGTCAAAAATGTGTTGTAGGTAAATGCATACACCATAAATGCATACATTATCAATAACACCTAAGGTGATAATGCAGCTAGAGTCATAACATATGGAATGGTGCAAAATTGTTATGTGGAATGCTTGGTCTTTCTGGGCTGACCCACCATCCCATTTGGTTTCTTAACAACTAATACTTTTTCTCGCATTAACTTCGGGATTTCTCTCTCTCTCTCTCTAGATCAGCCTTTCTCAACCTTGGGACCCCAGATGTTGTTTGACTACAACTCCCATCATCCCTGAATACTGGTTCTGGTAGATCAGGATGATCTTATGGGGACCCAAGGCTAAGAAAAGTTGCTCTAGATAATGTTCTGTATCATGGGGAAGCTGTGGACCAGAATATGTTGTTAGACTCCAACCCCCATCAACTTGGGAGGATGGAATCCAACAACATTCAGAGATTCTCACCCCTGATGTAAAATATGCATATCTGAACACTGTGCCTCTAAAGAAAGAAAGAAAAAAAGAAAGTTACACTTCTGTTCATGGCAAAAGTGAATAGCAGATGAAGCCACTTTTCGTTAGTGTTCTAAAAGTGTCATGATGAGAAAGGATGTCATGTTCCATTGCTCTGGGTGGGTGGGGAGTAACATAAATCAATTTAAAAATAAACCCAGGGTGAATGTACAAATGGGCCCTTATTCCAGGCTATGCTCATTCTTCTGCTTTTTATTTACGATATTTTTTGCTCTATAAGACGCACCAGACCACAAGACGCACCTAGTTTTTGGAGGCGGAAAACAATAAAAAAATATTCTGAATCTGAGAAGCCAGAACAGCAAAAGGAATCGCTACGAGTGAAAGCAGCAATCCCTCTTGCTGTTCTGGCTTCTGGGATAGCTGCACAGCCTGCATTCACTCCATAAGATGCACACACATTTCCCCCTTACTTTTTAGGAGGAAAATAGTGAGTCTTATAGAGCAAAAAATATGGTAAATGTACAACACACAATCACACGGTATTTCTGCCCCGGAGCATTTTTACACAACAGACCTAGACCAGTTTTATACCAGTTTAAGTGCCACGGCACAAAGAATTCTGGGAACTATTTGATGAGAGTTCTAACAACTACATCGAAGTTCTCTCATAGAACTACAATTCCCAGGGATCCCTAGCAAAAGTATGGTCTTTTACTTTTTGCATTTACTTATTTACTTATTTCTGCCAAGGCACTTTACAGTCTTAAGGGACTAAAGCAAATGACATAATAACCAAGGTTGGCTGTGGGGGGAGAGTTCAACTGCAGCAGGCCCTGTTGCTCTCTGTGCCTGCCTCTTTGCTCTATATATTTTGGCTGTGTCGCATATTTGTTTTTCTTTATTGCACTCCTTTCTTTCAAGAAGCTTAAGGAATGCCTTACCCTGTGTGTCCCAAGCTGGTCACTGAGATCATCTAAGGGAGTAAAGGACTTGACTTATGGGGAAAGAGTTGCTAGATACTTTAAGGCAGGGGTCTGCAACCCGCGGCTCCGGAGCCGCATGTGGCTCTTTTACACCTTTGCCGCGGCTCTGGGGTGGATACTAGCGAGGGGAGGAGGCGCATTGTGCGCCCCGGCACTCCCCACTGGCGGGCACTGTACTGGCTGTGACGTCGCATGGGGGCGGTGCATGCGTTAGTCACGCACCGTCCCGACGTCACCTTCCCACCTGCCCACCCGCTACATTGTAAGGGGCATGTACGCTGGTCACTGCATTGAAAGGGGGCATGTACGCTGGTCACTGTTTTGAAGGGGAGTGAAGAATACACACACAAAAAAGGTAACTTGTTAATTTAACGTTTATTTCTATGAGGAGGAGTAATTCTGAGGGGTCAAACAAAGAAATAATAAAAAAGTGACAAAAAAGTTATTTTTATAATGACGAGTTTTGCGGCTCCCAGGTTTTTTTTCCTTCGGAAACGGGTCCAAGTGGCTCTTTTTGTCTTAAAGGTTGCAGACCCCTGCTTTAAGGGAACCATAAACTGTAAACTTAAACTACCAGCTGACAGCAATCCTAAACTGGGTTTCCCAGATGCTTGCAGGGCCAGAAAAAAACCAAAGGATTTCAGATCAGCAGATGGAGTTTTTTTCCTGTTTGGAATGGTCCTGTTTCCTGGGCCAGTTATAAACAAGGATCTGTAGCTTTTTCTTCCGCAGGGTCACAGTGCACAGCTGTGCAACAGAGGCATGCAGAGAACTGGTGTGCATTGACCAACTAGCTATGGACTTTGGGTTGTGTGGGCAGAAAGCTGTTCGATTGATGGACGACAACCAAAGGTGACTGACATACTCTCAAAGTGATAAGTTTCATGTAAGAACCAAACACATTAGGGTGAAATACCACCATGTGTGTGAGGTGATACAAGAAGGACTTGTTGAATTGACATAGAAATGACAGCCAACATTCTGACCAAGCTACTACCAAGAGACAGTCTGGAGAACCTTCAAGTCAATATGAGACTGGGTGGTTCATTAATTGTGCATGCAATTGTTATATTTGCCTGAGAAGTGCAACCAGCCTTATATAACCAAAATGCTTAAGTCTAATTAATGCATGAAGGGGTTAATGCCATAGAGTAAGCTGTATGGCCAGGCTTAGCTATGTCCACTTCCCTCAACAATAAGACTATTTTTCCTCCTCAGTTAACCTGAGAAGCTCAGTATGTAAAGAGGTTTGAGCTAGTTGTTCTAGCTCAAATTGCATGGCTCTCATCAGCCATTACTGAGTTCCTATACCAATAATTTAAGAACTTTCACGACTTGGAACTAAACTAAGTTTTACTACAGTGTAACCTTTCTGACTGATGTATGGAAAAGCACATAAACCCGACCTTTGAATAGTTTGTAAGTTTTACTACAATGCAACCTTTCTCACTGATGTATGGAAAAGCATATAAACCCGACCTTTGGATACTTTGTAAGTAAACCACTTTTAACTTACTTTATGTGCAGTCTGTTCCCATGCCGGGGGAAGAGGGGACTTTTTTTTTGAACTCATTTTAAAGGGTACATTTTAAAGGTCTCACAGCCTATACTTCAATGCTTTGCTTTGCTACACATTTTTACACATTTTGTGATTTTAAATCTCTCCTGGGGTTCTCTCACCAAAGAGGACTTGCCCCAAACCTGGACCTTGGCATCCAGTAATTTTTCTTGTGTTTATTTATGATCAAGGCTAGTTTTTGGACTCTGCCAAAATCCCAGCTGCATGTACTTTGGTGTTATCAGTTCCACTGTGTGCCTCAAAAGGACGGCAGTTTTATCTGGCCTGCAGCCAGGGAACTTTCAACAATCAGGAAATCCAGAAGTGGGAAATTTGCAAACCTTAGCAGGAGGTAGGTAGCTGACTGAATAGAAATTTGCTCTTTGATCCTTCAGCAGCACCATTAAAGGCTTATCAAGCTGGGCATCCATCTTACAAATGAACGGGGCCTGCCACTTTAATAGCCGTTGGGTGAGCCAACACCACACCAAGCTAAATTGTGCCAAAGAGTGGTCTAATATGTTGCTAATCTGATGGCCTGCAGTTTGTTGATTTTTTAAATGTCACCATGTTTTCAATAATCATAAACATCAGCCCAATACCATTTCTGCTAGAGTTAGTTAATTTTCTGCATGAGTTTCCTCCTTGCAAAAAGTGGAATATGATACATGATGGCAGGCCTCACAAGGCTGGTGTGGATAATGCACAAAGGATTGCAGGAAACCTTGCATGCTAAGGATACAGGTATGTCAGCATGGGGTTTTCAAGTGCTTCCAATGTAGCTTTCAAATAAACCTAACCCCACCTCAGTGGTCTTCTTCCATACCCTCCTTTCCCAATCCAGGTCAACATTTACATCGGGGACATATTGTGTTTGTTACAAATGTGCAAGCTGAGTGGGTGTTGCAGGATGCAGAAGCAAGCGCATAGGTTGGAAGTGTCAGTCCCAAAGCCACTTCAGTCCTCCTGGCGTCCTACATCCAAATCAGTTTTCCATCAGCTGTATTGAAATTGCTGCTATTAATCTCTTCTAGCACATACTGCTTTGAGCTTCTACCCTGTGATTCCAGAGGCCCATTTGTGCAGCCTGCAGCAAGCAGAGGGAGACAGAGCTGCCTATCTCAGATTTGCTCAGCTTGGCACATGACCCAATCCGCAGTGATGTGGTATCAGGTTTTCCACATGTTTGTCAAGCAAGCTGTATGTTTGTCAGGATCTTTATGTAGGCAGTTCTCAGAGACAAGTTTGAATCTGGTAGGTAAGGCTGTTATGAAGTCTCATGTTCACACCGCTTTCAGAAATGCAATCAAAATAAGTGTGGAAAATGTTTATCAAGAGGCAAATGTGTGGGGGCGTTTTGAGAGAGCTGCAAAGAAAATACATAAAGTACAATCAGTTGCAAATTATGCCTGGTATTGGCAGCTCTCTTTATAATAGAAGGTAATGAAAAAAGAGGATTTTACTTGTAAAAAGAGTGTTTTTGCAGAATACCATCCTCCTATGTACTATACATCAAAATGTAAAAGCTGAGCTAGTCATTATGTTTGCTTATGGCATGAAGAGTATAAAACAGTGTGACCAAAGCTCAGAGCAAACATATTGTAAACATTTTAAGAAGTCTGGGAATGTTCTGCAGGTCTTTATAAGGGAACAGTTGACTTCCATAACCCAGATGTAAAGGGTAGCTGGGGTGGGGGCAAATTGTGATGAAATGCAAACAAAAAACTGTTGCGTGCCAACTTTCTCTGCCTTTTCCCCTCCCTCCTTTGGCATATCAATACAAGTTTCTGCATTGCAAAGACCCAGACTCAGCCTAACTCTTTCCAAATGACTTTGTGGTTGTATTTTTCATGTGTACTAGTGCTGAAAGATCATATTGTTACCATGCCAAAAACTGGCCCCTATCCAGATATGACATTGCTGTCCCCAAATTGAAATGATGGTGCATTTCTTTATGAAACATGTGCAGGACTAAACAAAAGCGAATCAAGTAAAAATGCATTGCTAATTGCTGTCCAAATCTAAGCACTAGGGTTGCTCTAAAAGTGATTAGGCAGCCACCAAGCAATTTATTTTGGAATGGTATTTCCTTACTCTAGGCCCCTGATGGTTTCATGTTTGAGGTTTTGCTTTAAACTGTTCAGGACTATTGGCAGAGAGTGTTTGTTTGTACTAAGCTAAATCACTGGAGAAGATGTTGCTTAGTTTGTACTCTGCTAACTGGAGGCACAGTGTTTCCAGCTTCATAGGCATTAATTGAAATCCATATGCAACCTGGTCCCTTCACATTTCTGCCCTTCTCTCTGCATAGTCAAGGTTGCAACTCTTAAGGAAGCAGGTGCATGCATAGTATGGCACAGACCCTTCAGAGCAGCTGGCTTGCAGTGGGAATAGTACTGCTAAGGCGTTTCAGGGTGTCTTGCAGACCTGGTGGGTTTGATCATTCTTAGCTGTTCAAGGAACTGGAAAGTTTTTATCTGTTGTGACCTTGTCTTGTGATTGTGTGTTGTACATTTACCGTATTTTTTGCTCTATAAGACTCACTTTTTCCCTCCTAAAAAGTAAGGGGAAATGTGTGTGCGTCTTATGGAGCGAATGCAGGCTGCGCAGCTATCCCAGAAGCCAGAACAGCAAGAGGGATCACTGCTTTCGCTGCGCAGCGATCCCTCTTGTTCTGGCTTCTGAGATTCAGAATATTTTTTTTTCTTGTTTTCCTCCTCCAAAAACTAGGTGCATCTTATGGTCTGGTGCGTCTTATAGAAAAATACGGTAGTTTAATAAGTTTAAGGCTGCAGTCCTATCTTTTTAGGAAATAAGGCCTATTGATCACAGTGAGACTTACTTCCAGGTCAGCACACACAGAGAAAACAAACATTTTATATTCTTATAAGAAAAATGTTTGGCTTCTGCCTCCCATCAGTTTCTCTGATCAAAACGATGCCGTTTCCAAGGCGGATGAAGGCAGACGCCAAACCATTTTGCTGTAAGAATTTAAAATGTCTGTTTTGTTAGTCATATTGAAACCATAGTGGGAACCGAAGCCTAGTCTTCCCTGTTTTGCTAGAAGCCTTTTTGATGACTCAGGCACCCTTAAGAACAGCTCTCTCCGCTGGCTGATTCGAAAGGCAAACATGCTGAATGACTACAGTCAATTCAATAAAACTTGGTTGGCAAGACAAGCAGAGAGAACACTGGGCCATTTACAGGACCCCGATAGCCTCACAAAGGTGGACATCCTTGGCTCAGGTCCAGGCTTTGCAGATTCTAAGGAGTTTTGTTTGCTTCTTGTCTTAGTAGGTGGTATTACTTTTCTTCACTTCTCATTGCACTCTCTTATTTCTCCACCTCTTTCTTTCATCTGCACATAAAGTCCTGGTTTTGAGCTGGTAGAATGGGCCTCAGAATTAAACGCCTCCTTAGACATGGATCCTGGTGGGTTAGATGCAGGCATGTTGCCACTACTATTTGTAAAATGCTTTGTGTTGTTGTTTAAAATTTATGTTGTATAAATTAATGAAACAAATGAAATAAACAAACCACTCAGCAGTGGTTTCCTAATATATAGAAATAAATCAGGAATTGCCTGCCTTGCAGCATTTGGGACTTTTTAGTTTAGGGAGAAGGCGAGTGACATGACAGACGTTTATAAAATTATGCATGGAAAAGGGGATAGAGAGAAGTTTTTTCCTCCCTCTGTCATAATACTAGAATTTGTGGGCACCCATTGAAGCTGAATGTTGGAAGATTCAGGGCAGAAAGTACCGTATTTTTTGCACCATAACACTCACTTTTTTCCTCCTAGAAAGTAAGGGGAAATGTCTGTGCGTGTTATGGAGGGAATGCCTACGGGTGGCATGCCTACAGATTTTCCTCCTCTAAAAACTACGTGCGTGTTATGGTCGGGTGCGTGTTATAGAGCGAAAAATACGGTAATTCTTTATGTAGTGCATAGTGAAACTATGGAACTGTCTTTCCCTTCAACATCTGAAGGCAGCCCTGTTTAGGAAGTTTTTAATGTGTGACATTTTAATGTATTTTTAATCATTGTTGGAAGCTGCCCAGAGTGGCTGGGGAAGGCCAGCCAGATGGGAGGGGTACACATGATCTATTATTATTATTATTATTATTATTATTATTATTATTATTATTTTCAAAGGGCCACCTGAAGGGGCAAGCACTGCAGCAAAGACATGGGAACACCAACATGCTGCAAAATTGTTTATAGCACATGTAAAGCCATAACTAGATCTTAGTGCTAAAGGACAAGCAGCCAGTGGGCAATATTCCAGATCACTGAGGCCTAGAAGCTTTGTTCAAAGGAGAATGCATGCTTAAGTAGATCTACTGGAGCACACTTTGGACCTTAAGATCATGTTAGGTGACCAATAAATGCACAGGGTTTGTGAAGGCTCAGGGCTGCCCCAGTGGTCCAGTTTAGTGCAAAACGGTGCACACTGCAATCTAGGAAGAGGTGGTTGAAAGCTGTTATCTGGCCTGTATAAGACATGCTGAGATTGCAGAAGGAGGAAGAGCTCCTGGCTGAGAGTTTACTCCTGCTCTCTCTGACGTTTTTTGTTTGGATGGGGAGTGGACTAGCCTTTGCCTTTAGACAGCAGGAAGAGTGAATCTGTAGAGTAGTATCAGATTTTAATATAAAAAAGATAGGTTGCTGACATTTTTGTTGCCTTAAATGTTTGTAAGTTATATTTTATTGCTTGCACTTTATTACTGGTGCATATTCTGTTGGGGTTGTTGCTGTTGGTTTTTTTGTATCTAGATCTTGTTGTGAATCATGTGAAAATTGTTCAGTTTGGTTGTGTATTTTTAAAATGTTAATTTATTGTTTATTACTACTTTCGCGATGTTGCAGCTATGTGTCCTTTTCCTGTTGCAAGCCACCTTGAGCATGGTTTGAACTGTGGAACTGTGGCACACGAATAAAATTATGTATGTATGGAATGGCAGAGCTTGCCCTGGGGTGGAAGATCGCGCCTCTTCTGCCTTTCTAGTTTGTCTTAATTTGCCTTGCCTCTCCTTCTTGCTTTGCTATCTACAGTATTTTCAACACATGCAAGGTATATTCCATTAAAAAATGGCTCTCGTTTTGTATTCTGCCTTCAACAGCAACAAAGCACACATATGCACACAGAGTATAACGCCATACACGTGAAAAGGCCCTTTAAAAAGCAAAGGATTAGTATCAGGCATGGCCAAACTTGGCCCTCCAGATGTTTAGGGACTACAGTTCCCATCATCCCTGACCACTGGTTCTGTTAGCCAGGGATGATGGGAGTTGTAGTCCCAAAACATCTGGAGGGCTGAGTTTGGCCATGCCTGGATTAGTTTGACCTTCGCCCTGCCCCACATTTGAACATGGCCAATTAAAAAAAAGGAATTTGAAAATGAAAAAGCTTGTTTATTCCTATGGTATGTGCTTACCAAAATATTCTTTAAAATATGATAAGACTTTTAAGCAGAGGCTGTGTACCCCTTCATCCGCCTTTGCCCAGCTGAAGCCGTTCCAGCTGTTTCGGACTACAAATCCCATCCCACGCAGGCCGCGGCTGATGGGAGTTGTAGTTCTAAACAGCTGGCAGGGCTTCAGCTGGCCAAAGGCTTGCCTTCGCCAGCAGCTCCGTGTCCAAACCGTGCAAACCTTTCGCCTGCAGCTGCGGCTTCGCCCTCGGCCAGCGGCAACCAGCGCCACCTGCCGGCCGCGCCTCTGGCAGAGAAGGCAGCTTGGGCACGACCGACGCAGCCTTTCGCAACGGCGCCTTGCCCGAGGCGGGGGAAGGAAGGAGCCGCCTTCCTTCTGCGAACCCAGAAAGCGCGTTTGTGCACAATCGCGGTTCTCCCGCCGCCTTACCCAGACCAGCAACGTTTGCAGCGCAGGAAAACTCAAACTACAAGCATCCAAGCATTATTATTATTATTATTATTATTATTATTATTATTATTATTATTATTATTTTACCGGGGGGGTGCTCCTCGTAGGGAAGAATATTGATGCCCTTTTCGGAATATCATTCCCCTATTTAATTTTTTTAAAAGAGGGTGGCATATAGCATGGCTATGCAGCTAAGCCCCGATTTCAAAGCGGGATCAACCGATTCCTCCCCAGTCTTGGCTCCATCTGCTCAGGCGATGATCAAGAGAGGAGAAGGAGGAGGAGGCAGCCCCGGGGATGTCCTTGAAGACGGGATCCCCCGCCGAGATCCTTCCTCGGCTCGACCTTGGTTCTGGAGACGCGCGGAGGGGCGTGGGCCGCGGGGCGGGGCGCGCGCTCTACGTTGGGGGAGAGAAAGTTGTCTTTCGTGATTTTGCACTTCCTGTTCGGCAGCAGCGTCCTCCTCCTCCTCCTCGATTGCGAGGAATATATATATATATATACACGCGCGCGCAGAGCTTGGCAACTGCCTTCCCCGGCTGGGTTTCCTTGCTCGCTCGCGCGCGCTCCTTTCGCTTGGATCTTGTGCAAGCAGCTGTCAGAAAGCGTCCTCGCTTGCAGAGCGCGAAAGGGGAACCGCAAGCAGTGCTGGGTGATCGGCTCACCTCCCTCCCTCCCTCTCCGGGTCACTTGTGTTTGCAAACTGCAGCCGCCTGCCTGCCTGCCTGCCTGAGAGTCTTGTTTTGCAGCGCGAAAAGAAACCAGCTCTTCAACGCGAATTGCATCTCTTCCTCCTCCTCCTTCTCCGTAGTGGTGGCTGGCGGTGGGGCGGACCTGGGCACTGGAGCCCAGACTTGGCACTACAGAGCAGAGAGGGAGGGGGGCTGCTTTTCTGCAAAACAGCCTCCGCATTCAGATTAATCTGCGCGATTACTCTCAATTGTGTCGGGTGCACCTCCTTGCTTTCGCCCTCCGGGCGCGCTGACTCAGAGGACATGCCCATCTCCTGCTGCGCAGGGGGAAGGAAACTTTTGCAGCCGCCCAGAAGCGCGGGCTGCTTCTGAATCGGCCCAGGAGTTCCCTGCTGCAGCCTGAGCTTTTCACCCACCTTGGCAAGCTCTCTCGCCACCTTCCAACCATTGCGCTTTTTTCCTGCACGATGCGAGGCGCCTTCTTCCGCCTCTCCTTCCCAGACCCATCCCGTGCCCTTGAGGACCCCGAGCAGCCGCTGTGGTCGTAACACCCCCCTCCCTCCAAGCTCGGGACGTCCCTCTTTACAGCCAAAAGCTCTGGAAAAACAACGCAATATAAAACGAGGAGCTCCAAAGACCCATCACTTGGCGCGGAGGAGCTTGGAGAGGGGTAGTCGAAGAGCCTGGCTGGAAGAGAGACCTGGCCGGGCCGGTTCCCGCGGGCCTCTCCTCCGACCTTCCCGTCGGAAGGGACATCGGAGAGATGGGAAGCACCGCTATGGACACCAAGAAGAAAGATGCAGCGCCCGGTGGCAAGAAGAGCAGCGGCCAGAAGAAGCGCCTTCTGCGAGTCCACATCCCAGTAAGTTGCGCCTGCCTGGTCGATCTCGTTCTCTCTCGCTCTCCTTTCCCCTTGCTCAATTCCTAGCACTGGCAAAGACCGAAAAGCGAGTTATTGTTGTCTCCTCTTTTCTCTGGCCAGCTATAGAGAAGTTGATGCACCTCTCCTCCCCCCGCCCCCCCAAAGGATTATGTTATCTCCTTTGCAGCGCGAGCTCTCTCTTTTGCAGCAACAGGTTGGGAGGGGGTGGGGCACGAAAGGAATGTGCTCATGCCTGTCACTCAAAAGCCACAATCGGGGAACGGCTCTTTTTTGGGGGGGGGGGAGGGTGGAAAAGGGTGAGAGCAATGGGGCAGCCGTGCCCTGACACTTTGGCAGCCGCCTTTTTCCAGGGAGGGATTTATGTGCAATGCAACCCCTTTTAAGAAAACGTGTTTACATTTTATAAGCCACCCATCCAGCCAAGCTGTCTGGAAGGTTATGCAATAAAATACGACGAAAAATGTATTTTGAAGCACAGTGCAAAATAAAACAAAAGCCCTTGGAGAGAGAAGCAACC
This sequence comes from Podarcis liolepis, assembly GCF_965112155.1. NCBI lineage: Eukaryota > Metazoa > Chordata > Lepidosauria > Squamata > Lacertidae > Podarcis > Podarcis liolepis. Next base: position 11,350,933 of record NC_139563.1, on the reverse strand, counting down.
CCCCCCCCAGCAAACTCCACCCCCATTAAAACAAGTTTGCAAGGGGGTAACATGGTGCAAGCAACAGTAACAGCCCTGAAGCAGCTGTGGATTGGAATTAAAAGGCCTGGGGGAGCAGGAAGAAGCATAGGCACCAGGTGAGTCTCTCTGGGGGTGGCATTCCTTACTCAGAAGTAAGCCCCATGGCATTCAATGGGGCTAATGCTCAATGAACGTGCACAGGTTTTACAGCCTCCGTCTGGTTTCTCCGCCAGCTGGTCGTGGGCTCCAAACGCTTCCCAAGGCTCAGAGAGGTGAAGCCCAGTTTGAGGACTGTGATGCTACACAGACACCCACGTGCATCTGCTTAAACCAGACTCCAGCCTGAATGGAAAACCTGCATTAGCCAGATCGTACAAGTGAATTAAAAAATAAAGCGTTGGTTGCCTGCCTTCTACTCACGACAAGCTCACATTCATGCAAACTGCTGCACGGAGACTTAAGAGGGGGCTTAGTTTGCAACCCTACACTTGCTTCCCCGTATAGGGTTGTACTGCGAAGGTGCCCTTGAGCACCATACAGTATTTTTAAAGTGGCTCTTTGGGTTTGAAGCTGTCCTGGGACCTAGCAACTTTTGCCTTGAAGTTTGGGCACTTCTCATTGTGCAGCTCCTAAGATGGTGTCGTCCACATGTTTTGGACTTTGACTCTAATAGGCTGCCTGGGACTTATGGGAGCTGTAGTCTGAAACATTTGGAGGGCACCTGGCTGGCAGAGGCTGCTTTAGACAGGGCGGTATAGAAATTTAATAAATAATAGTAATAATAACTGCTTTGTGAGAAGTTCCAGGATTAAAGGTCCTCACTGCTAAGTCATACGAGAACACAAAATGTTCCTTTGTATGTTGAGTTCCAGGACACAGTATACCCAAGTTTTCTTGTGCACCATATATAGGATATTGATATGGTGCACCATATATAGGATCACACTGCCATTAACCCTTGATGCCCTGTTTGCAATAAGCTAAAATGGCTTAGATAACCCATAAGAAGGCATTGAAAGAGTAGAAAATGTCCACCTTCATCTTCTGATCTGGATCTGCAACAGAATGAGATGGTAGCATCTCGAGGTGGCCAAATAGCCTCCACCACTTCAAACTGATGGTTGTGGGCTTTCATTTAGGATGGCTCTTCTCCCCTATGCAAAGGGTGCACACCTCAAAAGAAAACAAACATCCATGGAAGCAGAAGCTAGTGCAACAGAAACCCTGGAGCACTGTGGCAAGACAATGCCGTAGAAACAAAACTGAGCTAGATGGACCAAATGGACTCAGTATATAGCAGCTTCTGATGTTTCCTAGTGTGTTAGTTTCTTGCGGACAGTTGAAAGTGATGTCCATGCTATCCTTTTCACTTTTTTTCACTTATTACTTGTATGGATCAGAGCTGGGAGAGTAAAAGTATAAATCCCAAGGGGCGAACTCTGTTGTCTGTAGCACAGGGCATCACAATCCCTGTTTCCTGTGAAAAGAGGGGCGACCCAATGGAACTGCACTACTTCAGCGGGACTCTTGAGCAAGCAGAAGTTTGCGAGCGCTTGCTGCGACGTTCCTTGATGCCTGTGGGCATGTTCTGTAGCTCCGCATACTTTTCGTCGGGCGTGACAGGTATTCTCTCTCACTGGCGTTCAGACATTGAAGCATCGCTGAGTAGTGAGAAGAGCACTGGAATAAACTATGCACAATCTGATAGTGAGGAACAGGTTCGCTTGTAATAATGCCCTTCCTGGGAGTTGCTTTGTGAGCACGGGGAAGTGAAAAATGATTTTGCACGCGGAAGTGAGAAGCACCTTAACCCACATACCTGTCGCCACACGAACAGGATCCCAGCCTGACTCAGTATCAGTTATTTATTGTTGGCCTGTGAATTTATATGCTCGGTCATCAACACAGATGAGAATCCCTAGTCTGCGTGCATATGCGTCGAGGGCAGAGGAGGGTGGAAGTTTAACTGTTTTTGAATCTTCCTCACTGTGATTTGGCCATTCAGTAAGTTGTCAGAAGCACAGGAAACTTCCTTACAATGATTCAGTTCATTGGAGGCAACTCCTAGGGGCTGAGATTCCTTCGCCCCCCCATAAAATATTTGAGCCCCCCCCCAAATTGATGGGCATTGCTATTCAAATGGTGTGTGGGTGTGCCACTTCATGTGATCAGTTACGTGGGGCAGGGCTTACCTGCCCCCCATATTCAAGTTGACACCCATGATTCAGTTTCAGACCATTGGTTGATCTACCTAAGTATTGTCTACATCCAGTGTTCGATATTCACCAGGCATTCTGTTCTGGCGACTCTAACCCTGGTTTAAGGAGCTATTTGGCACCTAGCTTATATATCTGAGTTTCTAACACTACATCAGAGGGTGGGGAACCAGTGGCCCTCCATATATTGTTGGGTTCTGCCTCTGTCCAGCATGGCCAGTGGTTAGGGATAATTGGAATTGTAGTCCATCAACATTGGAGAGCCACAGGTTTGAAACTGGCTGCCATTGGCTGTCCATACTTTCGGAAAGAGTTCCTTCCTGGTCACCATCTGAAGATGCCAGGGTTTGAATCCAAAACCTTATGCATGCAAAGCATGTTCTCTACCCACCCCCATTTTAATTTGCTTTAAATTATTTTATGAACCTCCAGCCTACAGAGTGACAAGCTCTTAGTAGCCTCACCTTCGTCCTAACCACACTTTATTGGAACTGAGGCTGTAAAGATTATGGTATAATCTCTCACACACTCACCTGGAAATTACACCTCTTGAACACAGTGGGACTTGTTCCCAAATAAACACATACGGGATTGTGCCGCAAACTCTCATTTAACTCAGTGGGACTTGCTTCTGGGTTTAGGACTGACCTGTGGTCATGTTGGGAGAATAACCGCTATTTTGTGGCATGCAACCAGGTCTGTGTGTGGAGGTCTATGTGCATTGACTGCCTCTGCAAGGCAGATTGCTGGCTGGTTGGAGCGGTCAGAGAGTGTGTTAGGGTTGAAGTGGATGAACAGCTACTGGGAAAGTTTCCTGCTTTCTGTCACAGAACAACAGCAAAAGGGATGTTGTGCTGCTTCTGTGTTGACTGTGGGCAGAGGAATTTCCTCAAATGTCAGATATCCCCTTTTCCTCAAGGGCAGGGACCCAGTCATATGTGCAAAAAAGAGAAATGTTACCACTATTGATGATTTGCATTACCGGCCTTTACCAGCAGGCGCCAGGATAGGTTACAGGTGGCGCTGTGCTCTAAAACACTGAGCCCCTTGAGCTTGCCGATTGGAAGGTCGGCGGTTTGAATCCGTACGACGGGGTGAGCTCCCCGCCCCAGTTTCAGTCAACTTAGCAGTTTGAAAGCACACCAGGGCAAGTAGATAAATAAGTACCGCTGTGGCGGGAAGGTAAACAGCATTTCCATGCGCTCTGGCACTCTTCACAGTCCTCCATGCGCCAGTAGTGGTTTAGTCATGCTGGCCACATTACCAGAAAGCTGTCTGTGGACAAATGCCGGCTCCCTCGGCTTGAAGTGAGATAATAATAATAATTATTATTATTATTTATACCCCACCCATCTGGCTGGGTTTCCCCAGCCACTCTGGGTGGCTTCCAACAAAAGATTAAAAATACATTAAAACATCAGCCATTAAGAACTTCCCAAAACAGATGAGATGAGTGCCACACCCCCATAGTTGCCTTTGACTGGACTTAACTGTCCAGGGGTCCTTTACCTTTTACCTTCTACCTTCTATATTATAAAAGGTAAAGGACCTTTCAGGTAAAGGACGTGTCCAGGGGTCCTTTACCTTTTACCTTCTCAGAATTAAAAACAGAACATATTACAGTCACAGGTAGGGTGGGCTCTGAAAACACACCTCTCAAGGGTCAAAGGCCAGGCTAAATAGGGTGACATCCTGCCAGGAGTAGACTGATAGCCAAGTCTTTCAATTGTCCTCACATTTGTGGTGGCAGCCAGAGACCTGTGTGCACAAGTGCCTGTTTGCACTTCATGTGTGCCACAAAAGTAGTGTACATAGCACCTCTTCCCTCACCTCGAGCTTTTCTTGAGATAGCTTATTGCTGCACTTCCTCTAATCTGTCTCAAATGAGAACTTCATTTATTTTTACACCAAGGCACACAAAAACAAACTAAGAAGTTTCTTGGTTGAAAATGGAAGGTTCCTTCACCATGGCCCCACTTGAGGTAAATATCCAAAGAAATGCACCTATAAACTGAGATGAAGAGTTTAAAGATGGACTCCTTCAGCTCTTTCTAGACACTGCCTTTATTGCATAACAAGTGCAGTCAATAGTCGTTGGAAACTCGTGCAACAGATTTCTCTCCCCTTTCCCCTCAGGTTAGTGTGGCTTGTCGGGTTGGGATAAAGTTGCGACATTCTGGCATGCGGACTGTATTATTTTTGTCATTGGTAAAATCCACCCCCTTCCTTACTTAGCAAGAGTATTTGTTGTGATAGAGAGAGAGGCCAGCATGGAACATGATTGAGCAAGAATCAGGAATGCCCCGTATGCAAGAACGCTTTTGACTGAGGTGATTTTGGCTCTGGTTTGTGTGTGTTTTTAACTTGGCGAGGCTTTTCTTGCGATGCTTCTTCCTTGTGGTAAAATTGCCAGCTTCTACATCCTGTTGAAGAACAGAATGCTGTGGCTGATTTTATTTATTTGTGCAATATTTACGTATATTTCCCAGTAATTTATTTATTTTACATTTATATATCCCATCTTTCCTCCAAGGAGTTTAAAGTAGCATGTGTGGTTCTCCTCGTCTCTGTTTTATTCTCACGGCAACCCTGCAAGGTGGGTTAGGTTAGTAATAATAATAATAATTAAAACATTTTTTAAAAATTTATACCCCGCCCTTCCCGGTTCAGAAAACCGGGCTCAGGGCAGCTAACAACAAATTTAAAAAACACTTAATTGTAGAAGCAGCATAAAATACAGTATAAAAACATGAATATCAATAAAATTCAAAGTTCATAAATCAATTTGGGGGAAATCCATCTAATACGCTTTAGATAGTCACGAGGGCTGGCTGGCTGAATTTGTTCTATTTGGGCCAGCGAGGAGGCCAGGGGAGAATTAGCTATCATAAACACAAGTACCAATTTTGTGATTTGGCCACATCTCCACTGTTATCTGTAGTACAATAGTACTTATATTGCCAATTTTATTTTATTTTATAAATTGCTTGTTGGTCATTGACCGTATTAAAGATATTTGAATTAGCTGTGGGGTATCAGAGCGGGTAATCTTCATAAAAGGGGAGGGGGAGGGAAGAGAAGGGAAATAAAAGATCAAGCTGAATTCAAATTAACGGCCAGGTGGAATAGCTCTGTCTTACAGGCCCGACGGAAGGAGGTTAAATCCTGCAGGGCCCTGGTCTCATGGGACAGAGCATTCCACCAGGTCGGAGCCATCACTGAGAAGGCCCTGGCCCTGGTGGAGGATAGTCTGACTTCCTTAGGGCCCAGGACCTCTAAACTATGGTTATTCATGGACCATAAGGTCCTCTGCAGGGCATACCAGGAGAGGCAGTCCCGTAAATATGAGGGCCCTAAGGCACAAAAGTAAGAGAGACAGGCGCAAGGTCACCCGGTGAGCTTCATAGCTGAGTGGATATTTGAACACTGGTCTCCCAGGTCCTGGCCCACCACCCTAACCAGTATACCACACTGCTTCCTGGGCTGTTTACAGTCATAATTGAAGCCATGCGAAGAAACAGGACACAAACATGGGCTCTGAAACGAAATAAGGCAAAGTTGCTGCTTGCAGAGTTTCAAAAGAACTCATTTTATGGCAGATGTGTCCTGTACCGACCCCATCAAAAGCGGCTGTGAAAATTGGACCATTGAAGGAAAAGAGCGTTTTGCTCCATTCATGCCAAACCATGGTTCAGGACATTTAACCTTGGTTTGGCGCGATCTCTGAAATGTACAAGCCACATTTTGTTATTGGCTGGTAAAGTAGAAATTGTATTTTGAAGTTGGCGCTTTCAGGCCACCGTTTATACCGATCTGCATCGAGAGAGCAGGAAACAAAAGCGGGCGAATGGTTCTAAGCCCACTTGTACTTTTTATGCCAGTGTGGTGTAGTGGTTAAGAGCGGTAGTCTCGTAATCTGGGAAACCGGGTTCGCGTCTCCGCTCCTCCACCTGCAGCTGCTGGGGTGACCTTGGGCCAGTCACACTTCTCTGAAGTCTCTCAGCCCCACTCACCTCACAGAGTGTTTGTTGTGGGGGAGGAAGGGAAAGGAGATTGTTAGCCGCTTTGAGACTCCTGAAGGGGAGTGAAAGGCGGGATATCAAATCCAAACTCTTCTTCTTCTTCTTCTTATGCACTTGGAAAGCGTACCTCTGGAGGCATAGAACCATCCTGCTGTGAGCTCTGATTCCAAACCACCACCCTCCGCTGCTGTGCTTCCTTATTATGAATGGTACACCTCTCCGCTCCCCCAAGGAACAAGGGGATAATTTTCTTTCTCGGTTTCTGATTTTGCATAATGGTTGAGAAGGCACAGGGCCTGCTGCTTATCGCATGGCGCAGAAAACCACACAGAAAAAGAAGCGCTTCAGGCTTGGCTGCTAGCTCAGTGGGCTAAGTTTGATTCCTGCGTGCCTATTACTGCACTGTAGGGGGATTGGACTAGGTGACCCTTGGCGGTCCCTTCTATCCAGGGTGGATAAAAATCAATTATTTATTTAATTTTTAAAAAAATCTGATTTTTTTGATATAAATTGGATTTTTAAAATAAAATGCTTTTGGAGGAAAAATCCTTCTAAAGATAGTTTTCTATTTAAGCTACATTATAGTCCAAAGGCTATTCATCAGGAAATAAGGATTTGTTTCAAGTTTTTCATGTGTGCTAAAACTAAATTTATTTTCCTTCCAATAAAGTACAGCAGGAAAGTTGTCCAAATATAAACAGTTAACTTATTAAACCTCACAATAATTCCATAATTATCTATGTATTTCTAATAGCATAACCACACCGGTAATTTTTTGATATAACTGTAAAAACTACTCTGAAAATTGATTATTCCGAAAATGAAACTTCCATCTGCTTGTAAATATTAAGAACGAGTCTTTCTGTAAAAACAATGATTTAAATCAAGTCTTGCTGACTAGTGATTTAAATCTATTTGATTTAAATCAAAGCCACCCTGCTTCCAACTCTACGATTCTACGATTCTAGGTGTAGGACGTCAAGTTCGCAGTCTAGAGCAGCTCTTGCGGATTGCCGTTGTTTGTGGGCAGGGAACCACCCCTGAAACCTTTGTGTATAGGTATACAAATCTGATCGATCAACCATGATAACGATGACACTTTTTCACAGGGACTACCTATAAAGCATGTTGTACTTCTCGAGGTATTTTAAAAGAAAGCCTGTTCCTTTCTCCACATCCCTCGTTTGCTATGCAAACACCAATCTTGTTCCATCTGATAGGTTGTCTTGTGTTTTGTGTTGCCCACAACAGTTTATCTGGTTTGGAAGTGTGCCCGCAGGCCTGGCGACCGCTGCTTCAGGATATCACCAAATTTGGCTCTCTCCATCGCAGAGCTGTAGTGATGGGAGCCAGTGGAATTTTGCTTTCTGTGCACTTTGTAAAGGTTCTGTAAGGGGCTTTTTCGGCCCTGACCCAGCAACGCTGTCCATAGGAAGTTTGCAAGGTGGGAAAAGGCAAGTCCCACGAAAGTGACTTCTGTATGGTCTCGGATGCCGGCAGAGTGCTTCTGTAGGAACTGGTGAAAGTCAATAGCCTTTCTGTGTGGCCATGATCTCCATCCCAACAGTTGCACTCTGGGCCTGAGGGCTCTGCCCTTCTTTCTTCAAAATACCTCCAGTAACATGATTTTTAGAGGAAGTGGAAACTTGTGGGCAGAGCAGGGCTGTTTTGCATGTTGCCCAAAGAGAGAGTTTTCAATAGTGTCAGGGCTCCAAGAACTCAAGTGGTTGTCTCCTTATCCTCTCTGCACTGCTAGTTCTCTTTTTGCAGTAACGTTTCACTTTTTCTTCTTGAAAGGGGGTTTACCTTTTCTCATGAAGGCACTTGTGTTGCTTGACTTGGCTAGGAGTGAGTTGCAAGCTTCCCCACTCTGTAGTTTGCAGTCCAGGTTACCTGTGCTGTGGAGTAGAGACCCTACATTGTGTGTGTGAGATAGAGTGAGAGTGAGAGATACTTAGAACAGGAGCACTTACTTCCAAGCTTGAGAGAAGATCCTTACTTAGGCAAATGGGTTGGGCATCTCTGCCAGGTGAGGTTTGCCAATGCAGCTACTTCCTCCAAGGAAAAAGCAGTTTCGCCCTGCTGTGGGACATTCAGATCTCTGCACGGTGATCATTGCTGTGGATGCTTGATGCAAGTGGCTGAGTGGTGAAGTCAGGAGGAAGGAACTCACAACAAAGACTGATTTCTGTGCAAAGGAGGCGTGCATTCGAAAAGCTGTTCTAAGGTTTATAGAGAATTTTTGTTTGCCATTTAGGAATCCTTCGCTTTGTCCATTTGCTGCTTTCCAGTACATGCTACCATCCAAGTTGGTAACGATCAGTTGTGATGATCCAAATGCAGGTCATGCTTCAACACTCTCCCACCCATCTTGGTCTATCACCCCCCTCCCTTTTCTGGCAGTGTCATTTGCAATGGTTTAGCGAATCCATTTAAACCACATTGTCGCAGAGGATGCAATGAGCACTTAATGGGCTTGGATTCAACAAACTGTCTGTATATTTTTTGCAGATTTGCCTGTGGAGTCCATTTCCACTTCTGTTTGATTCTCTCCCCACCACACGCTTCGCAAGCTGGTGATGCCCAAAATTAAAAGCTCAATTGTGTTGATTTCAGCCCTGAGGCACATCAGCTACAATCATCAGTGCCTTGTTCATGCTTTGGCTTTTGGAACATCGTGGAAAATGCTTAAGACCCCGACATTTGCAGTGATATGCCTCAAATGGAATCACCCCCTTTGGGGGGGATGGAGGTTAGCTTCAGATTACCAATTCTACACAGGCTTGGACTTCAAACATGAAGGCCTCTTCTGATTTGGCCTGACAGTTGCACTGTAAGTATGTAAGGAGAACTCTTTCCACACTCTCTTTGTTGGCTATTGAGTCATCATGACATGCAGACTCCAACTATTTTCTTTCTCCCGCTGCTCCTCTTCCTTTTGGGCTGCCTTAGAGTATCATTTGTGTTATTTCAGCAGCTCCTGTCAGTGCAGAATTACTTGTCAAGAGAGCTTTTCACCAGTAAGGTTTCCTCCCCACCCCTCCTTCCTTTTTGTTACCAGATCATACTTATTATTCAGTGGATTCTTAAAGGTAAAAGAGGGGGGAAATCAGCATGTGTGTAGATGATTTGTCAGTTGCTGCAGCGCATAGTCTAGGAAGCTGGAGGCACATTAGAACATAAGTCACTGCTTTAATTTTCAGGTAGGTAGCTGTGTTGGTCTGACGCAGTCGAAATAAATAAGAAAATTGTCCAGTAGCACCTTAGAGACCAACTAAGCTTGTTCTGGGTATAAGCTTTCATGTGCATGCACACTTTGAAGTGCTACTGGACAATTTTTAACGTTTTTTGACTGCTTTAATTTTGCGTGTTCCCCCCATCTAGCCCAGTACTGTCTTCTCTTGACTGGCAATAATTCTCCAGGATCTTCGCATCGTCCCTTACCAGATTCTTTTACCTGGAAATGCCAGGATTTGAACTTTTGACAATGAACCATGGTCTCCCAAACTGGTCCTGTTTGGGTTGCTGTTTTCTGGCTATAATAACTGGGATCATCCTAAGGTGAAACACCCTACAGATAGGCACAGAGGATTGGAAGGGTGAGACTGGGGTCTAGCAAACCTTCTCTCTTCTGACTATTGCTATTGGTCCCGAAAAAAGGTTGGATTTTTTCGTTGCCTTGCCTTCAGCGGCTCTGCTGTAGGGTTATACATTTGCCGTAGCGCTTGGACATCCGGAATGTGTTCTGGTGAGCCGGAACACCAGTTAAGGAAGTGTTTAGGATGGGACTTAGCATTGCAATCAGTTGTGTTGTTGCTGGGTTGCAAGCCAGCCTTGGATGCTGCGTTGAAGCCACGGCGACCATTGCTGCGTTGCAGTGTTGTGTGAGGTTGCTGCTGTGTGGCATGAAAGTGGATTGAGCGTGGCTGGAGGTGGATGACTCCCCTGCATTGGAGTGACTCCTGGATGCTTGAAGGCATCCCAGTCATTCCAGAGCCAGCTATAAATTTTGTGCCCTGGAGAGATACATAGCTATTAATATTCTTAATGATTTATTCAGTACCTTTGATGTGCAAGATGGAGTGATCAAGAGCATTTCGTTCACCCCGACAATAGGACGCTTAGGTTGGTCCCCACAATTATGTCCTTTTAACATTATAATCCTTAGTTCACAAATAAAGGAATTGGAAGTTGGATGAATCTAGTCTGTGAATCTACGGATCGCCCTGCTTTTGAAAGACAGACTGTACAAATTTAAAGTTCTGCATCTTCTACTATCATGCCTAGTTTATTTTTTTTGCCATTATACTATAATTCCCCTTAAGAGGGGTGTTGCAATTTATGGGTGCTTTTGGACAGGGGCTTAATAATGCAAATGGGCAATGGGTTTTTCATCTCTCTCTCTCTCTATCTTACTGGATCTATCCTGGAAAGAGTAAATTTGGTTTAAATTGGGGGGATTGGAACTGGCATTTTGATGCCAACAACATTGTGTAGATGGTGCAAAAAGAAAAAGAGAGGCGTGTAATAAACATCTGCCTGAGAAATCCTCCAATTAACTTGTAAGAATGGGGTTTAATTCATGTCCAAGAGGTGTACAATGAACTCGCTTCTCCTTTATTCCATATATTTATTTGGAGTATTTATTACAGTGGTACCTCGGGTTAAGTACTTAATTTGTTCCGGAGGTCCATTATTAACCTGAAACTGTTCTTAACCTGAAGATCACTTTAGCTAATGGGGGCCTCCTGCTGCTGCTGCACAATTTCTGTTCTCATCCTGAAGCAAAGTTCTTAACCCGAGGTAATATTTTTGGGTTAGCGGAGTCTGTAACCTGAAGCGTATGTAACCTGAAGCGTATGTAACTCGAGGTACCACTGTACTTTGTTGCCCCAAGAGGCTGTCTGAAAGCAGCTTGTAAAAGGTTGTCAAAAGAAAACATGATTTTCTGAATTATGCATTTATTTAGGATTTGGATGGTGCTGGTGCTGAAGGACTTATGAAGGTGACCCACAAGTGACTTGATCTGATTTGGGGCCAGTTACCTCTCTCCATCTCTCTGTCTCTCTCCCCCACCCACCAAACCTCTGCTATGTAAGCCCTAAAGAGAGGCTGCTGAATCATTCTACATTGCTCATTATGTGTGTATTCCTGCCAATTCTAATGTGCTGAAGCCCAAATTCACAAGGAGGCATCTAGATTCTCCTGTCAGAGCTAGAAGTCAGTTCAGTTGTTTAATGGTGCTGCTACTCCTGTGAAGTACTGCTTGTATAATTATCCAGTTGAATACTAGTTTATAATGATGGATCGGCGGACTTCAGGACAGGGCCGGCCCACCCATGAGGCAAGGTGAGGTGACTGCCTTGGGTGGCAGGATCCTCAGGAGCAGCAGATTCCGATATACAGCTTTATTCCCCCCCCCCTTGTTCCTGATGTAGATTTTCACTCACCCCTTCTTCCTCGGCAGCGACGGAGCCATTTTGTGGTTAGCCTCAGGTGCCAAAATGTCTTGGGCTGGCCCTGCTTCAGAATGATATGTATCGAACCTTCATTTGCCTTGCCAATTTAGCACCAGCCTTTAAAACCAACAACACAGCCATAAATATAGCATGTAAGGGCTTGTGCGGACATCTGCTTCCTTCATTTTTGGTTTTGGATAAAAAAAAACGTAGTATATCAAGACATGTTATTGGTCTGTCTAGCCCCATATTGTCTACTCTGAGTAGGGGAGGAGTAGAGTTACTCCTCACCTCTGTTCTTTGAGATTCTTTCAAGTGGAGATGAACCTGGGATTGTTTTCCTACAAAGCAAGGGCTTTCACCATTGAGTTTTGTGCCTTCAGTGATGGTGATGGGATAGTGTCCTCCACAATCCCTGAGGTTGCAACCTGTTGCCCCCTCACCTGCCACAAGGTGTGGGGAGAGAGCATGTCATAACGGCATACACAGTTGTCCTCCAGCAAAGAGGACTGGCCAAGGGGGCTTACGGGGAACAGCTGGGACCCCCTGCATGAGTTGGGCACTAATGGTAGAGCCTGCAACCGGGATATAAGCTCATTTATGGCTTCGTATGGGATGCAGGTGGCGCTGTGGGTTAAACCACAGAGCCTAGGACTTGCCAATCAGAAGGTTGGCGGTTTGAATCCCCGAGGCGGGGTGAGCTCCCATTGCTCGGTCCCTGCTCCTGCCAACCTAGCAGTTCGAAAGCACGTCAAAGTGCAAGTAGATCAATAGGTACCGCTCCGGCGGGAAGGTAAACAGTGTTTCTGTGTTTCTCTGGTTCGCCAGAAGCGGCTTAGTCATGCTGGTCACATGACCCGGAAGCTGTACGCCGGCTCCCTTGGCCAGTAAAGCGAGATGAGCGCCGCAACCCCAGAGTCGGTCACGACTGGACCTAATGGTCAGGGGTCCCTTTACCTTTACTTATGGCTGCATACACACCACATTATTTTCCCCAAATAATCCTGGGAACTGTAGTTTACTCCTCAGTGAGCTACAACTCATAGCACCCGCAACACACCACAGCTCCTAGGGTTATTTGGGGGAAATAATCTGCTTTCAACGTGTGTTTCAGTGTGGTATGTACCAGGCGTTTTCTCAGGTGATCTGATTCCTAACACAAACCCAGCATCCGAAAGCATCAATACTTGATTGCAATGAATGCCCATCTATTTTGGCCCTATGTCTTCGGTGGAGCTTCTTTCCATAGATTAAAATATGCAGTCATTCTATAACAATCTAAGCCAAGGTATCATCTTAAGGGCTCTGGCAGCCTATCTATTTGGCTTATAGACTGAACTTTGATTACTTAAGAATCCAGATTCCAGAAGAACGAAGAGTTGCAAAACAAATATGTTGTGTGGAAACATGTTTTGAATTAATAGGGTCTTGGGGAGTTAATTTACACTTTTGGTTAAGGGCTGATTTATGTCCTAAGTCATTATTTTGGAAACTCTTAAGCCAGGACTGTTTTGGTTCAGGAAGATCACCCTTTCCCCTTGTTGGTGGAATACCTTTTTCTACATGCTTCCATGTAACTGATTTAACAAATGCATGGCAATACACGGAATAGGGTTTTTTATATTAAAAAGGGTGGAAACGTTCGTTTGTGTTGTGTATGAATGCAGAAACACCAGTGAAAGCTGATCTGATTCGGACCTGGGGGATAGTAGAGGGTTAAGACCCCCTACTCCCCACACCAGGGTCCCAGTCCAGACATGCCAGACATAAACCAACAGCAAAGCCCAGATCCACACCATACATTTAAAGTACATCCAACACACATTTAAAGCACGTGTCTTCCCTCAAAGAGGAAGCCGTTTGCTTTAAAAGTGTCTTGACTGTGTTGTAAATGTCTGGTGTGGATCTGTGTTGGCTAAGTGGCTTTTATGCAGGGTCTTTTTCATAGTGGCCCCAAACTTTTGAGGTATGTTTCCCAAGGTGAATATGTCTCAGCCCAAGCCTTCCTGCTTCTAACAAACACTGCGAGACCACCTTGTATCACAAGGCCTTTGAGGGCTTACTTTTGAGCAGATTTGATTTAAAACAAATAGATTTAAATCACAATTTAAATCACTAGTCAGTAAGACTTGATTTAAATCACTAGTCAGTAAGACTTGATTTGAATAATTTTTTTTACAGGAAGACTCATTCTTGCTGGTATAATTTTAATATTTACAACCAGATGAAGGTTTAATTTTTGGAATAATCAATTTTCAGAGTAGATTTTACAGTTATATCAAAAATTACTAATTTGGTTGTACTATTAGAAAAACATAGACTGATAAAAATGATGAAATTATTGTTTATATTTGTACTTTATTGGAAGGGGAAAATGATCATTTCCTTAATAACAATTTAAACAATTTATTTAACTAAAACAATAACATTGTAGCATATGTATCCATCTTTGTTAACTGATGTGGTTAAACGTTTAAAAAAACAAAAAACCTTAGACTGAGTTTTAGCAAGCATGAAAAACAAAAAACAAATCCTTATTTCCTGATGAATAGCCTTTGGACTATAATGCAACTTAAATAGAAAACTATCTTTGGAAAGATTTTTCCTCCAAAAGCACTTTATTTTAAAAATCTGATTTAAATAATTTTTTTTTATTTAAATAATTTTTAAAAAATTTAAATTTAAAAAATTCAATGTTTTTGATTTCTTAAAAAAAGTTATAGATTTTTATCCACCCTGCTTTTGAGTGTCTAAAAACTGTGATTATGTCAGGATGTTTTTGGCTGACTGTGGTTATACAGAACATATTTTTTTGCTGCGATTTTATGCCTTCATTTGCAGGGTTTGGTGTTTACAGTTTTGCAAGCGAGTTCTTTTGGAGCCGGACAGTAGTTCTTTAGAGAGTTGGTTGATAGAGCTGCTGTTTCCCATGATGTGGAAGTGCAAATTGTATTTGTCTCTGGGCCAAACAGGCTTTGCAGGTTGGTTTTTGAAACTCTGCAGAAACAGGTAGAGAGAGAGAGAGAGATCCTACTGATGCCACAACGCTGAAAAAGCTGTCCTCTCTTCCCAGCCCAAGAAGTCTTTCATTGAAATAAAAATTAAAATATTGCTTACTTTACCTGCTCTTGCTCTGCAAGTCCCGCTTGGGAACTTTGGCTTTCCCCTCTCCTTTCCCACATGCAACTGTTGTTTCTGCTGCAGTGGAAAGCCTTGTCAATTCCAATATTGCATGGTCTTCGGAGCTCACTGGGGGGAGAGAGGAGTCTGGGAACAATGCAAACAAGCCTAGCCAGTCATTTCCACTAATTGTTGTTGTGGGTGGCAGAACACATAAAGCGGGAGAGAAGGGGAGAGGCGGTGGGAATGTGTCTGCTTTGGAAGCTGGCTACATTAAACATACCGGTAATAATTACCATAGCGCTGTGCATGGTGGCTCTTGAATCCTTTCCTCTGATGTGGTGGAGCTTCGGATAGGAAAGTTCTAGATCAGAGCAGGATATGAGAGCTCTTGGCTCCTGTACAGCCTATAAGCCCAGTGAGAATAGTGTCAAGAGTGTGTGTGTGTGTGTGAGAGAGAGAGAGAGGGGGGGGGGAGGGAGGTATTGGGAGGTTGGGTTCCCTCCTTGTTAGAAATGTGCCATGTTGCATGTTTCTGCCATGGATTCAGATCGGATTACCCTTTGGGATGTTGTTGTTGTTGTTTAGTCGTTTAGTCATTTCCGACTCTTCGTGACCCCATGGACCAGAGCACGCCAGGCACTCCTGTCTTCCACTGCCTCCCGCAGTTTGGTCAAACTCATGTTTGTAGCTTCGAGAACACTGTCCAACCATCTCGTCCTCTGTCGTCCCCTTCTCCTTGTGCCCTCCATCTTTCCCAACATCAGGGTCTTTTCCAGGGAGTCTTCTCTTCTCATGAGGTGGCCAAAGTATTGGAGTCTCCGCTTCAGGATCTGTCCTTCCAGTGAGCACTCAGGGCTGATTTCCTTAAGAATGGATAGGTTTGATCTTCTTGCAGTCCATGGGACTCTCAAGAGTCTCCTCCAGCACCATAATTCAAAAGCATCAGTTCTTCGGCGATCAACCTTCTTTGTTGTTCAGCTCTCATTTCCATACATCACTACTGGGTAAACCATAGATTTAACTATATGGACCTTTGTTGGCAAGGTGATGTCTCTGCTTTTTAAGATGCTGTCTAGGTTTGTCAATGACCCTTTGGGATAATATCACACAAATTCTAAAAATGTAGTTGTGCTTGGCCATGCTGTGATGAGGCCTTGCACAGGAACGGTGTTTTGTTACAAGCAGCCCACGGGCAAAACTGAGGGGAAGTCTGAAGTTTATTTTACTTTTTGGAATAAACTACTGCTGGATTGTAGTAAAAACTCAAAAGTGGTCTGCAAAACGTCCCCGCTTGATTGTGATAAAACCTCAGACTTGTTTACAAAAAAACAAACAGGACATTTCATTAGGATTGTCCCATCAGAGACAAGTGCTGTTGTTGGCATATGTTTGTTTCGAGAGACAATGGAGTGCGCCTCTAGGGATTGAAGTCAAACCCCTGGGGCGCAAGGCTAGGCTGTTTGTATGGAGGTCCTGGGCAGCCCAGATGACAAGACCCCCCCTCTTGGCCTCACAGAGCAAGACGTTGGCAACAGTTTGGCTGAAGGAGTTGCCAGACGCAGGCATTTAATAATAATAATAACAACAACAACAACAATTTATTATTTATACCCCGCCCATCTGGCTAGGTTTCCCCAGCCACTCTGGGTGGCTTCCAACAGAATATTAAAAAACAATTGTCTATTAAACATTAAAAGCTTCCCTAAACAGGCTGCCTTCAGATGTCTTCTAAAAGTCTGGTAGTTGTCTTTCTCTTTGACATCTAGTGGGATGGTGTTCCACAGGGAGGGTGCCACTACCGAGAAGGCCCTCTGCCTGGTTCCCTGTAACTTGGCTTCTCGCAGTGAGGGAACTGCCAGAAGGCCCTCGGCACTGGACCTCAGTGTCCGGGCGGAACGATGGGGGTGGAGACGCTCCTTCAGGTATACTGGACTGAGCCCGTTGAGGGCTTTAAAGGTCACCACCAACTCTTTGAATGTGCTTGGAAACGTACTGGGAGCCAATGTAAGTCTTTCAAGGCTTCATCCAACCGTCTTAGGGACTCCACTCTGTATTTGTATAGGGTTTACTCCTGAGCCTTTTCTTCTCTCAAAGATATCCCCCAAAGCAGCAGAGGTTTAGGACCAGAGTTTTCCTTCTCCTTAGATGGGCTCCCTCCCAGGTTGGCGAGCCCCATCTGCCCCTCACTGCCCTCCACAGAACCTGCAAAAACCTGCCTTCTTGACCGTCGGACGCACAATTGGTCTTGTCCACTCAACTCACCGGAGCCTGTCTTCACATGCTGCTGGGGGTGGGGGGCGGGGAAAGACAGCTAAAAACTGTTATTTAAAGCAACATTCAAAAAACCCAATCAAAATCAACAGTAAACTAAAAACTGATTATAACACATTTTATTCATTTATTTACTAAATTTGTATACTGCTTTATACCCCGTAGATCTCAGGGCGCTTCATTTAACTTCTGCATGTCTGTAGGAAATGTTTTAAGCAGGTGCTGAAAGGGGGTACAGAGGGGTTTGTTGGCATGTGTACAAAGGCAAAGTGTGGATTTGTTGCTCTGCCGACATTTGTCTCTGGTTCTGCCTCAGGCAGTTGCCCAGAAGGATGTGTGACCCTCAGGCTGGCAAATGTCCCCCAGCATATGAAAGAGGGTACCTTTTATCACATGTGGTGGACCTGCCCCAAGGTGAAAGTCTTCTGGGAGAAGATTTATAATGAATTGGAAAAAAAGGTTGAAATATACATTTATTAAGAAACCAGAGGCCTTTCTTCTTGGAATAACAGGTCTGGAACTGCCCAAGAAAGATGTTAGATTGTTTTTGTATGTCACAACTGCAGCTAGAATTTTGTTAGCTAAGAATTGGAAAACACAAGAAGTCCCAACAGTGGAGGAATGGCAGATGAAGATGATGGATTTTTTTGGAGCTAGCCGATCTGACTGGAAGAGTCCGTGACCAGAAGGAGGAGGAGTACCAGGAGGAATGGATGAAATTCAAAGACTATTTAGTTAAATATGCTAAGATAACTTAACTGGAAAAACTTACAAATACCAGATAGGCTTAGGATTTAAATATGTGATGATAGAGAATAATATGTTTAAAGTTAAAAGGAAAAGAAAGAAAGAAAGATGTCCCTTCTCTAGACCTTTAGCATAGCCTGGCACCTGATGGTGATGTTAAGTGATCAAGTTAATTTTATGAGAAAACTGGTTTTGGAAAACTGTTACAATGAAATACACTGAAATTCAGCTGGGGGGGGATTTGAGAAAGCTGCTTAACAATGTTACTAAGATTGGATCAAGTACAGTTAAGATGTATGCTTGTTTGCTTAAATTTTTTGGAAAATCAATACAAATTTTTGGGGAAAAAAATGTTCCCCACCATATGATAGTAAACCCGTTCCTGGATTAAGCAGGTGTGGAGAACCTTTGGCCTTCCAGATGTTGTTGGACATAGTCCATGATGAGGGATGATGGGACTTGGAGTCCAACAGCATCTGGAGGTTGCGCCAAGGTTGCGCTTGATGTCTCCACCATCTGGAAGTTCATGCCTGGGGATCCTTGGACCTTAACTGTTTTCACATACTAGCAACACATCCTGTAGAATTCTGTCCGTTATATGTTATCTGTGCAATCAGAATCAATTCCAGGTACCCAAAAATTGTACTGTACTGGAAAATCCGACTTTTGAGCCGTCTGGCGCCCAAATGGCAACCAGGCATTCTGTTTATTGCTGGCCTGTGGATATTCTGAGCCCTTGGAATTATTGCGGTGCCATCTACCTGAGTGAGTCAAGGGCAGAAGTAAACTGCTTTTGTAGTGTGAATGTGGGAGAAAAGCCAAAAAGCCTAGATTTGGAGCTTGCTGAATAAGGATGCTAAATGTTTTCTGGCTGGCAGCAGCAGCAGCAGCGTCTTGGATATTGGGAAGTTGAATTATTATTGTCTGGGGAATAACAATGCTTGCCTGCGTGTTTCATTGCCATCTGCTCAACCTGTACTTTTGCAAATAAAAAGTTTATTAATAGAAGTCTCCAGTACCCTCTTTAAAAAAACACAAACAGACACAGGGTCCAGCTGCTGTGAAACCTCCTTCAGCTCAGGGAAATGGGAAGCCCGATAAAATATTGTCTACTGTATTTAAATTGTATCTTGGTTTCAGAGTAGGAATCTTTTTGGGTGACAGGAGCCAGCCATCGCCAGCTTCAGGCAATAAACATTGATCTTCCTAAGAGACAGGCGATGAAGCTGTCAATTTACTAAGTAAATATGAAGTGGTTCCCTGGCTGAAATAGCTATTATCGCTACTGGATTGCTATGTTCTGATTTGTGAATGCTATAATGACCTTAAAAAAAAAAAGTAACCTGATTATGGCAGTGTAGTCCTCTCTCCCCCCCCCCCCGCTTGGAGGGAGACATGCATTTTGCCAGAGCTAATTGAACATTAGCAGCTTGGGGATGGCAGAGGATTGTAAATGGAGACTTGATGGCGTTCAGAAATGCAGAGAAGTACATGCAGGATGGTAAGAAAGAAGGAACAATAGCAACAGCTGTGCTGAAAGTAGAGAAGAGGCAGGCAAAACAAAAAACTTGACCCCACTTGTTCACACATTAAAAGGTAAAGGTACCCCTGTCCGTACGGGCCAGTCGTGTCCGACTCTAGGCTTGCGTGCTCATCTCGCTCTAGAGGCCGTGAGCCGGCGCCGTCCGAAGACACTTCCGGGTCACGTGTCCAGCATGACGAAGCTGCAGCTGGCGAGCCAGCACCAGCGCAGCACACGGAAACGCCGTTTACCTTCCCGCTATAAAGCGGTACCTATTTATCTACTTGCACTTAAGAGTGCTTTCGAACTGCTAGGTGGGCAGGAGCAGGGACCGAACGACGGGAGCTCACCTCGCCGTGGGGATTCGAACCGCCAACCATACGATCGGCAAGTCCTAGGCACTGAGGTTTTACCCACAGTGCCACCCGCGCCCCTTGTTCACACATTACGTAATCAGAAGAGAGAATTTTGGTGTATACCTAAAAATATTGTTTTGGGGAGCAGCCTTGAGGGACCTGATTCTGCTGCCCTGAAAAGGTGAAGCCCTAAAAATGGAGGGAGAGAAGCAGTAACAGTAAAAGCAAGGCAGATCTGTTTATTTGCAGGTGCTTGCCATTTGGAAGTGTAGCATGGGATGTTTTACATGAGAGTCCAGTTTAAAGTAGGAATAGTGATCTCTTACCAAGCTGGACAGGTCGGCAGAGGTGTTGGTGTTGGAGACTAGCTGGATATTTGGGGCTAGATAAATGAGTCTGAGGAAGCCGGAAGAGAGTTCTGACTAGTTTTGATTTGCTGACCTGAGATGGGGACAACATGACTCCACATTATTCCACGTGGTGACATCAGAATATTTCGTGAGAGGAGTGGTTGTCAGCCATGCTGAGCTGTCAAGATTGAGTATACAGCCTCTCTAGAGAGATGGCCTGAAGATTGTTGACGACTCCTTCAGTAGTACTTGCATGCAGCCCCAGTCTCGGGGGGGTGAGAGGTTTTGTGGGTTCCAACACACACTCTGGGTGGTTTCTTTTGAATGAGGTCAGTGGAGACCAATGGAGTTTTCATGATGTAAGTTCTTTTTTTAAAAACACACACACATAAACAAACATGCATACAGGCTGAAAATAAGATGTAAGGTTCATAGCATTAACAAGCTGACAGTTCCTCACACACCACATCTAGGTTTTAAGGGGAATTCCCCAATCCTATAGGAATAAATAGGATTTTTAGATTCATTGCTTTTTTAGTCGTCCTGGTGGCTCATAAAGAGAAGATGAAAAAATATGCAATATTGAAAATATCGTAAAAATAAGTAGCATAAAAAAGTGGGGTGGGGGTGGGGAGTAACTAAAGCCCAACTTTGTCAATATTCAGTCAGGGGGAGTTAAAAGCCTGGAAAAAAATCCAGTGCTGGAAAGAACATAAAGCATCAGGTGAGCTTTTCTATACCTTTGTCTTTAACAGGTTTTGAATGTTTAAACTGTTTTTGGAATGCTTTTTAAAAAACGTTCTGCTGTGGGTATATTTGCCCCTCTAGGCTCTTTCAGGAGGAAGGGTGGGATATGTGTTCAATATATAATAATCCTAATCATGGGAGTAACTCCTATTGAATAAGTGAGGTTAGGATTGAAGTCTGTTTTTTTTATTCCGTGCAATCAAAGCCTGGCTCCCCAAAAAGAAACCTAGCTGGTTCTCCTTGCTCATTTATGTGCAAAACTTTTGTCTTGTCATTCAGCAGACGAACACCCATCTCCCAAGAAGTCCTCAAAATGTACTTAGATCTGAAGCAGCTGGATCTCAGCCAGACTTCCAGGAGGGCTGCACATGTCTAACGACAAATTGTCGTTTTCTTGGATCCTGTTGCCGTGCTCTTTTTCATGAAACAGGTTGTGTAGCCTGGAGAGAGAAAAAGGGATTTCCTCTTATTGTGAAACTTGACATGTCTTTTCAAAATCCCGATGACCCTGGAAGTGTCTCTTTCTTATGATCCTTGAAAACGCCATGTAAGCCCGAATAATTAAAAACACCCCGGCTGTGATTTGTTTTGATGTGGCTGTGATTTGAGGGTGGGCTGTATAGCTCAGTGACCAAGCCTATGCACTGCATGCTGTGTCCCAGGTTTAAAACCCCAGTGTCTCCCGGTAGGCCTGAGGGGAAAATCCTGTCTGCTGCCAGTCAGTGTAGACAACACTTTGCTACATATACCAATAGTCTGACCCGGAATAAAGCAGCTTCCTCTGTTATCAGCTGTCTGCACGAGACTGTTCTTGGGACCTGTGTGGGAGAATATAAAGTGACGAGCTACTTTTCTAAATAACATGGAAAATGAAGCTCTGATTTTGTGCCAAAGCACTCATTATTCCATCCTCCCTATTGCCTTTGCTGGCTGGAGCTGATGGGAGTGGAATTCTAGCAATATTAAGAGGAAACGGGTTCCCCACCCATGTACTGAATTCATTTGAAAATCAATACACCCCTACCATAACACCAACATAAGTCTAGTGTCCCAGATCAAGGGAAGAAATTGGACCACGCTATTCAACCTACCAGTTTGAAAGCACACCAGTGCAAGTAGATAAATAGGTACTGCTGTGGCGGGAAGGTAAACAGTGTTTCCGTGCGCTGCTCTTGTTTTGTCAGAAGCAGCTTAGTCATGCTGGCCACTTGACCTGGAAAAACTGCCTGCGGACAAACGTCGGCTCCCTCGACCAGTAAAGCGAGATGGGTGCCGCAACCCCAGAGTCGTTCACGACTGGACTTAATGGTCAGGGGTCCCTTTACTTGGAATATTGTATCCAGTTCTGGGCACCACAATTTAAGAAGGATGTTGACAGGCTGGAACGTGTGCAGAGGAGGGCAAGCAGGGTGATCAAGGGTCTGGAAACCAAGCCTGATGAGGAGTGACAGAGATACGAGTCAGGTTCATCCTGCCAATACTACTACTCTGTACCTCCTTGCAAAGCCAGGCGTAACATATTCAGCAACGCAGATTTTGCGCTGCTATGATGGACATTCGCCCGAGAATGATTTGCGTCATGCACCAAACCTAAAGTGAAGGCTCATACACAAGACCCATTGCCTCTCTTGCACCCTCCCTTCTATAGTGACTTTTGCAAGTGTTTGCTCTTAATTGTCTAGCTGATTTTAAGTCTCCTTCACGCACCCCCCTTCTTTGAGTCACTTCTGTTACCCGCTTTATCTGTTTTATTTCCCAAATTATTGTGCGTTTCTATTTTAACTTACGCTGGTCTGTGATCCTAATAAAGATGATGATGGTAATGGTGTGTTGTGATTGGGTAATGGGTTAAATTATGTGCTCTGTCATGGTGATGTGTGGTTATCAATATAGGGCTATTTCCCCCCCCCCCCCATTAGTTGTACCAGGTTTGGCGTGGTGTAAACTTGCAGAACAGCAACAACAGCAGCAACAACAACAGTTAATTATTTAATATATCCTCCGTTTTCAATTTTGGAGTTGAGGAGGGTGGAAAAATTCATCGCCTTTAACTACCTCCCCCACAATGCATGTTGTTTTTGCAGTGTTTGGCTTGGTTTCTTGAGCCTGTGATGACTTCTCCTTTTGATGGAATATTGTGCTTAAAAACAGAAGGAAAAGAATTACTTCATAGTAATTTGTTTGTTTGCCCTTCGGCCTATTTTTAAGCACAGCGCCAGGCCAGGGAATTGGGCCAGCAAGTTACTAGTAAACAATTAAAGTAAAGAGAATTTTCTTTTGCGAAGCTGTGTCTTCATGTATCCAGTGGTGATTCAACAGCAGTCTTCCAAAACACAGACCCACACAAAGGGTACCTTTTTCACTCCGCAGTATTAATGCCCTGTTTCTTTCCTTTTTTTAATAGAGCACCCATCTTGGAGATAAACAAAAAGCAGATCAAGATAGGACCAATGCCCAAAGGGAGCCATCTGTGGAAGCATCAATAAATATGATCAGTGATGGATGACCTTGGACAGGGAGCAAAGAAATTATCCTTTCTGTCACAGATATCTTATATTTTATGAGTGGCAGAAATGGGTTGTCGGAGGCCTGTGTAGGAAACTAGGAAAGATACCATTTAGCAGTTTGGTAGAAAAACTGCATTGAGAAATTATTCTGGGGTGTATATGCTAAGTATTTTGAATAATTGTCATACAGTTGGCAGATAGAGATGTGGAAATACTTCTCTGTGTCTCCCCCTATTTGTTATCCTCATCTTTCTGTCTTTTTAACTCTGTTCTGTGTTTTTTTCCCCTCCTCTCTTTTTCTTGCTTTCTGTATTATTATTATTTTAACTCTGTATTGCATTTGTTTGGTTTTTAATTGCACTATATTTTGAAAACATATAATAAAAAGTTATGGGGGGGGAACAAAGAATTATCTCCAAGAGAATTATTTATTTGCTTACATTTATAAAGTGCTTTATGGAGATGCAGGTTCCCACAGCACCTCAGGCAGAAGATTCCAGAATTTGGGAGCCATTACTTTCAGTCAGTTGACTCTTGAGTAAAACTTGGCTGGATGTAGTTAACCACATTTACTGTTGCTTTTCTTCAGCATTGCATCATAATAGTAATGAAAGAGTTCAGTTTCCTTAGAGAGCATGGGTAAGCAAACTAAGGCCCAGGGCCCGGATCTGGCCAATTCGCCTTCTAAATCCGGCCTGTGGACAGTCTGGGAATCAGCACGTTTTCACATGAGTAGAATGTGTGCTTTTATTTAAAATGCATCTCTGGGTTATTTGTGGGGCATAGGAATTCGTTCACCCCCCCCCCAATATAGTCCAGTGGCGCTGTGGGTTAAACCACAGAGCCTAGGACTTGCCGATCAGAAGGTCGGCGGTTCAAATCCCCGCGACGGGGTGAGCTCCCGTTGCTCGGTCCCTACTCCTGCCAACCTAGCAGCTCGAAAGCACGTCAAAGTGCAAGTAGATAAATAGGTACCGCGCCAGCGGGAAGGTAAACGGCATTTCCGTGTGCTGCTCTGGTTCGCCAGAAGTGGCTTAGTCATGCTGGCCACATGACCCGGAAGCTGTACACTGGCTCCCTCGGCCAATAAAGCAAGATGAGCTCCGCAACCCCAGAGTCGGTCACGACTGGACCTAATGGTCAGGGGTCCCTTTACCTTTACTTTACCCCCACAAGGTCTGAGGGACAGTGGACCGGCCCCCTGCTGAAAAAGTTAGCTGACCCCTGCCGTAGAGTCTATCTGTCACAACAGCATACAAAGCTGAAGGGCAGGTTTTGAGAAAGGTACACAATGCGTTCTTCCTTGGATAATGTTCTTTGGAATGCAGGTGGAAGATGTCTTGCCATAAACCTGTGTGGCTTATAAACCACCAGATTGAACGGTGCCCTCCAGTCATGTGATTCCCACCAAGGGCCCTGCTGCCTGCCTGGGCTTACGAAACAGTGTGGCTGTCAAGCCCCCTAGCAGGCTGCAGCGCATGGCTGACAATGTGCTCTGTTCAACCCGGTAGGTTGCGGATTCCACTGATCCAGAAACAAAGGGATATTTGCCAACCCGCTGGAAATGAAAAAAAAAGGCAAATAGAAGGAAAACATCCCAAGGAATTGGGTTTTTAAATAAGGAAGAAAGAAGCGTACTCGATGCATTTTGAGTTTTCTGCTCTTTTATCGTGGGTAGTATTTTGCTGCTCCTTTAATAAGAGAGACAGGTAATTTTCTTTCGTCTTTCCTGTCTGTTTCCCGCCACGGACGCCTGGCCTGTCAACGTGTACTTTCCACTTCCTTTAATTACACAATAACAGCCTCTCCTTTAGAGAAGGAAGAAAGCTTCAGGTGGAAATGCAAGGCAGTGAAATGAACTCCACTCTTTTAAGGGACTGAACAGCTACGGTTGATATTTTAGCTACCACAGCAATCCCCAGGTTGTGTGCTGGGTACACAACAGTGCCATAGAGAAGCAGATTAGGCATTTCTTCACGCCCACAGCACCAGATGACAGAGGAGCCTCTGTGTCCCTGTATGATTCGCTGGCAGATTACATGCTTTGCATGCAGAAAGTCCCAGGCACCTCCAGCTGGGACTTGGAAAAGTACTTGTCTAAAAATCTGGAGATCTACCACCCATTAGTGGCATCTGCCCTGTGGGAAGGAAGAAGAAGCCAAGGGAGGAAGACAAAGACAACTTCAGGGCCAGCTCCAGTTGGACTCTCCTTCCCCACCCCACCCCCCGACTTTCCATTTTCTATCATTCATCTGTTTGGGTCTTTTAAAATTGGCAGAAAGGCAATCTATAAATGCAATAAATAAATAATATTGAACTAGACCAGTGTTTCCGAAACTTGGGTCTCCAAGTTGTTTTTGGACTACAACTCCCATCATCCCTAGCTAGCAAGACCAGTGGTCAGGGATGATGGGAATTGTAGTCCAAAAAATGAATGGAAACACTGAAGTAGATGAATGCAGTGGTCTGGCTTGGTAGAAGGCAGCTTAGGACACAAGATGCTGGATGTTTTTTACAATCGGAGCTCAGTCTGTCTAGCTCAGGCTCTGTGTATGCACCAGACACTAAAGCCCCATCCCGAATCCTGGGAGCTGTAGTTTGTTAAGGGTGCTGGGAATCGTAACTCTGTGCATGGTAAACTACAGCTCCCAAGACTCTTGGGAGTGGAGGGAGATGTGCTTTAAATGTACAGACTCTGAGTATTGTCTGTAATTATATTGACTGAAAGTGGCTTTTCATGTTTCGTGCAGGAGTCTCTCCCATCTGTTCCTGGACACACCAGGGATTGAACCTGCGATTTCTGTATCCAGAGCATGTCCTCTAGCTTGGGCTGTGGTCTTTCCCTTTTCTGTGCTCCAGTTCTGCGTCCCAAGCCTGAACTCTGTTCTCTTGGCTCATAGCCTTTCCCTCTACCCTTTCATTCAGGGTATCCTGTCTCCACACAGCACCTGTGCTTTAGAAAGGGTTACAGATCGGTCCATAAAAGCATCTTCCTGTTTGCTAGCGGTGAATTTACCTGAGTATGGAAGTTTCCATCAGCAGCGGGGTTTTAGAAAGAGAAAAGGAACTCCCTGCTGTTTCTGAACACATTTAGCTCCAAATACAAAAACAGCGGCCAAATGGAGCACATCAGTTTCGATTAGCACATAACAGCCCCAGCAGCCAAAGGCCTGAGAACTCCAATCACAGCTCTGCTATATCCTGGAATTATTCTGTTCTACAAACTTCTAGATAAGCTGCTGCTTCTGGCAAATGTTTTTTAGGCTCAAGGATGAAGAATTAGAATTTTCACTTGTTTGGGGGAAAGTTAAAGAAACAGCCAAACGCTGTTTAATCTCTGAAATAAGGAACTGTGGTGTGATTTACTTTTGCTTTGTGTTTTAAAAAAGGAATGGAGCCTGATTAAAGCTGCACTCCTAAGCATGCATGCAGCAATCCACATCCACATCAGAAGCAAAGTCCTTTTGGCAATGTAAGGCTTTGCACTTAGAGAAGTGGGTTTGCTGTTAAGTACATAGGATAGCTCCTCCTCCTCCTCTGTGCACTGCACTTTACAAAGCACAAGTTAACAGGATCCCACCCTGGGGGCTTGCATGGCAGAAACAGACACAAGGAAAGGACAGAGGAAGGAGGAGGGAATAGAGGCAGGAGTAAACAAGGGAAGAATATGCCACTGTTTCAATCATGTGTTATTTGGCTGAGCTTCAGTAGGGTGTTGGGACACCATGATATGTATATTTGTTGCTGTTGTTGGCACCCGTCCGTTTCGGGAGAAAATGGAGTGTGCCTCTGGGCTGTGTGTGTGTGTGTGTGTGTGAAGTCAAACCACAGCAGTACCAAAGTGGCCTCCATGTGGTGCAAGCCTGGGCGGTATGTATGGAGGTTCTAGGCTGCCAAGATGGCAAGACCCCCCTCTCAGCCTCGCTGATGTGACCCAAAGGAAAGCAGAGCAATATGTTTGGCACCAGCTTGGCTGCAGGAGTTTCCAGAAGGAGGCATACAAGGCGCCACTCATCCGCTTTAGGGACTCCACTTCAGATTTGTGTAGCGGTTTACTCCTTAGCCTTTTCTTCTCCTGAAAATATCCCACAAGTTGACGAGCCCCATCTGCCTCTCAGTTCTCTCTACAGCACATGCAGAAATCTCCTCCTTGACCATAGGACCCATTGGACAAGACCCCATTGGTCTTGTCTCCTCAATCCGCCTGAGCCTGTCTTCACATGTAAGGGAAGCCCCTAACCCACCAAGGGTTTGAGACCCATCGTCTCCCATCACCTGGTTTAGCCAGTCAGTCAAAGCCATTCCTAGAGTGTGGCCGCTGTCTCATGGTGACAGCTTCTGGGAGCCACAGGTGAGAGCTGAGTGCAGGGTGGGGAAAAAAGGTGGACAGACTACCCCACAAGGAACATGATGTGTCCCCCACCCAGAGGTACTGCTTCTCCCCTAACACCCCTATTGTTGTTGTTGTTGTTTAGTCATATCCGACTCTTTGTGACCCCATGGACCAGAGCACGCCAGGCACTCCTGTCTTCCACTGCCTCCCGCAGTTTGGTCAAACTCATGCTGGTAGCTTCGAGAACACTGTCCAACCATCTTGTTCTCTGTCGTCCCCTTTTCCTTGTGCCCTCCATCTTTCCCAACATCAGGGTCTTTTCCAGGGAGTCTTCTCTTCTCATGAGGTGGCCAAAGTATTGGAGCCTCAGCTTCACGATATGTCCTTCAGAATGGATAGGCTTGATCTTCTTGCGGTCCATGGGACTCTCACCCCTACACCCCATTAATCGACAACCCTCCTGACCTTGTTGACTTACGATTTCTCCAATCAGATGACAGTTCAAATAATTATATCTAGGAACATGGGAAGCTACTTTATACTGAGTTGGTCCAGTGGTCCACCTAGCTTAGTATTGTCTACACTGACTGGCAGGAGCCTTTTCCAGGGCATTAGGCAGGGGTCTCCCCCAATGGCTGGGGTTGCTGGGGATTGAACCTGAGACCTTCTGCATGCAAAGCAGATGCTCTGCCACTGAGCTTCCCCACATGTCACATAGTGTCTGCAGGCAGTTGGAGGATGAGTCCCTGGAGTGAGTGCCTGGAGGCAGTTGGATGATGGATGGTGGCTAACAGATTGAGGTTGAATCCTGACAAGACAGAAGTACTGTTTCTGGGGGACAGGGGGCGGGTGGGTGTGGGGCACTCCCTGGTCCTGAATGGGGTAACTGTGCCCCTGAAGGACCAGGTGCGCAGCCTGGGAGTCATTTTGGACTCACAGCTGTCCATGGAGGCGCAGGTCAATTCTGTGTCCAGGGCGACTGTCTACGAGCTCCACCTGGTACGCAGGCTAAGACCCTACCTGCCCGCGGACTGTCTTGCCAGAGAGATGTATGCTCTAGTTATCTCCCGCTTGGACTACTGCAATGCGCTCTACGTGGAGCTACCTTTGAAGGTGACCCGGAAACTGCAATTAATCCAGAATGCGGCAGCTAGACTGGTGACTGGGAGTGGCCGCCAAGACCGCATAACACCGGTTCTGAGAGATCTGCATTGGCTCCCAGTACATTTCCGAGCACAATTTAAAGTGTTGGTGCTGACCTTTAAAGCCCTAAACGGCCTTGGTCCAGTATACCTGAAGGAGCATCTCCACCCCCATTGTTCAGCCCAGACACTGAGATCCAGCGCCGAGGGCCTTCTGGCGGTTCCTTCATTGCAAGAAGTGAAGTTACAGGGAACCAGACAGAGGGCATTCTCGGTAGTGGAGCCCACCCTGTGGAACACCCTCCCATCAGATGTCAAGGAAATAAACAACTACCTGACTTTTAGAAGACATCTGAAGGCAGTCCTGTTTAGGGACGTTTTTAATATTTAATGCTGTATTGTTTTTAACACTCGATTGGAAGTCGCCCAGAGTGGCTGGGGAAACCCAGCCAGATGGGTGGGGTATGCATGCATGTATGTAAAAATAAAAATAAAAATAAAAATAATTATAGGACACAAACGGGATGGGGGCTATGTTAGCAGAATCATCCTTGCCCTGCCTGGTGAGCCAGTCTGCAAGGGCCCCTCCTGGGAAGTCATTCTTGGAAGGCGCTGTGTTTATATGAAGGGAGTTAGGGCTGGGAAAAGGCTGTGAATCATGTCAAACAGCAGATGAAGCTCCTGGAGAGGCAAATGCAAATGCTGCGCTTGTCCATTAAGTTCTATTAATGTTCCTGTTCTGGGAGTCGATACCCAGCGCTTTACTGGAAGACGTTTGCCGTCCTCCCGGCGGGGCTTGGGAAGCTGCACTTTAGACGGGCACAAGGGAGATGTTGCGGGTGCCCTCTGACACTCGGCCGCATTAACTCTCCTTGCTTTCATGCACACATTACAGTGCGGTAATGCGGTTCTTGGGTCTAATGGGGGGGGGGCGTTTCTGGCCTTTGCAAAGAAGCCACAGGAAAGCCAGCAGCTGCTTAGCAAGGCCTGAGCTCCCTCTGCTGCCCCTGTGCTCATATTAACCATGGCTGCTACCATAGCTCTGCTCCACATCAGTAGCGCCAGTCTGGGGAACTCAAGCCAAGGACCACAGTCCAGGGCCGGTGGCTTTATTTTTGCCTGGGTTGCAGCCAGGACTCTTGCAATACTCAAGTCCGTCTTGCATTAAGGGCTGGATTTCATAGATTCTCCTTCATCGAGTTGGATTTCGTTGCTGCAGTCACAGCAAAGAGTCTTCAGAAATTGGTTTCGTGGCATAAACTTCTTGCACAGCAGTGTCTGTGCATCTGCTGAGAATTGCGCCACTGTTGTCTTCAAGATGCTTTTTTTGGCAGGTGCTCATTTGTTTGTTTGTTTATTATTTATTTCCTGGCTTTAAATCTCACCTTTCCTCCAAAGAGTTCAGGCTGGTATATGCATCGTTCTCTTCCTCCCGTTTGCTATAACGGATATAACAAAAGGTTGCCCCTTTTGAATTTACATCACCATTTGCTGCTGCTATTATTTATTTATTTACTTTATTTCATTTCATAAAATTCATCCGCCGTTTGATTGCAAAAAACAAACAAACCACACTCTCGAAGAAGATAAAACAAGAAAATCAAGGGGGGGGGGAGAATCACAACTCTACTTTAAAGCATACAAAAGTTAAAATACTAAAGGAGATTGATATTACTATAACTATCTAACAATCTGGATTGGCTTCTTTAAACAAGAATGTTTTTAGCCGGTGCCAGAAAGAATATACTGAAGGCACCTGATTGAAATCAATAGGCAGGGAGTTCCGACATGCAGGTGCTGCCACACTAAACCGTCAGGTTCTTACAAATGCAGAATGGGTATTATGTGGCATCTGTAGAAGTGCCAGTTCCACCAAGTGTTCAAGCATCTCTTTAACTTGTCCTCTAGCAGCTTGTTAAATCTCTTTATGCTGGATATCCTTTTATAGGGCCAGACTAGGATTTCAAAATCAGAAACTTTTGCCAGTTGCTGCCATGACTCCAAACAGCATGTGCAGAAATGGCATTGTGCACATGGGTACAATCCTCTACACATTTGCCTTGGGAATAAGTTCCATTAACCTCAATGGGACTTACTTCTAAGTGAACATGTATAGAAATGCACTGCAGGAGACTGTGCTACAGATCAGGAAGTTCTTGCCTCTTCCGTGAACCACTAGGTGATCTTCTTGTTGTTTAGTCGTTCAGTCGTGTCCGACTCTTCGTGACCCCATGGACCAGCGCACGCCAGGCACTCCTGTCTTCCATTGCCTCCTGCAGTTTGGTCAAACTCATGCTGGTAGCTTCGAGAACGCTGTCCAACCATCTCATCCTCTGTTGTCCCCTTCTCCTTGTGCCCTCCATTTTTCCCAACATCAGGGTCTTTTCCAGGGAGTCTTCTCTTCTCACGAGGTGGCAAAAGTACTGGAGCCTCAGCTTCAGGATCTGTCCTTCCACTGAGCACTCAGGGCTGATTTCCTTCAGAATGGAGAGGTTTGATCTTCTTGCAGTCCATGGGACTCTCAAGAGTCTCCTCTAGCACCATAATTCAAAAGCATCAATTCTTTGGTGATCAGCCTTCTTTATGGTCCAGCTCTCACTTCCATACATCACTACTGGGAAAACCCTTTTACCTAAAAGGTGATCTTAGGTAAGTCTGTTTCAGCCTCGCAGCCTCTGCAATATGGGCAAGAATAATACTTTCTCTGGGAGGATTATACAAAACCAGTAGCTTCTCAAGAGAAGCAAACTCTTCTCTGGATGGCATTTGAATTTCCAGATTCCAGACAAGTAAACAAAGAGGGGAAGTAATCATCATGTTTCGTGCAGAGCTGAGGAAATGAGAAGAAGTGAAAGTGACCCATTTGCTAGGTGGTATTTCAAAATTCAAGTGCGAAAGGAAGCAGGAAGTGAGCGCTGACAAGCCCGTCGGACAGCTTGTGTTGGGAGCTCTTTGTGCTTCTGGTGTCTTACGCTCAGCTAGAGCTGGCAGGTGTCTCTCAGCATCCAAGCAATGTCGGAGACTTGAGATGCAGAGATTTATGATGTCACGAGGCATCAGGGACTGGTGATGATTCAGGGTTGTCAGTTCTCGAAAGTAGAAGATGTGGCCCACCAGTGAAAGAGAGGTACCAGATAGAAGAAGGGTCAGAAAAATCGTGGAGGTAGCGGATTAATTTTCTACATGTTTTCTGTTTTGAATAGCACTCTCCTTTTTATTGTACTGTTGACAACGGCCTTTGCCCAAGCAGTAAAGATTTGAGTTTGAATTCTTATCGTGTGTGTGTGTGTGTGTGTAGATTTCTCTCTACCACCCCTGGTGATAAAACCTTAAGATTTCGTATGCAGCATTTTCTCTTTCAGCACGATAACATTAACACTGGCTGTATACTTCTACATTTGATAGTAAAAAATCTTCGTGATTGCTACTGGATTTTTCTGGGTTTATTGCTAAACGGTCAACTCTGTTAGGCCTATATGTTGGAAAAATAGTTACAAAAGTTACAAAATAAAGAACACTTACAGTGGTACCTCGGGTTACATACGTTTCAGGTTACATACGCTTCAGGTTACAGACTCCTCTAACCCAGAAATAGTGCTTCAAGTTAAGAACTTTGCTTCAGGATGAGAACAGAAATCGTGCTCCGGTGGCACAGCAGCAGCAGGAGTCCCCATTAACTAAAGTGGTGCTTCAGGTTAAGAACAGTTTCAGGTTAAGTATGGACCTCCGGAATGAATTACCGTAAGTACTTAACCCGAGGTACCACTGTATTTGGTTGGAATTAGAAGACAGGGAAGCATCCAGCTCGTGGTACTGATTTAAACATAGTTGCCCTGAAGCCATAAGAGGAAACCCCAAAACCTGGGTCTCAGGAATGATGTCTCAGACCTAGCAAACCCTATCCTGTGCTCTCATCCTGGTTATGTTTGCATGCGTGAGTTCCTTAGTAACATGATGGCTGCGGTTCTCAATTTGATGCTGTGATTTGTTTGCATGGTTATAAGAAGTTCTTGCAACTGGAAGGTTTTCCCCTAAAGGTTCAGGGACCGGAAGCACTTTAAATTTTCCTTGGAGCTATTTAACGATTAGAGGAAGGAGGAAATTGATTGTCTTTAGTAACGCGAGTCGGCATTTCTGGCTAAGCCCCCACTTAACCTTTCGCCAGCATCGGGTGATTTCTTTCCTGGTACTTGAATATAAATGGCTGCTTGGGCTGGAATTTTTAAAATGAAATTTTGACCTAGTATAAGAGTAGGTGAGCCTTAAGATGACCTATTTCTTGAGCATTCATCCTGACTTGCATGGCAGTTATATTGCATGGCTGTTCATTGAGTATTTGTTCTGATTTGTTTGCAGGGAGGTCACACGGCAATGAGCATTCATCCTCATTCTGGCTTCCAGAAATGATGTAGTGGAGGAGGGAATTTGGGGGCAGTGCAGCTCTGGAGCAGCAGGGATAACTTCATTTGCTGGAGTGCTAGGATAATTGACGGGCCCTCCTTTTTCAGGTCCTGCTCTCTTTAGGGTTGGTACTTCATTTGCACTTCTAATTAAAAGCCAAAAGGTGTTTTTCATAGAATCATAGAATTGGAAGAGACCATGAGGGTCATCTAGCCCAACCTCCTGTAGTGCAGGAATCTTTTGTCCAGCGTGGGTCTCAAACCCACAACCCTGGGATTAAAAGTCCCATGCTCTACCAACTGCACTAAAGCCCAGTGCCTTTTGCAGATTGAACTTATTCAGTCATCAGTACGCACCACTAAGTTCAATGGCGCTTGCTGCTGGGTAAATGCATAGGACTTAGTTACACTGGATAAAACTTTAGTATTTATCATGTCACGGAATTGCTTCTTTACTCACATTTGGGGTTGAATTTATTAATTTTATTATTATTTTACAAAGTTGCATTTTTGGGGTGTCTGGCTATGTGGGCTGTCATTGTACGTGGCTGGACTTCAAATTTTCCCTCCCCACTGACTTCCAGTTTGCAAACCAACATTTACATCTGTATCTGTGAAACCAAAAAGGAACCGAAAGATGGAGGCTGCAATCCTTACAAGGGAGAAATCCCATCAAATTCGGTGGCACTTACTTCTTAGTAAACTTGGGCTGTTGTTTTATGCGTCTGATTTCCCTCCTGGCCTTTATTTGCACAGGGTCAGAAGAGAAGTCATATCCCTGATTTCCCATGATGCTCTTGAGTTCTGTCTCCTCCTGTCTCTCTTGGCAACATATCCTGTGATGATCAGCAATGGTTTTTTTTTAACTGGCACCCCTCTCCCTTGAAGATGGATGCCACAGCCCTTTCTGGAAAAGGTGATGAGGGAACATTAACCTATAAAATAGCAAGGCAGCCCAATGGATCTGGAGTCCATGTCTCTTTCTCGTTTTGCATGCAAATCGTGTTAAAGTCAAGAGATATAGACCCGCTCTACAGAGACTGGGGACTATTCAGGCTTTAAATCCAAATCGGTGTCATCTTTATTGCTACTACTGTTCCACTTCAGGAATTTCTTTACTGCCTGCAGAGACTCTGTCACACAAAGAAATACGTCTTTATTGGGTCCTCACTAGGTCTTTGCCTTTTTTATTTAGGGAAATGCATCCATTGTAAGCACTGTGTTTGTGGCAGTGGCGATGACAGGACACTGGCAGAAACTGGATTGCATTTCAAATTAAAGTAAGAAGCATTGGCCCCTGATTCATAGTTACACGCAGACTTCCTAAGCAGTCTGTTTCCCCCATTCATTCACTTCAGCTTCCATTTTGTGCATGCTCCTGGTACTTCTGTGGAAGTGAATGGGAAGGTGTCTGGAATGGGACAGTTTAAAGAAACATCTGAGTAGCCCTGTTCCTGACCCCCTTAGAAACGGCATCGGTCGATTTCGCTTCTTCTTCTTCTTGCTTTAGAGAACCATCATCCTCAAAGGAAAAGCTCAAGAATGGATGTGGGCACGCAGGGATGAACAACAACAACACACCATGCCATGCACACTTCCGCAGTTTGCACATTTTGCAGAGAGGCATTTGTTGGCATAATCATGGTTAATCCTGGGTTGGAAACCTGACAATCTGGCATGACCAATGGCCAGAGGGAGAACAGTGGAGAGCCACATACTCTCTTAGGAAGACAGTTGTGGTGTTGGGTTCTTGACAAATAATTTGTGATCCAAAGGAATAAAGCCTTCTTTTTTTGGGGGGGGACAGCACTGTATTCCCTCACCCCCCCCCCTTTCTCAGCTCCTGGCCCTTAATTTGAAAGCAGAAGAGCTCTGCTGGATTGTATTGAAGCATTCTGAGGATTGTCATATCTGTTGGATAACACAGCTCTTGGACTGGAAAAGATTCCACGACAGTGACCTATGACACTTGTGAAAGTAAAATGCTTTCCAAAAAGAAAATCAGTCCAAAATCCACCTCCTCTTATCTTTGCAGTACAAAGTGGAGTGGGGCCGCTGATCTATTTTACTTATTTTCCAAGCTCATTCGTGCAATGTAGGTTAAGAGCGTTACAGTGAAAGGATGTCTCTGATAAATGAAATTCAAGTTATCAGAGGTGGTAGCTATAGCTCCATCCAACGCTTACCGTATTTTTCGCTCTATAAGACGCACCAGACCACAAGACGCACCTAGTTTTTGGAGGAGGAAAACAAGAAAAAAATATATTCTGAATCTCAGAGTCCAGAACAGCAAGAGGGATCGCTGCACAGTGAAAGCTGCAATCCCTCTTGCTGTTCTGGCTTCTGGGATAGCTGCGCAGCCTGCACTCGCTCCATAAGACGCACACACATTTCCCCTTACTTTTTAGGAGGGAAAAAGTGAGTCTTATAGAGCAAAAAATACGGTATTCTCAGAGACAAAAATGTGGGATGTTTGCATGGCTGTTACCTGGTTATTTAGAGCATAAGAAGAGTTCTGATGGATCAAGCGGAAGTCCCTCTAGCTCAGCATCCTGTTCCAACAGTGGCAATTTAAATACTGGGGAAATATAAATTCCTCACAACAACAAGCTCTCTTCAAGAAGAGCATCTGGAACCACAAGTGAATGACAACTCTGCAAATTATTCTGCTATAACACAGCTGCTTTGAAAGGCCTGCATTCTCAGTTCCTTTCCTATGGCCAAAATAGCACCAATTGTATTGTCTGGAGAATATAAAGTTTGAGAACAGATTGTCCGCTGCTTCACATGACAAACCCCTGGTTTTATAGCAGAAATCTCTGAAAACTGATGACCAGCTGAGCTTGTGTGCCTGTGATATTCAGAGAACCGAATGTCCTACCGCACGGGTATTGGTTTTTATATGTAATCTATCTAGTGGTTTTATTTGTTCCATTTTTTAAAAAA
This sequence comes from Podarcis liolepis, assembly GCF_965112155.1. Classification (NCBI taxonomy): domain Eukaryota; kingdom Metazoa; phylum Chordata; class Lepidosauria; order Squamata; family Lacertidae; genus Podarcis; species Podarcis liolepis. Next base: position 11,314,771 of record NC_139563.1, on the reverse strand, counting down.
ATAATAAGGCTTAATTGGATTTTAATTTAACTAAGTGGATGTGCTTTAGTGGAGCACATTTGTAATGGACATCAGTGTTAGAACCTGAGATATTGGAAGCTAGGAGCTAAATAACATCTTATACCTAGGTTATGGGCCCAACAACGGAATGTCTAGGCGTGCTTTATTATAACAAGAATACAAAGTTGAAACTGAATGAACTGCAACTAAAATATGTTCATTTTTCACATGGTCTAGTCCTTCCCTTCCCTGCCTGCCCCCTAATATTCTTTAGAGGATCTCTTCTCCAGTCTTCAAAGAGTAGCTGGAAATGGGGAGAAAGAAAAATGTGTCCCTTTCCTTCCACTCTGCAGTTTTATTCTGAAATCTTAGGTGCAGTACTGCGCCCAGAGCTCAGAATCTGCTAGCACCAATGAAATTCCCTCTTGCAAAATGCGCCTAGAACAATGGGAGTTTTGAACACTGATGGACAATCAGAATGGGGGTTTGGTAGCGCCCTTGACCAGAGTTAGCGACAACTGTCCGGCATGATGCTTAAATTAGGATAGAGCAGTGTTTCCCAACCGGTGTTCCGCGGCACACGAGTGTGCCGTGAGACATCGGCTGGTGTGCCGCGAGATGCCTGGAGGGAGGCGGGCGAGTCGGGCGGCGAGAGGCGGGGCGGCGGCGGCGGCGAGGAGAGGCCGCGCCTCCTGCTGCTGCCTGGCGCTCCTCCTCGCAGCCGGCAGCGCTGCCTGGGCGCCTCCGCGCGACTCTGCCTCGCTGGGTTTGGTCTCCCAGCAGAGACGGGTCACACGCGCACCTCCCTCCCTCCCTCAGCCTGCGCGGAGGAAGAGCCAGAGAGAGGCATCGCTCCTGCGCGGCGGGAGAGGGAGCAGCCGGAGCGATGCCCCTTGAAATCTTCGCCCTGCCTTCTTCTGGAGCGACGGAGAGCCTCTTAAAACTCGTCCGTCCGCTTCTCTCCCTGCCAAGAGGCGTCCAGCAAGCCGGCTTTGCCAGCGGAGCCAGCCTTGGAACAGACCCATCCGTCAAGCGGGGATTGTGCGTCCTCCTGGACAGAGTGTAAGCAACCGGGTTTAATTTGGGTTACGCGGAACTCCAGCGCTCAGGGCGGGAGTTTAGGAAATCCAATCGGGTGGCGCCGCTCTTCCTTGGGACCCCATGGGGAAACACTGGGGACCTACTTCTAAGCAAACGGGTCTACACGTCTCTCTGCCCCCCCCTTTAACCTTTAGCTTCAAAGCCAGAGCAAACCGAGGCTAAATCCGTATTTACATAGGATAGCTTTCGTGCGTCCCTCCCGGCGTGACGCTGCGCGCTGACGTCACGGGGCGGGGCTTTAATGGTGGTGTGCCGCGAGATTTTTTTTCAGTAAACAGGTGTGCCGTTGCCCAAAAAAGTTTGGGAAACACTGGGATAGAGAAGGATGGAGAGAATTTGCACAAGGGAGGGGAGAGACATGGAGGGGGCACACGATTCTGCAGCCTGTTGCACATCCCAGAATCAGGAAGGAGGAAGGCTGTGGCCCTCCAGATGTTATGGACTCCAGCAGGACTCATCTAATGTCCTTAAACTGTTAGACATTTAATGAGAAGGGTTAACTGGTAGACCCTACCCACTCTATTTCCATTTCATTTTGACCCTTGATCAAATTGAGCCACAGCTGTTTAATTAAGGCAAAAAGGAAAAGAAAAAAGGAAGTGTTTATGAGCATTGCAGTTGGGAACAATTTACTCACTGCTATTTTACAAACCAAACCAAAAGATTCTTGCTGGGTTTTTAGTAGCTTGTGTAACGTGCCAAAATATCGTTAAGTGGAGGCCTGTGGAGCTGTGGAAAACATGCCTTGCAATGAACTTGATAAAGAGAGATGGAAGTTGATTCCTAGCTACCTCTCCATACATAGATACTTGAGCTGTTGGCTGTAGCAGAAGCCAATGCTCCAAACACTGTGGTGCGTTAAAGGTGTGCATAAGGCACTACCAGAAACGTCTGGAAATTTCAGCCACTGAATGGGATCCGTAGAGGAAAGCATGTTGCGGTGCTCACTCGATCTCCCGACAGCTGAGTCGCTGTTGCTTGCTGGGAAGGAGACAGGGAGGGGAAAGGCAAAGGGCATGTTACTGCAGTGTAAACACGCCAGCAGGAGTGCCAGATTGGATTTGCCATTGCGTTTGCACTGTGCCAGCCTTGCCACCTCTCCTTCGTAAGTGGCAGCACCTTAGCTGTCAGGAGGGCAGCTGCACGTCGCTACACCACCATCCATGTGTTTTGCTCCTGAATGGGAGGTTTCAAAATGGTAAATTTTGACCAGAGGTCATTTTCAGTCCGTGAAACAGGCCTGAGGGCTCATTTGTGGATGAGGAGCTCTGGAATGGTATCGGTACATTAAAAAAAACACACGTCTGGCAGTTCTTTAGGACTTTGGAAATTCAGCATCTAAAGACTGATTTTTAAAATATTTTCTACCTGTCAAGAAAGTTACTGTTGTTAAGTCGTAATCTCCTTTCTTGTAACTTGAATCCATTGGTTTGGGTCCTACCCTCCAGAGGAGGAGAAAACAAGCCCTTGAGATATTTGAAGATGGCTATCCTATCTTCTCTTAGCCTCCCTTTTTCCAGGCTAAACATACTCAATTTCCTCAACCATTCCTCATTGATAGAGGTTTGCTTGCACATCCAGCCAGAGTAGACAAAATGAGCTGAGTGGCTCTCAACAAAGGCAGCTTCTGGTGTGCACAATAGCACTACGTTCCTCAATGCATGACTGATCCTTGTGACACGACAGAATGCTTATAAAAAATTCTCACAGCTGAGGAAAAGGCCAGTTGTCTAATTCTGGCAAATCATCCAGCTCCTGCAAGGGGAGTGAAGGATGGGATTTTTCAGATGGGGTATATTATTTGGTGGTATAGAAGCCCCATGAGTGATCCCTCCAATAGTCTTGCTTTTGGAATGAATCTGGTTTAGGAAATGGAGAACCTCTAGTCAGGGTGGATTTGATTTAAATCAAATCGATTTAAATCACAATTTAAATCACTAGTCAGTAAGACTTGATTTAAATTTAAAAAAAATTACAGAAAGACTCATTCTTGCTGGTACAGTGGTACCTCAGGTTAAGTACTTAATTCGTTCCAGAGGTCCGTTCTTAACCTGAAACTGTTCTTAACCTGAAGCACCACTTTAGCTAATGGGGCCGCCTGCTGCTGCTGCCACACCGCCAGAGCACGATTTCTGTTCTCATCCTGAAGCAAAGTTCTTAACCTGAAGCATTATTTCTGGGTTAGCGGAATCTGTAACCTGAAGTGTATGTAACCTGAAGCGTATGTAACCCAAGGTACCACTGTATAATCTTAATATTTACAACCAGATGAAGGCTTCATTTTTGGAACAATAACTTTTCAGAGTAGTTTTTACAGTTATATCAAAAATTACTGATTTGGTTATACTATTAGAAATACATAGACTGATAAAAAATTATGAAATTATTGTGAGGTTTAATATATATTTGGACAGCTTTTCTGCTGTACTTTATTGGAAGGAGAAAAATAATAATTTCCCAAATAACAATTTAAACAATTTATTTAACTAAAACAATAACATTTTAGCATATGTATCCATGTTTGTTAACTGATGTGGTTAAACAGTAAACCCCCCCCCCAACTTAGACTGAGTTTTAATACACATGAAAAGCTTAAACAAATCCTAACTTCCTGATGAATAGTCCTTGGACTAAAATGTAACTTAATTAGAAACTATCTTTAGAAAGATTTTCCCTCCAAAAGCATTTTGTTTTAAAAATCTGATTTAATTTTTTTTTAAAAAAAAATCTGATTTATTTTTTTTAAAAAAATTGATTTAATTTTTTAAAAATCTGATTTGAATTTTTAAAAAACACCATTGATTTTTATCCACCCTGCCTGTGGTCCAGCTTGGGCACTCTGAGTCTACATTCAATATTATCATCTCTGATGTTCTACGTCTTTGTCTTGGGCTGAATGTTTGTTACAATAGCATGCTATTGTTTTCTCTTGGTACGTCTAGGGCTAGGATGGCTGTGTCCTTGGGACACTGGATCATCGCACTAATAAATGCTGTTGGGAAATGAAAACACTAATAAGGGCGCTAATTACCAACGTGTGGAAGTTGCTGGCGCCGTGTCTCTGTGTCTCCCATGCACATATGAATCTGTGTAGCAACAATAACAACAACAACGACAAAATCAGACTTCCACGAAACATTTGTAGATGTGGGAATTCCCCAGGGATGGGGAAATGTGTGGGGAAATGTATTTCAGACTTCAGTACAAGGATAGTTCAAGCAATACCTTCATTAGGAATCCGCCAAAAATCACAAAGTAATGTGCAGGGTTTTGATTATATAATTCTAAGCTTCTTTCATGGCTGGAGGCCATGTTAAAGCTCTGTAATGATAGGTTGTAAAACACTGGACGGCAGATCCCTGGTTGTCTTTTCCCTCCACTTCTTAGGTTCTCCCTCTGGATGGCTAAATCTGACATGGCTCCAAAGCAGATGATAAAGTACCTGTAGACATGTTCAGCCAAGGCCTAAGCTTGTTCACTAGGCAACAAGTTCAGGAGAAGTCCCTGGGATTTCCTTTGATGTAAATTGTTTAGTTGTGAGGACGTTAAGGACTGTGGGTCTCTAAATCATGAGGAAGAGGCGCCAGTCTTTCACTTGGGTTCTACCACGGCAGATATCTCAATCCAGCTGGAAGCTATATCTGCAGAATCGAGAAGTTGGTCTGCTGAAATGTAATAGCAGGTGGTGCCACGAACGTTCCACTCCTTGTCGCACATCCCTTTGTAGCTCCTCTTGAATTGTAGCCATTCTGCTGATTTCAAAAACTTGCTGCCATATCCTCCCTGAATCCCAAAGTTGTGTCTTCCCTTTTTAGTCTTCAATAGAGAGTAACCTTGCTTCCTGTTTACTGGCTTACACAATGGTCTACCCGATCCTGACATTCTTTGTTTGCCTTTTAGTCTCCTCACCTCAAGCTCTCTTTGGTCATCTTGGTTGTCCAGTGTTTCCCCTCTTCTTGGGATTCTAGCTTTGTCTGAAGCCGTGATGGCCAAACTTGGCCCTCCAGCTGTTTTGGGACTATAATTCCCATCATCCCTGACCACTGGTCCTGTTAGCTAGGGATGATGGGAGTTGTAGTCACTCCCAAACAGCTGGAGGGTCAAGTTTAGCCATCACTGGTCTAAAGCTTCAGTGCTATGCAGTGCTTTTCTTCAAGAAAAATAGGTGCAGGATCTCACCATGAAATTGTTTCAGTAAGTCACCACCTCGTTCTGTTAGATTCAGGCAGATGGCTAGGGCAGCTCAGAAGGGCCCTCACACAAACATGCACACTTTCAACGGTAGAAGACTGGCTGGAAAGCTTGAAGCAGCCGCCACTACACAGGAGATGCATTGAAGAAAAGGAAATGTGAATTGGCCCTGCCCCGTAGCTTGACCAGTTGTGGCTAGGAGCTAGGTGGAGTCATAGCTCTAAAAAAATTGTGGACTCACATGTACTGGCCAGCTTCTGTTTTGACTTGAAATGTTCGTTTTAGGCTTCTCAGAAGTACCGTATTTTTCCCTCCATAAGACACACTTTTTTCTTCCTAAAAAGTAAGGGGAAATGTCTGTGCATCTTATGGAGTGAATGCATGGTCCCTGGAGCCGAATTGCCCAGGGGCAAAAAGCAGATCATGCTTTTTTTTTTTGAAAGAGGGAAGTGGGTGTTGAAACAAAGCCGCTGATCGTTTGCCGATCAGGGAGAGAGATAAGGGGCGCTAGAGGTAAAGGAGGCTGCCTGGGAGGGGGGAGGTAAAGACAGCAAACTTGCAAAGGGGGGAAACAGGAAGACTAAAGCAATAAGGAGAGAAATTAGAAGAAAAGGAGGAGCAAAAACCTGCTCCAGCTAAGGAAAAGACACTAAGGCAAACAAGAGGGAAGGGCTTGTTGAAAGGAAACAGCTGATCGGTGGGATTGGGAGAGAGATAAGGGAGGATAGTGGAGGCTGCCTGGGAGGGGGGAGGTAAAAGCCCATGGATCCTCAGGATTTTTACATTGGGTCACCCCAAATTCACCATCAGATCACATACCATGTCCATGGCTACAGCCTGCACCAAAAAAAAAATCACGCACCCACTGTTGTGTGGGGCCGCAATGGTGCAAAAATGTGGTTACAAAGCACAGATCCACATGGATCCTCAGGATTTTTGCATTGGGTCACCCCAAATTCACCATCAGACCACATAGCATGTTTGTGGCCACAGCATGAACCACAAAAATCATACACCCACTGTTTCGTTCAGAATTTTTTTTCTTGTTTTCCTCCTCTAAAAACTAGGTGTGTCTTATGGTCAGGTGCGTCTTATGGAGCGAAAAATACAGTACGTAAAAGCAAGAAGCGGGATGGGGGAGTGCCGACCCTCAATGGCACCCACCTGAGAGGTGCTGCGCTCTGGCCTGCTCCAGCTGCAAAAAAGTACTGATCCTGTGGACCACTGCATTGCTCTGATCTCCCAGAGCATCAGTTGGGCCTTACAGGGTGCTTTTCTATGAAGTTATTGGCCTTTACAAAAGCATTTGGGCTGCCATCTTCTTTGCTCAGCTCTCTACACACCACTCGTTGTTCATTCAAGCATTTGGGTTGGTTCCTGTTGCCTCCATTGCATGTGTCTCTTGGCTTTCAGCTTTTACAGATTTATGATACCCACTTGATTATTTAAGGTGGTTGTACAAGAGCATAGTCATGTTCAAAGCTACTATCCTTCAAACAAAGTCCATTTAAAAAAATCAACTGAGAATGTGTGCTCTCCCATCCCCTAGCAAAGGGCTGGCCAAAAGGATGCAAAATTGTGTGTAACCAAAGCAAGGTACAACAAAATGTTGAGGGCAATTTAAATTCCATTTGGTGTAATTAGATTGACGGCAGCGTTTGCTAAGTGCCTTCCATTCTAGGCCTAATTCAATTTGGAGTTAGGTCAAAATGCAGAAGTAGGCGGCTGTATCGGATTTTAATTTTAATTTTATCTTCTCATCTGAAAAAAAACCTTTATTGAAAATGGTGGAAATGTTCCTGTTGGTGGAACAGTCCCTTCTACTTCTAAGCTATTGCTAACATTTTCATGGTAGAAACTGAATGAATGAATGAATCGGGGGAAATGGATAGCTAGCTTAGATAAATCTTTCAGTGGCCAGTGTGGTGTAGTGGTTAAGAGTGGTAGACTCGTAATCTGGTGAACCGGGTTCAATTCCCCACTCCTCCACATGAAGTGCTGGGTGACCTTGGGCCAGTCACACTTCTCTGAAGTCTCTCAGCCCCACTCACCTCACAGAGTGTTTGTTGTGGGGGAGGAAGGGAAAGGAGAATGTTAGCCGCTTTGAGACTCCTTCGGGTAGTGATAAAGCGGGATATCAAATCCAAACTCTTCTTCAAACTCTTCTTCACTGCTTGTGTTATGCCAGCTATAGGGGAAAGCTTAGACATTTAATTTAACTAGATCAGGCGGATGGGAGGAGGCTGAATGAAGAAGAGAGGAACTGGTGATGTGTGACCAGAACAGGCAAATGTCGCAGCTTCCTTGAGGGGAGTCCACAGATAGTTGATGATGCTGTGGCTGTTTTCAAAACTGCCTGTCTGTGCATATGTTGAAATTCCATGCGGTTCAAAATCAGGGGCAGTGCTCTTCCACGAAACCTTCACAGCTTAAGAGCATAACATTTGATGAAGCCACACAAAAGTCAGTTTTCTAAATGTACACATTGCTCTCCATCTCTCTCTCTCCATCCTGCTTGGCAGGGGGTTGGACTCGATGGCCCTTGTGGTCTATTCCAACTCTATGATTCTATGATTCCTCCAGTCAGATGAGCAAAAGGTGCTATGCCTGGGAAGCGGCCTAGTCTGGAGGATGGTCCCAGGGGCCATATAGAGAGTCCTGAAGTGCTGCCTTCATCTTCCAGGCACCTCTTATTGCACAAGGAGTTTTCATTCCACCTCCAGGAATGTGAGGATAGCAGCAGCACCTTCCAAGCCCTTCCTTTAATAACCCCCAATTTTAGCATTCTGCTCTTGTGGGATCAACATAACCAATAGTGTCCCTGTAGTGACCACCCATTGATTGAGACCTTTCCTCCATGGGTGCTGTCCGGATGTTGCCAGGAAGCAGGGCCAGGACTGGTGGGGGACAAAGGAATTGCCAGGGATGGTGGGGAATACAGTGGTACCTCTGGTTACGAACTTAATTCGTTCCATAGGTCCTTTCTTAACCTGAAACCGTTCTTAGCCTGAAGTACCACTTTAGCTAATGGGGCCTCCCGCTGGCGTCGCACAATTTCTGTTCTCATCCTGAGGTAAAGTTCTTAACCCGAGGTACTACTTCCGGGTTAGCAGAGTCTGTAACCCGAAGTGTTTGTAACCTGAGGTGTTTGTAACCTGAGATACCACTGTATTGCATTTTATCTTCTCCATATTGCTATTGTTTTTTCATTTTGCTGCCGGATCATGACTGCTACGAGCTGGCCTATAAGAATGAAGGTAAAGGGACCCCTCACTGTTAAGTTCAGTCATGGACAACTCTGGGGTTGCAGCGCTCATCTCACTTTACAGGCCGAGGGAGCTGGCGTTTGTCCGCAGACAGCTTTCTGGGTCATGTGGCCGGCATGACTAAGCCGCTTCTGGCGAACCAGAGCAGTGCACGGAAACACCGTTTACCTTTCCGCCGGAGTGGTACCTGTTTATCTACTTGCACTTTGACGTGCTTTCGAACAGCTAGGTGGGCAGGAGCAGGGACCGAGCAATGGGAGCTCACCCTGTTGCAGGGTTTCGAACCGCCAACCTTCTGATCCGCAAGCCCTAGGCTCTGAGGTTTAGACCACAGCGCCACCTGTGTCCCCTGGCCTATAAGAATAGCAGCAGTTAATTTAATAGTAGGCACATTATGATCAGCACATCTGTTTTTTGTATTATCCATGAACAAAGTGGGTTTTTTTAATGTATATAAACAGGCTTTTGACAGAGACCGGAATAGACACATGGCTCTTCCCAAACTCCAGACCTACAATCTGCCCTCACTGCATGGATGTCTTGTCTCCTACAAGATAACACATTTTATTCCAAACCTCCCACTTAACTTACGTGTTTGTAGACACCCCCACCCCCATCTTTGGACAATTGAGTGCTTCCTCCAAAGTGCGTTTCTCTTTAACGCATCTTTTCAAAGTTAATAGGGTAGGCTGGAGGGTTCTCGTAATCAAATCTGAATTGTCTGAAGCGTGCCTGGCTTGCAGCCTTTGAGCATCAGATGAAACTGTTGTCTGTGTTCTCCTGGGTTACCTTGTGTTCCCTGCGATCTCTCTGGTTGCTTTGCTCTGGGAATTGACAGCACACCCAGACACTGGTCCCCATCTGTTGCGGCTGCATCGCTCGCTGGACCTGAAACATTTCAATTTTGCTTCCTTTTCCCTGGGAATATTTGTTCTTGTTAAGTGCATTTCTATGGATATTTCAACCCAAGGTGCAGGATTTTACAGAGCTGTAAGTAATGGATTTGTGTGAGTCATCTGTGTTTTTCCTGAGGCTGGAGAAGAAGCAGATAAACCGTGCCTGTTAAAGGGAAACTGTGTCTATCAGTGCAAGACCAAGGCTGGGAGAAAGGGGAGAGAAATTTGTTTAGCTGAACAGAAATAGTCCTTGTGTATTTTACTGAGTGGATGTGTTTTGTCTGTTCTGCATGTATAAACTGACACAGCGACGCTTTTTCCCTGATTACAACAAAATGAAAGGTTGTAGATCATGTTCTCCTTTCAGGGTATTTTTCAACCACAACTTTTTTCTCCTTAGCAATTTACAGAGAAAGATTAGATATTCCAGGGAGATATTCAGTGGAGTGCAAGGGGTGTGGGTGAGAATTTGCTGAATGCATGCTTAACCATCTGTTCTCTGTACCCTCAGTGTCTGTCTTCTGCTTGTCTGGTAGAAGCAATCTTAGCTTCCTAATACACACACACACACACGCACGCACGCACGCATGCATGCATGTATCTTGGCTTATTAGTTGCAAACATTGCTGTTGATGGTGCTTTTAAAAATATATAGAGAGATATATTTTTCCAGTTTGAGATCTAACAAAAATGTTGGCTTTTATAAAGATTCACAGTTTGGGCAACTTTCGGTTTGTGTCCGGCCTGTAAACCACAGGCACGTAAATCTCAAAGCACTCAAATCCTGCGAACAGGAGCTTATGTTGCAGCAGGAAAGCCAAACACACTGCCCCTGGCTTCAAAGAACCAATTGATACAATGTGTTCCGTGTGAAAATGGGCTTCCTTTGAGCTGCCCTGGACCTACAGCTAATCAGAAGGCATTGGACAAATCAAAGGTTTGATTTGTCCCCCCATGTATCACATAATCAGCTTGTCAGATTGTATGCTGGAGGTGATTTCTTCCTTAAATTAAAGCATTTTAACACAGCTTTTGTGCAGAAGCCACGGGCACTTGATGCATTTTCGTGTGTTGCTTCCTTTTTACCATGACTCAAGGCAATTGCTGAAGTTCTGGCAGGTGGGTGATGCCAGGTGGGCATCTTCCCTCCCTTCCTCACCTGGCGGTGAAGATGGAAGCTATGCTTGCTGTTTGGGACGGTGGGCAGAGTCAGGGCAGCTGTGGAAGTTCAGGGGAGCAGTTGATCTCCCTGTGCCCCGCCATTAAAGGTAAAGGGACCCCTGACCATTAGAGTCGTGACTGACTCTGGCGTTGCGGCGCTCATCTCGCTTTACTGGCCGAGGGAGCCAGCGTACAGCTTCTGGGTCATGTGGCCAGCATGACTAAGCCACCTCTGGCGAAACCAGAGCAGTGCAAGGAAACACCGTTTACATTCCTGCCGGAGCGGTACCTATTTATCTACTTGCACTTTGACGTGCTTTCGAAGTGCTAGGTTGGCAGGAGCAGGGACCGAGCAATGGGAGCTCACCCTGTCGCAGGGTTTCGAACCGCCAACCTTCTGATCCGCAAGCCCTAGGCTCTGTGGTTTAACCCACAGCGCTACCCGCTTCCCTTGCCCGGCCATTAGGCCCTGGCAAATAGGACCTGTGGACTGGACAAAGGTGGTTGGCAGAATCAAGGCTGGCGTTCTACCCCTGGCAGATGGGCAAAGCAAGGCCCATCTTCACTTTGCCTTCAGCCTATGGGTTGCTTCTACACTTACGTCACTTCCCGATGACCCTGAGCGGTTTGCAGGGATGTTTGGTTACACCTGCTATTTATTGAGCATTCTTCCTGACCTGATTTGATTGCAGGATGATTAGACAGCATTGGTTATTTAATGATTATTCATTAGGATTTGGTTTTTAGATGGCATTGCACCAAGCAAGTATTATCCTGCATTTTCTAGCACATTTCCCCATCTCCTTATTGCAAAAAAAGTTTGATATTTGAGGGATATTTGTTGCGCAAGACCTCCAAATCCACTTTAACGGCGCAACATGAGTATGTGATTGAGTCCCACCCGAAAGCAGTGACGGTCTGGAAATGGCCCCAGTGCAAATAGGGCATTGTTATTTCTTCCATTAGTAGGAAGAGGAATTAAAATGCAGGTTCCATACAGCATTTGAGTTATTATTATTATTATGCATTAAATTTATATACCATCCTGCATCCGTAGATCTCAAGGTGGTTCACAGCATACAAATACAAGACAAAAACGCAAAATGCATAATAAAAACAAGAACAAGCACAAAACAAAGCAACAACCCCCTCTCCCACAAACACATTTAAAATGATGTAGGATGTTAGCCGAAAGCCTGGCTGAAGCAGCATACAGCTATAATATCTGTTAGTACCTTTTTTTAAAATAAATATTTATTAGGATTTTACAAATTATAACAAACATATCAATACACACAAACACAAACAAAAATAACATAAAAAGAACAAGTATAGTTTCAATACCTTATTATCTTAAAACTTATTTCACCGACCTCCTCATACCTCCCCTTTCTGCATTCCCATTTCAAAAATTTAGTTCAGCAAATCCTCACCCTTACTTTTATCTAATTATCACCCTTACTTTCCTTTCACTTAATCTTTACAGCTGTACTCCATTTGATTTTAAAAACCACATTATTCTAAAATTCATAAATTTTACAGTATTTCTTAAGATAGTTCTTAAATTTCTTCCAATCTTCTTCTGCCGTCTCTTTTCCCTGGTCTCGGATTCTGCCAGTCATTTCTGCTAATATCTGTTAGTACCTTTCCCTGTGAGTGAGATCCTTCTGTAACGTCCACTCAGAAATTTTCTAACGCTAATTGAAAACCATCTTTCACCTGTTTTACGCCTGTGTATGACTTCCCTTTGATCCAAGTTGTGGGGAAAGTGAAGAACAGTCTCTGATTTGCCTTTTGAGTAGCCTTTCTCGAATGCACCAGTGTCAGTTTCTCTTCCTGTGGTGGTGGGAGAAGGTTTTAGTTATCGATTTCCTCTCGTATTTCCTTTCTTGAAACAAACAAACACTGAAATCATTCTAAAGGGCGAGGGGACGTGAGGAAATTGTGTATGTTTTCTGGAGAAGATTTTAATTGGTTTTTGTCCGATACGCATTCCATGTTCTGCAAACAACAGAAAATAAAAAGAACATCAACATTAGGCCTGGGGAATAGATTGATATATTGCCCAAGACTGGTATGAGGAGCAGACCGCGATGTTGATTTCACTTAGTTAAAAGTTCCTTCCTCCAGCGGGCGCTGCTAGGAGAGGCGGTGGTTTCACCAGAGATATATCGCTGAGTGAAACCAACATCCCACTCTGCCCTCATACGACGCAGAGGGAGAAACAAGCTGTATTGGCGTTATATCACCAAACCGCAATGTTGGGCTGGCGATACACCACGATGCTGAATAGCTGATGTCGCCCAGCCATAATCAAAATATTATAAACTATTGTGAAAGTATGAAGCAGAGCTGGAGCAGAATAAAATTATGCTAAAATGGGAATAATATATAAGGGGGAGGGGGGACATTTCTATGGAGACATTGGAAAGTCTTTGCAACAAAGACCATAAATTCTCTCTGAGCGTGGCAGAGAACTGTCATGTGCAAGAGTTATATACAAGATGGTTCATAACATCCATTGCAATAAAGAGAATAAATGATAACTATTCAGATAATGTAGAAAATGTCAGAAACAAAACCAGGTATCTTCAACGTATTTGCTGAGAACGCCCCATAGCAAGAAGATACTGGAGAATGATTAATAATATTATTGAAAAAAATATTAAAATATGTAATTCTTCTATATCCCCATTTTTTTAATCACTTAAATTATATGAAGGGTTTTGGAAAACCTCATACAGGGCTAGCATCTTAAATATCTACTGTGGTTAGAGTACTCCGTGTAAAATACTCGAGATTTCAAATACCTTCTGTGAAAGTTTGGAACGTGCACTTGTGTTAAAATTAACTCGTATTAAAATTAGTGAAATCTGGGGGCACATTTAGGGGAATTGGTAATTAAAATTGGTAATTAAAGCTTCCCCCCCCTTGCAGGAATAGAAAATGATAGTCAATCAGTTTTGAGAAGTAAATCCCAACACTATTCCCTCACCTTGTAGAATCCAGACCAGGCATAGGCAAACCCAGCCCTCCAGATATTTGGCACTACAACTCCCATCATCCCTGATCACTGGTCCTGTTAGCTAGGGATGATGGGAGTTGTAGTCCCAAAACATCTGGAGGGCCGAGTTTGCCTATGCCTGATCCAGACTGAGAGGGTAGGCAGAGTTTGCAAAGCAGAAGTCTCAGGTTTAACGGCATACAAGCAATGTAAAAGCCTTAACAGGGTTTTTTTCTGGCCCTGCTAAGCAGTCTGGCGCTGCAGTTGTGTTTTATCACACGCAAAACAATAATAAATAAGGTTGTTTGTCTTTGTGGTGGTGGAATGGTAGGATATCGTATAACACACTGGAATGTAGTAGGCTTAACAACAATGTTGTGTTATAACCTTGGGGCAGTGGGGAGGGGTGGGAGAAAATGGTACATTTTGCCTCACGTCCTGTGTGGAGTCAAAAAGGGACTTGCTTTTCCCTGGTGTTCTTCATTGCTTTGGTCTGTTGCCTCTGAAGGCCAGCGTGCCATTTCAAAGCAATATGTGGAGCTAAGCAGCTTTTTAAATTTTCTGCTATACTACCAGGTAGCATCAAGCGGAGCATGCAGGACATTCCCAGGTGATCTTCCCTTTATATATTGGCCAAGCTCAGACCTGCTTAACTTCTGAAATTGAGCCACATTAGGCCCTTTCAGCACATTGTATGTTCATTTGTGTTCAGTCAGAACACTTTATAATACAGTGGTGCCTTGATTTAAGAACAGCTTAGTTTTGGATTAAGAACGCTGCAAACCCAGAAGTAGGTGTTTTGGTGTGTGAACTTTGCCTTGGAATAAGAACATGTTTTGCTTCCTGTTGAGTGTGTTCCGTTTGTAAATTGAGTTCCCCGCTGCTATGGGAAAGCACACCTTGGTTTAAGAACGCTTTGGTTTAAGAACGGACTTCCGGAACGGATTAAGTTCGTATACCAAGGTACCACTGTATGTTTAAAAATACCTAAGAGGATCCTGTTGCTCTCATGTCCTGCCTGTAGGCTTCCCATGTGAATCTGGGTGGCCACTGTAAGAACAAGATGCTGACCTGATCCTGCAGGACTCCTCTTAAGAATGCCAAGGCACACAGTAAAACGGAACAGCCGACTTTTCTTATACTCTTGTTTGCCGTTTCTCATCTTCAAGGATTTGCATCTGACCTTTAGCAAAGCATGCCTGTCAAAGAGTAGGTCCCCTGCAAGGAGCTCAGCCTTGCAAGACTGGAAGAGTGTAGCCCTGTGTATGTTTATTCGGAGTAAGACCTGTTGAGTTTATGGGCTCAGTCCTAGGAAGTGGGTATTAGGCCGCAGTCCTGTGTGGGAGCAAGCCCTATTAAATTCAGCGGGAATTGCCCACAAGATAAATTTTTGAAAGTGGTTTGCATAAAGGTAATAAAAATACATTTAATAAAATCCCTGAATGAAAGCAAGATACAGTCATACCTTGGGTTACGAATGCTGCGGGTTGCAGACCGCGCGGAACCCGAAAGTACCGTAATGGGTTACTTCTGGGTTTCGGCACTCGCGCATGCGCAGGAACACAAAATGACATTGCACGCATGTGCAGAATTGCGTCATGCGCGTGTGCAGATGTGGTGCTTCACGCTGAGAACGCCGCGGGTTGTGAACGTGCCTCCCGCACAGATCACATTCACAACCCGAGGTATGATTGTAAAGAACACCAAAATTATCAAGAGATAAAACTGAGCAGGATTAGAAAGGTGCTGGAATATGCAGCTGTCCCTTAACGGGGATCGAACCTGTAACCTTGGCCTTATCAGCACCATGCTCTAACCAACTGAGCTATCCTAGCTTGCTTATCCTAGAATGTCCGTCTGTACTTTGTATTGTGTAATTAGAGGTGGTATGTGCACAGTAGTGTTATTTCCATAATCTGTTATGTAGGTCCATGTTCCAATAAATTGTTCCCAGTCATTTGTTCCTTGGGGAGCTAGATTAGATTAGAAAGACATTCCGGAAGGGGAGGTTGTTTGCTTTGAAATCTAAGCTAGCCCCCACCCTCAGATGCTGGAACGAAGCCGCGAGAGTGGAGTTGGCTTCCTCTTCCTCCATCTTGTTCCACTTGCAGTTTTACCAGAAGCATCTGGTTGGAAACAGACTGTTAGTAGTGGAGAAACCTTAATCTTTTGCAGCACAGTCAGTCATTATAATTTTATAATACAACAGGCTGTTAACTGTGAGAGGAGGGGGCACCAAAGGCCTAGATTTGATGTCCCCATGTTTGAGGCAAGAGTATTGGCAATGCCCATAGATTTTGTTTGTAGACCATCAAAGGGTTTGGGCTTCTGGTTTGGGCTGTGTCCTCATATATGCTGGCTGGTTACGATGATAAACAGCTCTTGCCAAATGGGTAGAATGCTAAATAGACGTTTTAAGGATGAAAACAACCATGCAATGCAGTCATAGCCTCTTCAGGGAAGTTTTTAGTGTTTGATGTTGTATTGTTCTTTTGTTTGGAGCTGCCCAGGGTGACTGGAGCAGCCCAGTGAGATCGGTGGCATATACATAAATATTATTATTATTATTATTATTATTATTATTATTATTATTATTATTATTATATTAAAACCAGCAATAAAACTCAAAATCGTAATCGGTGAGAAACTGTGTAATCAGCTAAACCAATACAGTAGATTTTAAAAGCCACAGAAAATAAAACGGTCTTAACCCAGCACTGAAAAGAATATAATGTTGGCCCCCATCTTCCTTCCTTCTGGAGGGTATTCCAGAGCTGAAGCCCCACCATCAAGGCGGCTCTCTCCTGTGTAAATGCATAACACAACTCATCTACAGATGGAAAAAGGACCTCATCTGAAGATCTAAATGCATGGAGAAGGTTGATGTAGGAGGGGGCTGTGCTAGTCTCCTTTTGGAGAGGATTCCGCAGTAGAGGTGCCCTCACTATAAAGGTCCTGCTCCATTCTTAAAACTTACTGCAGCATTTTGTTTTTGTAGGACGCTAGTTGAAAAAAAAAAAGCATTCCTGATGCTCATTCCCTAATTTCACTTTTTCATCTCTGTCATGGTGGGACTGAAAAAATTACTTGACAGGATTGCCAGACTAATGACATACCTTCCAGGGAGACTGGTGGATAAACATACTTTGCTATCTGTCTCCATTTTCCTGAATATAATCATAAGAGCTCCTTTCTACCAGTTGAATTTGTTTCTTTTTCTTAGCCATTGTCAGAACCAGCTGCCGCAAACTTCAGAGTTTGGATCGGCATTTAATCTTGCTAGGACAGCATTGCTCAGTTTCCCTGAGCAAACAAATGTGGCCATGTTTCCTATTGATTTTTAGAGCTAGGTCATCTTTGTAATGAATCAAAGCTGCCATCCTTCATAAGATGTCATACTTGTTTCTTGATGTAGTCAACAATGCAGCTCTGTGCATTGTAGTCTGCATCATGGTTGTTGATTTGGAGTGTGAGGCTGGCAAATGATCTTCTGTCTTGGGAAGGGACTATAGCCCAGTGGCCAAGCTCATACTTTGTACGCAGGACACCCCAGTTTCAATCCCCTGATAGCTCTAGCCCAGTGGTTCCCAACTGGTGGTCTGCGGCACCATTAACATAAAAACTATCATAGTGATATAACAAATTTCAAAAGTAGGGGATCTAGGGCTTGGCTTTTGAAAAACGGGGTCCACAGAATTTAACTAACTGGGAACCACTGCTCTAGTTAAAAGGATCAGGTAGCAGGGATGAGAATACTCCTCCATCATAGAGTTTGTCTTCTACTGTACTCATCCACTTTCCTGAGCAAACACAGAGCATCTTGGGGCTATGGGATGTGGACTCCAAGTGAGTCATCTCACAACACATTGCTGTGGACATTAACCAGACCAGTTTAAGGTTTCAGCCCCTGCTGCAAACTTCTCTTTGTTGAGTCTCTTCCTCAAGTGCCTTTCAGTAGTCTCTCTTCTATGTAAGTGGGATCCTTCCTATCTGGGTGCGCATCTTGAAGCTGCCATTTTTACTTCCACCAGTGCCTCAGAGTTTCAGTACATCAACTGCCTGGGACTGATAAAAGCACCAGCATACATATTTCAAAGCAGAGACCCAGGGACAGGTGTTTACAATAGGCCTTGCCAGGCTACTGAGACCTAGGTAGCTGCCCAGGAATTCTGTGAGTTGTCTCTCTGAAAATGAAAGAAATGCAATACAAGTTGTGACCTGCCACGTTCTGCCTGCTGTTCTCCAGAGACTTACTCTTGACACATACTTGATTTTTTTTAAAAAAAATAATACAAGGAATAATCTCTCAAATTTACTTCCGCCAACTCCCGAACATCTCATTTTAGCTGCATAACACATAAGATGTTTTGATAAGAACAGGTTGTGTCTCCAGAACAGTCTGGTACAAAAAAAATGTATTCACAGTTTTGTCTTTTTAAATTCAGTTTCATCTGCCTCCATCTTAACAAAGCTTGACACTAATCATGGACAGACTCTAGAATTGAAGCAGCGTAGCATCCCCCACCAACATGCTGAGATGCACAAAGAATATAGATCTGGAAATATTAGAGCTCTTCGTGGACTCGTGAGTTTTCCCACCGTAATTGTGGGTGGAGAAAAGGGATGAGTATAGGTGGGAAGGACGACACATCATTTCACCAAATTTCTCCAAGGGGAATAGAAATTCTCTAATTGTTTCCTGGGGTGGAGTTCACCATTAACTGTGAGAACAGCACAGCTATTTTTCGTTTTCCTAAGTTTGGAGTTTTTGTTGTTATTGCTGCCACTGCCACGGCAAGTGGCAGCAACATCAAGTCTGGCCACCATTTTGTATCTGCCATCTTGCCCCAGATCTACCATCTTTCCACAGCACTGGAGGGAAAGTGAGGGATGGCAGCCATCTCACACACACAGAAAAAAAGATGGAGAATATCCTGGGGAAATTCTGCAAAGTGGAAGGGTGAAAAAAAGAAAAACCTCAGACATTTTCACAGAAAAATTGACCCTATTGGGTCTACATAGACTTTCTGTTCCTCTTTTAAATTCCTAAGTCTTCAATTTTGTTTATTTACCATTTATTTTATTTTATTTTATTTTATACATATTAGTATCTGTTGTATTTAATGCTGGTTTTTTTTACCGTATAGTAAATTACATCACATTAGTTGTCGTGAGAAAGGGTAGAAGTCATCACTGTGGCTGAACATCCATCACGTACCTGTGTTTCTCTCGCTCACCCCACTTGCTTATCTGTCAAAAACACGGACAGTTAACATTTTGACTATAGTGCAATTGTCTCTTATGCTCTGTATAGTACTAGGAACACACCGAAGGTTTTGAGTGCATGGTGAATGTTGTTCTCCTGAATAACCTTGACCAGAGACGACTCTTCCACCAACCTGAGCTGCCAATCTCTGTGAAACAATGGAAATGACAATGGCTTCCCTGTATGCAGTTGTTGTGAAGATGAACCAAATCAAGGATTCGAAAGATGTTTGCGAATCAAAAGCACTGTGTAAACAATTGATAATAACGGTAATCTTCAGGCTTTAATATCCTTGCGTGCCAGCTGATCTCTTTGCTCATGAGAATTACTCATGGTTATTAACCAAAAAGAATGCACAGAGCAAGCAGGAAGAACAGCTGTTTTCCTAAACTACTGAGAGGTGGAAGTGTGGCCTTTGCTCTGCTTGCGTTTTTGAGATTTTGTACATTTTTACGTGATTGGGACAACGGCATAGAACAAAATTTAAAGGCAGAACTGATCGCCGCTGTGGCGCCGCGTTTATGCGGTGCTTTCAACTTCCTGGTCCAGAGAAGGTTACTGTCAGGGGCCAGGAGTCTCCTTCAGGTGATGGAAGACTCCAAAACAGAAAGGGAAGGGCACATGTGTCACACCCTGGAAGCCTTGCCACTCTGTGACGCATGTGTCCCCCTGGCCAGAGGATGTGGCACTGCCATCTTCAGACTCTGGAAACTTCATGGAGACCAATGGAGAGGGCTGTGCCTCTGTAAGTGAAGGAGTGTCTTCTGGTTTGGGCAGAACTCACAATTTGGAAGCAGCTGTGCACACAGGGCTACATAGGGCTGGAGCCCAGTTTGTTCCCTGCGGGGGCAACGTAGAGGTTTTGGGTTCCTGGAAGATAGCCTGAAGGCCTGCATTCAGTTTGAGTCTTTCTCTACTTAGTGTTGCTTCTGTCTGCCTGGTACCCAGCCTGCATTCTCCCTTGCCTGAGCACAGAGCATGACAGTTGCAAGACGCTCTGTGCCTAGCATGAAACCTTACGGTCTGTGGTTTTCTAGAAGGCAGAGTTTAGTTCAAGTTGCTAACATGGCGCTGGGATGCAAAGATGGGTTTTGTCTACTTTCTTTGCATGCTAGACACTTCACCAATTGAATGAGTACAGGGTTTTGTTTTGTTTTACAAGGCTTATTATAATATAATTTTCAGCATGTGTACAGTCATACCTTGTGTTGCGTTTGCTTCATGATACATTTTTTCAGGTTGCGTCCCACGGCAACCCGGAAGTACCCGAAAGGGTTACTTCTGGGTTTCGCAGCTCGTGCATGCGCAGACGCAGTGAATCGCGACACGTGCAGAAGCGGGTTGCGTTCTGTTCATGTTGCGAACGGGACTCTGGAACGGATCCGGTTCGCAACCAGAAGTACCACTCTACAAAGTTCATATACAAAGTAAAAAAACAAGGACAAAAACTATTTCAAAATCATATATGTACCAACACTTTGGACTTCCTGTCTATCCCGCTGTATATTCCTTTTTTACAAATGAAAGTACTCTTATTATTGTATATTGCTTTACATTTTATCTAATACATTCCTATATCAATATGTACCCTTGGTCTTATTTCTCAACTCAGTCTCTCTCCAACGTCAATCGAATGCTAGCATTCAGTGATTTTCAGTGATATTAAAATACAAACATAACACTGGGGCATGGGCTGCAGCCATCTTGCTGAATCATAGACTAGTTGGAAGGGGGCCTAAGGGCCCCCAGTCCAACCCCCTGCAATGCAAGAAAATTTTGCTCAGTGTGGGGCTCGAACCAGCAACTTTGAGATTAAGAGTCTGGACCCCGCCTGAATGAGAGACGTGATGGGGACCCCATGCATTCAGCCGTGAGTTCCATGGGAGAAAGGTGGGATTTAAATCCAATAAATGATGAATAGTACATTCAGGGGGCAGTCATCAGGTCTGCAATGCCATAGCTCCCAGGCCGTTCACTGATCTGAACACAGGAATGTACAATGCAAGCCTAAGCACGTCTACTCAGAAGTAAGCCCCACTGTGTTCAATGCAGCATAATCCCAGGAAAGCGGAAGCAAACGGATTGTGCTTTGAAGCAGAAGTTTCATAACTGTGCGGGCCCCACATTGCGCAGGGAACACAAAAAGATCCAGTCATCTTTTGTCATTATCTCCTGTTGAAAAGCAGTACAAAAAATCCTGTTCTATTTATCCTGTAGGTGTCCATCTGCTGTTTGTGACGAATGTTCTATCCGCAACAGGAGGACTTCATAATTCTGAGTACAAAAGAACTACAAAAAGCAAAGAACCTCAAGTCCCACCAGTCGCAAATAGAATTACATTATACAGCGTAAAGATTTGGAAATATGGCAGCTTTATAAATCCTTTTAATGTAGACCTTGGGGCCAGTTTCTTTCCAGAAATGAAAGCAAAGTATAAATAAGAGGCAGCTGGTAAATAGCATAGACAAATCCATACAGTTTTTATGTGCAGCCTACTTGCACAAACAATAACTTTCTCAGTGGCTGGGACTGCCCAGTCAGGTGGAAAGGGTATAAGTAAATTATTATAATTATTATTCACAAAAACCAAATCAGCAGATTTTTTTTTTAAAAAAAATCAAGTTCTCGGGTTTCTTTTTGCTTGATTTGATTTGGTACTCCTCCCATCCATTCTCCTGTTGTAGCTCTTCCTGTGTTTGCCTCCTGAAGGATCAGAGATCGATGAAGGCTGCACTGCTTCCCGGGTTGTGTGAATGTACCGCTCTGCATCTGTTACCACCCACTCTTTTGGAGTCACGTTGAAAGCCAGCCACCCCAGTTCTGGCACCTGACAGTTTAGCTTGTCACTCTTTCAAGAGAACACACACACACACACCCTTGGTGAAGTGTGCAGAACGTCAAAGCCAAGAGAATGAACCGATGTTTGAGCCTTGAATTAAATCATCGCTATAAACCAGAAGAAACAAATGGGTTTTCACAAACTCTGATCCTGCGTTTTAACAGCAGGGTGTAGGGGTTCCTCTCTGCGTGACCCGCAGATACTTGTCTGTGGCCTTCACTATCTGTTATTCAGATATGGTGGGCCAAGCTTATATATCAAGTAGCTTCTGCTCATACTCAGTTTTGAGGGGAGCTCTACCGTTTGGTGTCTAAGGAGCTGTGCACAGGGGAGACTATGGGTGGGTGGGGAAGAAGAAGAAGAAGAAGAAGAAGAAGAGGAGGAGGAGGAGGAGTTTGGATTTGATATCCCGCTTTATCACTACCCTATGGAGTCTCACCACTGCAGATGGTGACAGCAGTCACGAAATTAAGAGACGCCTGCTTCTTGGGAGGAAAGCAATGACAAATCTAGACAGCATCTTAAAAAGTAGAGACATCACCTTGCCAACAAAGGTCCGTATAGTAAAAGCTATGGTTTTCCCAGTAGTGATGTATGGAAGTGAGAGCTGGACCATAAAGAAGGCTGATCGCCGAAGAATGGATGCTTTTGAATTATGGTGCTGGAGGAGACTCTTGAGAGTCCCATGGACTGCAATAAGATCAAACCTCTCCATTCTTAAGGAAATCAGCCCTGAGTGCTCACTGGAAGGACAGATCGTGAAGCTGAGGTTCCAATACTTTGGCCACCTCATGAGAAGAGAAGACTCCCTGGAAAAGACCCTGATGTTGGGAAAGATGGAGGGCACAAGGAGAAGGGGACGACAGAGGACGAGATGGTTAGATAGTGTCTTCGAAGCTACCAGCATGAGTTTGACCAAACTGCGGGAGGCAGTGGAAGACAGGAGTGCCTGGCGTGCTCTGGTCCATGGGGTCACGAAGAGTCGGACACGACTAAACGACTAAACAACAACAACAAGGAGTCTCAAAGCGGCTAACATTCTCCTTTCCCTTCCTCCCCCACAACAAACACTCTGTGGGGTGAGTGGGGCTGAGAGACTTCAGAGAAGTGTGACTGGCCCAAGGTCACCCAGCAGCTGCATGTGGAGGAGCAGGGAATCGAACCCGGTTCCCCAGATTACGAGACTACCGCTCTTAACTACTACACCACACTGGACCCACATCTCCAAGCTTTTCTCTCTTTGTACGAGGCAATCTCTGGAACCTCATGGCTCTTGAAGCTTCAGCTTTGAAATCTGGAATGAGAGAGCAGGAGAGTTGGGAATGTCATGGGTGGCTGACCTCCTTCCCTGCTGCACCAAGCCACAACTTTGCCTGTGGATACTTCCCAAGGCAAAACAGTTTTCATAGGACATTTGTAGATTTCATAGGGCATTTGTGTTTGAAATTGTTGCTTCCCTTTTTTGGAAATGTTGGAAAATATGCCCTTTTCTGGGTACCTCTGGTGCTTTCCAGATTTGGGGCTTAAGATGTAAAAGGCTACTGGATCACCTAATTTAGGTTTGTCTGAGATGCCAAGAATTTGAGATTAGCATTACTGATTTATTCTTTTAGGTCCTTAAGCAAAAATAATCACTTGAAAGAAATCTGACTTGAATCCCTCTGATGCCCTCACTTGCCTGAATTGCTCTCTCTCTTTCTGCATCTCATGCGGCTCCAATAATTCCCCGTCAGTGACCATTATTTGTCCTGAATTGAAGAGGTTGCAGGTTGGAAAGTGTTCTTCAATAGTGGCCATCACTCACTGGCGGACACATGTGAGTTATTGAGCACAGTGGGCTATTGAGAAGCAGATTAATCCAACAGAGAACCTGGCATTTAACACGAAAAGGTTGCAGGGTAGAGGTTAGAGCGTTGTACTTTGGCTGGGCACAAATCCTTTCGTGCACCTGAGAAAGGATCTGAACCCAGCCCTAGGAGGAGATTTGAACCTAGGGTTCATGCAACGCTATCTCCTCTTCATCTGTGCTCATTCTCAGCACATGTTTGCTAAATTTGTTGTTGTTTAGTCGTGTCCAACTCTTCGTGACCCCATGGACCAGAGCACGCCAGGCACTCCTGTCTTCCACTGCCTCCCGCAGTTTGGTCAAACTCATGTTCGTAGCTTCGAGAACATTGTCCAGCCATCTCGTCCTCTGTCGTCCCCTTCTCCTTGTGCCCTCCATTTTTCCCAACATCAGGGTCTTTTCCAGGGAGTCTTCTCTTCTCATGAGGTGGCCAAAGTATTGGAGCCTCAGCTTCATGATCTGTCCTTCCAGTGAGCACTCGGGGCTGATTTCCTTAAGAATGGATAGGTTTGATCATCTTGCAGTCCATGGGACTCTCAGGAGTCTCCTCCAGCACCATAATTCAAAAGCATCCATTCTTCGGCGATCAGCCTTCTTTATGGTCCAGCTCTCACTTCCATACATAGGTAAAGGTAAAGGAACCCCTGACCATTAGGTCCAGTCGTGGCCGACTCTGGGGTTGTGGTGCTCATCTCACTTTATTGGCCGAGGGAGCCGGCGTACAGCTTCCGGGTCATGTGGCCAGCATGACTAAGCCTCTTCTGGTGAACCAGAGCAGCGCACGGAAACGCCGTTTACCTTCCCGCCGGAGCGGTACCTATTTATCTACTTGCACTTTGACGTGCTTTCGAACTGCTAGGTGGGCAGGAGCAGGGACCGAGCAACGGGCGCTCACCCCGTCGCGGGGATTCGAACCGCCAACCTTCTGATTGGCAAGTCCTAGGCTCTGTGGTTTAACTCACAGCGCCACCCGCATCCCCACTTCCATACATAGCAACATACTAAAATAGCACATTGTTTAATAAGCACAAAAGTCCATCCGGCAGTGAGCAAGCAGCAGAGGCAGGGATGCAATTACAGTTTATTTTCCTTAATTAAAGATGACTTGGGCATATTTGTCTCATAAGTGTAATTTTCTTCGCATCACTCAAAGCTGTCTGATCACCAGCGCAAATACCACCCTAGCTACCCCGGCTTTTGTTAATTATTGCTAATTAATTTAACGAGAACATAGCTCCTGCTAATGGAAAGATATTGAATGGTGGCACAAAGGGATCATCTCCTTTGAATTTAATTTGAAGTGTTGCACCGATTGCAATCTTCTGTTCTGAATATCTTCTGCTTCCTGCAAGGTCTGAAGATTGCGAGCGGTGATATCATGTATAACAAATGTTTGTGTTTTATTGAGTTACCCTTGGGAATATGATACTGGGGTATGCAGAGAGAGGCTGCTAGGGAAATCAGGGTCCTGCCCTCATTCTGCATTTGAGAGCATTCTAATCCAGAACCTTCTAGAAAGAGAATGAGCTGGAATTAACAGGGCTACTTTTAACTGACTCAGAAGATGGGCAGAACATGTATCATGTGTGAGAGAGCAGGAGTAGATTTAGATCTCCTGTTCTCCCTTTTCTGGAAAAGAGAGAGTTGTTGTGTAGAGTGGAGAAGGGCCATAAGGAACCTTTTGTCTGCTTTAGGGACTAAAAGGAACCAAAATAGTGAAGAGCGTTGAAGGATTCAGTCTCACAACTGTGAAGGAAAAGTTGACCCCAGGTAAATTTTAATCACCTTCCGGAATGCAATATGGACCTGCCCATCGTGAAATACATGCTTTGAACAACATCTCTCATCCCAACCAGCCAGCATGACCAATGGTCAGGGATGAATGGAGTTTTAGTTCAAAACATCCGGAGGGCACCGGGTTGGGGAAAGTGCTGAAGCCTCTAGGATAGCCATGTTATCTGTTTTCTGATTTTACTTCAGACTTTTATGAGACTTATGAGGAATGGTTGAAGGAGCTGGGTAGCTTTAGCCTGGAAAAGAGGAGACTGAGAGGAGATATAATAGCCACCTTCAAATATCTCAAGGGCTGTCACAAGGAAGATGGAATACGCTTGTTTTTCCCCTTGTTCTGGAGGGTAGAATTGAAACCAATGACTTCATGTTACAAGAAAGGAGATTCTAGCTAAAACTTCCGGAAGAGGTTTCTGAAAGTAAGAGCTCATTGGCAGTGGAACTGACTCCCTCTGGAGACAGTGGACTCTCCTTCCTTGCTTTTTAATGCCATGGATGCTATAGTTGAGATTCCTGCATTGCAGGGGGCTGGACTAGATGACCCTCAGGCTCCCTTCCACCACTACTATTCAATGATTATATGATTCTGTCTTAACAAGTATGTTCAGAAAAATTTCCGTTTTCACAAACAATTGGCGAGCCATTGTGGTGTAGTGGTTAGAGCGTTGGACTAAGACCTAGGAGACCAGGGTTTGAATCCTCACTTGGCCATGAAGCTCACAGGGTGACGACACTTGCTCTTGGCCTGGCCTACCTCACATGCTTGTTGTGGGGATGAAATTTGGAGGGGGAAAACAATATACAGTGGTACCTCAGGTTACTGATGTTGAAGTGATCATTCTTGACCAGAAGACCTTCAGAGGGAGACTTTAGCATGAAACTGCTGAATTATAAGATAAAGTTCACCAATGCCAGGTGGTTTGTGTTACTATCACCAGTGTTTTTTTGAATCATTACTATAATTATATTACAGTGGTACCTCAGGTTAAGTACTTAATTCGTTCCGGAGGTCCGTTCTTAACCTGAAACTGTTCTTAACCTAAAGCACCACTTTAGCTAATGGGGCCTCCTGCTGCTGCCGCCGCGCCGCCGGAGCACAATTTCTGTTCTTATCATGAAGCAAAGTTCTTAACCCGAGGTAATATTTCTGGGTTGGCGGAGTCTGTAACCTGAAGCGTATGTAACCTGAGGTACCACTGTAATCCACCTTGAGCTCCATGGAAGAAAGGCAGGGCGATAATGCAGTAAATAAAATAAAGGAGTATAGAATTCTCCCCTCTCCATTTCCCCGTGTTCCTGTTGGTTCTTTAAGTTGGCAATCTGATTAATGTCCCTTAACACATTGCACAGGCAAATCCCCTGTTTAATACAGTGGAAGGAACATCTCCCTATCTTGGCTTCGTGACAAGACTTCCTCCCCGACACCTGCAACTGCAAACACATACTTGTCATATTCACACATCTTAGGTTTACTGTTGAGACAATAGGTTTTCATCTAAAAATGCTATTAGCATCTCATTTCCTTGGAGATTCTATGTGACAGCTGATTCACCTATTATATATTTTGGAAAATAGTTTATGTCTGTTTTCTGTGGGTTTGGGTCATAGTTAATCCATTTTATGATCTAGTTGTTTTAGTTTTGTTTGATGTTTTGGGTATTTTATATAGAAAAGTGTGATGAAAATAGATAAATAAGTAAAAAAGGGTAAAGGTAAAGGACCCTTGGGTGGTTAAGTCCAGTCAAAGGCAGCTATGAGGTTGCGGTGCTCATCTCACTTCAGGCTGAGGGAGCTGGCATTTGTCCGCAGACAGCTTTCCGGGTCATGTGGCCAGCATGACTAAACTGCTTCTGGCACAATGGAACACACTGTGAGAGAAACCAGAGCGCATGGAAATGCCATTTACCCTCCCACCGCAGCGGTACCCACTGCTTTTTTTTCTGGGGGGGACACAGGAGTATGCATACCCCTAAACATTTTGTGAATCTTTGCACTTTTGTCCATTTACTGTACTTATTTTCCCCAATTTGAGGTATAAAATGGTGGTTTTCTTGAGTCAAAATGAGAGTACCCTAAACATTTTTTTAGAAAAAAGCACTAGTACCTATTTATCTACTTGCACTGGTATGCTTTTGAACTGCTAGGTTGGCAGATACTGGGACAGAGCAACGGGAGCTCACCCAGGTCACACGGATTCCAATCAGCAAGCCCAAGAGGCTCAGTGGTTTAAACCACAGCGCCACCTGCTCCCCTTATATATATGTAACACATTACATACAAAGACACACATCATTCAGGTCCGGCTCCGAGGGCCTTCTGGCAGTTCCCTCGCTGCAAGAAGTGAAGTTACAAGGAACCAGGCAGAAGGCCTTCTCGGAGGTGGTGCCCACCCTGTGGAATGCCCTCCCATCAGATGTCAAGGAGATCAACAACTATCTGATTTTTAGAAGACATCTGAAGACAGCGCTGTGTGGGGAAGTTTTAAATGTTGGATGTCTTACTGTGTTTTGATTTGTTGGAAGTTGCTTAGAGCGGCTGGGGCAACCCAGTCAGATCATCATCATCATTTTATTTGTATCCTGCCTTTCCATAGTTGAAACTATGCTCCATATTACAACATGACAAGATTTACATAATTACAAACATAACAGAAGTCATAAACTATAAATAAAACAAAAAGTACACAACTAAATGGAAACAATTTCCACGTAAATCATAAGATCTAAAACTAAAGATACAACAATAATAATATCAGTAACAGCAACAAGCTCTCTCAACCGCCTGTAAACAATACTCAAGCCCAAGAATCTGTTCAACAGCCTCAGCTTTTGTAGCTGGAGTCAGTCAGCACTCCACTCTCCCAGGCCAGATGGGAAAAGGCCAACAAGGCAAGGTGCAGGTCTTCCAGGGCTCACAGCCAAGATGGTCTCATTTAAAACAATACGGATAGAAATTAAAAACAATTTAAAAGAGGAGCCCGCTCTGTGAGCAGTAGCCGCAGTCCTTGTGAATCCTGTCAGGCCACGCCCCAAGCCAGGTGGAGAGAGGCAAGGGCAGGCAGATGAGCAGCATATGTATTACATTATTATTATTATTATTTAAGCACCAACATCTGTCATCGTTTTTTCAATGAAAAGCTGTATCCTGGGGGGACTCTTTTGAGCAGAGGACTGCTGTTGCACTCAGGCCCTGCTTGGCTACAGTGAAAACAAAATGCTGGAATAAATGGGCCTTTGGGCCTAATTCAACTGGGCGGTTCCTATGTTCCACATGAGGCATAGTTCTTCACAAAATTGTTTCCAGCAGTGCTGAAATCAGATTCACTGTGTTCAGTGGGTCTTACTCTCAACCACAGAAGTAAGAAGGCATCGTTTTTCTGTTCTGCCCATGAAGCACTGTTTCCCTTCTGCTGCAGTTCGTCATTCACACAGTGTTTTTTGTCTTGCTGTTTGCTGTGGCAAAACTGCATAGCTTATGTAATATACGTAATTCAGTACATAAGTTGCGTTGCCATTACAGTATTCCACCTGGTTCAATGCAAGTTGGTGGGGAATTGACACGTGATCCATTATGTACCGTTTACAGACTGAAAGCAACAACTGCAGCAAATACTGATTGTATTGGCTGGATTGAGTTCTGTTGGAGGAGTGGGATGAATAAAATGAACGTTGGCAATTTCCGCTCACATTTCTATTTTCAGTGGAATTCTCTGACATCCCTCCTCCCAGGTAAGTAGGAATAGAATAGCAGGCCAAATGCCTCTTTGGGAAGGCAAACATTACCTGGGACTGTACAGTGGAAGGGTGAAACTGCTCAAAGAAGTGAATAAATAGCCAGCAAATAAGTTGAGCGACCCCCACACCACTACACCACTCAGCATTAACCATCCCAGAACTGCTTTCCATTTTATAAAATGACTTCTGAAGCTTCCTTTTACATATGACGTATTGCATTTCTATTCTAGTCTGTGTGCCCTTTAGAAACTTTAATTGAAAGACTATAATTTTCCTTTTTCCTTTTCTCCTAGGATCTCAGCTCATTTGCCATGCCATTCTTGGATGGAGACGTGGACAGTGCAGAGAAGCATGCTTCACGGAAGGTAGGACTTTCTGAGTCTTCTTTCTATCTCTTGCTAGTGAAAACTGGTGGTGCTTCCATCAATCTTCCCCGAATTCAGAGACCTGTTTCACTGAGTTCACGTCGGCCATGTTGATTTGTCCAGAAATGGCTGATTCAGCTGAGTATTTTTAAGTGGAAGTTGCTGCAAGGTCCCTTTGTCCCCTCCGTGTTGATGATGTGGTCAAGTGGTCTTGGGAGAAGGCCTCTTCTATGGCACCCTTGGGACACGGGTGGCACTATGGGTTAAACCACAGAGCCTAGGACTTGCCGATCAGAAGGTTGGCAGTTCAAATCCCCTCGACGGGGTGAGCTCCCATTGCTCGGTCCCAGCTCCTGCCAACCTAGCAGTTTAAAAGCACGTCAAAGTGCAAATAGATAAATAGGTACCACTCCAGAGGGAAGGTAAATGGTGTTTCCGTGTGCTGCTCTGGTTCACCAGAAGCAGCTTAGTCCTGCTGGCCACATGACCCGGAAGCTGTACGCCGGCTCCCTTGGCCAGT
This sequence comes from Podarcis liolepis, assembly GCF_965112155.1. Taxonomy (NCBI): domain Eukaryota; kingdom Metazoa; phylum Chordata; class Lepidosauria; order Squamata; family Lacertidae; genus Podarcis; species Podarcis liolepis. The sequence continues at coordinate 11,284,791 of NC_139563.1, read as the reverse complement.
AAAACGAGATGAGCGCCGCAACCCCAGAGTCAGCCACAACTGGACCTAATGGTCAGGGGTCCCGTTACCTTTACCTTTATGGCACTCTTATCCTGACCTGTGGATCTGGTTCCACGGGAGGCGCTTACACAGGACCAGCTTGCTGTGTGAGGAAAATGTAGGCGTGGCCTTGCTATAACGTTTTCACCTTGGACGTGTGAACAGACCCTTTAGCAAGCTAAAATCCCTCCAGGAGAGGCAAAAGCCCACTCAAAGTGGTTTAGAAGGTAAGAAATGCAACTGCCAGGCAGCCCAAAACATAGCTCAAAGACAGACAGTGCATTGCATTCAGATGCAATTCTAAACCTTGGGGATATGATCTCCTTCTCTCTGCACACTGCCAATTCAGTACTGAATTGTTGCCAAATATTATTTTTGTGTCTGAATGGGGCAAACCATGGTTTGCAGAATTCACTGTTTTCCAGCAAATCAGGAGCAAGCTATTATTTCCTCTTTTGCCTCCCCTTGTGCAGAAAGGACAGGGAAAGAGCTTTGTTGTTAAAGTCTGCTACTCTTGCGATATTTCACCTCTTGGGACAGCTTCAAGAAAAATGCTGGGAACACGTCTTTCCGGCTGTTAACGTTTCACAAAACCCTTTGCCTTAGTAAGCAGAGATCCATTTTAAATTCTGCGGAGCTGACTCACACCTTTCACAATGAAGCATTAAGCACGACACACTTTAGGAGTGTAGAATCTGATTGCCTGAGAAGAAAAAAATGGTTCTTAAGTGAAGCTACATTACAGCACTTTAAATGTTTTGGGGTCGCCGCCACTGCCATCAGCGATGAGGAATTATTGCTTCTCGTCTGCAGATGAAAATATAATTTTCTGCAAAAGATTGGAAAGTGTGTGATTCAATCTTGCACATGCAGTTTTATTGTGCTTCGCAGATACTGCTCCTTATGAGGACATGGGTACAGCTGCAGGCAGCCCAGCTGCTTCCAGGGGGAGGAAGACCCACACTTCTGCTGCAGGAGTCGAGCTGGCTAGGGCGCCTGGCTTAATAGACTATAGCAGGGGTCAGCCAACTTTTTCAGCAGGGGGCCGGTCCACTGTCCCTCAGACCCTGTGGGGGGCTGGACTATATTTTGAAAAATAATAACGAATGTATTCCTATGCCCCACAAATAACCCAGATATGCATTTTAAATAAAAGGACACATTCTACTCATGTAAAAACACCAGGCAGGCCCCACAAATAACCCAGAGATGCATTTTTAATAAAAGGACACATTCTACTCATGTAAAAACACGCTGATTCCCGGACCATCCGTGGGCCGGATTTAGAAGGCGATTGTGCTGGCCCCGGCCCCTGGGCCTTAGTTTGCCTATCTATGGACTACAGCATAGTGTAAACAGAACTTATATATTCACACCCAAAAAATGTGTGTGACTCGCTTTATTGCGATATTTGCTTTATTGTGGTAGCCTGGAACCGAACCTGCAATATTTCGGAGGTATGCCTGTAACTTTCAGACCTGAGGGGTAAATTAGGTGTCACTTGGTGAGAGTGTTTCTGTAGGCAGATGAGACTGCGTTTGTACCTCCTGGGGAAGACCTATTGCAAATACTGATTGACTCATTCCTTCCTCCCCAGCCCAGCTTGTGACATTTTTAGCTTTGCTGGGAGTTTTAAAATGGTGGTTATAACACAAGGTTCTGTTGCTCCTCCAGACTTAACTGCCGGCTGGCAGTTTTAGCTTGCTGCCAAAACTTTCGTTTTGTTTCATTTATCTGCGGAAAGTGTTGCACATGATCCCTTCCCTCACACATTTTTTTTTATGACAATCCTGTGAGGTCGGTTGAGGCAGGGAAGTTGGCTCAAGGTGACAGATGTACATATGACGTCTATGTGTGTGGCGAGATCAAACATGAGAGAAGCTTCCTGACGGAGAATGTTGTTGTTGTTTAGTCGTTTAGTCGTGTCCGACTCTTCGTGACTCCATGGACCAGAGCACGCCAGGCACTCCTGTCTTCCACTGCCTTCCGCAGTTTGGTCAAACTCATGCTGGTAGCTTCAAAGACACTATCCAACCATCTCGTCCTCTGTCTTCCCCTTCTCCTTGTGCCCTCCATCTTTCCCAACATCAGGGTCTTTTCCAGGGAGTCTTCTCTTCTCATGAGGTGGCCAAAGTCTTGGAGCCTCAGCTTCACTATCTGTCCTTCCAGGGAGCACTCAGGACTGATTTCCTTAAGAATGGAGAGGTTTGATCTTCTTGCAGTCCATGGGACTCTCAAGAGTCTCCTCCAGCACCATAATTCAAAAGCATCAATTCTTCGGCGATCAGCCTTCTTTATGGTCCAGCTCTCACTTCCATACATCACTACTGGGAAAACCATAGCTTTTACTATACGGACCTTAGTTGGAAAGGTGATGTCTCTACTTTTTAAGATGCTGTCTAGGTATAGAAGGTCCCTATTTTCATTGGATAAATGTTGGAGGGGATGGTGATGTAGGTTTGAGTGGAAGCTGAACCGTAGAACAACAGAAGCTGCGCTGATCACACACCAAACTCAGGACAGGACTGAAAACACCGTCGCCTTATGTCCTTACCCAAACCCCACCCAGATGCAGAACACACCGACACACACTAACAGCCCATTTAATCTTGCATTTGCCTCTGAGGAGGTATGTACAGTCTGATAAAGCTATCTGGAGAGACGTGAGCGATGTTCTGCAGCGGTATACCACGGGCAGAAATTCCCTCGCCTCAAATGACACTAATCTAACTGCACCTTGACATGAAGACCGATAGCATATCGTTTAGTTTAATCTGGTATGCGCCGTCGCTCCCTTTGCTTGAAGAAAATAAGGAACTCCCATGTGTCCAGGCCTGTCCTTATAAGAGAAAGAATTTTTCTTCATATCAGGAAAGGGTTGTTAAAGTGTTAAAGCATACTCTGTGCACGTGGAAGGCCCCGTGTTCGATTCCTGGCATCTTCAGATAGGGCTGGGAATGTCCCCAGTCTGAACCCTGGAGAGGCCACTGCCAGTTGGTTTAGTCAAACAGGGGGCCACGTGGACCTTGACACCACAGACTTGCTTCAGGCCCAGGAGTCAGATATGGCCTTGGAAGTCAGTGAAAGTGTTGAAGGGAATTAGGAGATGAGGTAAAAGGTTAATATTTTAAAATAATAATAATACAGGTGGTACCTTGGTTTATGAACTTAACCTGTTCTTAAACCAAAACCGTTCTTAAACCAAGGTGCACTTTCCCTAATGAGGCCTCCTGCCGCTGGTGCCCTTCCACCGTTCAGATTCCGTTCTTAGACCGAGGTAAAGTTCGCAAACCGGGACACTGCTTTTGGTTTTGCGGAGTTTGTAAACCGAATAGTTCATAAACAGGGCTGTTCTTAAACTGACATGCCATTGTAAATGGGAGTAGAAAGGAATGAGATAATGAGAGGAGGAAGTGAATATAAGTTTTTGGGAGGGGAAACAAAGTATAAGTTAAGAAGAAAAGGTGGAGGGGAAAAGAAATTCAAGGAGATGAGTAAAAGTAGTTTTAGAGGTGTGTTTGTATATGTATGTATGTATGTACATACATATACATATACATATACATATACATATACATATACATATACATATACATATACATACACATACAGTGCTTTTTTCTAGGGGGTGCAGGGGGCACATACCCCAAAACATTTTGTGAATAAGTTTGGCCTCAATATGAGTAGGAAAATCAGAGTACCCCTAAAAATTTTTTTATAGAAAAAAAGCTCTCTCTCTCTCGTCCTCTCTCGTCTCCATGTAGAGACTCTGGATCAGCAAATTCTGCCTAAAATGTGGAGACGTGAGTTAATGTTTGTACTTAGCTGTAGATTTTCCATAAAGAATGCTGCCGTTCAAACCATGCATGGTGCTGCTTGTTACAATAAATCTGTCCCTCACTTCATCACTTCATTGGGTACTTTATTTTCTTCTTAAATCTTTATTAAACAAATCCTGTTCTTACCCTGAAAATAATATAAAAGATTTATGGTTCAGAAGAAAGCACACAATTAAATATAAACACCCAAATGCAGGAAAACACAAAATAATAATAATAATAATAATAATAATAATAATAATAATAATAATAATTACTGCATTGAAAGGTGCATGGCAGTATTGTCTGTTTAAATGAGCTTTCAGGTGGAGGCATAAGGAAAGACCTCTGGTGCCAAAATCTAGGCTCCAAGCTCTTCAGTCTGTCTTGCTTTTGCGGCTTTCTAAAGCACTTGTGTACTCTGGGGGTAATAATAAGAATAATAAGCTTAACGCCCTGAGTAGCAAGGGCCTGGAGCTTAGCTATGGATCCCAGTTTCAGTTATGCATCGCCACACGTGCCTTGTGTGGAGAAGTTCGGTGTGGGGCTGATCATTCGTAGCTGCTCTGCAGACTAACGCCTTTGCATGGAGGTCCCTGGCAAAAGGCTTGTTTTGTGGAGTTTCCTCCTTCAGCTTGCACTTTGTTCCACATGCTCCCTTCGCCCTCTGCTGCTCAGCCTGTGGAACATCTGAGGAAGCCTGAGGCCCCACTGCCTTCCTTCTTGACTAATATTTAAACAGGATTTGGTTTCTGCAGCTGAGCTTCTGTAGCTGCCGGGGTATCAAGAATGGGCTGGGTATCGTTAGAAGTCATGGGTACTTGTGTATGTGTTCTTTATTGAGGACTGGATCCTGTCTGATAAGCTCAGAGAAGGGAAAAATTGATTAAATGAATTGCCAATAGGGAAGCAAATATGTATGTGTGTATATATATTTACACTCATCTTCTGCTTTAATGTTTTCTTTACCCCTTGTCATTAAGGTAAATAATTAATCAAATTATCTCGCTTGAGGTGCTCTGACTGGAACAATTGCTGCAGCATCAAGAGTAGAGAACAGGAAATGACAGGTCTCTCTCCTCATTCCCCCAGGCTAATGGCTGTAGCCATAAAGCAATCGAGATAGTCATGCGCACTGTACATGCCATTAATATCAGCGTAATTGCTTCCCGCCCTCCCTAGGACCAAGATTGTTATAACGTATGAGCACGTTTCAGTCCAGTTAAAGGGAATATTGTTATATTCCGGTTAAAATATAATTGTGAGTTTTAAAAACGGCTGTTGATGCATGTTGTACACAATAAAAAGCCATTACAGTGGTACCTTGGGTTACATACGCTTCAGGTTACTGATGCTTCAGGTTACAGACTCCACTAACCCAGAAATAATGCTTCAGGTTAAGAACTTTGCTTCGGGATGAGAACAGAAATTGTGCTCCAATGGCGCGGTGGCAGCAGGAGGCCCCATTAGCTAAAGTGGTGCTTCAGGTTAAGATCAGTTTCAGGTTAAGAACGGACCTCCGGAACAAATTAAATACTTAACCCGAGGTACCACTGTATCAGCTCTCAGGGTGGTGCATGTGAGACAAAACAGCTCTTCTTTCGTCAGAAGGTAGGAGGTCTAAGAAGGCATAGATTTCTGCTCTGACCCAAGCTCACCACTGTCACAGTTCACCTTCCCAAAAAACCTGCTTGGCTTGTCTTGTTGGCTGTTGCGGCAGAATTTTATGTCATTAACCAGGATCCCAGAAACCGCCCGTTCTTTCCACATCCACAAATGGCAACTGTTGGGACCGAGATGGATCATTTCTCAAGCTTTCCATGCAAGAGGTCATAAGTCCAGTCCCAAATTTAAAAGATCAAGTCAGAGGTGACGGTGGTGAGACTTCTTCCCCAAGGCCATGGAGATGGACTTCCTGTCAAAGTTCAGCAGCACTGGACCAGCTAGACAAATAGGCTGATCGGTATAAAGTAGCGTATTGTCTTCCTATGTTGGTAGTGAGTCCTCCTTGTCACCCATTGAGAGTCTGCATTTTAACTTTTCATTAGAAGAAGGTGGGATTTGACTTTTAATTCTGTTTTCTGACCACCTGCAGTGTTGGGCAGACAATATTCCTGCCCCTCAAAAAATAATTTTTATTGGCTTTCATGTCAATAGAAGAACAACATTAACTCGCCCAGTGGTACATTCTCGTTAGGTTTCATATGCAGTACACAAGTGTTACGTTTATTTATGCATTATCAGTTCAAGTAGCCTCTCCCCAGAGATTCTTACGTTGAGGGTGGAATAAAAGTACCTTCTTTCTCTATTTTGTTGTTGTTTAGTCGTTTAGTCGTGTCCGACTCTTCGTAACCCCATGGACCAGAGCACGCCAGGCCCTCCTGTCTTCCACTGCCTCCCGCAGTTTGGTCAGACTCATGTTTGTAGCTTCGAGAACAGTGTCCAACCATCTCATCCTCCATCGTCCCCTTCTCCTTGTGCCCTCAATCTTTCCCAACACAAGGGTCTTTTCCAGGGAGTCTTCTCTTCTCATGAGGTGGCCAAAGTCTTGGAGCCTCAGCTTCAGGGTCTGTCCTTCCAGTGAGCACTCAGGGCTGATTTCCTTAAGAATGGAGTCTCTATTTATAAAGGCAAAGAAAGGAAGCCAAGTCTCACCAAAAGTGTCTATCCTTGAACTGCCTTTAATTACCCTTCCGTAGCAATAGAGCCACATTCCAAATATTATTTAATCAGATTTCAGTGGGGTTTCTCTAAGTTGTTTACAGTATCGGGCTGTTGTTAATCGGACGGCTGATAATAGGAACAATTACTATATCTCTGCATTTAAGGTTATTTTTTAAATTTGAGACTAATGATAACAAGGCAAGACCCGAATTGGGCAGAAGGGATTGCTGTGTAATTTTGGAAATAATGAGAAACAACTTTTCCCCCCAAAAGATGTTTACCAATGTGCGACTCCACCATGCATAAAAATATGAGCATATCTCTCCACACCCTTTCCAACACAGGAAAGATGCTAGTGTTTGGCTAGTCCAGCAAAAGATAATTTTAAGAGAAGGGGAGGCAATATTTTATTGCAGCAGATTCACTGCAGGTAGATGCACATTAGGTCAATGGTTTGACAGAGGTCTGCCTTGGAATAAAATTTTTTTTTGTTAAAAATTATTACCCCTTTCTCTTTCCCTTGCAGGCGGAAGACAGCTACAACACAGGAAGCCCTTCCAAAGGACTTTTCCCAAAGGGGCTCCAGAACCGGCCTTCCAGCCCAGCCTCTGCCCCCGTCAAATCCAAGCACAGTCCTGGCTCGCCCAAAACAGTGTTCCCCTTCCCCTACCAGGAATCTCCCCCTCGCTCCCCTCGGCGCATGAGTTTCAGCGGCATCTTCCGGTCGTCTTCCAAAGACTCTTCCTCTCCTAGCTCCAACGCATCCACTTCTCCCGGGGGCATAAAGTTCTTCTCCAGATCAAGAAAAAGTAAGGAACTCTTTGTTGTTAAATTTTGGGAAGGTGCTCTGAGTTTTGGGGCCATTTCCTTTTCATGCAGCAGGAAAGTAAGTAGATAGTGTGTGTCCTACCAGCTTTGGTTTCGAGTTTTGTTTAAGGTGCTTTTAAGTGGTTGCTTCTCACGCTAGCTCGATAGTGCAAAACACAGTGACCCTGTTGTGCACAGCTGTCAAGCGTCCCTTATTTGGTGGGACAGTCCCTTATCCCAGCGCCATGTCCCGCTGCTGTCCCTTATTGATGATGTCCCTTAAATAAGCTACTGAAGGTAATGGGGCCCTTTCTATGTCCAGCTGTCCTTTGTCAACAACAAATTGTTGCTGCTTTTTTGTGTTGAATATATGCTATATGGTAATTTATGGACCTAATAAGTATCTAAAGCCATTTGCACACAACAAAATATGTATTTTATCAAAGTAATTGTTGATCCCTTATTTTGGCTGCTGATCCCTTATTTCCGAGGCTGCTGGTCCCTTATTTTCACAACACAGAGTACTAACCACTATACGATCACGGCCGCTGGTCCCTTGTTTTCAAATCTGTAAGTTGACAGCTATGCTGTTGTGTATGTTCTTGGTTGGTGGTGCAGGACCAGCCCCAAGGATGGGATGGAAGGACTCCAGTCTCATTCTCTGCCAACTGAGCTATGCCCATGGGGCATGCTAGGGCTGATGAGAAGTCAACCGCATGTGGAAGGCCCCACTCTGGCTACCTTGGGTATAAACAGTGCTGAGCAAGACGGATCGTTAGCCTGACCCTCCGTAAAGCTGCCTCCTCTTTTCCTGCTTAGTGTGCGCTTCTATTTTTTGCCTTAAGATGGTGCTGTTAGTTTTAGTTGCCTGTTTCTTACAGATAAGGTTTCAGGGTTTTAAGCAGCTTCTATTGTGGCTGTGCTGTAGAGGAGATGAATAACTTTGACCGGCAACCTTCTTGCCTTTTGATACGAAAGCCGCGTTGATTCTCCAACATATAGTTGATAATCATTGCTTCTTAAAAGCTTGCCTTTTAAATCTAAGCCTTTTCTTTGGAATCCACAATATAGGTTCATCAGCCATAATTGGGGTGTGTTACGATTTGTTCATCTGTTTATGTGCAGGGAATTTACACAGGTCTTGCCATCTAATAGGATACGTCTTTGTTTCAAAGTTCTTGCAGTCTAAACTTGGATACGGGCAAATCTATGGGGGTTTCACAGTTATGAAGAAGAACATGTGCAAGACACCCAAAAGTGCTTTTAAAACGTTTAAGACTTCTTCTTTTTAAAATGATGACCCAATTCTCATGTCACACCTAATGGTTTCCCGTAACTGAGCCAGTCTGGGCAGTTTTGCTCCTCCCCACTATTGCTTGGAGGAAACAAATCAATGCTTAGCATTGCACCTGGATCATGGAACCGTGGTTAGTTTCTTTCAGCAAACCATGGTTTATGAGCAAATATCAACTCTTGGCTTACCATTGTGGTGTGTTTAGGGAAAAACAAGCCACTGTCCCTGAATCAGATGTAATGCTGAATCAGGGGTTGTGAATTGTTTCTCTCCATTGTTGGGGGGGGGGGTCCAGGCAGACACAGTTGGCTCATGCACAATAGCCCATGATTCATGACTTACTGAAGGAGTGTAAAATGGGATTCTACTTTGAGCCTATGCCTTGCCTAGGAAGAATTAGGAGTATATCTGCAATGCTTCCGTTGAAGCCACCACTCTTCGTTGCCATGTTTTGAAGAGCAAAAAAGAGGGCACATTTGCCAACTACAGTGGTACCTCAGGTTACATATGCTTCAGGTTACATATGCTTCAGGTTACAGACTCCGCTAACCCAGAAATAGTGCTTCAGGTTAAGAACTTTGCTTCAGGATGAGAACAGAAATCGTCCTCCGGCAGCGCGGCAGCAGCAGGAGGCCCCATTAGTTAAAGTGGTGCTTCAGGTTAAGAACAGTTTCAGGTTAAGAACGGACCTCCGGAACGAATTAAGTACTTAACCCGAGGTACCACTGTACTACTTTTAACTATGGATTGCTATGTCGACTCTCATTTTACATACCCATGAAAAAGAGGACGTGTCCTAGAAAAAGAGGACATACGGCAACCCTCTGCAGCCTGTGAAATCAGATGAAGGGCATTATTCAAAAATTAATAATAAATAATAAAGACATAAACATAAGGCAGTGCTGCAAAGTCTTCCTTTGCAGCCAAGACTTGAATTTAAGTTGAGGCTGCAGAAGAATTATGAATGCAGTCTCAAGGCTGTGTGTACGCTCTACCTTCAAAGCACGTTTGAAACATACCCTCCCCTCAAAGAATTATGGACATTGTAGTTTAGCCCCTCACAGAGTTGTAACTTCCAGCAACGCATAACAAACTACAATGCCCAGAGTTCTTTGAGGGAAAGATTGTATTTTGCATGTGCTTTAAAGCTGGAGGATGTGTACAGAGCCAAAATGCACTCGCCATTCTTCCTGTTCAGCTGTAATTCGCCGCTTTTTGAATCTGATGACTATTTTCGTTACCACAGAGCAACAGAAAAAGGCTCTCAGGGTGTGCTGCTTATTCTCCCTTTTCGGTTTGGCACTGCAGGTTTACCTGTTGTAAACTTGCCTGGCATGGCTTTGGCTAAACCACACTCTGTGCCAAGTGGGGAGATCTGGTGGGCTTATGAAACTGGAGTTTCCCCCGCATTGGCTTACTGTGATATGGCAAATTCAGCCACTGTTGGGAATAGGGATGGGTTTGGAGATCTTTTGTGCGTGAATATTTTACAAATGTGAAAGGGCAGTGCAATTCTGCAGATATTAAAAAGCACATTGAAAGTCCTTGGGTTTAATCCAATGAAATCCTGTTCTGTTCTGTATAATGAAATTAATTCTTTCCACCCTATTTGGCTAAGATAAAATGACAAAGTAGCTTTTTTTCCCAAGGGACAGAGAGAACAAAAAACACTGTTTTAATGGGTTTAGATTGATTTTAGAGTTCTAGGGCCAGGTCCTATAGCATTTCCTATAACAATATTTGACTCCAGAATGAAAAAAAAGGACCTGCTTTTGTAAGACCAAAGTACCATTAGTGGGAAATTAGCCCCAGCTTATTATGGTTGAAGCTTCTAGGCAGTGCTCAGTAGTAATGCACAAGCCATGAATCTGAAATGTTCAATTTCATGGCCTGGACTTATTTAGCCCGGTTGCATCCCCAGAAATATTTAGTTTCCCATTTGCTAGAGATATTAATGGGGTATGACTGGGCTTTGTCTATGGCTCTGAATCAGGGTCTCCGAATCAGAGGTGTTTAAGGATTGTTGACGCTTCGTAAGGGAAGATCTGCACCACAATGGCAGAAGACATGCTCTGTGTGCCCCATGCTGAAGCCCTGGTAAAAGGTGAAGGGACCCCTGACCATTAGGTCTAGTCGTGGCCAACTCTGGGGTTGCGGCGCTTATCTCGCTTTACTGGCCGAGGGAGCTGGTGTACAGGGTCATGTGGCCAGCATGACTAAGCCGCTTCTGGTGAACCAGAGCAGTGCACAGAAACACCATTTACCTTCCTGCCGGAGCGGTACCTATTTATCTACCTGCACTTGGATGTGCTTTCAAACTGCTAGGTTGGCAGGAGCAGGGACCGAGCAACGGGAGCTCACTCCGTCGTGGGGATTCGAACCGCCGACCTTCTGATCGGCAAGTCCTAGGCTCTGTGGTTCAACCCACAGCACCACCCGCGTCCCTTGAAGCCCTGGTAGCTCTTGTTAAAGGGGACCAGGAACCCGGTGTTGATGTCATGAACTGGTAGGACGACGGGGAGGAGGAAGAGAAGGAACAGGATCCCAGCATGGGGTGTAGCCGGGACTGGGGCATACCAGGGCAAGCAGGGGATGGGGAAAGAAGTACTCATGGAGTGACATAGGGTGGTGAGGGGAACCAGAGCAGCAGGACCCATTGCCAGAGCCATAGGGGTCCCTGTCTCCACAAATAGAGCAGGCTCTGAGGCATAGGGAGCAGCAGGAGGGGCCGCTAGGAGGCTGAGGCAGGCAAAGGCACAAAGCCCAGCTCACCAGCTGGCCATGTGGGGCTCGCTAGCTCTGGGAGGACATGTGTGATTCCTTCGCTGGAGTAGGCTTAGAACAGGTGAGGGTCACATGTCTCATCAAGCCCAGATGCTGCAGTTAACAAGCGAAGTAAAAATGGGAAGCAGAGCTGAGGTGCCAGGACTGCTCAACTGCCCATGTTGATGGGCCTTGGCTTGGATGCCCCTGGACCTCTAGGGGATTCTGGACGGTATCCTGACTGGTGGACTTGGCTTACCTGAACAGACCCTGGAGTGTGTTTCCTGGACTTTGGACTTAGCTAGCAGAGATTGACCCCCAAACTTTGGACTTAACATATTGACTTGCCACCAGGTAGGCCAGGGGTTCAGAACATTTGGGGAACACCTTTCTTTGCCATTGAGCTAGTCGACAATAGGAAATGCTGTGCTAATCCAGAGATGGAGAACATTTTTCAGTCTGGGGACGGAATCTCCTTTGAGGCAGCCTTCCAGGGCTGCTATGTTCCGAGGGTGGGAGGGGCCAGAAGCAAAAGTGGGTGGAGCATCAGGTGGTCTGGGGGGAGAGTTCCTAGGGCCATGCAGAAAGACCTGGAGGGACCACATTGGGTCTCTGGGCCTGAGGTTCTCCATTCTGGAGCTAGATGGACAAATAGTCTGATCTGTTATAGGCAGATTCGCATGTCCTTTTGAGTTTACATTGAAGGCAGGCTTTAATTTGGGTCATCAAACATTTCCAGGTTGTGAAACTCTAGAATAGCGGTGGCCCACAGGTGGTTTGGGCCCCCAAGTCTAAAGGTGCCCTTACCAAATCATATACCTTGCTCTTCCTCCAAAGAGCTCCCAGCAGATTTCATATGTGTACCAGAATGTCTGCTATCCAGGTACCTTACTGGGCCAGCAGGTCATCAATAACTCACAAGGTGTCACTGAAGGACCTACTCGGGGTTCTTTCCAAGCAATCTGAGACTCTGACACCTTGTCTGTCTCTTCTCCGCCCTCTTCATACCTCTGTAGGTTCTGGCTGACCAGTGGGTAGGGGAGTTAGTCACAGCAGGAGGGGGAGATGCCCTGGTTTCTTCAGCAGCCTGTGTGCTGGTCCCGGGGGGTTACTATGTGGCGTGGTCCAAGTCCAGTCCGAGGTCTAGGGTGTGGTATGGAGGCTGTCCATCAAGGCTGAAGCGGGGTCCAAGGCAAGGAGTCGTGTGTGGTCAGGAATTCTGACAGAAGAGCAGGACAGGGTCCCGGCAGGAACAGGTTACCAACACTGTTGCTCCTGCAACCTGGGACTGGGCTAGCTGGCTTTTATCTCCTTTGAGGCATAGGGCGGCCCCGGTCCACAGGAGGCTCGTCTCTCCTGGCCTGGAGGCGAGCACTCCTCCTGCGGGGACTTAATTCCCTCCACCTCTCTGGCCTGAGCCTCTGCAGCTCAGGAGAGGCTGGAGGGTTACTGGACCCAGAGGAAACCTCACCTTTCCCTGACGGGCATGAGAGTGGAGCACCTGCAGGCAATGGGTCCTCGATCACCTCTGGAGCCAGAGCAGATTCAGCTGGTGTCTGCTCCTGAGGACCCAGCACAGGTGAGGGCCCTTCAGGTTCAATCCCCAGCCCGGGCTCAGCCGGTCCTGGAGGCAGGGACTCCTGTGCAGGCTGGCATTCCTCAGATTCAGCCTCTGAATCAGATTCCCAGGCCATCACAGCCTGCCTCGTATCTGCCTCTCGGCCCTCCTCCTCTCCAACCTCTGCTTCTGCCTCTGAATCTTGACTGCTTTCTGCCACAGACTCTTCCTTTTACCCCTTCAGCTTCTGACACCTTCTTCCAATCTGCTCCTTCTTCTCCTTCTGACCACTCATCGTCATCCCACCACCAATCCCTGGGCTCTGAGCCTTCTTCCCTTAGGGGTTCCATTGGGGGTTCCCCAGCTGGTGCCTCCCACCCCTCTTCTGCATCCAGCCAATCCATGACAGAAAAAATGAGAGGCACAAATACAAGATGGGTGACACCTGGCTTGAGAGCAGTACATGTGAAAAGGATCTAGGAGTCTTGGTTGACCACAAACTTGACATGAGCCAACAGTGTGATGCAGCAGCTAAAAAAGCCAATGCAATTCTGGGCTGCATCAATAGGAGTATAGCATCTAGATCAAGGGAAGTAATAGTGCCACTGTATTCTGCTCTGGTCAGACCTCACCTGGAGTACTGTGTCCAGTTCTGGGCACCACAGTTCAAGAAGGACACTGACAAACTGGAACGTGTCCAGAGGAGGGCAACCAAAATGGTCAGAGGCCTGGAAACGATGCCTTATGAGGAACGGCTAAGGGAGCTGGGCATGTTTAGCCTGGAGAAGAGGAGGTTAAGGGGTGATATGATAGCCATGTTCAAATATATAAAAGGATGTCACATAGAGGAGGGAGAAAGGTTGTTTTCTGCTGCTCCAGAGAAGCGGACACGGAGCAATGGATCCAAACTACAAGAAAGAAGATTCCACCTAAACATTAGGAAGAACTTCCTGACAGTAAGAGCTGTTTGACAGTGGAATTTGCTGCCAAGGAGTGTGGTGGAGTCTCCTACTTTGGAGGTCTTTAAGCAGAGGCTTGACAACCATATGTCAGGAGTGCTCTGATGGTGTTTCCTGCTTGGCAGGGGGTTGGACTCGATGGCCCTTGTGGTCTCTTCCAACTCTATGATTCTATGACAGCAAGAGGGTTTTGAAGTGTCTGCACTGTTGGGTGCTTTTGGACATGTGTTTATTGTGGAATTTGTGTTGTTCATTTGTGTAATTTTTTTTTTGCAGCATCCAGACAGTATCATCGTTATCAAAATGCCTGCCTGTAGTTTTTCTTCCTTTAGTCAGGATTTTCGTGTTCCACGTGTTACATTTGCAATCTGCTTCGCACCTGCTGATGTGGAAGCTTGTTAGCACATTTTATGTTTTGATGGGCAGGTTTGTCATGCGTGATTTTTGGTGATTTGTGTGTGTGTGTGGCCATATTAGCCATATGGTATAAGTGCATCCAATTTTACTGAACGTTGCCTGCAGAAGGCACATGTGAAATTTAACTACCGAGTTAGCAGGAGCAGGTTTTTTTTCCAGATCTCCACCCAATACATGGGTATGGGATTGCAGATGTGTGTGTGTGTTACCTCTAAATCAGTATATATATCAGGTTTTTTAAAAAGTATTCTTTTTAGTTTTTGTTCATACTTAAACTAAATAAAAAATCCAGTATAGGTTTTTTTTTAAGGTTAACGTTTAGTGTCAAACCCTATACTAAACATCTCTACTACCTTGCTTATAAATATCTCAAGTAATCCAAATAAGTTACAATTCATAAATGTAGAAGTCATAAATATCATTAATGTCATCAGTATGGTCATCCTATCTTAACAATTTTATATCTCCTATGAAATCCCCCAATACATGTTTGTGAAACAGCTTAACCAGAAACAAAGTCCTATACTTGCAGTTCCTAATTATTTCTTCATATATTGCATAACTGGATTCCATTTTCTTAAAACTCTATAAGATTCTCTAAGTAACCACAACATTGTCACTAAGTTTATCACTTACAGCTGCTCCTATAATTTCCTTATTAATTCCTTCCTGTTTGGTGTGCATGCTTTGTTTCCACGTTACAGCATGCAATATTTTTGTTAATGCAACGATAATATGTTTAAACAGCAGTCACACCTTGTACATTAAAATAAAAAATAAATAGAGAGGCCTTGGGACAGAACAGCTTCATCCCTCTTCATCCCTCTTGGGAAAGCTTTATGCAGGCAAAGATTAGTCTTACACAATACCTTTTTTTTAAAAAAAGAGCCAAATTAAAAATGGGTATTGCTGCCCCTGTTCGCCTGTCGGTAATCTTGGCATTTGTGCCCTTCCTGGGAATTTTCTTTAAAGGTGCACACACATTCACACAGGTGCAGAAATACCTGCATGCAAACCCAGAACAGGCAAATGATATCGGAGGTCAGGGAAAAAGTCATTGAGTGGAGGGTCAAAATGCCACAGCCTGAATTCATTCCATCAAGCTCTGTTGACCAATGGCCCTGCTTCCCCACTTCCCCACTGTTGAATCCTGGTGGTTTGGCTGCCGGCAGGTGACAGTGGAGGGAGGGAGGAGCCCAGTGAAGCTGGTGGTCTCAACCAAGCTGACGAAATGGCCTTGGCCCAGCCTCTTGTGTCTCTCTCTGTTGCCTCCCAATAGCCCTCTTTTCTACTTTCTGAAAGCAGAATTAATTGATGGTGAGGATCTTGCTGTTCTGACACCTCCTGAAGTTGAAGGCTTATGGTAAGCTTTTGCACAAATGCCAGGGATTAGCATGAGCTGGTTTGTACAGCTGCCCGAATTTCCTAGGATCAGGCATCCATCCACTCGAAAAATGCTGAAGTTGTTAGCAAATCCTTAGGTGGAAGGGCATCGGAAAAGTATGGGAAGAAGGAGTCCACTCCAAACATCCAGACACACAAAGAATTGCTATATAAAAGCGAGCGGCAACCAGATGTTGGTTTTGTTAATGGCAAAAGCATATTATATCTAGAACTTCCTGTGGTATATTTGGTCTTCCTCCAACCTGAAACCTCTGGTTTTCAGACAGGATAAAAAATTCAGATTTCAAAAACATGCAAGTGTGCAAATAGCGTGTGCAGAGCACCACACATGATGACGGCAGTTCTATCTGTTTTCACTGCAAATGCACGCAGCAAAATCAGCAAGCTTGCAGTCATGCAGTGTGAATATTATGCTGTTTTGTGTGATCCCTCCCATTTTATTTATTTGAGAATTTAGATTCTGCTGATCTAGTCAACCAGGGGTATCAACCTCATTTAAGCTGGAGGGCAAAGCTGCCCACCCAGCAGATGTGGCCACACCCATAACTCCCCTCCTTTCAAGCCAATGGGACCAGTGGTTATCTTCTGAATATAGCTCCATTATCCAACCTTGGTGTGCCATAATCCCTTCATCACCATCATCACTACTTCCACTCACTCAGGCCTGAGCAACCTCTGCAGCTCTTGAGGCCCCTGCTATTTGTCATGTTCTCTGGCTCACAGGCAGACCTGCAGGGAGAGGAAGCATCACTTGGGACATAAATACCTGCCCTGCCCTCTGGACTATCCAGACCAGAAGCTGTGGCCTTACCATACCCCAGCTTGGATGACACCCTTCCAACTCATCCCTCACTATCTCCATGCTGTAGGAACCAACAGCTACCCAGCAGGGCAATGATCCATTAAAAGAGCCTACATTGTCATAGAAGGGATAGGGCTAATAGACAGTCCACACCAGCTGACTTTCATAAAGCCCTAGAAGACTTCAGTATGCTGTTGAGTCAACAACTGCTTCTGAGTGAGCTCTCCGGGGTGCTGATAGGCTCCTGTTTGCCCTGCTTTCCACTGTGGTTGGAATCTGGTATTGCCAGGTGCATTTGACTGATCTACCTGGCTTGCTTTTCTGTAACCCTCCTGTTTGGAGTGTGGCATATGATTAATCCAGCCAGGGATTGCCTTGGCTGCACCATGGTCTCCCAAGCAGGACACCAGCGGTGCCCTTGCTACTGCTCATTCTCCAGGATCCTCTTCCATGCCAAAATGGCTGCTCCCCATGCCACCAACTGAAATACAGTGGTACCTCAGGTTACATACGCTTCAGGTTACAGACTTCGCTAACCCAGAAATAGTACCTCGAGTTAAGAACTTTGCTTCAGGATGAGAACAGAAATCGTGCTCTGGTGGTGCGGCGGCAGCAGGAGGCCCCATTAGCTAAAGTGGTGCTTCAGGTTAAGAACAGTTTCAGGTTAAGAACGGACCTCCAGAATGAATTAAGTACTTAACCCGAGGTACCACTGTATTTATTGTTATTCTCGATTTACCAGTACCACCTATTCCACACCCTAAGCCACACACAATTTGCAAATTTTCCACACTAAATGGAATATGGGAGAAGCTGACGTTGAGGTGTGCTGTAGCAGACATTTGAGTGCTCAGCCTCTTTGCCCTGCTAATGGTGTACAGTGGTACCTCGGGTTAAGAACTTAATTCGTTCTGGAGGTCTGTTCTTAACCTGAAACTGTTTTTACCTGAAGCACCACTTTAGCTAATGGGGCCTCCTGCTGTCGCCGTGCCGCCGGAGCACGATTTCTGTTCTCATCCTGAAGCAAAGTTCTTAACCTGAGGTAATATTTCTGGGTTCGCGGAGTCTGTAGCCTGAAGCATATGTAACCTGAAGTGTATGTAACCCAAGGTACCACTGTATTATCTCTGGATATGCTGCAGTAATGCATAGGTGTGAGTGTTTCAAGCCTTATTTGGTACCTCAAACTGATAAGATCCCTGCCTCCTCCAGTTGACAGTCCCAACATAAATGAACTGTAGCAGTGATTCCAGTTTAACATCTGAGATGCTGATGCGAGCCTTCAAAAAGCATACCAAGTTGGAAGAGGGGACGAGCATCCCTCTTCTAGCTTCCTCTTTCAGCTCTTTTCAAGTGGAGTGGAATAACCACCATCATCACCTTGTGATGAAGAGAGCAGTAAGCAAGAGAGACCGTCAGGTTTTACGAGCACCAGAGGGAAGTCCTCAAGGAATGACTTCTGCACTCATGACTACTGTGTTTTAGCCCAAACCTTAAACAATGAATAATAAATCTAAAGTTCTAAAGCCAAGCCAGACCAAACCCCTGTTCCCTATTGTGTGCCATTCACCCATAATTGAAAAGATTAGCTTCAGGCAGGCAGAGAAAAAGTTTCATTTTAGTCCGTCTTCCCCCTGCCCAGATGCCCCCCCCCCCAAACTAGGCTGGGACAAGAGTTAACAAATCAGGCACTCAGAATAAGAACCAAAGAATTTAAAAACCAGGGAGTTGTCTGTGTGAAAAGCAAATCCCAGTAATGATTAGCAATTGTGCTTTTGGCAAAGAGGCTGGATAGGGTTTTTTGGTTTTGGGTTTTTTTTGCTAAGCTATCCTTAATGCTGCTGACAGTTTTTGTAATGCTTCTTAGAGGGAAGGCAGAAGAAATTGCCTGGCATAACTGACATCCTGAGAAAGGAATTAATCTCTCTCCGCACAAAGGCAAAAGTTGACCATATATAGTCTTTTTTATATAATACTTATTTTTCATGGGTTTTTCCTTTTACCCCAACATTTCCATTCTTGTTTTAGTGATGGGTGGTAGATCTTCACCTTTGTTATGAACTGTCCTTGCATGTCCCAAGATACATTGGAGACCTCAAAGCAAGCATGAGGGATCTGTGGCTCTCCATGTGATGGTCTTGAACTATCATCATCTCAGACTAGTAGTCTAGTGACATCTGCAGGGTCACTATATTTGGGCTCAGAGAGGCTGTGGGAAATTGCCTTGGAGCAACCAATTCACAACTCTCAAAATGTGCCACGTTGTACTCTAAACCCAGAATAAAGCAAATTGGCTTCTGTCTTGCACCTTGCTTTTTCACAAGCTCTGCAGGTGTGTCCCTAAAAATACCACAGCCACAAATTATTCCCCTGAGGTTCTAATCTCAACACAGAAGAAGTACAGTATGGTGCGGGCAGATCTAGAGATCTATAACATTCTTAGGGCCAGCCCAATTACTGTGCAAATTCTGGGATTTTTGCATAAGGGGAAAACATTGTAAGGTCTTTGATACGGTTTATGTACATGTCTGTCTCCTGAGTTATAGACTGGTGACTGGGAGCAGCTGCCGAGACCACATAACACCAGTCTTGAAAGACCTACATTGGCTCCCAGTATGTTTCCTAGCCCAATTCAAAGTGTTGGTGCTGACCTTTAAAGCCCTAAATGGCCTTGGCCCAGTATACCTGAAGGAGCATCTCCACTCCCATTACTCAACCCGGACACTGAGGTCCAGCGCCGAGGGCCTTCTGGCGGATCCCTCACTGCGAAAAGCAAAGTTACAGGTAACCATGCAGAGGGCCTTGTCTGTAGTAGCGCCCGCCCTGGGGAACACCCTCCCATCAGATGTCAAAGAAATAAACAACTATCGCACGTTTAGAAGACATCTGAAGGCAGCCCTATTTAGTGAAGTTTTTAATGACTGATGTTTTAATGTGTTTTTAATGTTTTGTTGGAAGCCGCACCGAGTGGCTGGGGAAACACAGCCAGATGGGCGGGGTATAAATACTGTTATCATTATTATTATTGAAGGTAAAGGTACCCTTGACCATTAGGTCCCAGTCGCGGACGACTCTGAGGTTGCACGCTCATCTCGCTCTATAGGCTGAGGGAGCCGGCGTTTGTCCGTAGACAGCTTCCGGGTCATGTGACCAGCATGACTAAGCTGCTTCTGGCGAACCAGAGCAGCGCACGGAAACGTTGTTTAGCTTCCCGCCGGAGTGGTACCTATTTATCTACTTGCACTTTGACGTTCTTTTGAACTGCTAGGTTGGCAGGAGCAGGGACCCAGCAATGGGAGCTCACCCCGTCGTGGGCATTCAAACTGCGACCTCTTGATCGGCAAGCCCTAGGCTCTGTGGTTTAGACCCGCGTCCCATTATAATAATTATTATTAATTGATTGTAATTTAGCAAATAGCAGGGTTTGGGGAGCCGGGGTTGGATTGATACCATGGCATGCAGCAAGGAGGGAATTTAAGTCTTCTCATGGCCCTGATTCAGATTGGTCCGTGTCTGCTGTTTTTTGCCCTGGGAAGAAAGCTGCTCTTGGCGCTAAGACTCATTACTCCTGCAATTACATTAAAGGCCACCAGATCCAAGCTTTGCTGAGCACAATAAAACTCAGGGAAACTTCTGGTGGAAAGGCTGAGAAATCTGTCACAGCTTGTTAAGAAGCTGCTTATCAGTGCCAGGCCTAATTAGGGTAACTACAGATCAAGCAATTAAGCTGCGGCGTTCCTCCCACCCACAAGGCATGTACTTGCATAGAGCAGGTGCCATGTAGGTGTCTGCAGGTACCATCGTTCTTCCTCCCAAAGGAGCACAGGGCGCCAAACAACAGAAGGATAAAGAAATAACAGTATAGAATCATAGAGCTGGAAGGGACCCTGACGGTCATCTAGTCCAACCCCCAACAGTGCAGGAATGTGCAGCTGCCCCATACAGGGATTGAACCTGAAACCTTGGCGTTATCAGCACCACGCACTAACCAGCTGAGCCGTCCAGTTAAAAACCATCCCCTGTACAGATGTAGATTAGGAAATGGCTCCACCAGAATTCTTGTTGGAAGAGGAGTGTCATCAGTAGGTTCCAAAAAGACAACAGAGACTGTCTGATATTCAAGGGCAGGGATTTCCAAAGGGTAGGGGCCACGCCGCTAAAGTCCCCGTTCCTATATCGTTCAGAATGGAACTCTTGATAAGGTGGCACCTGCAAATCACGACAACCCAAAATATGTGGCTGCTTTGTTTATTTATTTATTTTGTGCAAGTTGGGTGCACAAAAGAGCAAGATCCAACAACATCAACCACCCCATAATAAATAACAAGGATGCTTGAATTTTTGGAGGTTACATACAGGGGCGCCGACTTATAAAAAATATTGGGGGGGCCCATACCGGGGTCCATACTGGCGGCAGGATGGCAGTAGTGCTTTTGCATGCAAGAACCGGCCTGCCCTCCCCAGGCTTCGCTCCGGGAGGCGGCCACCCCCTCCTACCAACGTCACCTTAGCCGAACCCAGAAAAAAGCCCCGCTCCGGCGGCGGGAACTCCCGTCCCCTCCATTCTCCCCTCACCCCAGTCCCTCGCCGGCGACGAATACGCCGTTCCTCGGCCCCGTGGCTCCATTCCTTTCTAAAGTCCCGCCGCTGGGGGTCTTCCTCTGACTGACCGACCTGCCCGCCCCTTCTCAGGAGCTCCCGGTCACTTTGGGAGGCGCGCACCGGAGTCCCCTGCACGGTTTTTGGCAAGGTGCCTAATAATTTTCTTAAATTATTGGGGGGGCAGAGCCCCCCAAATGAATTTTTGAGGGGGCTCGGGCCCCCTCAGGCCCCATGGAGTCGGCGCCTATGGTTACATAATAATGTAGTAGTTCCCTGAGTCCCTGGAAGAGGCGCCCATTAGTAAGCTGGCCTCTCAAGCCAATTTTATTTCAGAGCCTAAAAATAGGGAAGGGAAGCAAGGAATTCTGGTGGATGGCGGAACAGTCTGACCGCTGCGACCCAAAATAAAGGCCAGCGGAAAGTTCCTAATCCACGTTGCGCTCCCTGTCCCTGTTGCGGGTCTTGTTACATCTCCGAATACACTGAAAGGGGAGGAAAAACACAGCCTCAAGATTTTTAATATCGGGGCACAGCAGGCGGTAAAGAGCGCCTGCCTATTGCCTACTGCTGCCCCAGCTGGGTCTCTTATCTTTGGCCGGTCGGACTGTGCTATAGGTATTGTTCTGGCCGTAATCCCTTCTGCACAGTGTTTGTGTTTTGAGGAAAATCAAATTCAGTCTTGCAGGCTTTTGCTCTTGTGCCGCCTCAGCAGAAAGGAAGATAATGGGTGTGTTGGCGCAGGAAGGCTATAAAAGGAGGGGTGACCAGTCGGTGACGGTAGGAGGCTCCAGAGAAAGGTGTAACTCTTTGCTTTTCTCCCCCTTGGGACCGTTCAATCCTCTTTCTGCCTAAGGAAGGGTCCAGGAAGGATAGAATAAGGTTATGAAGTGCCTGGCAGTCTCGATTTGAAAGTGTGCGGAAAGCTTACATAGAATGATATTGTTGAAAGTAATCAACATTATAAGCAGGCTTGGAATCTTACTGTGAACACACCATCTGGGTTGTTATATTGCAGAATTTGCCATGGGAAATCTCAGTTCATCCTCATCAATGAGATTTCCCATGAAGATGATTGTGGCAAGTTTTACTGCATACCCATTGACGCATCAACTGTGCACCTGATTTGTACCCCTCAAGTCTTTCCCCCAAGACTCTTGGTTTTATAAGAAAGGCAGATCTGTCGTGTGGGTGTGTCCTTCAGTTCTTAATAGATCCCAGACGGCTTGTCCATTGGTATATGGCCTCATGGGGCATGGAAACTCTAAATGATTGAATTCAGGGTGCCTGAGATGGCTAAAAATGGCTGAGGCTTACCAGTCACAAAATGGCGGCCGGTGGAAGGAGAGTTTGGCGTTTACTGACATTGTTTCCTTCCGACACTGAACCCATTTTTGGAAATTGCTAAATTCTCTGTCACAGTGTTTTCTTTGTGGTGAGGTTCCATAGCTTAGCTTTTCTAAAGCGAAGTACAGGAA
The DNA here is from genome assembly GCF_965112155.1 of Podarcis liolepis. NCBI lineage: Eukaryota > Metazoa > Chordata > Lepidosauria > Squamata > Lacertidae > Podarcis > Podarcis liolepis. The sequence goes on along the minus strand of NC_139563.1, from coordinate 11,262,189 downwards.
TTTGCTCCAGAGGTGTTGTGGCAGCCTCCCTGTTTTAGGCAGAATTTGCTGATCCAGAGTGTCCAAGCAGTGAGGGCCTTTCTTTTTTAATTTTCCCCTACCTGTTTCCCAATGCCTGTTAACTCTTCGCCCAGTTCCTTTCACATCCAACTTGGAGCTTCTTCCCCCGCCTCCAGCCTGCAAGGTTCTCTAATCCCCCTCTCCGGTCCTTTTCATTCACTTCTCCCTGCTGCAACGGCTCTGCTTTCTTCTCCCCTTCCTTTATACAGTGGTACCTCGGGTTACATACACTTCAGGTTACAGACTCCGCTAACCCAGAAATATTACCTCGGGTTAAGAACTTTATTTCAGGATGAGAACAGAAATCGTGCAGCAGTGGCGCAGCGGCAGCAAGAGGCCCCATTAGCTAAAGTGGTGCTTCAGGTTAAGAACAGTTTCAGGTTAAGAACGGACCTCCGGAATGAATTAAATACTTAACCCGAGGTACCACTGTATTCCTTTATATTCCCAGTTTGTTTTGTAATAGGATTCCCATATTTCAACAAGTGAAAGTCCAGACACAAGAGTTGTTGAGCTTTTTGAGCTATTTTTAATGACACTCGCCAAAATCTAGACTTCCGACATGGGCTGCCATATGTCCGGATTTTCCCAGACATCTCAGCGATTTCCGCCTGGAGACTGCTAACAAAGACTGAATACCAGAAAATTCCAGACGTATGGCAACACCTCCTCTGGCCACCCTCTTCCTCCCCAGAAGGGAGACCTTCAATTGCTCATGTACGCCACCTCCCCAAAAACCTGTTTACTCAACCTTTACTCAAAATGCCAGAAGCTGCTGGCATTGGTTGAACTGGGGTGGCTATGGGGCAAGGCAGGCAAGGAAGGAGGCACTGGGCTTGTTGTTGTTGTTTAGTCATTTAGTCATGTCCGACTCTTTGTGACCCCATGGACCAGAGCATGCCAGGCACTTCTGTCTTCCCTTGCCTCCCGCAGTTTGGCCAAACTCATTCTGGTAGCTTCGAGAACACTATCCAACCATCTCATCCTCTGTCGTCCCCTTCTCCTTGTGCCCTCCATCTTTCCCAACATCATCCTTCTTGATGGTCCAGCTTTCACTTCCATACATCACTACTGGGAAAACCATAGCTTTTACTATACGGACCTTTGTTGGCAAGGTGATGTCTCTACTTTTTAAGATGCTGTCTAGGTTTGTCATTGCTTTTCTCCCAAGAAGCAGCCGTCTTTTAATTTCGTGGCTGCTGTCACCATCTGCAGTGATCATGGAGCCCAAGAAAGTAAAATCTCTGACTGCCTCCATTCCTTCCCCTTCTATTTGCCAGAATTGTCTTTGTCCATGGGGTTTTCTTGGCAGGGATACTGGAGTGGCTTGCCGGTTCCTCCTCCAGGTGGATCATGTTTGGTCAAAACTCTCCACTATGACCTGTCTATCTTGGGTGCCCTGCTCGGCATAGTTCACAGCTTCTCTGAGTTATTCAAGCCCCTTCGCCACGGCAAGGCAGTGATCCATGAAGGGGAGGCACTGGGCAGGCTGTAGCAAATGAGACCCACCTAAAAGTGGTCCTTTATGGGATATCTTTAGAAGAAGAAAAGGCTAAGGAGTAAACCCTACACAAATCCAGAGTGGCATCCCTAAGATGGTTGGATAGTGCCTTGTATGCCTCCTTCCAGCAACTCCTGCAGCCAAGCTGGTGCCAAACACATTGCTTTCCTTTGGACCACATCAGCAAGGCTGAGAGCTGGGTCTTGTCGTCTGGGCGGCCCAGGACCTCCATACTTGCTGCCCAAGCTTGTACCTCCACTTAGGGGCTGCTAATGTAGCGGCTTAACTCCACCCCCAGAGGTGCATTCCATTGTCTCTTGAGACAGATGCCAACAACAAAAGTGGTCGAACGCCCAGAGCCGAGAAACTCTACTTTAATCCACACATATTATCTCCCACCTCATTCCGAGTAGCGAAGAAACAAACATTCTTCAGCCGAGAATGTGGATTGGAGCAATACTTCCTATTTGTGTCTCTTTAAGATGCAGGTTTTAATATTTAATACACCAGTCACACTCTTCTGATTTGAGTGCCAGAGACATGCCATGTCTTCATTGCTGGCTGCCGAGAAAACATTGGGTTCCTCCCCCCACAAAAGCATATTGCTCTCATTTTAAAAGTGCAACACGTTCCCCATTTTGCCAGACAGCCCAGAGGTTTGACAACTTACCCAACAGAATCCTGTCTCTTGATTAGCTCCGATCATAAATCCTCCTTTGCTCCTATCACAGCCAGCAGCTTTCTAAGCTGGCCTAGTGATGCGTTTAATTCCTCTTTTCAAAGCAGGTAATCTGCGGTTCATAACTGGTTGAAAAGCCAAGAAGAAAAAGACTGCTCTTCATCCAGACGAGAGCAGGACTGTGTGCACTGTGAAGAGAGACTTGGCAAAAGCTACAGCCTCCGCCACCCTTTTGACTGCAATTTGGGGGTGCTCCTGGGTTCAGCGCTGTCGCTTGAGGCTTAGGTGGCCTCGGTGGCCTAAGAGCGCCTTTTTCCAGCTACAGCTGGTTCACCAGGTATGACCCCTTTTGGGCAGAGATGACTTGGCCACCATACTCCGGAAACCTCCAGATTGGATTGCTGTAATACACTGTTTGTGGGACTGCCCTTGATTATGGTTTAGAAACATACGTTGCTCCAAAATGCAGCATGCTGGGGCTACATTTAGATCTCGTATAACCCCCATTTTATAACAGCTGCAGTGGTCACCAGTTTGTTGCCAAGGCCAATTAAAGGTGCTCATGTTAGTGTTTAAAGCCCTAAACGACTCAGGCCCCAGATATCTGAAAGACTGTCTCTTTTCTTACAGACCCTCTCAGCTGCTGAGATTGGTGGATGGGGCCCTCTTAGAAGTTCCTGTGCCTTCAGAGGTTTTGGGGGGGGCAGGGGAAGAGGGCCTTCTCTGTGGTGGCCCCTAAACTGTGGAATTCCCTCCCCACAGACGTGTCTCTTGCATTGTACGTTGTTTTAAATTGCTTTTAGTATTGTGTTTTAATGCTGTCACCCACCCTTAGGGTGAAGGGTGGGTAATTCCATGGGTGCCCAGATCCCAAAAGGGTTGGAGCCTGTCTGATACTCACCAGAACAGAATTCTTTATCACTGGGGCTACTAAACTAAAAGGCCTCAGCCGCATTCCAAGAAGGGCCTTCCCGAATGACTGCAGTGTCCAAACTGGTATATAGGGGGTAACACGATCTCTCTCACACACTTTAAGTGGTGGTGAAGCTCCCTCACATTCATTTCTTCTGGAGAAGGGAGAGTTGGACCGGACAGGCCTGGGATAAATACTGCTGGAGAGCAGATACTGTCATGGACTGCCTGGTTGTAGAGGAGTGGTGGGAGGCACCAGCTGGAGCACCCCCCAAGGGAAAAAGCCTCAGAGTCCGGGGATTGTTGGTGGGACAACAATGAGTGGTCAGAGGGAGAATAGGGAGCAGACTGGGAGCCGGAGGTGTCAGAAGATGAAGAGGAAACAGGGTTTAGTGAGCAGGAAGATTCTGCAGCAGAGAGCAGTCCAGAATCAGGGGCAGAAGCAGAGGCTGGGGAGGAGTGGGATCAAGAGGCAGAGATGAAACAAGCTGTTGAATAAGCCAAGGAGCCTCCACCGTCTGCTAAGACCAACTCCCCTACCCCATGATCTTCCAGAACCAGAAGAAGTATGAAGAGGGTGGAACAATGACAAACAAGGTGTTGGAGTCTCAGATTGCTTGGGATAGACCTGGGGGAGAGGAACTAGGCCTGACCTCCTGAACAGTTTTGTTTCTTTGAATAAAGAGTTAACTTCACTGTGAATTATTTCTGACCTGCTTCTGAGGCACGGCTCTGTCAGATAATGGTCAGCTGAGCAGTTTTGTACACTCATGATCTCTGTAGCACCTCCCCGCCCCTCCCCCACTCTCCAATCTAGGCATGGCGGCTGACACCCATCTTTCTAAGCCAGGTAGCCAGAAGAGCACCAACATTTTAGCTCTGACCCTGGTGCCGACATGGTTGAACTTCAGGCCTGGTGCAGGTCTGCCAGTTTCACGATTCAGTCTCTGATCTCTCTGTTTAACAGCTAACGCCCACCAGCCATCAGGTTGAGGATCATTATCATGCTCTTGCTTATTTTGCAATTTGGGGAGTGGAAAATAAACGGGGGGGGGGGGGGAGATCCAGCTCGTGGTGTTGCTCTTAGCACCACTGGTGTTATCGGAACTCTTAGAATTACAGAGGAGCCCAAGCTGGTTGCAGAAGCAAATCCTTTGCTTTATTATGATTGAAATCCTTCTCTTCTCTCTCTCCCTCTCCCCTGTACACTTCCTCCTGACTCATGCCATCATTTTTGTGCTTTCAGATTTGGGCTGCAAGTCTTCAGGGCGGGGGGTTGTTGCCTTGTCAATAAAGCACCTTCCTTTCTACAACCTCTGGGTTGGCTTGACATGAACTCCCCTTGTTATCAAGAGAACATACGTAGGAAGAGCACTGAGGTGGCAGCAGGGGGGATAATTTTCTATGTTTTTAAGTTAAGCCATCCTCCTGTGAGGGCAGCTGAAAAGCTCTGGGTCAAAATAGGATAGAGTTCTCTTTGGGATTAGAACAGCACTTGGGTCAGTGTGCAACTTGAATCAACACCCTATGGAACAATCATAACATCAGTGTAGCACAATAGCATTACAAAAATTGCTCAGGCTTCTAATAATAAATAAATAGCCCCAGGAACTTAACAAAACATATGCAATGAACATTCTATTCTATTGTCTGAAATTACATGACAGCATTTAAATAGTGCTTGAGTAGCAATGTTTGAGGTATTCAGTGTGCATTGTCTCAGTAATCCTTACCACAACCCTTAAAGGGTTAGGGGAGATAAATTTCTCTCTCTTGTAATACTAGAGGTTGGGATCGCCCAGCGAAATTGATTGGAAAGACAAAATGAAGTTCTTCATGCAGCACATAATAACTTTTGGAACCTATTGCCACAGAAGGTCAGCGGTTTGAATCCCTGTGAAGGGGTGAGGTCCCGTTGTTTGGTCCCTGCTCTTGCCGACCTAGCAGTTCGAAAGCATGTCAAAGTGCAAGTAGATAAATAGGTACCACTCCAGAGGTTAGGTAAACGGCGTTTCTGTGTGCTGCCCTGGTTCGCCAGAAGCGGCTTAGTCATGCTGGCCACATGACCCGGAAGCTGTCTGCGGACAAACGCCGGCTCCCTTGGCCTGTAAAGCAAGATGAGTGCCACAACCCCAGAGTCGTCCGCGACTGGACCTAACCGTCAGGGGTACCTTTATCCTTACCTAGCCACGACAGCTTAATTGGAAGTCCTGATTCAGAGGGAATATTCCTCTAAACACCAGCTGCCTGGGCTGGAGGGAGATTTACAAGGCAGAACTGTTGCCTTCATCTCCTGTTTGTTGTCTTCCCAGAGGCAATTGACTCTCCGCCTTTGGAAACTGTGCACTGGGCTAGACGGGTCTTTAGTCCGGCCCAACAGGGCCTTTTCCATGTCTGCACATAAGCATACTTAGATTTACAGCCTTAGTGTAATTATTTCCCCAATGTTCTAGTTTCCACACTCTCAGAACTTTTTACATAGGAGGATGAAAACCAAACAGTCTTATCTGCATTCTGAAATAATAATTCTGAATTCACCTCATTCGGCATAACATGTGGAATGGGTTTTTCAGTACCACGAAGGTGTGCTTGCATTACCGCCTTAGAATGCAGTGAGATGTGTTTCACAGTTTTTTCTCCCCTAGCTGTTCACATCAGCGTGGCATCAGTCAGATTCTGTTGGGCAAGATGGCTTTATCCGATTCCAAGGTATTTATACCGTGGCTGCTTCCAAGCCTCTCTCATGGTTTACTTCTCCAGGCTTACTCAGTAGCAAACCCCACTGGGTTTCTTAGTGCACAAGATTGCAGGCAGTCTAGGTTGACCTTTGGCATATGATTTGCGTTAAATCTGTTGAGGGTTTGGACTGCATGGTCTCTCAGATGCCTCTTAGCTATCGCAGTTTTGTGATGCTTTCAGATCAGCTCATAAGAAAGAAAGAAAATGCTTGAAATAGAGATGGATATTTTCTTCCCAGGCTTTGAAGGATGGTTTGGGCCTTTGCTGCCCTTGAAAACTAAACCCAGAGTCAGGGCTAATGTGCAACTCTGCCTGCCAAAAAAAATAAAATAAAATATGCACCTCTTGCCAAAACCGCTTAGACCGACCTTTGAGCAACCTCTCCTAGGTTCACACACTGCAGTAACAGTGGGGTGGAAAATCGGAATGACCAAATACCCACACCAACACCTTTGTAATCCTGTTAGAAGGAACAGCCCTCTTATTCCCAAGCTTTGGCTGACCCTAGCCTGTTCGTTCTCATGGCCCTAGTAGTCTGCTTGTTTCAAACATTTCGGCCAGAGGTGTAGCCCTGGGCACATATTTTTGAGGGGGCATGAAGCAGGCACCCCTACGCAGGCCCCTCCAGGGTGCCCGGGCCCAGAATTCCTCTCTCAGCATCAGAGGCAGCAGTGTGCCCCTTCTTGGCTCTGGTGTGGGGCAGAGTCAGCGGTGAAGGCCAGGGTGCTGTGATGGACTCATTCACCCTCCACCCCTTGCCCCCCCCAGCACCTGTGCACACTTGCCCAGGTGCCGTGAGCTCACGCAGTGCCGCTGCTTTCAACCATTTGCGTTAGGAAGCGTACAGCGTTAGGTGTACACTTTCTCTGTTCTGACAAATATTCTGCAGTTTTGAAAGGTTCAGCCTGCCATCTTGATTCAAAATATTGTCCAGTTGTATCCAAACATAAAGCCTGCTCCTTGATCTCAGGAACAATCATGCAAAAATTGGTTATGATCTTTTAAGAGGGGTCCAGATGCACAGCAAACAGCAAACTTTCATATACATACATATACATATACAGTGGTACCTCGCAAGACGAATGCCTCGCAAGACGAAAAACGTGCAAGACAAAAGAGTTTTCCGTTTTTTGAGTCGTTCCGCAAGACGAATTTCCCTAAGGGCTTGCTTCGCAAGACGAAATGCCTTGCGAGTTCTTGCGAGTTTGTTTCCTTTTTCTTAAAGCCGCTAAGCCGTTAATAGCCGCTAATAGCCGTGCTTCACAAGACGAAAAAACCGCAAGATGAAGAGACTCGCGGAACGGATTAATTTCGTCTTGCGAGGCACCACTGTACATACACATACACATACACATATACATATACATATATATATGTGTGTGTGAGAGAGAGAGAGAGAGAGGGAGAGTTTGCTGTTTGGATATATATATTCTTTGGCGATCACTCGCAGCCGAGTAAGATTGTCTTCCATAAACATGGTTTTACCAATGAGTCCGTAAGTGACTGTGGAGGCCAATTCTGGATCCACACGTCCTTCCACAGTGGGGACGTTGGTTCCCGGGTGGGAGTTGATCACGGTGTGGATTTGCCAAGAGTGCCTTCCTCTTAGCATGTTTCTCCCTTGCGTCCTCTATCCACACAACAGTGTCTGGATGTCTATTACATACTTATCTACATAGGTGACGTACCCTTTTAATATGTAAGCAAAACCGGTATTTAAATATCTGGCGCCTTCAGTCTTCCCTCACTCAAATACCACATACGTTTTGTTGTTGTTTGTTCATCCAGGACGTAGCCCAGCTACAAATAAGCATTTTTAAGTTGAACTGACTTCAGTGGGGAATACGCAGACTGGAATTACATGTCTGAGCCACTGCGCAGCAACGACCAAAAGCTCTGCACCACCTTCACCGCTCTGTTAAATTTAGTAAGGCAAACACAGGATGTGAGGTCGCCATGTTGCAAGTTTCCTCCACCTCCCATATGGCAGGCAATGAAGTGGAGCTTGGGGAGACAAAGGTGTCTGTTGATGTGCCTTAACTATTACATACCCATCAACTGCACCGCCCTGTTCTCGGGTTGTACTTTCTTCAGGCATGGTGCCCCAAAACACGCATGTTGGGGTGTCGGCCAAGATTGCTGCTCTGGAAAAAAGCTTACAGTGGGGTCCAACAAATTTGTCTTTCCATCTCAGTTCTTCCCTCCCCAAATTTGTACTGTAACGTTGGCCTGTCTAACAGACTTATTGAAAGAATTCCTGAAGAAAATCATGCGGCACACTTTGAATACTACTCAAAACATATATGGAGACATTAGGATGTCTTTGTAAACTGCGCAGCTCCTTAATGATGTAACTAATATGCAATTTTTTATATATAAAAAACAGCACTTGAAAGCACCCTTAATATAGAGTAATTGTGGAAGGAGTTTTATATTTTACCTCTGCATTACAAGGTCGCTTTTAAAAGCCTGAACGTTGTGAGGAGTGAGTCACATTATGGGAACCTTGATATTTAAGCCATTTGTCCTTAAACCTCCATTTAAAAAGATTGGACTGTGCCGTTGCAAATACATTGAGTGTGGTTTTGCACATGCATGTGGAGACTCGGTCCAGGGTGCTTCAGCTGCTCAAGTTTCCAAGAAGCGACTTAACTTGCCTGTCACGAAACTGACAGCACCTCATTCCCCGTGAGCTGGCTTGTTGCTTCTGTCCTGGAGGGGGCTGAACACGGCTGAGGTTGTCAGCAGGCAGCCCTACTAAAGAGACCTAGGCGACATGAATCAAAATAGTTGAGTGATGTCATAATGGGAATGTGCTCTGGCCAATTGGTGCCAGGAATTGTCTGCTCTGGGGTGGTTTCCTTTTACAGTCTTTTTTAAAGAGACATCACGCCGAACTGCACATGGCAATTACCTCCCAGGGACCTCGTGTCTGCTTAGCATGTTCGGTGTTTTATTTAAAAAGAGGCAAACGGCTTATCATCCGGCCACAACCCCTCTCTGCCGAAGCCGATCTGCTGGGGGAAATCCCAGCCTCCGAGCTTCTTTTCTCCTTTTTTCCTCCTTAAGGAGAGAAGTGCCGCTGTTGCAAGCTGGACTGGGGTGTTCAGCTGCTCCTGATATCAACAGATGTTGGCAGCGCACAGCTATTTACTGTGCATTGGGAAGATATAATTCTCCAGCTCCTCTGACTGCAGCTTCCCATTGAAAGTTGCGGAAAGTTCGTGGGCTCAAGCAGAAGGTTTTGAACTTGTTTTGATTAGCACACCTGCTGCTTCATTGGGTTCATCACTCCCCCCCTTTTTCTCTGGATTTATTTTATTTTTTGCTTGCTTGCTTGCTTCTCGGACTCTTTGTTGACAAGTTCAGTTGACGCGTTCTCCCTGCTTCGCTCCACCTGTGGGACGCATTTGCTTCTGGAGAGACGGGTATGACTGACGGCTGGTGGTGTCTGTGCCTGTTGTAGCCCATGAAGCGATTTGGCAGCCTGAGAGGAAGCAAGAAGCGAAAGGATCAAGGCAGGACCTCCGAAAGGCGCAAATCTGAACCCCATGGCCTTCTAGGTAGGCAATGCTGTCTCTTGCACCTTAAAAACCTTGGATGAACCCCACGAGTTGGCAGCAGCCAGGAGCTGTGGAGAGAGTTAATTCTATATCGATTCAGCGGTTTGAGTTTTTGGGGGGTGGCTGTTTAAATGCAGGTGCCTGGAAGAGATTTAAGCTGCTTTCTACATGCCAATAAGAGCAGTTCCTCTCTCAAAAGCAAACTAGCTTAGCCTCTCTCATCTACTCCCCACCCCCAAATTTTGCTTTGCGGAATTTCAGATAAGAATGTTGAAAGGTGAATTTTCTCCCTTGTTGATAATTCTAAACTTTGGTTTGGAATTATTCGCAGGCAAAATACCAGGAGATTTCACAAGTGTCCTTTTCAGTTCTTGGAAAGCCAAGGCACATTATGAGGCAGTCATCCTTCTCTGTCACCAGTGCTAGAGGAGAAGTTCAAGAGCTGTCCGATGATTGCTTAGTTATTTGTGCTTGACTTATCCCTTCGAAAGCCTCTTCTCGGTTTTCACTCTGTTTTATAGGATGACTTCATTGCAGGTACCCTGATATTATAGACACACAGAACTACAACAGGGACTGCAACAACATGTAGCAGCGTAATGATAGGCTTACAAGATAGGTTTGTACTCCTATACTTATTGTCAGTTGCAGTTCTGCTGAAAATGCCTCCTCCTCCTACTCATTATTACTGTTCTGGTTTAACTATTCTACATTGCCTAAAAATTACAATTGCCGTAGAGAGATGAAAATGGCACCTGCAGGCGTGCAATCCCATAGCCACAGCACAAAAGGAAAATTCAATGAGGAGGGAAAAGGAAAGAAAGCACTGGGACAGCTGCACCTTTCTGACTGATGTTTGGTGCATTTACTTCCCTTTTAAGGTGATCATTTCTTCACCATGGAATCGCCCCCTGCATTTAGGATTCCTCTGTAAAACTAGTGAAGTTCTGAATGTATCTTACTGGAAGAATTCTATGGTGATTCCAGTTTTCCAGCACCAGGCATGCTATACCGATGTGTCTGCTGAGGATATCTTTGATGCTGCAGTAGATACGCCTTTCCTTTCCTCTGATCCAGCCCCTGTTCAAAAAGATTGTCCTTAAGCCGTTTGAAACATCACCCAACTCCACTTCGCCTTCGTTTTGTAGAGCAAGTTCTAAGCAGTCAGGGCAATATTGCTAGCTCCTAATAATCTTTGGCTGCTTCTGTTGCTGCTTCCTGATGCATATCACAGCCCAGCGGCACCTTTTTGTTGTTGTTGCTTAGTCGTTTAGTCGTGTCCGACTCTTCGTGACCCCATGGACCAGAGCACGCCAGGCACTCCTGTCTTCCACTGCCTCCCGTAGTTTGGTCAAACTCATGCTGGTAGCTTCGAGAACACTGTCCAACCATCTCGTCCTCTGTCGTCCCCTTTTCCTTGTGGCCTCCATCTTTCCCAATACCAGGGTCTTTCCCAGGGAGTCTTCTCTTCTCATGAGGTGGCCAAAATATTGGAGCCTCAGCTTCATGATCCGTCCTTCCAGTGAGCACTCAGGGCTGATTTCCTTAAGAATGGATAGATTTGATCTTCTTGCAGTCCATGGGACTCTCAAGAGTCTCCTCCAGCACCAGAATTCAAAAGCATCAATTCTTCGGCGATCAGCCTTCTTTATGGTACAGCTCTCACTTCCATACATCACTACTGGGAAAACCATAGCTTTTACTATACGGACCTTCGTAGGCAAGGTGATGTCTCTGCTTTTTAAGATGCTGTCTAGGTTTGTCATTGCTTTTCTCCCAAGAAGCAGGCGTCTTTTAATTTTGTGGCTGCTGTCACCATCTGCAGTGATCATGGAGCCCAAGAAAGTTAAATCTCTCACTGCCCTTTTAGCAACCCATTTATTACTGAGGAATTCCACCAAGGATATATCTCTGGTGTGCTCTCTGAATCTGCTGCCTCTGCAGCATCCTAAATGAAGGGTCACAGGTGCCTTTTGGCGCTAACCTTGGCTACAGGTCACAAGGCTGATGGAGAGGAACTGAAAAGCAGGCTCGTGTCATTGCATTTCCTAGAGAGTAGCTGCTGAGCTCCCAAAGGAAATCCCAGTTCCGTTTTTCAGAAGCAAGGTTCAACTTCGCACATACACCTGTGAAAAGCTGCTACATAACTGTTTTTGTAATTTATTAAGTTCCTTCGTTGGAAGCTTATGGTTTGTTTGTTTTTAATGCCAAGGAAATGAGGAGCAGAATACTATGCCGTTAACTCCTTGCCGCCCCACTCGACTGTTTAACTCGCCTTGGCTCCTTGTTAACTGGTGCTCTCTGTCACTCCTCTATGAAACTGACTGGCAGTAGATCTAGATCCAGAGCAGATGACAGAATCAACTTTATCAAGCCAAGCTTCCAGTAGAATTCACTGCCACTAGAATAGGGCGGTGGCTGCTGGCTTTTAAAAGTGGATTAAACAAAGCCATACAGGATGCATCTTATCAATGGCTATAAGTGATCTCCATGTTGAGAGTTGGGCCACATACACACCATACATTTAAAGCACATTTGACACACATGTAAAGAGCATGGCTTTCCCCCAAAGAATCTGGGAACTGTAGTTTGTTGTGGGTGCTGGGAATTATAGCTCTGTAAGGCATGAACTAAGTTTCCGATTTTGGCGGCGGGTGGGAGGGTGGAGAACCATGTCTTTTAAATGTTTGGTGTAGATTATTTTACTGAATACCAGTTGCGGGGAAACGAGAACAATCCTTCCCGCCTTGCTTGGGGGCTGTGAAGGCAATGGCTTAGCCACTGTGGGAAGCAGATGGACCTTTGGTCTAACCCAGTAACAGTCTTCTGACAATTCCTATGATGAATTGGATTCACTGTGACCATTTTCAGGCCATGTTTGGCTTCCTACAGGATCCTTACTAAAGAATAGCATTTCACAGGGCACATCGACTCTACAGTTCTATATTGGATTTGTCTTGATTTCTGCACCCGCTTACCTGCTAAGAAACTTTTGCCAGATGTCGCTATGGAACCCTGGGAATATTGCAAAGGATTCTGTGGGCAGGTGAATATCCTAGGAATGTGTTCTTTTGGACCTTTGCCATCATCCCATGAGGACTAAGCTGGACAAGATGTTGAGGGTCCCTACTTGGCTTGCCCACCTCTTTAAATTTCTTTACCACCACCTTGCCCCCCCCCCCAAAGTTGGACCGAGGCTGTGTTTTTCTGAAGTAAATTGCCCCTCCAAAGCGAATTGAATGCAAATAATAGGGAAGATAGCAGCTTGAGGAGCACTGGTTATATCTGGGACATGATCTTTAGGATCCTCCCAAGGTTTGTCTTTATCATAGAATTGTAGAGTTGAAAGGGACCTCAAGGGTCATCTAGTCCAACCCCCTGCAAGGCAGGAATCTTTTTGCCCAACATGGGGCTCAAACCCACAACCCTAAGATTAAGCGTCTCATGCATGAACAGATTCCCAAAGACATCAGATCGTAAACTTGCAACGTCATGTCTTATTGGGTGTTGAGTGTTACCCCAGAATGCTGCTTGGTCTCACACTGCAGGGGAAAATGGTACAGTGGTACCTCGGGTTAAGTACTTAATTCATTCCGGAGATCCGTTCTTAACCTGAAACTGTTCTTAACCTGAAGCACCACTTTAGCTAATGGGGCCTCCTGCTGCTGCCGTGCCGCCGGAGCACGATTTCTGTTCTTATCCTGAAGCAAAGTTCTTAACCCGAGGTACTATTTCTGGGTTAGCGGAGCCTGTAACCTGAAGCGTATGTAACCTGAAGTACCACTGTACTGACTGGCAGGCTCAAAGGATCTTCTCTACCATTACTGATGGAAGAATGCCTGGTGAGCTTCAAAGGAACCCTGTGGGTCCCCCAGAAGAAATCCACTGAACTGTCTGCTACTTAACTTTATAAGACAGTGGTGTCCAAACTTTTTTCAAAGCGAGCCAGATTTGATGAAATGAAGGGCCGTGAAGGCTGACCAAAGGGCCAACCAAAGTTGTTAGCCTTTTTTAAGGATTGAAGTTGTCGAGTTTTTTTATGATTTTACCCCAAAGGCCCCCAAAATGGACATGCCTATTATAAGAGTTGCCCCTGGCTCCCCTTCGACTCTCAACATGGCCAGTTGTGTTTAAACAGGTCAGGTCCCTGTTGCTGTTTGTAAATGAGATTTCTTCTTCTTCTTCTTCCAAGCAAGATGAGACTAATATCCCTGCCCTTTAAAGGACACCATCTGTTCGGGGATAGGTTGAATGACACATACGAAGAACGCAAGGTTAAAACGAGTTCCCCTCTGACGAACCTGGTGCGGGAGGCGGCTCTCCTCTGAGCCCTGCAGCTGTGAAAACATCTGGCTCAGCACAACAGCAACTGGGGGAAGGCCCACTCCAGCAAAGATCCAGCCTCATCCACGCCCATCTGGACCCTCTTTGGAAGGCAACCTAGATGTGGCTTTTCCCTGGGCCACCCAGGGCTCGAACGGTCTGGTCAAGCCCAGCTTGCTCCTATGACTGGGCTTGTGCCAAGCTCAACCCAGATTGGCTAATTGCACTCACTGCAGCTCCCGCAGGATCAATAGTTAACTGCATGGGTCTCCGCAATTGTAGTAGCACCATGCACTCCTACAATTGGGTATCTAGCTAATAATGCCAGCTTCTTACCAGGGTAGAGAAATGTGGGTAGGGTAAACTGATGGAATAAGCGCAGCTTGCGGACCTAACATAGAATAAGAGATCAAGATGAACATACGTTTAAAGAAGATTGGAAAATGTTTATTGAATATATGGAGGGAAATTGTGTTTATGTAAAAACGTGGGCAACATTAAGATTAATCCAACAGTGTAAATAAGTTTCGATGGATGTAATAATGGAATACTGAATGGTTTAGTTTATATAAAATATGAAGGTATTTTTGTTGTGCAAAATTGAGAGGAAGGGAAGTCATTGATATTTTAAGGTTGTCTAAGTTAATATTCTATGTAAAACAGAAATTGCATTTTAAAAAACTTAAGAAGAAAGAAATGTGGGTGGATGCAGGAACCTCTTGCTTTGGCACGGCTGGAACATGGCCTTCTGTACAAAACTAAGAGTCACATCTGTTGTTTTGCCTGCTTTCGTCAAGTGGCCCCCAGATGATTGCACATTAGGAAATGTGGCCCTTGGAATAGGGATTATAATCCTATCCTGGATTAGCAGGGTCAAACAGAACTATGATGCATAATGATAAAGTATACAGTGGTACCTCGGGTTAAGAACTTAATTCGTTCTGGAGGTCCGTTCTTAACCTGAAACTGTTCTTAACCTGAAGCACCACTTTAGCTAATGGGGCCTCCTGCTGCTGCTGCGCCGCCGGAGCACGATTTCTGTTCTCATCCTTAAGCAAAGTTCTTAACCCGAGGTACTATTTCTGGGTTAGCGGAGTTTGTAACCTGAAGCATCTGTAACCCGAGGTACCACTGTATAGGAAAATTCAGGTTGCAGTTATCTTGCAGTTTCTTCTTTCATTGCACAGCATTTAGGTTTGGTTTTGTCCTTTGAACCGAGTCTGCACAACTATTCCTTAATCTTTGACGTCAGAATCTGTTACTGGGTGAAGAAACCAGAGTGCTCAGCTTTTATTTGTAGGGAGGGGAACAAGTTTCTATTTCACTTGGCTGCAAAGAGAGGCAGCGTGTGGTTTACTGGTTAGAGGGCCAGACTAAGGTTAGGGAAACCAGGGTCCAGGTCACCACTCTGCCATGAATCTCCATGGACAACCTTAGGCCAGTGGATCTCTCTCGGTCTTACATAGTTTACAGGGTTCTTGTGAGGATAAAATGGGTGAAATGAAGGAACGGAAGTGTAGATGTGTAATAATAATCGAGTTAAATATATTGTCAGAGCTGCTTGAAGATCCTAGCTCACAGAGGATCACGCTAGCCAGCGATCATTAAGTAAAAGTCTTTATTGAGTTACAGTTTCCATTCTCACGCTGCTGCGCGCAACTCTACGTCTAGTAGCTAGATCGGCGAAGCTCCGTCTGAGTCTCCGCCCCGTGTGCACCAACTTAATATCCTAGCCCGGCTCCACCTTTTCCGCCTGACTGTCCTCCTCTGGGTCCCTCCACCCCCCGGGGTCTCTTCCTTCCGGGATTCTTCTGACGCTGACCCCCCGGACCCTCCTGTCTCCTTGCGCCGGGCTTTAGGACCTGGCTCCCTTTCCGGGCTGCTTACTGCGCCACCTTCCTCTGCATTTGAACTTGGCGCGCGCGCCCAACCTTCCACTTTCCGCTTAACCGTTTCTTCGCTCCCCGATGGAGGTGTGGCCACTCCTGACTCGTGCCCTCCCTCCTGTGGTGAGCTGCCAGCGCTTGGCCCCTGGCTCCTTTCCTCTTCCCTGCTCTCTGGCGGTGACGCTGGTCCCGATTTCCAACTGCTCTCCTCTGAGTCCCCTCTGGCTCTATCTTCCTGGGGTGCCCCCCTAGACTCCCCCCTTGCCCTGGCCACTGGTGCTCCTTTCTGTGAATCCTCTGATTCACTGGAAAGACTCGGAGATCTCGGGTCGTCGTCATCACTCATCTTTTCTTCTGCCTCCTCCCCTTCGCTCTCTGTTTCCTCCCTTGCCCTTGCCTCTGCTCCTAAACCCCTGACATATATATATATTAAAAAATTGTCCAGTAGCACTTTAGAGACCAACTAAGCGCGGGTGGCGCTGTGGGTTAAACCACAGAGCCTAGGACTTGCCGATCGGAAGGTCGGCGGCTCGAATCCCCGCGACGGGGTGAGCTCCCGTTGCTCGGTCCCTGCTCCTGCTAACCTAGCAGTTCAAAAGCACGTCAAAGTGCAAGTAGATAAATAGGTACCGCTCCGGTGGGAAGGTAAACGGCGTTTCCGTGCGCTGTTCTGGTTCGCCAGAAGCGGCTTAGTCATGCGGTCATGACTGGACCTAATGGTCAGGGGTCCCTTTACCTTTACCTAAGTTTGTTCTGGGTATAAGCTTTCGTGTGCATGCACACTTCAGATAACTGAGTGTACATTTTGAGCATCAACAGTGTCTAGAGAAATCTTTGAAGCTAGTGGGGGAGCTCTGTAGGATTAAGAAATGAGTCTTCTGGGCACTCCGTAGCTCCTTGCCCTCCCTCCAACTAGAGAAAAGGTGCCATTTAAACTGGGGAAACAGCTTGCAGATTCCAGCTTTCTGTAGTATATATTTTGGTTTACCTTGTGTGCAGCTCTCCGGCTTCAGCTGTATCCTGCTTTTCCGGCCCTTTGCCTGTGCTACTTTCCCCTGAAAGGCTTATCTGTGTGTACTTGGGGCATTCTCGGCCTGCACATTATTTTGCAGAAATCCCAACTTACCCTAGGGATGGGGTTGTGCCCGAGGAGCCTGGCTCTCCATCAGCAGCGCCCAGCATTGTGGGGGTGGGGGACCACTACAGACTCCACGCTGAGACACAAACAATGTTGCATTCAAAGATTTGCTCGTCCGTGCATTCGGGGTTCAGCGGTACAACTCGCAGCAACGCCTGCGGAGCTCTTTCATTTATTAGCCGTCCCCTCGCTCAGCCTGCTGAGTTGACGGCAATTTCAGGAAATGTGCGCTAGTGGCCGATTAGTGCCAATTAATCTTGCATTGCACACAACACTGGGGCCTGGATGCTGGGAGGCTTCTCAGCAGCTGGTTACAGTTTGAAAGGAGAAGGTGTGATGGATTGCCGTGTGGTGTGCGAAACCTCCTTTTCCCCTGGGGTTTGCTTCTAGGGATATCGCATATTTCCCTCCCTCCCTGGACGCCGTTACTGCACTTCTCTGAAGGTGCTTTGAATGTCAGGAGTATTTCTAGAACTGCAAAATGCCTGCCTAATCTTCAGTCCCTAATTTAGGACTTTTATCAGTCAAAGAGGACCCTGGGGGTGAACCTCGATTCCTACTAAAATTACTTGCCAAAAGGCTTTTGGGTCCATTGCTGAGTGAAAAGCCAGATATGGCCCTCCAGTCCCCTTTATATGGCCCTTGGGACTCTCCTTGCACCACACTCCTCCTTGGCCCTTCTCCACACTCTCCTCCAGTTCTTTTGCCTGGCTGGAATGTGTCCTTGGATAATAGTAACATCTCTTACTTCCTTGAATGGAGAAGGGTCCTTGTAGAAAGCTTTGCAAGAAAGAATGGCGAGTGATGATTGACTTTCAGCCCTGCCAGGTTAGGAACAGCTTTGGATGACCTAGTTATGGGGAGACAGGCTGAGCTATTAAAACCGCTCTCAAGGGCCCCCAATATTTTTACAATTTTGTTTTTTTAATCCACCCATCATATTAGAGTAAGCAGATGCAAAGGGGTTTCTGTCGCCTTGTGTAGAAGAGGGAGTTTGGGCAGGTGGATGACAGGGCACCAAAATTCCTGCCGCCATACATCTATGGAAAATACAGAAACTCTGTTGTCATTTGCAGCCAGTCATCCTGCATGTGTTCCGTCTTTAAAATAAAACATTGTCATTGCACAACAAAGTTAACTCAAAACGTTGCACCAAATCATGCCATCTTGGGCATTAATTTAGTGGGAAGGTGGGCTGTAAGTATTATAGAGGAAGAATAAAGGAAAACCCTGAAAGCTGTGACCTGAATAATTATGCAAGTGTTTGTGGATTCTGCATCACTTTTCCGCTTCGGTTTGCCTTGGAAAGGGCAAGGGGTTTGTTGAGACTTAAGAGAAAAAGGTCATGATTTGTAAGCATAATGATTCCTAGGGAGTCCCTTGGACACTATGCTCTGGGGTGTGGATCCATAATGTCCACAGATAGCCCTAGAGACCAGAGATCACATTTACAGGCCCATTTGATGGTTTTGGATCAAAGCTCTGTACAGTGAAAGACCAAATGATGCTTCATTGCATTTCAAATTAGATTTGAAATTAGTACATTTAAAAGATGCACAGTTCTATTTCTACACACACACACACACACACACAGAGAGAGGTACCTCAGGTTAAGTACTTAATTCGTTCTGGAGGTCTGTTCTTAACCTGAAACTGTTCTTAACCTGAAGCACCACTTTAGCTAATGGGGCCTCCTGCTGCCGCCGCCGCACCACCGGAGCATGATTTCTGTTCTCATCCTGAAGCAAAGTTCTTAACCCAAGGTACTATTTCTGGGTTAGCGGAGTCTGTAACCTGAAGTGTATGTAACCTGAAGCGTATGTAACCCAAGGTACCACTGTGTGTGTGTGTGTGTGTGTATACACACACACACACATATATATATATATAGTCCAAGGATGACTGACAGCGGGGTGGAACTGCTGGAACTCCAGATGTTGAAAAAGATGCATTTCAGATTAACTAACCTTCCTTTGGGAGCATGTTTCATTTAGCAACTCCCATCAGGTTCATAAACCACCATAGGACTTCCTATGGTGGTTTATCCACATGGTGGAATTTCCAGCTGGAGTTTGTTCCTCTTTTTCCTGTTGCAGTCCAACAGAACCCATGTATATTCTGCATTGGGTGCCCTGGAAGGGGACCATAGCTTTGTGGTGGAGCCCAGGCACCGCTCCTGGCATCTCCTGTTGATAAAAAGGGCTTCCAATAGGAAATGGCGTGAAGGATTCTCTGCTGGGGACCTGGGAAGAGCCATTGCCTGTCAATATGCATAATATCAGGGTAGAGCAATGATGGAGAACCTGTGGCCCTCCAGATGTAGCTGGACTACAACTCCCATCATCCTTGACTGTTGGCCATGCTGGCTGTGCAGTCCAACAGTATCTGGAGCTGCCACAAGTTCCCCATCCCTGGGCTAGAAGGGCAAATAATCTTGCCTGTGTTCCTGGATATATTGGGATAGTTGGCGATCTGATTTCTATTCTGCCTTGCTTCCATTCAACTCAGGGTGGTGTATGTACATTCCCTGCCTGTCTCCCATCCGACCTGCGTGGCTTTGGTAAGGCTGTTGCATTGCACATCCGCTGCCCATGATGATGGAGAACGTTGCATTTTTGAACTTGTAAAATGTTTACTTTCCTCTCCACTTTTTTAAGAAAAATTATGTTCATTTCAGGCCAGTTTCTGCTGGTGGCTTCAGTTTTCCCGCAAACAGTGGGTTGATTGATTGATTATTTATTTGTTGTTTTTTTTATACCGCCTTTCATCATACGATCTCAGGGTGGTTCACAGAATGGATGAGGAGGTAAATGTGTGCTCTCCCCACACCATTTAACAGGGGGAGGCTCATACGACTGTAGGTTCTTCTATGCCTAAAAATAAAAATAAAACAATATTCCCAGCACTGGGAAATCTAGTGTGTCAGAAGTTGGGTTACGAGCAAAGCTTACGGAAACAGCTTTGAGGTTTTGGGTTTTTTTAAAAATTGAAAAAACCAGTCAAGCAGTTTATGAAATAAAAAACTTCTCCTGCATAGTATGTGCAAGGAATTTTAGACATTTTTAAAAAAATGCATACCCCTCCCCCCGCTCCTCGCATGAGCAATCTGAAATAATTACAGGGCAGGCAGAAGGTATCTCCTCATATGTGAGAACTAGCTGTATGCCTTGGCAGAGTACAAACCCGACTCCCAACTGAGCAAAATTTAGATGTCCTCAACTCCCTTCCTTTTTTACTGCTCTTGTTTGTCTACTCGACTGAAGTATTGCAGCAGGGGCTGGGTTTGTATCTGCCAGCTGTTGCTATAGCAACGCTTCTCTTGCCCAAGTCTTGCAGCTAAAAATAGATCACCTTGAACCCGGGGAAAGAAATCAGGGGAAATCAAAAGGTGCCAGCGTGATTGACTTCCGCGGTGGCGCTTGCAAAGCAGCTCTGCCTTTGAAATCCAACAAATGAAAGCCTTCCACAATGCGAGGAGGCATGAGCAGCCTATTTAAGCAACAAATCGGAAACGGTAGGGTTGTGTTTGAAGACCTGCTCCGTGGTGTAAATTACACCCAGCGCCTTACAACCCAGGGTGTGTGCTGCTGTCACTGAGGGGCACCCCAAAAGAGAAACAACTGGCTGCTGCCCAGAAGCGAGGGGTATGTTGTGTGTGTTTCCCAGCTGGTGCATGGGGCAACATCCATATTGAAATTGAAATACTTTATTGTCACCTGTACAACTTGTATACAGTGAGATTACACGAGCACCCCCCACTCAGCTCTCTTAGTCTTAATTCCCCTCGTTTACTGACGCACACCCACCAAACCCAAAAGTCAGTTGCCCTGTTGTGATCTTTTCATTCAGCAGCCTAACAGCCCACGGATAGAAGCTGTTCTTTACCCTGTTGGTGCGACTAATCATGCTTCTATATCTTCTGCCTGGGGGCAAGAGATCAAGAAAGTGCCGACCAGGGTTTGAATCATCCCTGAGAATTTTCCTCACTCTCCTGAGGCAACGTTCTTCTGCGCTGTCATCCAGCGGATTCACGGACAGCCCATAATATCTTGTGCTGTATTCATCGCCCTCTGTAGGCACTTCTATCAGTTGATGTCAAACCAGTGTACCACACCATGATGCAGTATGAAAGGACACTTTCTATTGTGGACCGGTAGAAGGAGATCATCAAATGTGGATTGGCATAGCTCTTATGCAATACTCTGAGCAATACATGTGCAAAGGCCTCCTTTGCGGGGCCTGATCTGGCCTCAATGGTTTGAAACCCATTCACATCCGTGGAATAGCTCTGGCACTGTTTTCCCTTGCTTGATTCTTTGAGACCCCCAGGAGGGGAATTGAGAGGAAGAGGACGAACATGAGAATCTGTGCAGTGCCAGAGTGCAGACTGTCAGGGTATCACATGCATCTGATTCAGAGGGAGACAGAGAGAATTGTGGGAATCTGATACACAGCCGTACCTTGGAAGTCGAATAGAATCCATTCCAGAAGTCTGTTCAACTTCCAAAATGTTTGGAAACCAAAGCGTTGCTTCCGACTGGCTGCAGGAAGCTCCTGCAGCCAAGCGGAAGCCGTGGAAGCCCTGTCGGACGTTCAGCTTCCAAAAATAGTTCACAAACCGGAACAGTCACTTCCGGGTTTGCGGCATCCGGGAGCCAAAATGTTCGAGAACTAAACTGTTCGGAAACCAAGGTACGGCTGTATACATGAGACTGGGGCAAGGAGCCTGGAGCCCTCTAGACATTTCTGTACTACGACTCTGCTTATCCTTGAACGTTGGTCAAACTGGCTGGGGCTGGTGGGAGTTGTAGCCTAACAAGGAGGGCTGCAGGTTCTCCCCACCAAACTGCTTTAAGATTACCGTCGTTCCTGGATTTGAGAAACTTATTTTTAAGTAGCAAGGTGCTAGCGTCTGGTAGGCTTTTCTTTAATGGCTGAAGTGTTTGACCAATGCTTAGGGGAAACTTGAGAATAGGATGCTGGATTAAATGGGCTTCTGGCCTGATCCAGCAAAGTTCTTCTTATGGACAGCCAGGGAAGATTTGGGAGAAATGACTTGTGGCAGGAGAAAAGGAGGTGTCCTTGCGAAGGTTTTCCTTGCACTGGAATGTAAGGATGGACCAGCGAGACAAGCAGGAGGTTTATATGGGAATGGAGAGCAAAGCCAGGCAGAGGCAAGAACTCAGAGGTGCAAAGAGTCATAAGCTGCAAATTAATAATAATAATAATAATAATAATAATAATAATAATAATAATAATACCACCACCCATCTGACTGGGTTGCTGCAACCACTCTGGGCGGCTTTCAATAAAATATAAAAACATAGCAAAACATCACACATTAAAAACTTCCCTAAACAGGGCTGCTTTCAGATGTCTTCTAAAAGTCACATAGCTGTTTATTTCCTTGACATCTGATAGGAGTGGGTTCCACAGGGAGGGTGCCACCACCGAGAAGGCCCTCTGCCCGGTTCCCTGTAACTTCACTTCTCACAGTGAGGGAACTGCCAGAAGGCCCGCAGAGCTGGATCTCAGTGTCCGGACTGAGCCATGCGGGTGGAGATGCTCCTTCAGATATACAAGGCCGAGGCCATTTAGGGCTTTAAAGGTCAGCTTCAACACTTTGAATTGGGCTTGGAAACCTACTGGGAGCCGATGTAAATCCTTTAGGACTGGTGTTATATGGTCCCTGCGGCCACTCCCAGTCGCCAGTCTAGCTGCCTCCTTCTGAAATAGTTGAGGTTTCCAAGTCACCTTCAAAGGTAGCCCCACGTAGAGTGCATTGCAGTAGTCCAAGCGGGAGATAATCAAGGGAACCATTTTTCTTCAACGAAGACTTCTTTGAGGACTGTGCAAAGCTTTCTAATAGGTTTCTGTACATGTCAGCAGCACATCCAGAATAAGAAACTGCTGTGTGGCAGTGTGTGAACTGGAATTAGCGATGAGATAATCTCGCTGAACTGTCGGAGATAATGTAAAGGCCTCATTGCATTCCCTCGCATTCCTTCAGGCAAGAAGAGGCTCCGTGTGTGTGTGTGTGTGTAGGAGCACGAATTAAGGTCCTAGGGTGGTGTGGTTATAATTCTTTAGGGTGATACTATGGGTTCCTAATAGCCAAACCCTTTAGGAATGGAGGATCAGTGGTGCTTAACAGAGGTGATACTCCTTGCATCATAATGGCATAATAGAGCAGGGCCCCTCCAGACTGGTGTTTTGTCGTGGTTATGTTCTGCAACATATAATTGACCCAACAGTAGTAATTTAGTGGGGGATTTAAATGGACCGTCAACACATCGTTCTGCTTCATTACCTGTTCTGTGGTGCTTTGCAAGCACCTCTGTCTTGCAGTATAGTGCAACAACAGCAGGGCATTCACCCACAGAAGCACACATCAAACACTGTGATATAAAAAATTACAGGATTTCAGTAGTACACTATGGGACATGCCCTGATCGGAAACGAAAGCTGCGTGTTTCCCCCAAAAAGGTTGCAGAGGCAAACAGTATGGAAGCCATTAAATGGCATCTATCAAGACATGGACTTGAACTCGGAGACCTGCTTTTACACTAATACGAATGCTTAGGACAGGGGTCTGCAACCTTTAAGACAAAAAGAGCCACTTGGACCCGTTTCCGAAGGGAAAAAAACTGGGAGCCGCAAAACTCGTCATTATAAAAATAACTTTTTTGTCACTTTTTTATTATTTCTTTGTTTGACCCCTCAGAATTACTCCTCCTCATAGAAATAAACGTTAAATTAACAAGTTACCTTTTTGTGTGTGTGTGTTCTTCACTCCCCTTCAAAACAGTGACCAGCGTACATGCCCCCTTTCAATGCAGTGACCAGCGTACATGCCCCTTACAATGTTGCGGGCGGGAAGGTGATGTCGGGACGGTGCGTGACTAACGCACGCACCGCCCCCATGCGACGTCACAGCCAGTACAGCGCCCGCCACAGTGGGGAGTGTCGGGGCGCACAATGCGCCTCCTCTCCTCGCTAGTATCTGCCCTGGAGCCGTGGCAAAGGTGTAAAAGAGCCACATGCGGCTCCAGAGCCGCGGGTTGCAGACCCCTGGCTTAGGAGATGGACTTGGAGGAGTCAGGGGTCTAGAAACCAAGCCTTATGAAGAACAGTTGAAGGCGCTGAGTATGTTTAGCCTGAAAAAGAGGCGGATGAGGGGAGATATGATGACCATCTTCAAATATCTGAAGGGCTGTCCAATGGAGGATAGAGAAAGCTGGTTTTCTCCTGCTCAGGAGGGTAGGACTTGAATCAATAGATTCAAGTTGCAGGAGGGAGATTCCGATTAAACATCAGGAAGAACTTTCCGACAATAAGAGCTGTTCGACAGTGGAATGGACTCCATTGGGAGGTTGTGGACTCTCCTTCCTTGGAAGTTTTTGAGCAGAGGTTGGGTGGCCATCTGTCATGGATGCTTTAGTTGAAATTCCTGCATTGCAGGGGGTTGGAATGGATGACCCTCGAGGTCCCTTCCAGCTGTACCATTCTATGAAACCTAAATCGTATTGCCTTATCATTATTCTCCAGCTTTGCTAATATAAAGACACATTGCTCTGTCTTATTTTCTGCCTCCCAAGAGGACTGTTTGTTCCAGTTGGGGCCTGAGACAGAACCAAATAACTACTTAGTAGTCACTTGAATAACTTTTATTCTTAGAAATGGGAGGCATCCATTTTCGCTGCCTTTGTCCCAATAACCCGGCATGAATCTTAGAAACCCCTCTTTGTCTCACAGAACTACAGTTTGGGAACTGTGAAGAGGGATTGGTTGTTAAACTTCTCTGGGAATTGTAAATCTGTGGTAGGGAAGAGCTGTCTCCTAACACCTCACAGTACCTTTAACAAATGACAACTCCCAGAATCCTTTGGGGAGAAGCCATGACTGTGTAAAGTAGTATTATACTGCTTTAAATGTACAGTGTACATGTGGCCTTTTCCAGAGTTGACTAGCTTTTTAAAATTATTATTATTTATTGAATTTATATAATGCTCTATATCCAGAGGCCTCAGGGCGGTTCACAGAAGAAAATTAAAATATAAAACCACAAAATATATAATCCAAACAAAAACAACAACACAATATCCCCTTGGGTTTCCCTTGGGATTGATGGATGTTGCAATCCAAACCATCTGGGGGACACCAGGTCTGAAACAGACAATATTAAATGAGATGGACTCAAGTTGTCACTTCACTCCAGATGTATTTTCTTATGCTGGTTGAAGCGGAGACACACCACAGAGGGCGAAACAGAGCACACACTCCGGTGTAATGATAGCTGCTCATGCACTCATTAGCCAAATCTGAGCTGGTTTTATTTATACTGGAGCCCACGAGGAGAATGAATTTCTTCTGTCTCATTCTCCACTGCCCTCTCAGGCATGAAGGGAGGACAAATGAGCCGTGTGATCTGAGCATTCACAATATGAGGCGAAGCTGGAGAAGCGTGGCTCGGGGCGACAGTGTGAGCATCGGGCAGAGCAAAGCTGTCTGACCCAGACAGCTCAGCAACCCCACAAGCGTTTCAGACAGGGACATCAATGGAATCAGAGAGGGCGAGCTTTTTACAACACCAGCAGGGGACTCCAAACACATTGCAAGAAACAAGAGATAATAGTATTTGGCTCCAACATAGGCTGGAGTCTGTAGTAGGTGTGTTGCAATCCTAGCCTTCCCCAACATGATGCCCTCCAGACATTTTGGACTGCAGCTCTTATTATTCCTGACCATTTGCCTTGCTGGCTGAGGCTCATGGGAGTTGGAATGGTTTGGAATCCAAGATGGTGCAACAGATTGAGGAAACCTGCCCTAGATTAGAATCAAGATAGCACCTTTCTTGATGGCCCGGAAGGTCTTCCCATTCTTTTCTTCTTTAGCCAAAATCTTGATTGTGGTGCACAGACTACATTTTTCTCTGACATATCCCAGGTTCAGAATGCTATGCAGACTCAAGAGTGATATCTGGAGACTAGCAATAGCACTATTTTATTTTATTTTATTTTATTTTTCTCACCTCCACTGCCTTCCGGAGGTCCAAGTTGATAGTTGGATCCTGGGCCTCTCCTTGAGTTCCTTAGAAGAGGAGGCACTGCAATGTTAGGAGGCACTGCAAACAGGGTTGTGTTACAAAGGAAAGATATAAGTCGCTGTGCGCAAGACAGGTCACCGGACGTGTGAGAGTCTTGAGTGTCAAGGCAGCCCCAGTGCCCCACAGGCTCAAATGGTGTCATTGTCTGTGAAAGAAATCTTCGGCGCAGGCGTGGCTAACCTGTGACCTTCCAGATGTTGTTGGACAATAACTCCCATCACGCCTGACCGCTGGCCATACTGGCTGAGGGTAATGATAGCTGACATCTAACATCTGGAAGACGACAAGTTTTAGTGGCTTCTCTGGTGCATCTCCTCATGTTACAAGAGGATGGATTTCATTTTCTCTGTGAACTATCCCTGGCAGACGGGTGTTAAGCCTGCCCTTGAAATAGCAGGTTTAACCTTGACACCTTTGCTCGATTGGTGGGTGACAATCAGGATGTAATTACACCACCAAAAAGATGATGTTGTCTTTTTAGTTTAAGTTAGTCTCCGTGGGGGTCTTGTTCCCCCCCCCTTTTGAACCGTTCCCATGTGCTCTGTGAAGTTTTAATCAAATGTGTGTCTGCTCCAATAGCATTTCAGAATGTGATACTGTCTTCTGTTGTTATTTAAAGGGCCCATAGAACTCAAAAATACATGCTACTGGATAAGGTGCTATTGATGTGGTACTGTATCCTTGGGGAAGGACCGTAGCTCAGTGGCAGAACATCTGCTTTGCATTCAGAAGGTCGGCATCTCCCTGAGGTGAGAGATAGTTAAGAGACAAAAGGCCAGTATTTCAGGAAGCTGAAGTGGGGGTGGTGCCAGAGCACAAGATGGACTGTCTATTTTATGCTGCAGAGAGGGCCAGACACAATGTTTGGGGTCTCTTGAAATCAGAGTCTGCGTCAATGGAAGGAATAAGGGTTCCTCTTGGGATGTGAATGCTCCGAACTCTCCCCATCTAGACGCAGGTTGTATATATGTGTAAATAAACCATATATCATAAAGACACCACAGACTGCTGTGCCTCATTCTTCCAAAAGGTAACATGTTATTGTTTAGTCGTTTAGTCGTGTCTGACTCTTCATGACCCCATGGACCAGAGCACGCCAGGCACTCCTGTTTTCCACTGCCTCCCACAGTTTGGTCAAACTCATGCTGGTAGCTTCGAGAACACTGTCCAACCATCTCGTCCTCTGCCGTCCTCTTCTCCTTGTGCCCTCCATCTTTCCCAACATCAGGGTCTTTCCCAGGGAGTCTTCTCTTCTCATGAGGTGGCCAAAGTATTGGAGCCTCAGCTTCAGGATCTGTCCTTCCAGTGAGCACTCAGGGCTGATTTCCTTAAGAATGGATAGGTTTGATCTTCTTGCAGTCCATGAGACTCTCAAGAGTCTCCTCCAGCACCATAATTCAAAAGCATCAATTCTTTGGCAATCAGCCTTCTTTATGGTCCAGCTCTCACTTCCATACTTCACTACTGGGAAAACCATAGCTTTAACTATACGGACCTTTGTTGGCAAGGTGATGTCTCTGCTTTTTAAGATGCTGTCTAGGTTTGTCATTGCTTTTCTCCCAAGAAGCAGGCGTCTTTTAATTTCATGGCTGCTGTCACCATCTGCACTGATCATGGAGCCCAAGAAAGTAAAATCTCTCACTGCCTCCATTTCTTCCCCTTCTATTTGCCAGGAGGTGATGGGACCACTGGCCATGATCTTCAGGGTTTTTTTTATGTTGAGCTTCAGACCATATTTTGCGCTCTCCTCTTTCATCCTCATTAAAAGTTTCTTTAATTCCTCCTCACTTTCTGCCAGCAAGGTTGTGTCATCTGCATACCTGAGGTAAAAGGTAACATAGACCCTGCTAAGTGTTAGATAATCTCTCTCTGTGTGAGAGAATCATTTGTACCAGAAACAGAGAAGAACAGAGAAGGAAGTCTCAAGACAGCAGAAGGTTGAGATTGTTTTGTCTATGCAAGGACATTTTCTGTGGGAACTGTTATTTGGACATGTGCAGTGTGACAGGAAGTACTGATAACAAGGTTCTGTGTACCTTGTTGTGAGTCTGTTGCTTGTGCCTTGTGGTGAGAGAAGCAGAGAGTGAGTCTTGGACTCTTGTTGGACTCTTAAGCAGATGCACACCCACAGGCCATGGCAGTGGTGAACGATATATAATTTGCTGCCAATATGCTTTTATGCCTGTCAAGTAAACCTCTACACTTGACTGAATCTTTATGGTGTCCATGAGTGTTTATTGCCTGCTGTATGTACCTTCAACCCTGAAGAAGCTTCCAAGGAAGGAACTGCGTTGAGATGCAGCTCTGCTAGGTATGGATTCTGGCACACACACAGAGCGAAAGTGATGCCGGACCCAATCCTTCTAAATCATTCATCAGAGGTTGATGGATTGATCCAACGTGAAGTTCACCTGGTACTCCTGGAATCTCGCACTGCTCGAAGATCGGGGTGGTGTGTAATGGTACAGTGGTGCCTCGCAAGGCGAAATTAATTCGTCCCGCGAGTTTTATCGCCTTGCGATTTTTTTTCGTCTTGCAAAGCACAGTGTCGGGAAAGTTTTGGAAAAGCTTCAAAAATCACCAAAGTCTTTAAAAACCTCAAAAAAGGCTACCACACCGCGTGCTATGAGTTGCTCCTCGAAGTCAAGTTGCAACTGTATTAACGGTGTTAAGAAAAAGGAAACAAACTTGCAAGACGTTTCCGTCTTGCGAAGCAAGCCCATAGGGAAAATCGTCTTGCGAAGCAGCTCAAAAAACAAAAAACCCTTTCGTCTAGCGAGTTTTTTGTATTGCGAGGCATTCGTCTTGCGAGGTACCACTGTATTAAAGAATCATAGAACCTTAGAATTGTAGCATTGGAAGGGACCCCAAAGGTCATCTATTTCAACCCCATGCAGGAATCTCAACTAAAGCCTCCATCTGATGACCCATCTGATGTGAACATCCATGTGTGAGAACATAATGCATGAACCGCCCCGTACGCATTTCATGAACACCACAGCTGGGAAAAACAAGGGGACATAGCTGCCCTTTATTGCAGTACAGTGGTACCTCGGGTTACATACGCTTCAGGTTACAGACTCCGCTAACTCAGAAATATTACCTCGGGTTAAGAAATTTTCTTCAGGATGAGAACAGAAATCGTGCAGCGGCGGCACAACGGCAGCAGGAGGCCCCATTAGCTAAAGTGGTGCTTCAGGTTAAGAACAGTTTCAGGTTAAGAACAGACCTCCAGAACGAATTAAGTTCTTAACCCGAGGTACCACTGTACATCTGTTCTCTTCCCAGGAGATTGCAATTCCTGGCAGTGGCAGCCAACAGGGCAGGGCTTTGGGGCAGATGTCCATGCCCAACTCAAAAGAACGAGCAAGACCTCCGGCTGCAGCCAGGCTATCTGCCCACGTTTTGAAATGAGTGGAGCAAAACACATCACCACCCAAGGAACTTCCTAGTCCAGTAAGACCATTAAACTCACAAGCACCTTTCTCCTTGGCGTGCCTCTTTCTGCGTGAGGAGGAGCCTGCTGGGTTTGCACAGGGAGAGAAAAGACCCTGAGCTGCTGATTTATTAATTTCTAGGGGCAGGAGCCAAGGCTTGGCAGCAGGCTTCCCAACCATGTTGGGAATGCTGAGCCTCCAGGAATCACTGGGGCTGATTGTGAAAGGAAGATAGGAAGTCGAGAGAGAGAGAGAGAGAGAGAGCGCCAGGCTGTTCATCATCATTTCCACCCTAAACTTTGGGCAATGGAAAAAGGTCCAGATATTTTTTCTGGAAACCCCACAGCATTGGGTAGGGGCATGAGTTGAAAGCACGTTTTTTGTCCAGGGCTGGGGTTTTCTACCCTCATATAATTGGATTGAGGTTCATAGAGGATTGCCTCCTACAGCCTCAGGTGTGCTTATGGTCTCTTGCAAACTTGTTGAGCCTTCCAAGTTTGCTTCTGGAATGAAATTGATTTTTTGCCGCTGCCCCCTCCCCCGAGGTGTGTGAGCCTCTGCTTTCTGTGTGGCAGTGCAGGAAAGAGCCTCTGCAAAGCCAAGCCTCAGGGGCTTGACCCTGGTTTGGTCTGGATCCAGGCATCTCTTTGCCATTCAGTGGCATAATATTTATCCGAGCACGGAAGGTCTGCCAAGTCACATGGTTTGGCAGCCGGACACACTCTTGGGCCCCATTGACGTGGGTGCGGAGACACACCTCCCAGTCATGCCGCTGTGCTCTGATGACAATCCAGATAAAGTCACGCTGCGAGAGCCAGAGGACTCACACTGCCCAATTCTCTGCAGAGGACCAGAAAAATTCAAATCAGATGACATCGAGCCAGATATTGGGGGGGGGGGGGGGAAATCACATGAGCATTTTAAGAATGTTGATCTCTCCAGAATAAAGGCACCACAAGAATATAAAACATTGTGTGCACGGGAAGGTTTTTTTTGTTTAGTTGTGCTGTGTATCAAGGGACAGAATGGGCATTTCTTTCATACAGAGCAAAGTACTGTGTTCTCTACGTTTGGGGGATTTAAGTGAACTTTTTCTTCCACTGTTTTTGCACATAGTTCCTTATTCCCTCGAGCAGTAGGTAGTTCGGCTAGAGGGGGTTGGGTCCAACTAAGCCCTGCTCTGAGTAGACCCATTGAAACTATTCCATTTGTAGCCCACCTGTCCTACAAGGAGCTCAAGATGTGTGCATGGTTCTCTCCCTCATTTAATCCGCACAGTAGCCCTGAGAGGGAGTGAGCGGTCCAGGTCACCCAGTGAGCTTCATGGCCAAGTAGGGATTTAAACCCTGGTCTCCCAGGTCCTAGTTTGACCCTCTAACCACTACACCACACTGTATGCCAAATGAATGGAACTAAGCTAGTCATGCCATTCATATCAATGGATCTACCATGAGTTGCACCTGTGATGGATACAACACAAGGTCACCTTCCTTGTGAAGAGAGTGAGCTGGAAGCCTATGGCATCTTCGTCACTCCTAGTGGAACAGCAATAAAACCGCTAGCACATTTGCAAAGCTAAGCAGGATCCAGTATGGTTTCATGTTGGATGGGGGACCACGTATTGAGATGCCTACCTTGCAGGGGATTGGACTAGATGTCCCCTCAGGGTCCCTTCGAACTCTACAATTATGTGATCCTATGAATGCACTCCTGTGAGCACTTCTGCTGCTTTTGCCCAACTGAGCTTACCTTTGTAGGCTCTCCTGGGACCTTGGCAATATGTCTGGCGTATCCTGAGGTGGGACTGGGACTACCGGTGCCAGAACACCTGTTGGGAATGTAGTTCTAGACACAGTCTCTAAGCCTGCCCTACCTCGCAGGGTTGTGGGGCTACAGTCGCAGCGGTGGCAGTGAGCGCTGCAGGTTCTCCATCTCTTATCTACCCTGTCCCCAAGTGCTGGAGGAGGAAGGGGATGGAAATGCAATAAATATTAGATAAATATCATACTCTGGACCTGCTACCAAACCACAGTTAAAGATGCTTTTAGCTGTGGTTTGGTAGCAGGTCCAGAGTACGATGCCCAAGGCTACCCAGCAAGTGTAATAGGTAGCCGTGCGATGATTTGAGCTTGGGTTTTCCACATCCAGACTCGAGGCTCTAACCATCCTGATAAATGGAGAGCCATAGAGTTCAGTGTACCTTGCTCCAACAGTGCTCCAACTCACCGTTCTCTCCATTTTACATGCTTGGTTTTTCTAGAGAATGATTACAGCCTTGCTGCTTCGGTGAAAGGTGAGTTAACTAGCACCTAGCTGCATTCCCAAATGCCTCTTGCCAGTATTTTTTCTGCTAAGCAGCATGCATTTAAGCATGCATACCATTTGAGTTAATTAACACGTGCAAATGAAACGTAGCTTCATTACTCCTCTGAGAGCAGCGGCAACTCATCTGCCTCAGAGATGCTTGTAAAATCGATGCCCCCCCCCCCCACTCTCCCAAAAATCTGCCTTGCTTCAAGCCCACACTTCTCCTCCGGTTTAGCGTGTTTAGATAAATTGTTCTTTTAATAGCAATCTAATCAAATGAGCTTTGCGCCGGGAAGAGCAAATCAGATGACGCCTTAGAAGAAAGCGCAGAGGACGGGAGCATTGATGATAGCTGTTTTTTCCTTGCTCGCTGTTGCCGAGCACATGGCTGAGGATCACATGGTCGGCAGGCATGTGCTTTTCTCCTGCTCCCGAGTCCAGCGCTGCTGACATGCACTTGTCAGTCACACTTCCATACTGATACCAGATCCCCGGCAACTGTTGCTTCATCCAGCTGTGGTTCTATAGTTACAGTTCCTGTGTATGTTTGTGGGTGTGCACCAGAAACAAAACAGCAGCAGAAGTGCCAAGGGAAATAACACATCAGGTACAGTACAGTATATTGCCCTTATATGTATATGTGTGTAAATTATAATCTTGCGGCTGGCTGTGTTTTACAGAATGTCAGGGAATGTAACTTCAAATCCGCATTTGCCCTTTACAGTATTTCTTTTGCAAACTTGAAACCTCCCAAGACTAATGCGTCTGTCTGGGTTCTTCACCTTTAACTAGAACTGATTTGCAGAATCTCCTGCTATGGAGATAATTGTAATGAGAAACCTTTGGCCTACAGCATTTCTGGCGCTTTCAGTGCTGTCAACACAAGCGTCAGATGTAATCCTGAGCAAGTACGTGATCTAGCAGTGCTGCCCTTACTCAGATGTAAGGACCGGTGGGTTGTGTCCAAGGTACCACTAAGGACTCCTGGGGGCCCCCGAACACACTTCGGCTTGTCCCGGGTCTAAAAAGCAGAGGTCTAAGCGATTTTGGCTTATGCCCTGCAACTCCCCCCCCCCCCAAGAAAACCTAATTGCTGTTTGTTCTACTTCAGCGCTAAACCAGGAGTTTTCCTGGGGAAAAGTGGCGAGGCAAATGGGGGTATGGATGAGCCCCCAGACTTCCACTTGTCCCACCGCTTTCCCCCGGGAAAACCTGATCTTCACTGCTGGATAGGAGCAAACCGGGTCCTCTGATTCAGTGCTGAAGAGCAAGAGAAAGCAGCAGTGTGGATGCGCCCCAAGTTAATGTCACCTAGCTGTGTATTTGTTCTGCTGGTGCAATCTTTTTTCACCAGCAGAACAATCCATAAACTGGCAGGCTGCACAATCTGTTGCACCATGAGCTTCTGCTAGTGTAACTGTGGTGCTCGATTGCTCTGCATTAAAGCATTAAAGCTCACCAGTTTGCCAGTGCAAGGGCCCTGGTGTTAATGAACAGGGAAGTCTGAATATAGTCCGTCATGTTCAATATGGCTTGTTCCCTAATCTATTTATTTCTAAGATTTCTTAACCTGCCCTTCACCATAAGGCCCCAAGGTGAATTATGACAACATAATACACCATTTTAGGATTGTAAAACAGGTGAAACCATTCCAAACGGAACAGAACAGTGTGCAGTTAGTAAAAGAGGAGGGGATCCCTCAGAGCAAAATACTTTAGCTGTCACGGTGTTTGGACTGCAGGCGGGCGATGGCACTTAAGAATTAGCAGTGAAAGAGTTACATAAAACTGCACTGTTGGGATTTTTCTTCCTTGCTTGCTTATATCTCCCCAAGGGGCTTATTCCTGCGTATGCCTTGTTTCACTTGGCTGTTTTAATAACTAACCCTGCTCTGTCCTCATGCTTTTTTGTTCCCCTACCTCTCACCTCCTCCTGCGACCAGCTGCCGCCCTTTTCTCTTTTCTTCCTGCTCTAGCTGTTTTCATACACATTCTGAGGTTTGCATTAGCAGTCTCAGGACCTTTTCTTCTCAGCTGTTGGTTTTATGCTGGCAAAAACAAACGGGTGAATTCAGATCACACAGGGCAAATAAAGCAAACGATAATAGCCCTTGCAGAGCAAGCCCCATGCTGTGTTTATCTCTCCTCCTTCTCAATGTAAGCAGCAGCTCTGCCCGCTCAGAGGATGGGGCCCCTGGAGAATGGTGTTGCGTAAAAATGCCTTTGGGAGCTTGCTTCTTAACCCTGAAGTCTGCATGGGGATGCCTCCGCCTTTTGTGCGGAATCCATGTTTGCTGCAAATATGCACATGCATGTGTTACAAAGCAAGGATGTTTCTTGCAACAAATATGTGGATAACATCCCCATGTCTTCAGGAAGCTGCCTTACACAGAATCAGACCAATGGTTCCTCCAGCTTATCATTGTCTGCACAGTGGCTGGCAATGGCTTTTCAGGGTTTCAAACAGGAATCTGTCCTGTCCTGAAGTATACCTGAAGGAGCGTCTCCATCCCCATCGTTCTGCCCAGACACTGAGATCCAGCATCGAGGGCCTTCTGGCGGTTCCCTCACTGTGAGAATCCAAGTTAACAGGGAACCAAGCAGAGGGTCTTCTCGGTAGTGGCGCCTTCCCTGTGGAACGCCTTCCCATCAGATGTCAAAGAGATAAACAATTACCTGACATTTAGAAGACATCTGAAGGCAGCCCTGTTTATGGAAGCTTTTAATGATTGATGTTTTAATGTATTTTTAATCTCTGTTGGAAGCCACCCAAAGTGGCTGGGGAAACCCAGCCAGATGGATGGGGGTACAAATAATTTATTATTATTATTATTATTATTATTATTATTATTATTATTATTACCACTACTACAGTGGTACCTCAGGTTAAGTACTTAATTCATTCCGGAGGTCCGTTCTTAACCTGAAACTGTTCTTAACCTGAAGTACCACTTTAGCTAATGGGGCCTCCCGCTGCCGCCGCACCGCCGGAGCACGATTTCTGTTCTCATCCTGAAACAAAGTTCTTAACCCGAGGTACTATTTCTGGGTTAGTGGAGTCTGTAGCCTGAAGTGTATGTAACCTGAAGCGTATATAATCCGAGGTACCAGTGTGTGTGTGTGTGTGTGTGTGTGTGTGTGTGTGTGATTTAAAATTAATGAAAAAGTGTCTGCATCAAAGGGTGAATTGTTCCTTGAACACTGGCCAGAGCTCCACTGATGCTCAACGCTTCGTTAAGTGAATGGTAATAAGTGGTAGCCTGAGAAGTTTGTATCTTCCCAGGAAGTTGTCTAGGCCTTTCTCGCATTCTGTGTACATCTGCTATAAATGCCCAGGATTTACATGGCTCCCAAGAGCCTATTGGGTTCCTTCGCACTGAAGTTTCAACGTTACTGAATGAACAAGGGTGGGTGTATTCTGCACAGCTGGGAATGTGTCACAGGAACAGGAAATCAACTGAATGGCATAGAATGTGGCATATAAATCATGGTAGATTTTTGAGTTTAAAAAGCAAGTTTTTAGATCTCATTCATTGCCATTAAAACCACTGCATGTTCTTCCCATTCCAGGCAATCTCTGGTGAGGGCAAAAATCCAAATTATTTAGAAACCTGAAGAGCAAAACCAAATAAATTATGAAAGTCTTGAGTGGATGTATACAGCACCACCTAATTTGCACAATTGACTCTAGGTTTTGCAACCAGATAGTACTTCTTTGAGTCCGGTAGTTTGTGAGAACGCTAGAGCAGACCCTTTAGAAAGTCATGGGTTCAGGTTTCATAGATTGCCCTCCATATCTAGCTGAAATCAATGTCAAGACACCTGCTGATTTTAACGTATCTGGATTGCAGTTGAATTGTGCAAGTGGATTGAGCATAGTGTCCACATGAGACTCATGAGGCAATGTAGGTAGTCTCTTGACCAAAGAGATTCAGGCTTTAATGACGTGTTTGTGACCTACCCCCTAGGCCTTGGACTATGGGTAATATATGAACCAAGATTTCTAGGTGGCCGCTACTTCTTAAATCAAGAACTCGAACTGCTGTTTGTTTTCAGAAATGAAATCTACACACACACATACACACGGCTGCTGGAAGCAGAGGGGTCAGGCTGACTCCAGGGTAATGAGATATGGAGATTTGCACCTCCAGCTCAAACGCATCCCAGGTCAGCAGTGGTGACCACACAGGGCTGTCTTTGGACATGTCTGCAGTGCCAGAGTTTCTGGAGTGGGAAGTGAGCCTCTTTAAGGCAGCCAAATAAGCCTCCGAAAGTTACTAGCTTGCCTTTCTTTTCTTAACCATGACAATTTTGATACTGCTGCACTTAGATCATGATAATGTAATGGACTGGCGAGACGCAGAGGAACGCTGGGAGGCGCCAGGGAGAGAAATCCCAAGGGAAGAAGGCTCAGAGCCCAGGGAGTGGTGGTGGGACGATGATGAGTGGTCAGAAGGAGAAGAGGGAGAAGACTGGGAGGAGGAGGTGTCAGAAGCTGAAGGGGAAACAGGGCTTAGTGAGCAGGGAGAGTCTGTGGCAGAGAGAAGGCCAGAAGCAGAAGCAGGTGAAAAGGGAGGTGAAGAGGCTGGTGAAAAGGGAGATGAATCAGGCTGGTGAAGAAGCTAGGGTGTCTCCCATGCCTGCTGCGACAAGCTCTCCTCCCCGCTGGTATGAAGAGGGAGGAGCAAATACAGGCATGGAGCTGGCAAGTCTCAGATTGCTTGAGAAGGACCCTGGGGAGGAGACGATTTAGGCAGTTGTGGGAAGGCAGGGACCTTCAATCTCCACAACTGCCTCATAGGGGTAAGTGTCGGACTTGCATTTGACCGAATTACTTCTCCGGTCGAGCTTTCTGAATCTCCTCCGACGATGATTAATGACAGACAGAAAAGAAACACCCTCTCTTTGTGAAAGCAGAGAGCAACTGGAAAAACAAAATAACAGGAAACCAGTAAACATCACATCTGTCTCCTGTCTTCCGTGAGACTTCCAACAGTATGGAATCTCTGGAATGTAAACAGAGTCTTGTGACTCCAAGCAACTGCACAGTGGCACAAACAGAAACTAACAGTAAGACCTACCAAGAAGAGTTGCTGTGCTCATTAGGCCTGCTGCTCCTGAGCAGGCCTTGTTCCTTCTACTACAGGCAGCGACCATTTTGCATGGGGGTTCTGTTTGTCAACCCCCCCCCCCCGTGCATCGGCGGAGTGTGCATAAGCCTGCCCTGCCCTGTTACACCTGTATTCCTCCCTCTTCAGGGTCCAAAAGGGCCCACGTGTTGGTGGGCACGCCTAAAATGGTCACTGCTCCTAATGAGTTAACTTCACTTACTCTATGAGATTTATTGCTCGTTGGCTCCCTGATAGATAACTGCCAACAGAATTGCACAAACGTGATTCCTGAAGCCACACTAGAATATATGAGCACATTTCTGAGGGAAGCAGGGGCCAAAATAGAGACCAAAGCAGAGATAATTTTATTGAGTAAGTTGTTGGGAAGAATTTGGTGACAGTCTGAAAGGCACCATTGGAGAGAATTAAGCCCACAGCGTGAGCAGAGTAGACAGAGATAAGTTGTTCTCCCCATCTCATAGTGCTAGAGCCTACGTTGATATTGATTGGCACCAGACTCAGGGGAGACAAAAGGAAGGAAGCAGTACATAAGCATTTTGTGGAATTTGCTGCCACAAAATGAGATTATGGCCACAGGCTTAGATCAGGTCGGACAAATTCACGTGCAGGGGAATCTACCTATGGCTAATAGTCATAATAGCTAAGTGGATCTTCCATGTTCAGTGGGAAGAAACAGTGAAAGGTGCTATTGGTTGTGTACTTACCTGAGGCATCTCATTATCCCACCCTGGTAAGAGAGAGGCTTCGGTTGGGTCAGGAGTGTGCGAATCTGGGGCAAAAAGAGAAGACTTGCACCGCTCATTCAAGAGGAGGATTCCTGAAAACAAAGGAAAACAGTGGTAGAGACCAGTGGTTTCAGGACCCTGGACAGAGCCGTGAAAACAGGCTACTTGTTCCAAGGCACACTGAGTCCACTTACGCTCTGAGCCTTACTGCACCTCTCATGCTCCACCTAATAAAGGGGCAACTCTCTGGTTGCAAGCCCACACACCATCATCTCTCTAGGAGCTCATGCTGTGCATGCTGTCTCTATTGCCCTGCGAGCTCAGCTGAGTACATGGGGGAAATATACCAGCTCCTTGGTGGAATGGGATTAGGGGCTGTCATTCCTGGGGCGTGCAGACACCCTATGGCCTCAGGCTTGGATGCCTCAATTTCAGTGGTGGGACTTAGTTCCAAAGCTTTCTCAGTTTGACCCTCAGCTTCTGTCTCTAGGTTGCTATTGGGCTTTGCAACCAGGGTATTGTAGGGAGCAAGATGCTGAACTAAATCGGCCTTTGATATCCTTCAGCAGGGACCTCTTACATCCTTACATTAGCCAGAGAAGAGAGTGCTTTTGGGTAGGGAGGCAAATGAAGTGGTGGTGGTGCGACCAACTGGGGGTCTGAGCCTCTGAATTGGGAAAGGAAGAGTTTTCTGGAGAAGAATGCTGCTACAAGAAGCCTGTGGGAAGTGCAGGCGTGAGTTGGATCGGACGCTGCTGACAGGCCAGCCCGTCTTGTCTCTGGCCAGCCGCTTCCCGCTGTGTGCAAGAGGAGTGTTGAGAGGAACCAACAGCTGCCGGCCTCCTCAGAGCAAGACTCGGAAAGCCGCCTTGTGGTGCGTTTCATCCGAGTGTTCTCAGCCTCAAGGGCAAACACGTACGCTGGCAAGTGGAACTAGAGCCAGAGACAATTGCCTGCTCAGCCTCCCTGCAAGCAGCCAATAGCAGAGGAGTAGTAGAATTTCTTTTAAAGGGGCTTTCAAGGGAAACTAGCCTGGTTGCGGCAGGAGTGGCGCAACAAATAGTTTTAACTTCACTGCAAAAAAAAGAAAAAAGAAAGGAAGTCCAAATACAAGAAAGTGTGAATGGCTGAGATACCAATATCCCTTTTGTAAGAAGTTCAATGGCTGTCTGTACGATTACCAGGTTGTAGGGGTGGGGAAAAGCAAGAGATGGCAGAGAGGGTCTTTGTGCAGAGAGGGCATCCATTTCAATGGGAGGTAGGTGAGTGGGGAGCGGTGATATCAGCTTCTGAGAGAGAGCAAATTGCTCAAACGTGCAAGCTGCAGATGTGATCTTTTGCTATAACCGGCACAAATTTATTTCACTAAGTACAGTAAGGGATCATAAGCGAGGCACAAGCAGTTTATTTTCTGTCAAACAGGAGCTAAGCAGTCATCACTCATTCCTCCAGGAGGGCTTTGGCAGGTGTCCAAGGAACCACACTGCGACATACATTAATAAAGAGATTAATTTCCCACGTTAGCAGGATAAGAATGATGATGAGCAGGGCTGAAAGTCTGGAGCTCTCTTTCCCCCACCTCACACCCCTGCTGTCTCCCCATGGGACGAGGCTGCACTCGGATGCATTTTGAATTTTAAATGGTGTAGGTTACTTTGCGGGGGGGGGGTTAATTGTTCTCCTGGCAAGGATGCAATGCCTATATGCTGAAAAAATCCAGTCTCATAAAGGAGAAGGAATGACAAACCAAGGCTTTATTATCACAATGGCTTGCACTAGCATTTTCATGTTCAACCCCTGCAGCCCAG
The DNA here is from genome assembly GCF_965112155.1 of Podarcis liolepis. Classification (NCBI taxonomy): domain Eukaryota; kingdom Metazoa; phylum Chordata; class Lepidosauria; order Squamata; family Lacertidae; genus Podarcis; species Podarcis liolepis. The sequence goes on along the minus strand of NC_139563.1, from coordinate 11,222,874 downwards.
AGCATAAAAGCAAGTTGTATTCCCAGGTTGGGAGTCAGCTTTCTCGACATACCGTATTGCTTTGTCCAGAGGTTTTGCACAAGCCTGCCAAAGCTAAATAGTTTTAATAGCCTGGTTCTATGCAGGTTTATTTGAAATAAGGTCCCACCAAGTTTAATTGGTCTTACTCCCAAGCACATTACTTCATTGTTATTTTGTTAACAGAGATTTATATCCCACCTTTCAGATAGAATTTATTTGGGCAGCCTACAGAGTTTCACCATCAAATACAAAATAATAAAAACAGACGATAATGCAGCATAAAACCAGGTGCTATTCCAAAATTAAAGTGCTTAAAACAAAAGAACCCAAGAAATTAAAATTTTGAAAGCTCTGTGCTGGACACACACACAAAATAGCAACGTTGGTGCCGGGCGAGTCTCCCTGGAAAGGGCATTGCAGAAATGGGGTGCTGCTGCCAAGAAGGCTGTTTTCCTGGTAGCCATTCACAGCACCCTTTCAGAGAGTTGTTCTTTACGAAGGTTCAGTCTGACATCCCTTTGTGCAAATGACCTTTGACTCTTATCACTGCCAGTGGGATCCCATGAGGACTAAAAGCCCTGAGCAATCAAAGTCTGAGAAATGGTCGGTGATATCAGTTCCAAAGATTGTTGCACATTCAAGCGTGGCCGAGAAACGAAACCTCGGATGGGGATACTGGATGAAGGTAGGTAGGTTGTAGGATGAAGGTAGGATGAAGGTAGGTTGATCTGCATCAGATCAATACATCTACTCTGTCCCTGTGCTATTACCGCTTCACAGAGACGAGAGCTGTTCAGACCAGAGTGGGCTTGATTCTTAAGGGCTCGGATCCCTGGGAAAAACAGAGGCAGGGGAGGAAGAAGTTTAAATCTCACCCTGGTAGGTTTCCAGGACACGCTTTTACCCCTCCCCTTCTCCCCGTTAAATGAATGGTTGCCATACACTCTTCTGGGAAAAAGTGGAGTGATGAATTAGGAGAATCCTCTTCTGATTGCAGGAGGGTCATCCTTCACTAGCAAGTCTCCCTTCGGGAAATGCAATGTGCCACCGTGTTATCTGTATGTGGAGTCCATCGAGACTCACTGCAATCCCATTGGTTCCTTACAAGCTCTCGCTAAAAAAACAGATCCCCACCATTCACCATAATGAAGGGGGGGGGCGGAGAGAGAGAACCTATGCTTTGTGCTTAGAATTTAGGGTAGTAAATAAAGCTGGCTTCAGTACACACTATAACCTGCTCCTTGATCACTCAGACTGTCGCATTTAATATTTGGGTCTTGTGTTTGTATGTGATATTTTATTAGAGTGGTACCTTGGGATGCGAATGGGATCCGTTCCGGAGCCCCGTTCGCATACTGAACAGAACGTAAGATACAACAGTGCGTCTGCGGGTCGCATTTTGCCGCTTCCGCACATGCGCGTGATGTCATTTTGACAGTCTGCGCATGTTCGAGTTTCGAAACCCGGAAGTAATGCACTCCGTTACTTCCAGGTCGCCGCGGAGCACAACCCGAAAGCGCTCGACCTGAAGCTTATTTATCCCAAGGTATGACTGTACTGTGTTTTGATAACAAGATAACATCAAAACACAGTACAATCATACCTAGGAGCATCTTAGAAATAGTAACAAACAGACAAACAAATTCATAGTTGCTCTGAGGTTTGCCTACTCCAAGAAATACCCTAACTTGGCTTTTGGTGTTTGCATGGTTCCCCCCACCCCCTATTTTGGAAATATCCAGCATGCATGCCAGTCATATAGCACAATGGTTTTACATGCGTTGGCATTCCATGTTCTGGATGACATGCATAATATGTAGGTTATTTTGCAAATCCTCAGTGGTTTCAGAGGGATTTAGCGCGCCAAGATCTAGATTGTGGAATATTTTTCTCATTTCACTATATAACACAACCCCCTTCCCTGCAAATTTGTGCATGGTTACTTGGGAGTAAGTAACTCAGCACAATGGTATTTATTTTGGAGTTAACATGTGTAGGACCTGGTTGTAGTTGGCCAAGTTTATTAGCATCTTATTTGGAGACAGGAACCTATTCTCACTGGATCCACACAATCAAGGGGTGGAATGATTGAGGCGGAAGAAACCCAAATAATTAGAGGGCTCTTTCTTCAACTCAAGGTAACACCTGTTGGGTCTATTTTGAGTAAAACATAGTTGTATACCACCACATCTTATGGCAGCAAATTCTCATGTTAATTATGGATTGTTTGAATATGAAGGCATTTCTTTTGCCTGCAAATTACATGATTCGTCGTTGTGGTGGTTGTTCTAAAGAATCAAAGTAAATAAAGCTGTAGAGGAGAAACTCCCGAAGCTTTACCTAATTTGTGAGGTTTGTAAGGGGCAAATAATCAAGCATTTCTCGTCACAGAATTTGGGCTCCAGAATTTGTATATATTACATTTTGCACAAAGTGTGCATGGATTTGAGTGTAACTAATGTCACTGGTAGTGCAGCCAGGTTAATGGCGATCACACTTGCAGGGGAGCAGACTGGGCCCAGAACCTGTTCCTTTAAAGCCTCACCATTGAGGAATGTGAAGTATTCTGTAAGAGAATGAGAAACCAGGTGATGTGCTAAGTAAATAAAGCCCAGGGCGCCTAGGCATTGCAACAGGCTCATGGCGTAAGTGACAGGGTCGGAGGTCAGCATTTCAGGGCTGTGTTGCCTTAGCGCTTGTTGTTTCGTTAGCAGGGGCCAAGGATGTATTCGCTCAAGGACTACTTGAATGTGTTCGCTGTTTTTTGTGGGCTAATGTGTTTGAATAATAAGCTGAAGAAGAGTGGTCCTTCCGATCAGCAGGAAAATATGCTACCTAGGGCAGGGGCAGCTTGCAAACGTTCCGAGTTCACCGTCTGGAAAGATTTCTTGAATGCTGCGTTAATTGCAACAACAATAACACTTGCCAAGATGCATAGCAATATACTAAAATATACCAAATCCACACACACAAAAACAAAAATATAAAACTATTATAAAAAAAACCAAACATCACAATAGCAGAGAACCAAATTTGTTGACAACCAGAACTCAAATCTCCATTTCCTTTTTATTGTGTTCATCATTGTTTTCTTTTCTTTCTTTTTTAAGGGCCCTCTGAGCACAAAAGGCAGCCTATACGTTTCAGTATAAATAAATATTATAGATTGGGGTGAGGGCTGTGGGGGACAGAGAAGACTTGCTTAAGATTCTATACAGCTCAATTCTACGCAGGGTCAGCATGCTTTTGTCCCTTGATTGATTAAAATATTTACAGTTCACAAGGTAATAATGATAACAGTGCCCTGGTGTATGGTGTGTACTTCAAGGAGTGACGGGGTCTCTGTTCAACCTGGCGCATCCCCATGCCAAGACAAAAGTGTGTTGCATCAGGCACTAGGCCTCTCAAAAGCTCAGCTCTGTGTTACAAAGATGTCTCCAAATGTGACATGAAGGCTGGCAATGTCAACCCTGCCCTGTGGGAACCCCTTGCGGACGACCGTGGGGCCTGCAGACAGGCAGTCAGGTTGTGCATCCATAGCAGTGACCAGAGGAGGAATGACCGCTGGGAGGAGCGCAGAGAGAAGAAACGCCATGGTGCATCTGCAGCAGCACAAGCAGATGCCTTCACCTGCCCCAGCTGCAACAAAACATCTCTCCCATATCGGTCTCTACAGCCACAGCAGGCGCTGTAACTCTCCAACAGTTTGACGTTACCCCCGAAAGTGCACTCTGCCATTGCCTCCCGAGACAGATGGGTACCAACAACAACTTTAGAATGGCATAGCAATTGAGATTCCTCCCATCTGTTGGGGCCGGTGTAGATACAATAGGGCCAGTCATATTCATGCGTCGTTCAATATATGCATTTATTGGGGGAGTAGTGGAAGATGCTTTTGAATTCTGGTGCTGGAGGAGACTCTTGAGAGTCCCATGGACTGCAAGAAGATCAAACCTATCCATTCTGAAGGAAATCAGCCCTGAGTGCTCAATGGAAGGACAGATCCTGAAGCTGAGGCTCCAATACTGTGGCCACCTCATGAGAAGAGAAGACTCCCTGGAAAAGACCCTGATGTTGGGAAAGATGGAGGGCACAAGGAGAAGGGGACGACAGAGGACGAGATGGTTGGACAGTGTTCTCAAAGCTACCAGCATGAGTTTAACCAAACTGCGGGAGGCAGTGGAAGACAGGAGGGCCTGGCGTGCTCTGGTCCATGGGGTCACAAAGAGTCAGACACGACTAAACAACTAAACAACAGCAACAAAGTGGAAGAATGAGCCAGGAGATGCTGTATCTCCCCCTGCGTTATATCTTTTAAAGGGAAATGCAACATTTCCCAGTTGCAGTAGGGGTTGTACTGCCTAGCTGCTCGCTTCCTTATGTGGCTTCCCATCTCGAGAGCTTTCATTACAAATCATCAGCACACTCTTCACCTGCTGCTTTGTATGTGCCTTCACAGCCATTAAGCAACTGCAGTCAACTGTTATCATGTGAAGTTTGCAGCAATTGCCTTAAATGCCTGGTATTCTTTGCGATGAATCAGCCTAATGGAGAAATAGCAGGCCCTGCTCAGTTTTGCTACAAGTAACTGGCTCTACTTAACATTCACCAGCCATAGCTTGCCTGCGCCTCTTTTCCCTATTAGTGGAAGAGTGCAAACCTTTACGGAAGGGTTGCAGGGGAAGAGAGTCCTTTGCCCCATGCCCTAACACAGTGCACATGGAATATTTGCACATTTGAAATGCTGGCACAAAAATGGTAAGCAAATGCTTAAAAGGTGTGGAAAATATTTAGCCCGGAGAGAAATGGCTTTGCATGTCAGATCTTGAGCAGTGCCAGAAAAGGAAAGCCTAAGCTGATGGGAAAATAGAAGAGTGGTTAACGGCAGATTTGGATTTGCAGCAATATTGATGCACAAATCAAAAGCAAAGGGAAAGGCTGAACTCCAAAACCTTGTTGGAACACACATTGCAAGGTCCTACCTGTGTGGGTGCAAAACTGCTCAACTTCTGTGTGCAATCCTGGCCAATCGCTAATCCAAATTAAATTACAAATAATCCATTTTAAAACCAGCACGCTTCTGTAATTGAGGCTGGCGTATGGGTGGACAAGGAAGTCTAACCCTTTCTGCCCATGCCTCAGCCCTCCTTCAAACCCCACACCCCTAGCCCCTGAGGCCACTAGTGATATAGATGGGTGTAGGGCTTGTTGCTCAAGCAACAAGGTTTTCCTGAACTCTGGTGTGGTATTGTATCCTTGGTTATTCTTTGATCCGGATTTCTGACTTGCTCGTTGACCTCACCTTGTGGTTCGTCCTTTGCGTAGAGACTTACTCTTCACTTCTGATTATTGGCTTTTCCCACAGTTCCTGGTTCCTAGCTCCTGGCTCACTTGAGACCACTATCCTTGGTTCAGCCCTGACATACTCCCTGTCCATTCACACATTTGAGTGGGACAGAGAGAGTGAAAGTGGAGAGAAACTATATGAAGACAATCTTATACACAGCTCTGTAGTATTCCTGAAGAAACCTCATTTGCTGACCATTTACTGCATCCTCTTATTTTATTTTTTTGGCATGTCTCTGACGTTGCTAACTGTGTGGCTTGGCTCCTGTGTGTCTGATTATTAGTGTTTTGGCACAGCCTGTTGCTATTGGACCTCTCTTCAGCCGATATGTTAGCCCATTAGCTCTTGTGATAGATGCATCTCAGCAGTCGCATTAAGGAGCTGTAATGCAGTAAATCATATTTCCTTTGAATGGAATGTCATTGTCATCATTTGCAGTTTCCACCAAAGCTTCAAGCACTCCGAAAACACTTACCTGCCTGTAAAAACATTGTCCCCACGATGGGGTGAGCTCTCGTTGCTCGGTCCCAGCTCCTGCCAACCTAGTGCAAGTAGATAAATAGGTACCGCTCTGGCGGGAAGGTAAATGGCGCTTCCATGCGCTGCTCTGGTTTCACCAGAAGCGGCTTCATCATGCTGGCCACATGACCAGAAATCTGTCTGCGGACAAACGCCGACTTCCTCAGCCAGTAAAGCAAGATGAGCACCGCAACCCCAGAGTCATTTGCAACTGGACTTAACTGTCAGGGGTCTTTACCTTTACCTTTACCTTTACCTTTACCTTTACCTTTAATGCATTGAACTTGGAAGAAATGAAGCATTGGGGAAGAGAGTTCGGATTTTAATCCTGTTCACGGTTTCCTCAGAGTAAATCCCACTGAACTCAGTAGCTTAGACCTGTGTAGACATTTATAGGATTGCACAGTTCATTAACCTTTCTCACAACCTAGAAAGCTTGACTCCCATGTAGTCTGATGCGAAATGGCAAGTCTGATTAATCCTTAGTATGTATCGTGGTCTGAAACAGTGCACTGATATCGTGTCTGACTGCAAAGGAGTATTGTTGTCTGATATCTTGACCAGCAGACTGAAGCAAGGTCTTTTCAAACATATAGAAAAGGGCATTAAATGCTATTCTAGCTAGAAGAAACAATGTTCTTTATGTAGTCATCTGTTAGTTAGAGTTAGCATCTGTTAGTTAGAGACAGCATCAGGCACAGCAGAAGGGTGTAGGGAGATTCTTGAGAATATGAATGTTCTCTAGCTTAGAATCTGTCAGGACATAGACTGCAAGCTTTGCAGCGTTCGGGAGCCAAAATGTTCAGCTTGCAAGACGTTCGAGATCCAAGGTACAACTGTATCTCCAAACAAACAGATTACCCACAGACTCTTTCCCTTTCCTTCTTTTCCCAGCTCTCGCTCAAGATCCGAACTGCACGCTCCCTCTCTGCTTCTTAACAACGACCCCCACAATCTCCCACAAATGTATTCTCTTGTGTTCACCGGGTCTGTTCTCTTGACCATCTGTCTCCTCTTCCTCTTTCCTGTTGCATGTGCTAATTTTGCTGGCTTTTTTCATCTCTTCTTCCTCTTGTCACTTTCCTGGTCATATATAGCAGACCTCCATAAGTGAAATGGAATATAATATTTTAAAACTGTGATGGAATGTGGGGCTACAGAGCAGTTGTGGGGGAAATGCTATACACATAAAAGCTCCTGTGGTTTATCTATAGCAGAATTAGTTAAATATTACTTTAAGTAGAAGGGTAGGAAAGACCCTCTGCTGAGACATTTCATGATGTTCCTTTATAATAACTTTAATACCCACCTGTTGGTCCTTAAAAACTCTCCCAAGGTGACTCACACAAAATGAAAAACAATCCAAGCCTATTACAAAATAATGCCAGAGAGCAGCTGCTGATCAGAGCATTCAGTATTAGGTTAAGTGAGCCAATGATCAAACCCTGCGTAAAGCAACATCATGTGTTTAGAAATACAAATGTGCATCCTAATAACAGTGGCATAAGGGTGGCACTGTGGGTTAAACCACAGAGCCTAGGACTTGCTGATCAGAAGGTTGGCGGTTCGAATCCCCGTGACGGGGTGAGCTCCCGTTGCTCGGTCCCTGCTCCTGCCAACCTAGCAGTTCGAAAGCACGTCAAAGTGCAAGTAGATAAATAGGTACCGCTCCGGCGGGAAGGTAAATGACGTTTCCGTGTGCTGCTCTGATTCGCCAGAAGCGGCTTAGTCATGCTGGCCACATGACCCAGAAACTGTATGCTGGCTCCCTCGGCCAATAAAGCGAGATGAGCGCCGCAACTCCAGAGTCGGTCACGACTGGACCTAATGGCCAGGGGTCCCTTTACCTTTACCTTTTTAAGAGCATATCCAGAAGGTTTTTCTGTTTTTTTTTATAACATGTCACAATTGGGAATCTTTATAGGAGAGAGCAAACAACCATTTTTCAGCTTTCTTGCTTATTTACCATTCATAACAGCCTTTAAATCTTTAGTTCAATTTCTTTGCTGCTTGGAAGTGTTCACTTTCTCATAGCAACATCTGAGATAACAGAACTGCTGAGGAGGGCCTGCATTAACAGTTTCCTGGTTCTGAACAGTACCTTAACAGCTATTGTGTGTGTGTTTTGTTTAATTTTACACAACACAAATGCCTCTTCAAACAAAAGTCAATTTCAGGTTGCCAAGATATGGTCTTTAAAACCAACGGAAACTGCTGTACCGTTGACTTTCATGATACTTTCGACCAACAGAAGACGGATTGTGTTGAAATAATGGGATTGGTACAAATCCTCAGTACAGGAGCCTTCCTTAGCATGGTTCTCTTCAGACTACAACTCCCATCATCCCTGACCATCGGCCATTCTGGCTGGGACTGATGGTTGTAAGCCAATACATCTTCAGGGCACCAAATTGGAGAAGGCTGCTGCTCTAGAGACCTTTGTTAATTGTATCCACCAACTCTCCCTCCTCTATTTCCTCTAGCAGTGCTTGCTAGGGAAAGTCATCATACCACATACATTTTCTGTAAGAAATCCTGTAACAGCCACTTGGCTCTAATGGACCAAAGATGTTGAAATTGACAGCCTGGCCAGTTCCAGATTCCTAATAAAGCGGGTGGGAGTCCCTTGGGGCATTTCTAACTCTGCCCTTCCCTTCCCATCTGGCTCCATCAGACATTGAAAGTGGCTAAGCTAAGCAGTATCATCTCTTGTTGTTGTTGTTTAGTAGTGTCCGACTCTTTGTGACCCCATGGACCAGAGCACGCCAGGCACTCCTGTCTTCCACTGCCTCCCACAGTTTGGTCAAACTCATGCTGGTAGCTTCGAGAACACTATCCAACCATCTCGTCCTCTGTCGTCCCCTTCTCCTTGTGCCCTCCATCTTTCCCAACATCAGAGTCTTTTCCAGGGAGTCTTCTCTTCTCATGAGGTGGCCAAAGTATTGGAGCCTCAGCTTCAGGATCTGTCCTTCAGGGCTGATTTCCTTCAGAATGGATAGATTTGATCTTCTTGAGGTCCATGGGACTCTCAAGAGTCTCCCCTCCAGCACCATAATTCCAATGCATCAATTCTTCGGCGATCAGCCTTCTTTATGGTCCAGCTCTCACTTCCATACATCCTCTCTTACAATCAGCTTTATACATTTCCACAAAAGAACTGCCTTGGCTTAGCTGAACTTGCCTGCACTGCTCTCTAACTTTTCGTTTTGGGGTTGTTGTTTTTTCTAGGGTTTTTAAAAATAGCAGGCTCGCAGTACAAATTTTCTGACCTTGCAATACCTGAGTGCATTAAGCTGAGCTGCCTTGCTCTGAAACTCCATCCCTACCACACTACTGTTCCCAGGAGACTGTGAGAAAGCAAAACATTGCCGGGCACCTGGAGCTTTCAAAGAATGTGATCTCCCCACCTGAAGTATTCGATTTATGTGAGCCAGTAGTGATTCAAGCCAAGGGAGTTGGCATATCATTAGTTCCCCTCACCCTTTGAACAGTCCCTGGTGTGTGTGTGTACATGTGGGGAGGAGAAATCCCTAGAAAACAGGAAGGCACAAGCATCTCTACTCTTGCTTTCACCCCAGTTTTCTTCACAGATTGCTCTACATGGCTGTCAACAATGACAACGAGGAATGGGATGGTATCTCTTCCGCAGCCACATCTGGCTGGTTGTGCTTGCTTGAGATCAACACACTCTTCACAGCAGCTACTTTATAGATTAAAAAAGGCATTTTATGGCAATGGGAGGAAGACCCGTACTTTGTAAATAGGACAAGATTTCTGTTCAGTGTTGCAGTGTTGTGGGGAGATGAAAATATTGGATTAAAGCCTTTGCATGGCTTAAGCCATTGCTCACCCAATATGTATACTGAGATTTAATGATCTGCATATTTTTTTTGTTTTGTTTATAGCCTCTGGTCTTTCCTCCTCTCCCTCGACCCCGACACAAGTGATCAAGCAGCCAACGTTTCCGCTTGAATCCTACAAACATGAACCAGAGAGGCTAGAAACACGGATTCACACGTCCTCTTCCCCCCCAGATACAGGCCAGAGACCGAGCCTTCCTCCTGGACAAAGTGTGGCCAAACCTCCCACTTCCACCCCGTGCGCTACCTCAAAAGCCGTAAGTATGGACCGTTTCATTTCTCTGTAAGAAAAGCAAAGTCCTGTGTGCATTTTGGGATTAACAGGGTGCTTCTAAGTGTCCAAGTGCATAACATGGATTATCTTCTTATAATCCTTTTGATATAATCGGTCCAGTATACCTGAAGGAGCATCTCCACCCCCATCGTTCAGCCCAGACACTGAGGTCCAGCGCTGAGGGCCTTCTGGCGGTTCCCTTGCTGCGAGTAGCCAAGTTACAGGGAACCAGGCAGAGGGCCTTCTCGGTAGTGGCACCCGCCCTGTGGAACGCCCTCGAACCAGATGTCAAAGAGAAAAATAACTACCAAATTTCTAGAAGACATCTGAAGGCAGCCCTCTTTAGGGAAGCTTTTAATGTTTTATAGGTTATTGTATTTTAGTGTCCTGTTGGAAGCCGCCCAGAGTGGTTGGGGAAACCCAGCCAGAGGGGTGGGCTATAAATAATAAATTATTATTATTATTATTATTAATTCTGCAAGGTACTTAAGTCTTACAGTTATCACTGTATTTCAGTTGGGGTGAGGACGGAGGCTGATGCCTTATCTAAGGCCTCCTAATGAGTCCAGAGGTGAGGTTTGAACCAATGGCTTCTCGATTCTTAGCAAAGGCTTTTAGACTGCAAATCTCTGCAGGTTTGCTTGGGAGCTTTCAGAAGGTGTGCCTAAATTTTAACTTGCACACTGAGTACTTAGCCATCAGCCATTACAAATAGCAACTAATTATTGGCACCATTGTCTTCAATAGAATACAGTGTTTAATTTGTAGGATGCAGTTTTCTGTTGTAAGATAAAGCTATTCTGATTACTTGGGTTCCTTCCTCAGACCTGCTTATTCTGCTTAATCCTGTATAGGATTCTAGCTGTGAACACCCATCAGTCTTATTTATAGTATCTATAAATACTATACTATACTATACTATACTATACTATACTATACTATACTATACTATACTATACTATACTATACTATACTATAGCTCTTTTCTCAGGGGTAGGCAATACACTGTTTTACTTTATAAAATTCTAAATTCAGATGTAAAACATCACCCTTAGCCAATATACTTTTGCTGAAGCTTAGAAGTAACAAACATTTAAAGCCTGCATTTTTCAGGGAAAAATGTGAAGACAGCCAAACCTTCCATCTGCTACAGTGGTGTGTGTGTGTGTGTGTGTGTGTGTGTGTGTGTGTGTGTAAGGGCCAGAGGAAAAATGGGTTGCAGAATCTCCCACTTAACTTGGGAATTTAAAGGGTTAGCATCGATCTGGCTTGCAGTCTGACAGCTGTATTAAGCACCTGTAGATTTACAGAATTTACGTAAAGAGATGACTAATGGGAACTAGAGCAAAGGTAGCTGATATGTGTTGCTGTGAGACGTGCAGTTGGATGTGGCTGGCAAGACGCCACTGATGACTAAACTAATACTTTGACCTCAGCTCATTCTAACATCAATCACATCAGGTCACTGTATACTTTGCTTACATGCCAGTATGAAATAGTAGTTGACTTTGGTGGGGAAACACTCCTGAATGGCCACTGCGGAGCCTCTGAGTGTGAAAGTCAACTGGCAACTTTCATAGGAGGAAGAAATTACTCATTTGGGGATTGGATGTATGAAATATAGCTTGGTGAGTCAGTTGATAGGTTATTCTTCCATCAGCCTTTCTGAGTGAACGTGAGTTCTTCAAACCATTCACCTTTGACATGAGTTGCTGATCTAAGTACGGTCCACACAATGTGATCACAATATGGCAATCAAACATGGAGGATTTATTTTAGATAACAACAGAGAATTGTAGAGTTGGAAGAGACCCCAAAGGTCATCTAGTCCAAGCCCCTGCAATGCAGGAACCTCAGCTAAAGCATCCTTGACAGATGGCCATCCAATCTCTGCTTAGAAACATAAATGGAAGGAGAGTCCACAACCTCCTGAGGGAGACAGTTCCACTGTCAAACAGTTCTTGCTGCCAGAAAGTTTTTCCAGATGTGATCAACCTCCACCTCTGGCCATGTGAAAACCTTATGTCAGACCTTTCTAAAGGTAACGGTAAAGGTAAAGGGACCCCTGACCATTAGGTCCAGTCGTGGCCGACTCTAGGGTTGCGGCGCTCATCCCACTTTATTGGCCGAAGGAGCCGGCATACAGCTTCCGGGTCATGTGGCCAGCATGACTAAGCCGCTTCTGGCGAACCAGAGCAGCGCACGGAAACGCCGTTTACCTTCCCGCCAGAGCGGTACCTATTTATCTACTTGCCCTTTGGCGTGCTTTCAAACTGCTTGGTTGGCAGAAGCATGGACTGAGCAACGGGAGCTTACCCCATCGCGGGGATTCGAACCGCCGACCTTCTGATCGGTTCTGTGGTTCAACCCGCAGCGCCACCCATGTCCCCTTTTTGACTTTCTAGCCCTGTGTTAATTTATACCCAGTCTTTCCTCAACAAGTACAAAGCAGCTAAGTTTAAAAAACAACCCGTAATCTTAGTCACAATGATCAAACCTGCCTTGGATCAGAACAGCAATGTAATATGAATACTCGGAGGTCTCCCTTCAGTCTTAAGGTGTTACGTCAGCATTTGTCCCAGGGCGTGGCAACAGGACAATAACACAAAATAGGACACCTAAGTTAAGTTCTAAAACTTGGTGAGAAAGAGATGGGGAGACAATAGCAGGGGGTGTTATCTTCCAAGGGCTGACCAATCTTCTGTAGTCTACTTTTTGTAAAGCTAGAATTCTCCATCAAGGTGTGTTAAATGTACCAAAAAAGTAGTTAGGGTAGCTGAGGCATGACTAATCTGTGCTAAGTGATCCTAAATATGTATGTGTTCTTTCTTAAGAGCATAAGAAGTGCCTGGGTGGATCAGATTAAGGTCTACCAAATTCAGCATCCTTTGCAAGAAACCCTTCCATCCCCATGCACTAAGTAACCCATATGAAGCTTTTTAGCTGTGTGCCATTTTTTATCTCCTGTGCACACCTAGTCTCGGGTGAGAAGAACCTTCCCCACAGCAAGCCTTCCCAATTGCTATTTCCTACTAGGCCTTACTTATGCCATTCCTAGTAACCAAAATCTTTTCTATCATTTGGTTTTGCCATCTCCCTATATCTGGGGTCAGTTAGTATTGTTATGAGTTTGGGAAGGGGTGAGCCTAATGTCTGGACCCCATTCTATTTTTTAATACCCAGGCTAGCTTCCTGGTGAGGTGATAGCCTGGGTGATGGGCCATTAAGGAGAACAAAGAAAGGGGCTCTGTGCTAGATGGCAAATGGGTGGGGCCCCCTCCTTCAATTCGTGGGAAGCTAGAAGGACAGAGGCAGAGTTGAGATCAGAGACATGGGAATGATGTGAGCTGGAAGCTGGAAAGAACCAAGCAGAAGCCAGAGAGATGGAGGCATGCTTGATTTCTGTTCAAATCCAAGGCTGTGGCTATTAGAGAAACAATATCCTCTTGGGCTGTTAATGCTGTGAACCTCTCCACCATAGGGTCAGGCTGTGTATATGTGCGTAAATAAACCATATATTATAAAGACACTACAGTCTCCGCTATCCCTTTTTCCGAAGGAAACACAAACCCTGGGTAAGTGCCTGGAATCTCACATTGTTCTGAGATTGGGGTGGCGTGCAACGGTATATTCCCAACCATAGGAATGGCAGGTGCTTCCTATCACCATGATCTCTTCCTAAAAATCTCATGCTGCTTCCATATTTTTCTCCTTTACATCTAAATTTCTACTCCACAATCTTGTTCTAACCTTAGTTACTTGGTTTACTGTTTACTCCAATTCGCAACGGTTGTTTTGCACTAAATAGTCTCTAGTCCTACATTCTACTTTTGCATACCACTCATCTCTTGGTGTCTCCTGTGAGTCCGCTTTTCTGAAACTACTTTTAATATTTTCTTATCTCATTATACATGACTAACCCATTTTTCACCTTCTCACCCCTTGCTTTTTCCTGTAAGACCTATTGCAGTCGTTAAGAGTCGTCAACAGGCTCATCTCAGCTATCTGCCAATCACCCATTCCCACCACCCTTCTGAGTAATACCCCTCCCCACCTTCTCACTATATAGAAGGATCTGGCAACTTCTGTTTCAGTGTATCTGAAGAAGTGTGCATGCACACGAAAGCTCATACCAAGAACTAACTTAGTTGGTCTTTAAGGTGCTACTGGAAGGAATTTTTTTACTTTTAATATGTCATTATTCAAATCTGACGATTGCGACATAACCCTTTGCTTTTGATCAATGTCGGCACTGTGTATTTAGTGATATAATCCTTGCATACCAAAATAGTTTCAAAGCAGTTTACAAGTATAAAATCAAGTATTCAATATCCACACATAATTGAAATACAGAATAAAGCAATTCCATCGAAACATAAAAACACCTGTATTTAATATAAACAATAAAACAAGCCTGCGAAGAAGCATAACAATTAAAACGGTTAAAAGAACGATTAAAACAATTAAATCAGAAAGCTCAGGTTCAGGGAAGTACTTGATTTAGAAGATATGTCTTCAAGAGCCAGGGGGTTCTCAGATATTTCATCAATATTGATGTATTTGCTAATACTTATATTTGGTGGAAGAGACTCTGCAGATTGAAATAGTATTATCTCTTAACTTCTAGGATCACCAACATTTCCCCTCCCCTCCTTTTTTAACTGCCCTGCTTCTGATGGCAGCCTAATGCAAAGAAACCATTTTCCACCGTGGAGATAAATGGTGGGTAAAAACATTCACCTGCTAAATTTCTCTGCATGTGACTGCTGTTAAAGGTACAGGTGCAGGAATAATTTTCCTGTGAACAATGTCCCATTTGACCCCCAAACTTTCTTTACAGCAGCAGGAAAGTTTGCTGGGAGCTTGTTTGAGGAAAACCATCATGGTATGGAAGCAGGATCCTTGGTTGTATTCTTTTAGCATCCATATTTATTTCTGAGACCGTCCACCAGAACAAAATTAATTTTGTTTTTTTAAAAAGGTGGCTTAGACACAGGAAACTGAGATGACTGTGAGATGGATAGCTTGCCCCTGACTGTGTACTGTACTTATCACATCTTTCATTGGCTCAATAACTCTTCCTATTTTCTGGAGCGTGGCTGCATAAGATAGCCGGCAAGTCTGACAGTGGCGGAGAAACCATGATTTATAAGCCTTGCGTCACATATCCTTTGCAGCCTTTCTGTGTTAGGACTTCAGTTCCTCTGACAGGGAATAACACATCTGCTGTCTACATGCTCAGGTTGCAACCTGAAGATTTCCTCCTCTGTCTTTAAATCCACCCATAAAGCAAAATGCTTAGCAGCTGTGGCTTATATTGTTTACCTGACATTAGCTCCCTATATCTGTTGATGGGAAAAGAGGAAGATTTCAGAAATGGGGGGGACACTGGAAGCAGAAGCTACCTCAGCATCAGATGATGTAAAGGTAAAAGGTGAACGCCTGGTCACAGCCCAGAAAGGCAAATTTAATTTATTTGACCCCCCCCCCCAGCTGAGATTTCACCACCCTTCACTGGCTGGGCATACTTTAATGCTTTCTAATTTTCATACTTGATTTCCCATTGCTATAAGTACAGGCAATGACCATTTTACACACATTCAATTTGTGTCTGGTCATGCACACGCGGGTTGCCGCGAACCCGGAAGTGACCGGGAAAAGGGCAACAGTGGCCCTTAAAAAGTGTGGAAAGGGCAAAAACGGTGTGAAAACAGCATCTAGCAATCCCACGAGCTTTTGCAAGTACAATCGCAAAAGCCCTTGCACCAACCATTGAGGCCTGTGGAGAGTTGGAGTTTGAGAAAGGAGGTTTGGAGGGAACAACTGTGGTGGAGTTTGGCATCTGGTAAGTGCTGCTGGTTTTTTAAAGGGTTTTTCTGGGGTTTACAGAGGGTGTTCACGGGCTTTTTCTATGGGCGTCCCCAATATACGCAGTTTCACTTAAACCCACGGTGCCTTGGAATGTAAGCCCCGTGTAAAATGGTCGTTGCCTGTAGTTCCACAGAAACTGAAATGCTTCTGTCTCTTTGTACAGTGGTACCTCGGGTTACATACACTTCAGGTTACATATGCTTCAGGTTACAGACTCCGCTAACCCAGAAATATTACCTCAGGTTAAGAACTTTGCTTCAGGATGAGAACAGAAACCGTGCTCCAGCGGTGCGGTGGCAGCAGGAGGCCCCATTAGCTAAAGTGGTGCTTCAGGTTAAGAACAGTTTCAGGTTAAGTACGGACCTCCGGAACGAATTAAGTACTTAACCCGAGGTACCACTGTATTTTCAGATATCTTAAGGGCTGTCACATGGAGGAGGAAGCATGCTTGTTTACTCCTGCTCTGGAGGGTAGGACTCGAACCAGTGGCTTAAAGTTGCAAGAAAGGGGATTCCGACTAAATGATCAGAAAAAATTTCTGATTGTAAGAATTGTTTAGTGGAGGAACAGACTCTCACGAAAGGTGGTGGACTGTCCTTCCTTGGAGGTTTCTAAGCAGAGATTGGATGGCCATCTGTCAAGGATGCTTTAGCCCAGGTTCCTGCATTGCAGGGGGTTGAACTAGATGACCCTTGGGGTCCCTTCCCACTATGATTCTCTGTTTCTGTGCCTTTAACAGCAGAAATGAAGCAGGTGGAAGCTGAGTGCTGGGAGCAGGTTTACTTGCAGCATTTCTGTATGTCAGGCTGTTGTTAAAGGCACAGGAACAGAGCCAATATATACTGTATATATTTAATGCAACAACCTGGCAGACAGAGTTGCTTGTTAAATCTGAGCTGGTACAGGCATCCTTGCAATTGGGGTAAGGGTTGCAAACCAGAGGTTTCTAACTTTAAAATGACATAGCAGCTCTGGCTGCCCCTGCCTACTCCTTCCCTAATGCTGATCTGTTGTCTGGCATGTCTGGAGTAGATAAAGCTTGGGCAGAGTGACTATGGCAGAACCTGGTGAGAGACCTGCCCTGTCTAAAGGTAATTTTAATGCTGTCTTGCAAACCTCCTGGTTGCAAAGTAAGGTAAAGGTAAAGGGACCCCTGACCATTGGGTCCAGTCGTGGCCGACTCTGGGGTTGCGGCGCTCATCTCGCTTTATTGGCCAAGGGAGCCGGCGTACAGCTTCCGGGTCATGTAGCCAGCATGACTAAACTGCTTCTGGCAAACCAGAGCAGCACACGGAAACACCGTTTACCTTCCTGCTGGAGCGGTATCTATTTATCTACTTGCACTTTGACGTGCTTTCGAACTGCTAGGTTGGCAGGAGCAGGGACCGAGCAACAGGAGCTCACCCCGTTGCAGGGATTCGAACCGCCGACCTTCTGATCAGCAAGTCCTAGGCTCTGTGGTTTAACCCACAGCACCACCTGCATCCCCGGTTGCAAAGTAGCAGCTGCTTAATTTTATGGAAAAGTGTGTGTTTGTTTATGTATCTGTCCCTAGTAGGGAGTCCAAAGCACTTCTTCCAGATAAAGAGTCTAAGGTTAGCTGGATTCCTTCAACGAAAGGTTAGGCCAGCTGTGTTTAGTGGGAAGACATACAACTTCACACACACAGTAACATCTATAAGACAACAATTTGTACTTTGACTTCTTGTTATTTGAACTGCCTGACCTTCAAACAGTAGCTGGAGGATGGTGACTTAAACTCTTCCTTAGTGTCAGATTACCAAGTGTGAGTGGAATGCAGAGAGGTTGTAAAGGTAATGGGGGAGGCAAGTTTCCTTTGCTTCTGTTTTTGTTTTGTTTTTTTTGCCTGGTGTGGGGGGGGGAGAGGGAGATTGTTCTCTTCATTCCTTTCTCTGCAGCTTTATGGTGTGGCTGGTTTGCACAGATCTGCCATTTTTAAAAGGATGCCCAGCTTAAGGGGCTTTTTCTTGTAAATATTATTGTACATCTCCCTGGAACACTTTAATTAAAGGTGGTTGAGATTATTATTTTTAAAGTACTTTATTTATCTGGTCAAAGAGAGCAGATGAGCAGGGAGCAACAGCCAAGTGGAGGAACAGCAGAGCCACAAGGATCCAGGGGATGGAACTGGACTTCTTGCGGGGATGTAGGTCTTGGCAGGTACCCAGCAGTGCAGCCAGACTTGCAGAATGGCGCACAGAGCTAACAATGCCATGTGATTTTCCAGTAAATTCAGCACAACTAAAAGCAGCGCTACATAAACGTGGAACTGCATAAAGCCTACTAAAACAGCAGAGCATTGCCTGCCTAAAAATGGGAAGAGAGGGAACCATTCACATCTCCCCACAGAGGGCCGTCCAAAGTTGTAGTGCCACCACCCAAAAGGCACTGTTATAGTAATCACGTGTTTTAATAGCCATTTGTCATGTACACATGAGAGAGCTCCCCCAGCCCTGGAAAAAGCTGTACCTGGAAGTGTGTCCTGGCTGCAGCCATAAAGTCAGAAATCTGGTGTGTAAGATGACCTTATATTCCCATCCATCCCCCTTCTATCAGCCCAACAAAGTTTCTTGTGCATGCATTGGGAAACAAAGTCTTCATTCTACCAATCATTTCACCTAAGATTTGATAGAGCTCCAGATAGGGTTGTGTGGGGGTTTTAATACAGAGGGTGATGATAGTTTTTGCATTTGCATTTTCTGTGCCTTCAGAAATAGTTCCTTTTTCCCTCTCCTTGTCTCTTCCTCTCTTGCCTGACTCCATCCTTCCATTTCCCTCAACCTTTTTGCCATGACTCTGCTTTTCTAGCAACTGCCCATTCCTTTTCTCATGTAAAAAGATGAACACAAAATGTAAGAGAGCTTTGGGTCTTTGATTTCACGGCAGCTCCTGGATCCTAGTGGTGAATCGCATGCTTTCCTTTGATATGCATTTATTACATACTCTCCTAAGCTTTTCAAGCTTCACCTGGAAATGACTTGGCACAAAAAAACACTTTGTGATTTCAGACATATTGTGTGTGGCCATATCACTGAAGAAAGGCTGGCTCTAGGAAAGTCATATTTGCCCCTGGTGTCTAAAGTCCTGCTTGTGTACCCATCCAATGGGCCTCCAAGGCTGCAGACTAAGTTAGAGTCCCAAGATTGGGCAATCCACAAATATGGTCCATTCTCAGGCACAGGGTTTGGGAGAAGCAAGGTAAACAAGCAACCTCTTCACTGCTTGAAAGAATTAAAACGACAATTAACTCCCATTCACCATGCATTCGGAAGGATGCCTCACATCTTTCTAATAACAGAAAATAGTGTTGTCTGAAAGAGGTTGTTATGTACTGAGTTGAATAGGGTCCAAAAGGCAGCAGTCTGATTGGTCCTAGAACAATAGGATTCAGAATGCAGCAGTCTGATTGGTCCTAGAACAATAGGGTCCAGAATGCAGCAGTCTGATTGGTCCTAGAACAATGCAGCAGTGTGATTGGTCTGCAGGAGCCACCCAATCCAGCTCCAGGTGGGAGTGAATCCGCAACCTGATTGGCCCACAGGAGAATCCCAGAAGTAGCCAATCACGTGTGGCCCATTATAAATAATGTATATAAAGCAGATATTTTTGGGGAACTTCCATTCCTCACTACTATGAGCTAAATAAAGAGCATGAAATCCACACTCGACTCCGAGTATATTTCAGAGGTCATGCACACTAGGACTAAGTACAACCCTGCCCCCCAAAAAACTTCCTCTCTCCACCACCTCTGCGTATCCCAGAGTTGCACATGGAGACTGCAGCAGGAAAGGAAAGTACCTCTAGCCTGAATCTGGCACTTCTTGAGAAGAAATTAGGTGCCTTGAGGGAAAGGGAGAATGTGTGCTGTCATTGTACTGTAGACCCAGCATTCCAGTGTTCAGGTGGGCAAACATGATTTAGCAAGTTGTGCCAAGAAGTTTCTGTGACTCAGCCATGATATGTTTACGCCCCAGTAAACATATCACAAAAGGGGATTTAGGAGCAGCTGCAAGCTCTTCTCCTTGGGCAGTGGCCAGTGTCTGTCTTGCCATCGATTCCTTAAAAATAGCATTTTGCCCAGTCTGGTTTCAGAGGCCCTCGGCTACCCACCACTTCCCTGAGGGAGATTGCGCCACACTCTAATGGATCTCGGTGGACCACCGCCAGCAATAAATGCTTAAATAGAACTCTCCATTGACATTATAAATGCTGGTGTGAAAGCTGCTGCAGTTAGTGAAGGAAGGGCTGGCAGTTAAGTACGTCTGTCTGAAAACATCTTATGACTAGGGCTTCATAAATTTTTCACCAGGCACAGTAACTAAGTAGACAAGGGATAAGGGGGACAGGGCGGCAATGATCCGAATGCTTCCTCTAGCTGCACAGTGGTCCATTTTTCCTTCCGTTGTTGGGGAGGTTGGCTTGCAGAAGACTTTCCCAGGTCTTCTTACAAGAACCCTGTATGGTAGATCAGTAGCCTCTCTAGATATAGGCCTGGACTGAGAGATAGCAGCTTATCTAAAGGCCAAAGGAGACATAGCATGGGAGGTTGGGGGAAGCAGGTCTCCAAATACGAGTTGCTGGGAATCACAATTTGGAAGAGTGGCTCTTGTGTTTGAATCCTGCTTGTGCGTTTCCCACAGGCATCCGGTTGGCCAAAATGAGAACAGGATGCTGGGCTAGAGGGGAATTGGCCTGATCCAGGATGGGCTAGGTTACTTAGGGTGCTTACAGACATGGATGTTTTAGCATGGTTGGTATCCATCTGCCTCAGGAGACAGTTGGAGGAGTTTGCCTTTGGGGGTGAAGTCAAACTGTTGGAAGGTTATAGTGCCTGCTGTGGCTGTCGAGACTGATGTGGTGAGAGATGTTTTGTTGCAGCTGGGGCAGATGAAGGCGCCCGGTTGTGCTGCTGCAGATGCAGCATAGTGTTTCTTCTCTCTCTGTTCTTTCTAGCAGTCATTCCTCTTCTGCTATGGATGCACAGCCTGACTGTTTCCAGGCAATGCCTAGTCTTTGCTCCTCTGTTTTAAACAGGAAGGACAGTAGCAACCTCATCTAGACTTCTGGAATCCAAATTGCATTCTGTTGTGATCAGCCCACGTTTCCCCAGTCCAAATGTTTATTGGGGGACATCACTTAGACCGTGCAGGGGCAGGGAAAGAAGGTGCAGTACTCTCTCCCCCACTGCTGCCCTCCAAACATACTACAGTACAGTGGTACCTCGGGTTACAGACGCTTCAGGTTACAGACCTGACCCAGAAATAGTAACTCGGGTTAAGAACTTTGCTTCAGGATGAGAACAGAAATCACACGGCGGCGGCAGCGGAAGGCCCCATTAGCTAAAGTGGTGCTTCAGGTTAAGAACAGTTTCAGGTTAAGAACGGACCTCCAGAACGAATTAAGTTCTTAACCCAAGGTACCACTGTACGGTCTTTTCAGGCCACTGTTGCTCTGTATAGGCTGGACCAACTGTGTGATGGAAATTGCATAGCTGTTCCATTATGTCAAGAGAACAAACAGATTTTTCTGAACTCTGGAGGAATAAAGAAGCTGAACAGGGAAAATCTGGGAGGAGGATGCTTTTATCACTACAGATGTCTCTGAAAATTAGAGTGAAGGAAGTGTGACTTCCATAAGTAAAAATGCTCAGTGTCAAAGCAGCCCTTAAGAGTTTATGACAGAGGTCTTGCTGATTCAAAGCTTAGTGTTTTAGACTGCAGTCCTCAGCCCACTTACCTGATGGTAAGCCCCATTGAATTCAGTATGACCTACTTTGAAGTAGATACGGTTGTGATTGTTCTGTTACTAAGCTACACATGGAGAACGAAGCTGCTGGATTTTTTAAAAGGGTGCATTACCCCGTTCCACAGATGATGTCGTGTACTGGGAATGAAATGGTGGCTTTCCCTAAGTTGTCCAGTAATATTTGCTCTCGCTGCCTGCTCCTGCTCAATGGAGACTGCTTCTCTGTCCATACTCAATGCAACACCAGCTAAGCCATTGGGAAGCCAGGAGGAGTGGAGGAGGAGGCATAAGATTGCTTTAAAAACAGAGTCTGCACTTAAAAACTAAAAGCAAAAACCTGCAACAGGCTAGGTTTAGCCACTGGAAAATGAGATGCTTTGGGGCAGCTGACTCATAATAATATTGGAGAATGTCTCAGCAGTGGGTTGGAAAATGTTTCCTCTGCATTGGATGACTGATGTGAACACAAAATAGTTATTATTGCAGATTCATCACTGTCATGTTTTCATTTGGAACTGAGGGCAAGGATAAAAGCAACCTGTTGATAATTTTGATTG
Organism: Podarcis liolepis; assembly: GCF_965112155.1. Lineage (NCBI taxonomy): Eukaryota > Metazoa > Chordata > Lepidosauria > Squamata > Lacertidae > Podarcis > Podarcis liolepis. Next base: position 11,200,659 of record NC_139563.1, on the reverse strand, counting down.
TTTTGCACTAGGGATGTGGCCTTGCTCTACAGTCCTTTAGTCAATTATAGCAGACTGGCTGAATGTGTGTCCTTTGGCCAAGTGCTACTTCTGCCTAATCCCAGTTCACTCCAGTGATGCTTCACTGATCATTTCCTTAAAATGATATATGTGCATACGTGGTTTGAGGAGTATGACAGTACAGTGGTACCTCGGGTTGCATACGCTTCAGGTTACAGACTCCGCTAACCCAGAAATAGTACCTCGGGTTAAGAACTTTGCTTCAGGATGAGAACAGAAATCATGCAGCAGCAGGAGGCCCCATTAGCTAAAGTGGTGCTTCAGGTTAAGAACAGTTTCAGGTTAAGAACGGACCTCCAGAACGAATTAAGTACTTAACCCGAGGTACCACTGTAGTATACAACACACTTTGGGACATGGGCAGGTTGTCTGCACCACAGATGGATATAATTGTTTTAACCATCGTGGCACCTTAAGGTGAAGGGTGGGTAATTAACATAATATCTGAACTGTCAGGGCTCTGTCCAAGGACTCATGGGAATTTTAGTTTAGTAATGCTTTTTGGAAATGGTCTTTGATCCTTAGTCCTCACAGAACCAGAAGTTTCTCCCTCTCCTCCCACTTTGCCAACTGTGTGAAATTTGTTAGAGGGCTCTATGTGGACCTAGGGTTGCAAGTCACCCACCCTTGACCTAGAGTAAGATTCACAGTGACCAAAGAGAAGGCCTGGAATGGAGGTGTTGGTTTTGGAATGCCCTCGCTGGAGAGGTCTGCTTGATACCAATGTGGCTAAATTTTAGGCAATGTGTTGCAACAATTCCCACACACATAGAATCACAGAATTGTAAAGTTGGAAGGGACCCTGGGGGTCACTTAGTCCAACCCCCTTCAATGCAAGAATCTCAGCTAAAACATCCATGACAGATGGCCATCCATACACAAAAGATTTTCTTTGAAGAGAAAAGCTGTCTTATGGCTGTTTCTTACATTCTTATGCCACATAATTTTATTGTATAGATAGATAGATAGATAGATAGATAGATAGATAGATATACTGTATTTTTCGCTCTATAGGACGCATCTTTTCCCCTCCAAAAATTAAGGGGAAATGTGTGTGTGTCCTATGGAGCGAATGCAGGCTCCTTGGCTTCAGCGATAGCAACGCGAAGCCTCCGAAGCGCAAAGGGAGCGCTCCCTCTGTGCTCCGGAGGCTTTGCGTTGCTTTCGCTGAAGCCTGGAGAGCGAGAGGGGTTGGTGCGCACCGACCCCTCTCGCTCTCCAGGCTTCAGGGATAGCCACTTGAAGCCTTTGGAGCGCAGTGGGACCTCGCGCTGCTCTCCAAAGGCTTCGGGTTCCTTTTGCTGAAGCCGGGAGAGCAAGACTCTCCTGGCTTCAGCAGAGAGGGAGAGCTGCGCAGCGCCCCTTCAGCCAAGCGGGAGGAGAAATGGAAGGGGCTCTGTTTCTCCTGCCGCTTCACTAAATGGGCACTGAACAGAGAGGGGGAGAATTTTTTTTTCTTGTTCTCCCCCTCTAAAACAAGGTGCGTCCTATGGTCAGGTGCGTCCTATAGAGCGAAAAATACAGTAGATAAAGATATAGTTCCAGCTCCCTTCATCTGTTTCAGAACCAAAACTGTCCCTCTCTTTGTATATGCCTTCCTTGTTAGAACTGTTATACACTGAAACATTCTATTTGGATTCCTCTGAATTAAGGCAGCTGCCGACACTGATGGCATTTCAATGTCGGCAAAAGTAGAATCATATAACTCTAGCATTGGAAGGGACTACGAGGGTCATCTAGTCCAACCTCCTGCGATGCAGGAATCTTTCGCCAGTTTGAGACTCAAACCCATGACCCTGAGATTAAGATTCTCATGCTCTACCGATTGAGCTATCCTGTATTTGTTAGCTTAATACTTAGTTTACTTAATACAACTGTTTTGACCTGAAGGACTACGGTAATTTGTTTACCTTAATGTATTCTTGCACACTGTCTTGTGATGTTTACATGGAAGGCGGTATATAAATGGTTTTAATTAATAAGTGAATTCTGGCTACTCAAACAGTATCTTGGGCTGCTATACCGATAATCGTGTGCACTGTTAACACACCTTTTCTCAAACCCCACAACTGCACAGGCATTATATAAGCCACAAGAGAGATTTTGTACTTTACTGAATGACATTTTACACTCGCTGCAAAATAAACTACGGGGGGACTAATCTGTTCAGGGAGCCCTTGAACAAGGAGTCTCACGTCCTGCAATACGTCTGCTAAATAAATGAAACAGATGGCCGTTTTCCTCCCGCAAGTTGCAGAGTGAAAGGAAAAACTCTCTGCCAGCCTCCTAAACTGGATTACACGATTAATTGTAATTTATATCACTTGAATCAGTTATATTTCTACAAAGCCTGTCTCCAGGTACAATTTTTGCGAATCTCTTCCTCATTAGCTCCATTGCTTTATGCTGCCGAGAAGCCATTAACATCAGCTCTGCCTGGTTCACCCCTTTGGCAGATTTGCAATTAACTTAGTTCTGGCTAGGGCCTGCAGTGCTGCCTTAGGCCAGTCGCTGGGATGGACAGCTGATTCATTTCTCAAGGGGAAAGTGGAATGGCACTTCTCATGACTGACTGACGTGCTTTTTTCAGGCTCATAATAAGCCAAAAGGTAAAGAGGATCTTAAATGCATGTGTCCTAAATGTCGGTGATTTGATTGGGCCAGTGCAGATGTAACATTTCTTGGCTGTTTAGCAATGGATATGCAATGGAAAAAGTTCAAGATTATGTGTACCCTTCCTCTGCTCTTCTAGCCCAAGACTCTCTTCTTTTTCTTCTTCTTTTTCTTCTTCTTTTTCCCAGTCCTGTCACTAGTATGCTATGTCTGTTCCATCCTGAAGACAACCTCAAGACTTAAATAAGCCCTGTACAATAAGATAAAATACAAGGCTTGTTGTTTGCCAGGCTGATGGGAAGGAGAAGGTTGTAATGACTGCTGCCGCTGAGTGGCTGAATCACTGCAAGGCCCGAAAGCTGTCCGCTTTGGTGCCAGTGAATGCAAAAATAACTCCACCTGTCCAGTTCACCTGGGCAGTGCAACCATTAGTCACTTTCTTTGCCATTTGAGCAGAAGAGCCACCCTTGTTTTGTCTCCATCTCTTGACTTTACTGGAGCAAAACCAATAGTGCCAGATGATCCAAGAATAAGTATATATATTCTCAATTTAACTTGAAACGCATATATTCCTACACAGTAGGAAGGTTTGAGGCTTGCACAGTTTGAGTTGGAAGCACCATGGTTTAGACATGACTATTTCAGAGAGAAGAACTGGAAGCATGTGCAAAAGCTATAAATTGTGGCATGTTTCATTCACAGATGGTGGGAAAAGTTCCATTTGTAACTATTTGTGCATTCAAGATTGGTGTACCTTGATTTGCATTTAGATAGGAATTCCTTCTCATTAGACTTTAGTCTGTTAAGCTTTTTTAAAAAAGGTAGGGGTGTGTGTGTGTGTTTACTTCTTAAGAAGCACTGGGAGGGAAATTAAAAATTAGTATGACATTCTTAGTTGCAGAGACATATTTAGAGCATAATGCTGAAGCCATTAGTTTATTGGCTTCTGTGTTTTTGGTGGAAACAGGTTTTTTGAAAGAAGTGTTTTGTGTATCAAGGAAGGTCAACTGTTAATAAAGGGCACCCATGGCTCTTCTTGAAGTGCTTGAGTAACTCTCTGTCATGCGGATCTGGCTTTAAAACAAGATTCTTGAGCCTCTACCCAGCCATAGCAGATTAATATGTAACCACTGGAATTACTCAAAACACCATTTGCTTGGGTGCATTCTGTATGTTATAAATGAAAGTCATTTTGTCTGTTGAGACGCCAACTTTTTCATTCCTTGAAAAGCAAGAATATTACACAAACAGGATATAACTGATATCAGCATATGGAGCCCATTATTTTGTCACTTTTTCTCTACTGAAAGGGGTACTTAATTGTTGCATTTGAGGTACTTACATGTTGCTGGCTTGAGATGCCTTAATTTTTAGGTAGACCTAGTGTTTTAAAACTGCCACATTGAAAATGCAGATACTAATGTAGGCAGGATGATGTACATTGTATGAGTGAATTTGCTGTACGAGTGTACAACCTGGAATGTGGTGCAAAACTTCCTTCCTGAGGAAGAACTTGGTGACATAAGGGTGGATTTGCTGATGGCTTAGATTAGAGCAGGGTCTAGGTAGGACTTTTTGCAGTCTGCAGTCCTGGCTTCTCCACCATGCACACATTCCTTTTCTAATATCAAATATCCTTTATTAGGCATAGCAAACCACACATTATCAAACAGACACTGTATACAAATTGTGCAAAATACGAGCTCAGCGTAACAAGGTTTGTCCCAGTCAGATATTTAACTTCAGAGGAAATCAATTTGCATAAATAATACAACACAACACTACCACATCACCGATCAATTAAGAACCACATTCCTTTTCTCTCTAAATGGCTGCAATATACTGTATGCTTCTGCTAGCTGTCAGAACCTCAGTTCACAGTGAATAGTTATGATGGGCAACTTGAATTAGAGATAAAGTTGGAAGCAATACTTGTGAGTATCAGAATTTTGGGCTTGCGTTACAGCTTCAGTTGAAAGAAATTTGGATTGGCATTTGAGAGTCAATATTAAACTAAGATTTTGTTTTGTTGGAGGAAACACAACTTAGCACCTTTGGGTGACATCCATGGCTTTGGATTTGCAAGACCTTTCTTTCCCACCCCCTACCCCAAGTGAGTTTTCAGTCTCCTTGTGGCGAGCTCTGTTTGGGAAAGTCTTCAGAAGTTCTGGCTTTATGGGGCTTGTATTGGATCATGCCTCAAGCTTGTTTTGACCCTGATGTACATGGAATTTGCTGCAGATTATGTGCAGAAACAGCACTTTCAGTGTGGTGAAAGCAGCACAAATTCATCCTTTTCTTTTGTTCTATAGCTAGGATGTTCTTGTGTGCTGTTTGTTTGTTTAGTGCAATAAAGATAAATTCTGTTTTGGACAGATATTTTGCAAACCGTTTGCAAAACATGCAATGAAGATACGCTATGTTATCAAAGCTTGATCTTTTGCCAGTGACTAACCATGCAGTGAATAATCGTACAAGGACTTATCTGCACTATAGTCTTAGACAGGTTTAGCTTGTCATTCTCTTTCTAAAGACTCTTGTGAAGTAACTTTCTGTGAAGAAGGCTAGCTATCGCTTTCAGAGAATAAATGGCATTGCCGTAAATACTATGATGCCCAAGATTCTTTGGGGAGAACTTTAACTGTTAACCTTGTATAAGTTTTATTTCCATGGGCACTACACTACATTGTGTATTGGTACACAATTAAAAGACTTTGCAGGATGTAGTACTTTGGATTCTATTTCCTACTCAAAAGCTTAGCAGTATTTGGGATAAAAGCCAGGGCCTTCAAGTTAGTTGAATTGCAGCTCATATTCTTCCATTACAGAAGCACTTTAATTTTATTCTGATCCATATTTTATTACTTCAAACAGCCCTTGGGTGGGGGTTAGTATTATTGTGTGGTGATTTTGCCTGGATCAGCATTTTGATTGCAAACACTCGGTTGTAATAACTCCACCATAAAAGCAGTCTTGCTCCAAAAGAAAGCACAGAAGAGAAACAGCACTGGACTATATTTATCCTGCATTTTGTAAAATGCATTTGGTGCAAAACAATTATATTTTCATATTTCATATAACTCGGCTATCCATAGCTCTAACGTGAGTATTGTGATAATGAAAATTGTGGCTTAGACTCTGTTATTTCTTTAACACTTTTTGTTTGGCGCTTCAGTATGTTGGCAACATTGTATTCAAAGTCCGCTCCTAAAATTATCAATATTTTAAAAATCAGAGTGGCCTAAATGTGCTCTGGATGTCCTCAGCAGAGAAATCCAGGAAATGGAGAATGTGCCTTATCAGTGTAATGAGAGCTGCAACCCTTGACAAACAACACAACTTTAAAGGCAGGTACCAAGAAACTGTCTCCTCACTGGCAACAAAATGCAGATCAATTGCACAAGGTCAGTGAAACCATTAATGCAGCAAGTGAAAGATATATATATCTCAAGGTTATCGGAGAGCATGAAACTAATCCAAATAGGTTTGGCATGAGAATGGGTAACTTGGTCTGACTCTTATGCCCAGCGACTCTCATAAGGATTAGCGGAAGTGTCTCATAATACTCTTAGTATGCACTAGGCCTGCACCACATGTGGCCCAGTCTGCTGAAGTGAATGTACTACAGGAATTGTCAAGCACCAGCTTTTGCTGCATTATGCAGCCTGCAGTCAACCTGACGAGTCGCATGTTGTGCAGGCTCATTGCACATGTAACATGTAACAAGTGCACACAACAGACTGGTCCACACAAGGGCAGGATCCCAAAATGAATGCACGGCTTAGTAACAGTTTCAGAAATCAGAGCCGGTTCAATGTTGCTCCAACCACTTGCAAGGTTCAACAAGGCTTAAGGTGGCCCCACAAACAAATCTTCATCAGCCTTCAAAAGCAAAGTCATGCTCCCCCTCCCATCATATTCTCATGCGGGTCCCTTCTCCAGTCTTCAGCAAGTGGCTGGAAGTGGGGAAGCAGAGAAAAATGTCCTTTTTTACCTTCCACTCTGCATACAAACTCCAGATTCTCAATCCCCCATGCCCCCACCTCACTCTGAGATTGCATAGATCTTTCTGGTGCTGCCTTAACTGAAGAGAATGCAAACAGCACCAGTGGATTTGTTTTGGGTTTTGCTTTGCTTTTCAGATCTTCCCAGGGTTGAGGAAATCTAATTTCACTCAATAACAAATGATGGCTGGGTTCTGGTTGAGGATGGCTCCCAGAAATCTTGGACTCAAGTTCACAGTCCAGTCCGGTGTGGACAAGCCCCTTATTTGCTTAATAGGAAGTATCTTGAGAGACAGCTGGAGATATGGAGACTGCTGATGCCATCCTGGCAACAGAATTCAGTGATAGAGCACATATTTGCGATGCAGAGGCTCCCAGGTTCAATCCATGGCACCTCCACATAAGACTGGAAAATACCCCTTTCCAAAAGCCCCAGAGAGCCACTGCCCATCAGTGTAGACCATACTGATCCAAGATGAGGCCAATGGCAAGGCTTCTTCATATACAGTGGTGCCTCGCAAGACGAAAAGAATCCGTTCTGTGATTCTCTTCGTCTAGCGGTTTTTTCGTTTTGCGAAGCAAGCCCATTGACGGATTAGAGGATTAGCGCTATTAGCGGCTTTTAGCGGCTTATCTGCTGATCGGATCAGCTGATAAGCGGCTTAGCGGCTTAGAAAAAGGGGGGGGGAGGAAAAAAACCAGCAGGAACTCGCAAGACATTGTCGTCTTGCGAAGCAAGCCCATAGGAAATTCGTTTTGCGAAGCACCTCCAAAACGGAAAACTCTTTCGTCTAGCGAGTTTTCCGTCTTGCGAGGCATTCGTCTTGCGGGGCACCACTGTATTCCACATTTTGTCAGATTGCATATGCCTAGGAAAAGTAGCATTCTGAGTGTATACTATGCTGCCCAAAGAACATAACTAGGAAGTGTTTGGGTGGGTGTGACTATTGGTCTGTTGTGGTGAGGCAGCAAATTGATCTTGGAATTTGAATGTATTAGTATGTTATTGTGCAAGTCCACAGTAGGAGATCCAAGAACAAGAACATCTGCATGCAGCCTTGGGTGTTTTGGGGTTGCTTGCATTAATACTGAGCCGATGAAACTTTTATGGTGTGCCCAGTAGAAGCAGCAACTGGAATTACACCTGCATGGCTTTAAGTTGTGATGTTATGACTTTTAGAAGACATCTGAAGGCAGCCCTGTTTAGGGAAGCTTTTAATGTTTGATGCATTACTGTATTTTAATATTTTGTTGGAAGCCGCCCAGAGTGGCTGGGGAAACCCAGCCAGATGGGCGGGGTATAAATAAATTATTATTATTATTATTATTATTATTATTATTATTATTATTATTATTATTATTTTCAGCAAGAATTTTAAAAAATCCAAATCCAAGTTAGTCATTTGACAATAATCTTATGAGGCTTTTCAAAAATGCAGAATAGGAACATAAATGGTAAATACTTCCTCCCTGCAGGTTTCAGCTACCACTTCCTTTTGCTTTAAAAGAGTGGCTTTGGACTAGTGTACCTCCCAGTTCATGTCTTGCAAAGAGTAATAGCTTCTTCTGCAGTCATTATCGGTGCAGCTTGAAGTTCACTTTCAAGTCATTATTCTGCCACAAATGATGCTGGAAGGACTTGGCATCTGGGGTTATTAGCATACCTGTGTGGGACTGGCGAGTACTAGAATGACTTGCAGATTTATTTCTGCAAGCACAAATTGCTGAGTTGGCCTGGGATCTTTTATAGGTTTCCTATTTCCCTCCCTTGGGCTTTCTGAAACTGGTCATTTTTTGGGATTTGGATACTGAAGTTAGATGGGCCGTTGCTCTGCTCTGGTCTCGTCAGTTGCAATTATATTCTGATGCTCGGGAGGAATGCCTAACATCTCTTTTGTTTTTAATTAACATTCTGTTAGGTTCCTAATTTAGGGACTTGCTGGGCTTTGGTAGTTCCTGTCCTGTGCGCTGACTTCAAGAAAAGTCTGTATTCTCTGCATGGCCACTATGGCTCCTTTTGAAGTGCCGCATTGTGCATCCAGGGGCATTCCTAAGCCGCAGTGGCATCTGCTGCCACAGCACAGCAGGGGAGAGAGAACTGTTTCCGAGGAAAATGAATACTCTCATTGAAGTTCAGTGGCTGGTGGCAGACAGAAGCTTCAGGGAGCATCTGAGCCCTGCAGGAAATTGCTGGCTCTGTCTCTCTCTAAGGAAAAACACTTAAGGAACCGTGTAACAACAGTTATGACCCTTAAGATCCAAACTGACAACTGGCAGGCAAAAGATGAAGGGGTTAGGAAGATGTGAAATTGAAGGAACCTTTCAGGAGAGGTTTCGGTCACCCTGGCAAACCTCGTCTCCTGCATTGTGTGTTTGGTTGCTTATGTTGTTGAAACACTACACTGGAAAACCATGTTTTGGGGTGTGAAGATAAAAGGGACTCTCTTAAGGCTGGTGTATCTGCCCAATGAGCTTCGAAGGACAAGTATTGGGTAGGGATGGAATCTCTGCATAAATCAAGTGTGACCAGGCTGTCTTCTGAAAGGTAGAAACGTATTAAGAGTTATGTTTATTCTTAAAGCAACTGTTACCTTGTCTGAAAAGCCAATAAACCTGCTCTTGACTTTTTATACTTCATAGAACATAGAAATTAGATCACTGGCCACTGTGCATTGCTGAAAAGCCTTGTTTTGCATAAGGCTGAGCACTGCTTGCAGCAAGATCCTAAACATGCTTATTCATAGAATCAGGGTTGGAAGGGACCACAAGGATCATCTAGTCGAACCTTCTGCAATGCAGGAATAAGCAGCTGTCCCTTACGGGGATCAAACCTGTAACCTTGGCATTATCAGCACTTTGCTTTAAACAACTGAGCTATCCAGGCTATGCAAAATGAGTCCCTCTGAGTTCTGTGAAGCTTGCTCCACAAGAATTGCTGCTTTATATGCCTATCATTTATTCAGCTGATCTGCACCGTGGTTTTTCTGCAGCTCCTGCCTTGAATTATTTCAGTGGAGGAAAGCTACTTCTGAGTATGTTTGTGTTAAGCTTGCAGGTTTAGTCATTTCAAGTAACTAATGGTTTTATCAAATGTGCACTAAGCATGTGCATTAGAACAGTAATCCCAGAAAAACAGATAGAGGACAGAGTGTATGTGGACCTGTTCTGTGTGTAGAACAAATTTGTATGAGACTAGGGCCCTGCGGGACTTGACATCTTTCGGCAGGGCCTGCAAGACAGAGCTGTTCCACCAGGCCTTTGGCCAGGGCACAGCCTGACTCCCTCCTTCGGCAATCTTCGCAGAGCTCTGGCCCAATGGTTGCCAGTGGCTTGATTTGAATTAATTTTATAATGAATGATTTTAGAGTGGAGTGTTGTGTTGTAGTTCTGTACTGTTTTATTGTTGTTAGCCGCCCTGAGCCCGGCTTCGGCTGGGGAGGGCGGGATATAAATAAAATTTATTATTATTATTATTATTATTATTATTATTATTATTATTATTACAGTTACTCTGCATTCAGAACCTGAGAGTATGTGATAACATTCCTGAAGTAACAGTCTCTGAATTTTGCTCCCTGAGCCAATTCTACATAGACAAAGGGAGCTGTGCATTTTTCTTCCACAATTACTTGGTTCTGGTTGCAGATACACTATTGCCTTGTGAAAGAATATGAATGATGCCGTGGGCTGAATAAGGATTGAGTGAGACTATAAATATTTTGGAAGAATTTGGAAATGGGTGATTGATGGAAGCAGCAACTCCCCAGGCATATTTGAGGTGACTGACTGTGGAAGAGTAAGATGGGGGAATTGAGGTGTCAGATTTTATATACAAGTAGAAATATGTCTGTGAAGTAGTTCTGATCACATTGACTCCATAGTTATGGTGCACCTTCTTCTAACCCTAGCATAAGTACCCACTGGATACAGACTAAGACCTTTATATTTAGGCAAGGATTTGGTTAAGATTGTGTGTGTGGTTATGTTGAGAAGTGTGATTTAAACTTATTTAAATTTAGAATCCTTATGTTAAGCATATCTACTTCCCTGAAAGCCTGAAAGTTTGGCAGTGGATAATATAAGCTCAAAAATAAACTCTGTGCACTTACAAAAGATGAGCAATGTTCTGAATTTTTCCTGTGCTCCTTAAAATTCTGCCTGTTGAAAACACAGAAAACCAACTTCAATAGTAGGAAAGCATGAAATTGCATAACGTGCCATATTCTTTCAAGATATAAATCTAATTTGTAGTTACTGTGCAAATCCCATTCAGGTAAAGTCTACTCTGAACCAGACTTTCTTACAAGCTTTCCATTTTTATTTTGCTCTAATTTCTTAAATTAGTTTAAAGATTGGGCCTATACCCAGCTCTAAGACTTGTTTGACTAAGCATGTTAATCCATGGACCTTTCGAGATAAAGCAGATAAAGTATGAATAATGCACTTGTAAAGTGCAGTATCTACCTTTTAGGAGCTGTTCATTGCTGTCAGAGATACCTAATCCTTTCAGCATCTCTGCTGAACGTTAAGGGGGAAAGCCATATGCACTGTTGGGAAGTGGGGGAGCCAGGGATGGAAACAGGAGAACCAATACCTTTTACAGTGAGGGACATGAGAAGTTTTAAGCAAGTTAAATGTACCCACGAGTGGTTGAAAAATATAAGAACATACGCATCTGTTGTGCCGATATAAATTTGCTTCTTAAGCCAAGGGTGGGGAGCCTGTTGCCCTCTAGATCAGGGGTCAGCAACCTTTTTCAGCTGTGGGTTGGTCCACCATCCCTCAGACCATGTGGTGGGCCGAACTGATGAATTCCTATGCCCCACAAATAACCCAGAGATGCATTTTAAATAAAAGCACACATTCTACTCATGTAAAAACACGCTGATTCCCAGACCATCCGTGGGCTGGATTTAGAAACCGATTGGGCCCCATCCGGCCCACGGGCCTTAGGTTGCCTATCCCTGCTCTAGATGTTGCTGGACTTCCCATCAGCTCTAGCCAGCACGGCCAGTGGTCAGGATGGAGTGACCAATACCCGGAGGGCCACATTTTCCCCTTCCTGCCTTAAGCACTCTGCTGGGGGGTTGAAGACTAACAACAAGTGCACAGGGTGGGATCTGTTCTGTGGTGATGTGTACTGAATGTGGAGGTTGGCAGAAATATACCTCCATCTCATTCTTCTTGTGCAACTGGAGGATGAACTGAAAAAGACGAGCAAGGTTGCACACCAGATAATGGGAATACAATGTGTGGGCGCATAATGAAGGGTGATGGTGAAAAACCAAGTTAGGTGGGACAGGCATTATGGTAGGCTTGCCAAACTCTGGGGTCACCGACACATCTGTAGAATGTGCATCCTGCTCTGTGAGGAGAGGAACTGACATCTGGATCATATTGCAGATAAACTAAGATCCAGACAAATCAGTCCATTCTTACTGTGGCACAATGGGTCAGTGTGCCTGGCTGTTAACCAGAAGGTTGGCGGTTCAAGCCCACCCAGGGACAGCTGTGGGCAGGATTCCTGCATTGCAGGGGGGGGTGGACTAGATGACCCTCGGGATCCCTACTAACTCTGCAATTCTATGTGCCGTGACTGGCAGGAGGACACAAGACCATGAAGCTTCTCCCCTGAACCAGAGCAGTGGTTCATCCTGTTTTCCGTGCAGGTGAATGCACACTGGACAATACCAACAGCAGCTGGCGGGGGTGGGGTGCGTTGGGGAAGAAGTGAGTCTCCTGTCCTACCTCCGCCTCTAAAGTCTAATATGGAATCCTGCGGCCCTGATCTCTTGACGGCGGCGTGGAAGTGGGGAGGACAGTAGGCGCTTACTTCCCTAGCATAATAGGAAACTTGCCGCCGGCCGGCCAGCCAGGCCCGCCCCCTTCTCTCCCTCTTTCCGAAATGCTAGGTGGTAGCTGCCCGCTTCTCCCGAGGGGCAGTAGCGCGGCGAGGGGTTTGAGGAGCGCGGGATGTTCCACTGCGCTTTCCCGAAATAGGGGTGTGTAAAGGTGACGGTTGAAACGCGCCAACGTTCTGCCAGCGGCCGTTGGCCGCTTAACGGCCGTCCCTCCCGCGCCTCAGCCCTGCGAGAGGGGATGCCGCCCTATGCTGAGGTGGGAAGCCAGCCCGCGCGGCGCTAACCGAGTCCCTGAAAGGGGCGGAAAGAGCGCTCGGTATATCGCCGCCGG